>NC_088101.1:635195-1262890 GCF_036370855.1 Dromaius novaehollandiae
AAAGCAAATCAAATAGCCCATGTATGCAGGAAAGAAGGATGTGTAAGGGTCAGTATTAGGGCTTCAAGAGTAATTGTAATTAGGGGGCTTCCATATTTTTCGGTGTTCTATATTGCCACCGTTTAGCTTGGCATTTTATGGATGTGTTCCCATGTTAGAATTGTTGCTCGTTGTCCTCAAAATCACAAACAGGAAAAAGTGCTAATAATGGAGGTACCTTAATAATCATAGGTTTGAAATGAGAAAGAAATTGGGCGCATTTGCACCAGCTGTCAGTTTCTAGGCTATCAGAGTCAGACTTCAGTCACACCTGGCTTGAGCTAGTTGTGGCCCTACTGCTAGTAAGCATCAGGGCTTGAGTACAAGCCCAGTTCTCTGTGTGCTCTTAGCTGCCCTTTCCCCATGGCTGAGTTTTCTCATGGAAAAGCAGAACTTTTCTATGTTCTCCCACCTTGACTCACGGTGGGATCCTGTGCTCTGTAAACCTGAAAGTGCAAGTGACACTGTGATGGTCAGTAAGGGAACATGAGCACGAGACTTGGACTAAATCTACAAGAGCTGGTGACACTGGTATGCATGGAAGTGTAGGTGTTACTTGCATGTGCTGTACAGAAACTCAAGTCTGTGTGAGCACATAGCCCCACAGATCCAGTTCTGAAACTTGGACCAGGTTCCTTCCAAGGGTGATTTTTAAAAAGCCTTTGGATTGAATGACATTGTCAGAGGGCCATTTCAGCAACGCAGCCTTGAATTTTTAAGTGTGTTTTCTAAGCTGCCAGGAACAAGGGATAGGAACTTGAACCTGTAAACAACCAACACGTTAGGGGAAGGCTGTGAACATGTGTTGGGCTTACTTTCCTGGGGCATAATTATGGCAGATTCTTAAGGAGCACAGTGGTTGCACAATACTTTAATTACTGTGTTTAGATGACGCCCGTTCATTGTAGGAGTCATATTCTGTGGCTCTACTTTCTCTTCAAGGTGTAATTTGAACAGTTTTTGCTGAGATGCATGAGTGGCCAGCATGTGTTTAAGTTTTCTATATGGTCCATACAGTCTATAAATGGGTATATCTCACCCTCCCTTTTAAGGTGCAGCACTTTGTGAGCCCCTGGCTGGTTGAAATGGTCTGTCACATAAAAGAGGCCAATCCTTAGAAACAGAAGAAAGAAAAGGCAGATTAAGATCTGTGGTTAAACATGTGCAATGGAGATGTGCTGATTGCTCTTATAGGAACCTTTTGGTTAAGTTTCCTCTTTGGGAAAAGGATCTGCATCTGCACACACATGTACTACCAAATCCAATTAGTATGCAAATTCTTAAGAGGACAGAGAGAAATCTGAGATGAATTTGAGAAAGATTCCCAGATGGTGCACTACAGTACACCTGGTACCTGATGGTACACCGGAGTCCACAAAGTCCACTGTTTTTTCCTTTGAAAACTTGAATGAAAATGAAGCAGAAAAAGAGAGAGAAAGAAAAGAGGTGACTTCAGTTTCAGAAAAACCCCATCAGGCAGCTCCAGAAGGGGATTCATTCCACTTTGCTACAGGATTCTGCAATCTAAAGTTTCTGAATGGCACCAACATGGTTAATGGTGAGAAAGGGGCATCGTAGCAAGTGATGTCTGCAATGCATTCCCTCTGCTTGAGGGCCTGCCTCACCCCAGCAGGAAACCCATCGGTAGGGAAGGAGCTCTACAGTCCCTGCCCATCTGCATCACATTCTTTGGTAAAATTAAATGTAAAGACCCAGGATCCTCACCCCCTTTTCAACTCCCTAACTCAGCATTAGGGGTGCAGCAACATCTGAGGATGCTGGAAAAGGATATCTGAAAGAGAAAAATTGTCAGGTGGTTCCTCACCCAACATCCTTGGAGAGCAACTGGCCAAAGCTGTATCATGGAAGATAGGTAATTTGAGGAGAGGATCAGCAGACAAAAGAGAACGCAAATGAGCTGTGGCCAACACTTCCTAATCTAGGTACCCATGACTGGTGTGCCTGCACTGGGTCTCAAAGACTTAGTCCAGTTTTCCCCAGTCACATCAATGCTGTTGGTCGCAATTAGGCTTTGAATGGGCTCCCTCAGCCATCTCGTAGGCTCAATCAGAGCAGATGCACACGTGCAGCTGCTGCTGTTTTCTCTGGAGCCTGCCCATGCTCATTACCTCAAAACAGACTGTTTCTTAGATCAGAGGTGGGTTGGGAGTGCTTCCTTTTGGGGCCTGTCACTGGGAATGTGTCTTCTGCGTCCTACTGCATGGCACAGGGCTGAATCAAGTGTTAGTGTCTGACCTCCTCATCGCATGCTGTGAGCTCAGCTGGATCTTCCTCCAGCTATTTTTTCAGCTCAACAAATAAACAAAGCCACCCAGTTTAAGTCCATGTGTTAGAGTTTTTATCTAAGCAAGAGAACATTGCCCAGTAGCTATGGCCACGTGCACGAAGGTAAGGACCTGTGGCAATTAGCAAATGTCGAGAGAGAATACTGGGTCATTTTGAAGCAGGTTTTTCAGTAATTGTATAGATGCAACAATTAGAAGAGGCAGGAGACTCATTAGGTATGCTAATCCCCCAGAGTAGGCAGTGGATTGCAGAACAGCCATCCAATCCAAATGGTTGCTCATAGCTCATAGTGTGCTTGAAGTACAGTGAAAAACCTCACCCTCTTCTGAGTGGCAACACATATGGGTGCCTGTCAGTTGTGGGGCAGGGGGAAGCAGTGCAGGATCGCTGCCTCTTCCAGCCGTATCCCTCAGCTTCTGCAAAGCAAAAGACTGGCGCAGAGACCACCGCCAGTGCTTCACTGGCCATTTCCTTTGTTCCTCTTCCCCTTTCCCTCAGCTCTTTGCTCTTTGGTGGCATTCACAAACTGCAGGGCTGCTGGCTCTCACAAGTACAGCACATGAAGTCAGCTGAAATACGAGGAGACGCATAGGATGTACAAGGAGAAGCTGAGGGAGCAGGATATGTTTAGCCTAGAGAAGAGAAGGGGAGGAAGGGGGGGAACCTAGCTACTTTCTGCAACTACCTGATAAGGGATTATGGGAAAGATGGAGTCAGATGCTTCCACTTGCTGACCCTACCTCCCTCAGCCTCTTTCCTCGTATGCCATATGCTCCAACCCCTGACCATCTAAGTGGCCTCTGCCAGGCTTGCTCCAATTTATTGATAACTCTCCTGCTCCACTGGAAGGACCCAAAGCTGGACACAGCTCTCCGGATGCATTCTCACCAGGACCATGCAGAGGGGAATAATCACTTCTGTCGCTCTGCTGGCTGTGCTATTGCTGATGTAGCCCGGGATGTGGTTGGCCTTCACTGCCACGAGGGCTGAGTCGCATTCAACTTGCTATCCACTGGAATTCTCAGGTTCTCTCCTCCACAGCTGCTCCCCAGCCAGCCACCCCCCAGCCTGTCCTGGTGCGTGGGTTTGCTCCCTTCTCTGGCACAGGAGGTGCAGAACTCT
Organism: Dromaius novaehollandiae; assembly: GCF_036370855.1. Classification (NCBI taxonomy): domain Eukaryota; kingdom Metazoa; phylum Chordata; class Aves; order Casuariiformes; family Dromaiidae; genus Dromaius; species Dromaius novaehollandiae. Next base: position 638,664 of record NC_088101.1, read on the forward strand.
GCACTTGCCTTTGTTAAACTTCATGGGATTCCCAACAGTATAGTACTCCAGCCCATCACAGTCCCTAGGAATGACAGCCCTGCCTGCCAGCATGTCAACAACTCCCCCTCAGTTTTATGTCATCCACGAATTTGGTGAGGATGTGCTCCGTCTCATCATCCAGCTGATGAATACGATGACTTCTGTATTTCCAGCCCTCAAAAACGTATAAGCTCTAGAAGAGGTAATAAATGTAGGGCTTTTCTGCATGCCTTTAGAACAAACTCAAGTTTTTCCATGAAGCTAGAGAGAAATTTCTGTCTTCTGGAGATTTTTTAAAAAATAAAACGCTGGGATTCTCTCAAGGACACAGGATTCTGGGAGCTCAGGATTTCAGAAGTTATACCAAATACCATGAGACCTCATTACATGTTAGCACTTAGGCTTATGGTTTAACTGCATGCCTTTTGGTGGTTAGTAGTCACCTGCTGTTTGTGGCATTGCTATATATCACTAATATATTGCACATGGGCTAAACTGATGTGTGGTAGGGTCACAGGAAGGTGAAATCTGTTGACTGCTCCTCTGCCCTGCCCAGAACTGGTTCCTGTGATTTTCACAAGACAAGCTGTTTTTCTGTTCTGCTTGAAAGAAGTCTCTGGGAAGAGGCAATGCTGCTGTTTTGAAACTCCAGCTCTTTGGGATCTTTGGGCTCTTTTCGTCCTGAATGGTCAATTAATTCCCCACTGGACTTGCTCATGTACCTCTGCAGAAGGAAAAGGTTGGTTCATGGTGAAGCCAATGAGGGGGTACGCTACCAAGGACACTCTTAGGGGAACTGCCTTTGCACGTCCTGAGACAGACTTTGTCAGTGCCTGAAGATGAGGCCATGATTAGGACTGCCACATGAAAAAGGCAGAGGTAGTGCTTGAAGGCAGGATGCAAACCACACCTTGCTTGTACATTGGAAATTGACCACAGCTAAATATGGAGGATGGTGCTGCATCTATGGGTGCTAGCAAGCCTTCCGAGTGCCTGGCCAATGTGTCTCACCTAGAGTTAAACAAACCATCACATCTGAAGTCAGGAAGGAATTTCAAGTCAGATTGGCTAGGAAAAGCAGGGCTGGGTTAGTTGTTGTTTTGCCTTCTGTAATAGGGATGTGATCTATTTGCTAGGCACACCTGGGAATTTCGCTTACCAAAGTCCCCTCCCTTGCAGACACCAAGGACATTGGCAATGACCTTAAGCCCTTTTGCTGTCTTCCTATGGCAGGTATTTTTGTGTTTGGGGTTTTTTTTTTTTCCCCTGGTAGAAGAGCTTAAGCTTGCTATGGAGCATTGGAGTGACTGTAGCATCTGGAGTGGACACCCTGTGTCCTTATCAGGACTGAACGCTACTCAGTGGTTGACTCTGCAGGGGGCTGAACTAGACAGCCTGAGTGCTCCTGCCTTACGTCCTGTATCAAGTCAAGCAGAGCACTTCACACACATGACGGATGGGCACTGTTCCCCTGAACAGCTTCATCAGGAAAGGTGGTGTCTTAGAAGGTCCCCAAGACTGAGTTACCAAGATTCACTGACCAATCCTTGCTGAACTGTTTTCAGGAGCAAGGAGCAAGAAGTATCTGTTCGTTCTCTCTTTACAAAAACATACCCTGCTAATGAAGTTTTATTCTAAGCTTTAGGCCATTTCCCAGCTGTTTGATGCCCTGATTATTTGAATGAAGATTGTAATGGCTTCTAGAACAGATCTTCTCACAGATTGGATCCAGTCAGAGTAATAGATTTGCTGGCACACATGTAAGCCCCCCCACATATTAGAACAGAAATGGATATGCCGCCAAGCTGCCAGACTGACTTTTCCCAGTCTGCCTCTACATCCTCACTGGCAGAGAAAAAAAACAGACGCTTCTTTGAAAGGCAAGCAGGTATATGGCAGACTTCATTTTGTGTAATACCTAATAGAAAGTCTGAGCCACCTCCCAAAAGATGTCATGTCTCCCCACCTTAGATAAAACATTGTTGACGAATAGCAGGTTTGTCTTAATTAGAAGCATAATAACTAGGAAGAGCAGTTCAGAACCAATTCAGGCATCTAACTCTCTCCAGCTGCTATTAGAGCTGATGTCTTGGGCAATCAGCTGCAAATGGGTATTATTTGCTAATTGAATCCGCAACTCCCTACATGTGAGATGTGAATGAATGAGGTAAACACACGTGCAGCCCAGCAGAACTCACAGCTGGCTGTCATTCCTTCAGTGCCAATAACACGGCTCTCATTCATCCTCGATGCCATGGGGGCCTTGCTACAGTTTTCCAGAAGCCTCAGGGTCCAACACAGTTAGCTAGAGAAATTGCATCTGCTTTGCTTCTGACATTTTGATTAAGGGCCTGCTTAAAGCTGTGTAGATATTCTGCAGGCACAGGGGCATTCCAAATGCACACCCACAGTGATTTACTGGGGGAACATCTGCAAGCTGTGCGAAATGGCTGAGCTGGGAAATGAGAAATAGCTATTCCAGCAGAATAAATCACTCCATGAGCTTTATCTGGTTTGGCTCCAGCCTTGATTCTGGTGGAGGCTGTCCTGTCTTGCCAAAACCCTGTCAGAAAGTACCTTACAAGAGATACTGCAGTTTTAGAGTCCCAGACCAACTGCTGCGGGGAGATTAGCAGTGCCAGTCTGGCCTTTCCCGGTGAGGATGCCCTGGAAATATCCTGGGGGAAGGCTGCTGGTGCAAACTGGTAGAATTGCGATGCCTGTGGGGGGAGAGGGGGCTGTAAGGTTAGTGTCCCCTGGCCCTTGCAAATGCCTCATCCCTTCTGGGAGTGGTTCAGAGCAAAGGAGCCATGTCACTGGGACCCATCATCATCATACATTAATGTGTGGCCACAACATAAGGAAGGATGGAGATCGGATTGGAATCACGTGGCAGGGCTGCCCCTTAGAAGATTTCATGCATGTACCGTTCTCCCTTCCCCAACAAGTACTTGCTTGAGATGTTAAATGATGGAGGGCCCTCCATACACCCCAGCAACTCCAGTACCTTCCTTAGAAAAAGTTTAGCTTTGCTTTCAGCTTGCATTTGTCTGGTGTTCACAGTCAACCTCTAGATCCTGTTTTGTGTTTTCCTAATAAAGTAGAAATCTCTACTGTCAGAAATCTTCCTTCCATATGGACGCATGTAGAGGCATGAGGTCTCTTGCTAAGCTAAACAGATGAGCCTTGTCCACCTCCCATTGGGAGAGAGGTTTCCAGACTACTTCCTACCTTTCTTGACACTTTTCACTTGAATGCTTTCTGTGAGTCAGCAAGTACTGTGTGACTCAATAAAAGCATACATCGGGCAAAACAGCTGTGAAGTAAAGTCAGTGCTGATAAAGAACGTGCAGGTGTTATTCTGGGGATCAACATACCTTCTAATGATGGTGCGGGATGGATTCTGGCCAGAAAGGTGTGCTGTGCAGAAGGGAGGTGGGAGGAGGCCCTGGGAGCAATGCTGCAGGATTTGGAGAGACAACGTGGCTGCGCAGAGGGAGAACTTCATGGGATCAAGAGCAGAGGGGTAAGAACAGCCACCGGAGGAGGACGTGAGGCCACGGGTAACCCTAACTGGGGTATGTGTGTGCTGTGAAGGCATCAAACAGTGCCATAATGTGCACCTCAGAGCTGTCACCTCCAGAGCTCAGCTGCAAGGTGCTACCATTGTCCTGAAGCAGTCAGAGGCACCTGGAGGCAGACCAGCTCCCACAGTGCGATAAGGCCTGGCAGGCTTGTTGAAGTCAGGGCACAAGGTGCCCCATGAACAGGGAGCAGGGCTAGAGGAATCCACAGGAAAACCCTGCTCGTTTTAAGAGAAGCAGGCCAAGGCAAAGACAGATACACTGAACTGGCCAGGATGATGAGATACGGAGGAGAAGGACCTGACGCAATCACCTCAGCAGAGTTCCTGTTCCTCCTGGCTTGGGTGAGTGTTTCCTCAACGCATGAGACATGCATTCAGAAGGCGACACCACCCCACCTTTCTCTACCCTTCCCATGCCCAGGAGCGCTCCTGACCGTGAGAAAGTTCCAACATGCAAAGAAGACTCCTGTAGCAACGCCTTGCTCACTGTCAACTGAAAGCAAGTGACACCCTTGCTAACAACTAGTTTCAGAAAGAAAGCAAATACATACAGACATATTCACCTGTCCCAGGCAGACACAAGTGATCCATGCTGTCTCCCATGGGTGATGTTAGTGTGGCTTTTCAGCCCTTGACTGGGCAGCTGTATTGCCAAGGTGAGGACACATCTCAGCTGAGGAATCGGGGGGATCTTAGGGTCCTTCATCCTAGCAGATGCTGCTCTGAATTTTGTGTGCTTGGATACTGCTTGTGCAACTAGGAGCACAGGAGTATTTCCTGGAGACTTGTTTGGTACTTCTCATATATATCTAGGTGCAAAGTCCCTCCAAGATCTTCCACCAGTGTGGAATGGAGCAAAGAGTAGCTCCAAACATTCCTTTCTCCATATTTCTGGAGGTTGTTGTCCCATAAACCAGAGCCAACACATGTTTTGAAGACCCTATTGCCACCTTCACTCCCCATCTCTACCTACACTTGCTGAATTCCTTCATGGGAGACTCTGGCTGGCAAAAGGCGACGGGGAGCCGTATTGCACATGTGAAGGTGGCTTGGGAGCCTGGCTTACAGTGCTCAGAGGGAGCGTCTGCCACTGCTGATAGGATTTCCAAGAAGGGAGCCAAGAGCCACCCACATGGGTCACGGAGATGGTGTCTTTCTGCAACACACCCTCCCTCTCACCCAGCCCCAGGCAGGGCCCTATAGTTCCTCACGTGTTCTCCTGTGTGCTGAGACCTGCCAAAGCTTGCCACATTGTGCAGCCCAAAATAAACACTTGCTGGTTCTCCTGGAGAGCTTCTTCCTTCACCCTCAGAACCTCTCCACTCGCCTGCCTCCCACCAGCAAGAACCCTAGCCGGGGGTCAGTGGGCAGCAGCAGGTCCAGGGTACCAGTGGCGAGGGGGCCGCAGCGGCAGGGCAGGGCAGGGCATGGCTGCCCTACCAGCCATGACCGATGGGCCAGCCTGGTGTGCAGGGGTCAGGCAGCACAGGTCTGCAGCGTGCATATGGTGTGCGTAAGGGCAGGCTCCACACATTACCCAGGACATCTGTATCTCTATTTCACCGCTAGCCCTCCTGACGACCCCCCCCCGCTCTCTCCTCCTTGCCTTCCTCCCCTTGGAGGGCTGCCTTTCCACTGTTGCTGGCTGGTGCTGCTGGCTTGGTTTCCCCCTCTTTTTCTGGCAGTGTTACAGGATACTTGCACATTTTTTGCACTGAGTCAGCCTTTGGGCAGGAGAGTTTAGTTAGTAGAGGTGAGGGAGTCATCTCCCCCCACCCTCCCGAGCAGCCCAAGCATGGAGGAAAGGACTGCCCATAACACCAGAGAGGGGGAGAGCCACGTCAGCAGGGACAGCTGAAGGGATGCACCGAAATAGGTATTTGGCCCAGTGATGGCAGGGAGAGGGAGGTCACATCCACACAGCTGAGCACTCCACGTCCCTCTCTGATGCCGCTTGGCGTTGCCCGTGCTGACCCCCAGCAGCAGCTTCCCGGTGGGCTGGCAGCGCAGGCAGTCTCGGGAAAGGACTTTCTCTCTTGGCCTCCTCTGACATAGGGGCAACTCACGTTTCCTTGGTGTGGGAGGCCAGCAAGGAGGATAGTGCTTCTTCCAGCCACATCAAGAGTTTGGATAACAGTGCTGCTAGAAAACTTGTCCAGAAGGCAACAGGTAGGAAGCATGGGGGATGAGAGATGGTGAATAACTGAGGGTGAGTGGCAGTAATGGCATCCCCCAGGTCTGCCAGCCAGAGAGGGCTGAGCACCTCCCTCCTCATTACCTCACGTCAGGATCAGTCAAGGCTACCCAAGTGTGAAGTTTTTTCCTTTCCTTTCTCTTTAACTTGCTGTGCATTTTATGCTTGCTGCCTTCTCTGTCTGCTCGCATGCACACACACGCGCAGGCACGCATGCCCAGCATGACTCACCTAGCTGCCTCCCTTTGAACAGCCCCTGGCGAGCCGCCCGCCATGACTGTCTCCTGCACAGGATGCTGCAGACTCCTTGAAACCCCAGTGCAATCACAGATGTCCCTCAAATAGCTTCAGATCCGAGAAATCTGTCCAGCCCAGGCATATCTGGGGAAGGACTGAGGTTCAGGCTTTACAGTGGTTTGATGGGAGGAGCGGGAAGAAGAGCAGGAATTGAATCAGAAGTTGAATCAGAACTCTACAGACTCCCATAATGCTATCAAGAGGCTACATAAAAAGAATCAGTAAGATGTAAGCTTGTGGTTGATGGAAAATACAAAATAGAACGGGGCTTTCTGTTTCAGTTGTGTGAAATTCTTTCTGGTCTCTAGCCTGCCCAGTGCTCTCCCTGTGATCACAACTTCATGGTTATCTGTTGAAGTAAAAGCAGTGTTATTTCAGATCCCCTCCAGATGCGTCAGCCTTTGCTCCAGCCTCAGGGACATGTAGGCACCATAAGACACCCAGAGTGAATCCTAAGCAGCTGGGTTCCCATGTTTATTCATATGCTCTAAACCTGAGGGCTTTTAAAGAGATATTTCTTCAGCTCTGTCCAGGGGCACTTGTCCTACAGGAGATCACCACACATCTCCACTTGCTTTGGGTGTGAGTCTGAAACCCTTCTTCTAGGCAGGGTATATATCTTTTTATAGCTAAACTAATAATTACTTTGAAGGTTTAACACACTTGGCTTATTTCTGCAGAGTGGGCCAGATTCGTGTATGGGGGCAGCCAGGAGTGTTGGCAGAAATAGGGCAGAGACTGTAAAACAGGCCAGGGGAAGCAGTGGGATCTCTCACAGCAGCAGATCTCCCTCACTTGCAGAGATTTAGATCCAGATCCAGATCCAGCAATGCGCTTAACTGTGAGCTTGAATTTAAGCATCTGGGTCAATTAAAGACAAGCCGATGCCCTAATGAGCTTTGAGACGTGACCCAGCAGGGCTTGGAGTGGTGTTTCACACTGCTCGCTTGCTTTCCAGAGAAAGCTGTGTGCTAGAGGGTAAGGAAAAACTCAGCATCGCAGTACAAAGCAGCTTGTGTAAGACATCAGCAGTCCCATTATTTGGTTTAATTTCACTCAGGAAATATGAGTAAAAGAGGTGAGGGACCCTCAGATGTGAATGTCCGGGGCCTTTGCCTGCTCAGTGCATTCTGGACCTTTGGGATTTTGCTGTTTCCCCCATCTCTGGTGTGACTGCTGCCCGAAGTCCCTCCTGTTCGGGTTCTGGGCTGGTCCTTATATCTTCCTTCCATTTCTGGGCTGGAAGTTGGTGGGCCAGCATTTTGCATGCTCACTTTTCCTGGGGTTGATTTTTTTTTTTTTTTTTTTTTTTTTTTTTTGGCAAGGAACCTGGTTTTGAGAGCTGAAAGAAAGGAGAGGACATGGGAACTGTTTCAAGCCTTCACTTCTTAACAAGTTAGTGGGTCTCTCTTTTCCATCTGGATGCTGTCCACATGGGGAAACTGAGTCATGGGGGCAGATATGTGTTAGTCAGGCTCTCCTAGCCAGCCAGTGGCAGAATATGGCTCCACAGAGTACCACCCTCCTGCTTTAACCACTAATCCTAACTAATCCTCGTCAAAGTAGGGCAGAAAATTATGTGGTCTGCCATTACTCTGCTGCCTGCCTTTCTTACCTAGGAATTTTTCAGTTTATGCTAGTCTCTGTCCCATCTGACATACTCCTTATATTGCTTGCTATATGGTGAAGTAATACAGGAACTTCTATTGGAAGATCTAGGCATTGTTAGATTCAAAAAGCCTCGTGCCACACTGGGCTTGCTGCTTGCCACAGTGAAGGGACCACACCAGCTGTGGGCCATACTGTGCCATTTGCTTGGATGATCCGTGTGTCCTTGGGTGGCAGGCTGGATCCTCCACAGCCTGCAATGTGGGAGCAGCTGATGGTGGAGCCCAAGGGATGAAGGTTGGGAAGCCTGGATCATGGCAGTCTGCTCTCAAAGGGCTGAGCCTTTCCAGTGTCCCAGGAGGCTGTAAAATCCTGCTGCATGCGTGAAGAGTTCAGAGGGAATATCATCTCAGCTTTGCCTCCCCCATGCATTATTCCTGGGCCTGGAGCATGGCCACTGCTCTGCAGCATGCTCTGGCAGACAGCAGCAGGTCTCCTCACAGAGAAGTGAGTCAGTGCTTGGGGGTGCTTTCAGCCAGCTGCAAGTGAGGAGAGCAGCCTGCTAAGCACCTTCTCAGAGGATTTCCAGGACTCGTTGTTCAGCTCTTGATGGCCGTTTGTCCAGCTGCCATATGAGAGACTAGCCAGCATGAGCTGCTGCATCTCAGTGGTTTTATTGCTTCTGTTGCAGTCCCTCCCTCTGTCTCCTTCAAACACCACCTCGCCGTCCACTGGCTTTCCTGAAAAGATGCCAAATTTTTCCAGGCTGAGCTATTCAATCCAGTGGCTCATCACTTTAATCCTTTTCACCTTAAAGGGCAGCAGCCTGAAGTTGATGCGGTGTCAATCACAAGCTTGCACGTGTTTACTACGGTAGCCCAGCTTCGTGAGCGTCTCCCACTGTCCTGCCCTTCCCCTCGCAGCCTGATGCAAGTCCGGCAGCACTAGCCCAGCCTGCTGCTCAGGGGATCAGCAAGACCAGGTTACTTCCTGTAAGAGGGAGTGAGCTGAAGCCAGCTTTCTTTTGCCAGACCCTTCCCGGACTGTGCAGGGAAACTGGAGCACACACGTAATGCAGCAGTCAGCCCCTGAAGCCACCCTGTCCTATCCTGTTTGGAGAGAAGGAAGTGAAACTCAGCCCACCAGATAGGGGCTTAGTCTTCTTGCTGGCCGTGGAAGAGATGCTCCCCAAGATAAAGAACTGATTTCCACTCCAGCCATGTCCATTTTCGTCGCTCAGATCCTGGAAAACTTCCTGCTATCCTACATTAAGCCCTCATCTCCTGGTCTTGTTTTGGAAGGTCCTTTCTTCTCCTGTATCCTGTCTGCAGGACCATTAGCTAGCTGCCTTCACATCTTTCCTTTTGCTTGTTTGCTAGGCAATGTTTTGGAGCTGAATTACTGGCTCTGTGCTGCAGTGCCAGCAGTTTGGTGACACCCGGCAGTGTTTGCCTGCAGACTGAAGGGGCCTGCATGACATCTTTTTTTAACATTCTGGCATTAAATTGCCTGGATCTAGGCAGAAAAGGATTCTGTTACCTGTTCTGGATGTTGGCAGAGTAAGATGGACCTGGTGCCTCTCTACTTCTTCTAGGGAATGTGGGCTTATGAACCAAGTAGGGTCTGGCAGTGATGATGCACAAAGAGCATCTGCTAGAGAAAAGAGCAGCATGAGAGACAAGCTTTCTAAAAAAATCCCATGACCCACAGTATGGTCTGCACAGAGGTGCAAGGTGTCCAACACGGCCATGGTTGGGATCCATGTTTTTATCTTTTCTTACACAGATACACACATGAACACACAGAAATTAGTTATACAGGAAACAAAATGTTCCTGGTTCAGACTTACCTCCATGCCCATATGAAGACAACAGATAAGACCTATGCGCAATCCCACATATGGAATTCAAAAAAACCCAGCATTTTCAGTGGGAAGGCAATACTGACACTTCGGCTGAAACACCAGAGATACCTCAGACAGAAAAATGGGCATTGCAGAGCTGGGTAGAATTATCCCAAAGGAAAGTCAGCATTAATCTTACTGTGCAGATCATGCTGAACAATGGAGGCAGCTGGAACCACTTTTCTCAGTGGGCATCACTATTTCCATTCTTGGCCTCAGTTCTGAAGAACTCAATCTGATGAGGGCATGCTGCAACTGAAATCTTCAGAAAAAATGGAGAGAAAAGATGGACATGTATACCTATCCTGGGTAGAGAGCCACTCCAGAGAATAGTCATCTGCAAACAGACACTGGAAAGAAAGAAGTGCTTGTGGTGCTGTGTGATGCACAGGGAGGCAGGTCTGGTTCAAAGGTGGGTATAGAGATGAAAATCCACTGAAGTATCTTGGAGTAGCACTGGGTTTGGAAAGAGACCTAAGTGAATTGGCCCTTACTTCTTTTAATCTGGTACTACCTGAAACAGAGGAATCGCAGCTGAGCACAGCTGCACTCAACTCGTATCCAAGGAAAAATAAGGATGTGGAGTTTGGCTGGGAGCCCTTTATAAATGGCTAATTCCCCTCCACTTAAAGAAAACTCTTTCTAGTTGTTACACACTGCTGAACCTTTGCCGGTGTCCCTGTTCCAGCACTGATTTGATCCATATTGACCAAATTCAGTGCAAAGTTTCCAGTCAAATCAGCCTTTGGTTTCTCAGCTACTCCCACGCACTGCCAGCATTTTGAGTTGAGCTGTCTTTGTGAGTGTCTGTTGTTTGCAAGACAACCCAGCTGCTCTCCAGGCGCCTTGATGACCAGAAGCATCTTTAGCAATATGAAAAACACCTTCACTAAGAAGCCATATTTTAGTTAAGACTTTCATGTAGCACCAAGATTTACTGCTGGAACTCACCAGCCCATCATATCCACATTGTTTGTCTCATTTTGCATGTCAGGTTGTTGAATCTCATTAAGAAAACAAATTGTGACAAAAATCTCAGTAGAAGGATGACAGGACATGTCACTGGAGTGTTGAAAGAGAGAAACAAACAGCAAAGACTTGTATTCAGGAGAAACATCATTTCTTCTGACAGTTAACTTTGGTCTGAATCAGAGCAAACCACCTGTTTGTTTTTTAATTTTTCCTTTTAACTGTCCCTTGCCTTCCTTGCAGGATTTCTTCCATGCAAGTCTCCTCTGAAAGCAGAGATCTGGCAGTGACTACAAGGAGTGCAAACACGTGGTAACCCAGTTCTGGATTTAGTGAAACTTTTGTGAACCCAAAATATTTCAGATTTCTCAGTGAATATACATATTTCAAGGAAACTGTGTAGCCATCTACTTATACCTTAGGTGTCAGCACACAGGAAAACATCCATGCACACAGATAATGCAAACAAATATAGCATTCATTAGAGAGAGCTATTTTCAGATTCATAAAGGTTTATTAGGAACAGTGGAAAATAAAATAAACAACTATTAAGAACAGCTCAGTGGAGACCTATTAACTCTGCAGGAAACATTTGTCCTTTCTGACAGAATTACAGAATTATACTAGTGCTCAAGCCAGTCTGCTAATACAATCAGTTTGTTTCTACTGCTCATTTCCTTGCTAATTTTAAGGCCAGAGGTTTGCAGCTCAGATTTCATTTTCTGGCCCATTCAAGTGGAAGTACCTCTGCCCCTGGGGAAAATGCAGGCTGCTCAGAGGTTTGTAAAATGATAGAAGAGTTTAGGTGGGGAAGGAACTCTGCAGGTCTCTGTCCCCTCTCGGCTCCAACGAGACCACCTTCACAGCCAGGTCAGGTCGCTCGGAGTCTTGTCCAGGCAAATGATCATGGTGTCCGAGGATGGAGATGCCACCATCTCTCTGGTCCCTGCCCGAAGCCTGCCCAGCCCCCCTGTTTCCTCCTGTCCCATTGGCACTTGCCTTACCTCGTGTGTCTGCCTTGATCGCAGCTGGCCTCTTGAGCATGGGCTGTTCCCTTCTCCTTGAGATGAAATGACTCTGGCTGGGCTCTCTTTCACCTCCTGCTGAGAAGTCCTTTCTCTTGCCTTAGACGAGAGGAGCTATGAGTTTATCCTAGTAGCAGGTCAACGCAGTCAATGTTTGTTGGGAAAAGGAGAAGCAAGCAGTGGCAGAGAGACCACCACGGAAATCTGGTCAGTACCATGAAGATCTGACCCCCAAGATGCATGAAGTCTTCCACTTATATCTGGGCATGCTATATTTTCCCACTTGGACAGCTCTGTATATAGCCAGATTTGTCTAGTATGTGAGTCATCTAGGAATGCTCATTAAAAACTTAATTGAAATACCTAAACATGGTCTAGGATTCAATCTCTATTTTTACTACATCTGTGTTGAGGACAAATAGCATTTTTCCCTCCCTTGATGGTGAGCAGAAGGCTGGTCAGGGTAAGCACTGCACGATAATTTTTCTATCACTTACCAGAGTGCATGTTGATAGAAAAAACATTGCTCAGGTTTTGCGTAAGCTCTCCACCACTACGCTCTGCTCTTTTCAATGCTTCAACCTCAGGTTTCGTTTTTGGCTGTAACAGAAGTCAAATGGTATTTTAAAAAACAGAAAAAAACACCTCAAACCACATATACTTTTGTACACGCAGGCTGAGCTGCTCAACTGGACAGAGAGTATCTGGTAGCGATGACAGAGGAAATGGTGACCGAGGATTCTGCGAAATCTGTATTGGGGAAGGAAGTTGGGTGAATGCTGTCACTATTTTTATATGACTTCTTTCTCGCTCACTCTCCAAAAACATGGCATCTTCTTGGTGCAGAATAGCTACGCTGTTGTCAGAAATGGGTCTACGCTGCTCAGGTAGGACCTCAGGCACTGCTGAGGGCATCATGTCCCCCAGAACCCCCATGCAGTGGGGCATGGACCACTGGTCGGGTGAGTTTTGCTCCCAGGGAGCTTCCCCAAAGGAAAGGATATCATGAGGCCAATGTCAGAAACATTTGTGGGCTAGGTGGAACAAGTGTCTATTGATGGGAGAAAGGCCAAACAAGAGATCAATAAATGTGGCAGAGATCTAACCTAAGCTGTGAGACAAACAGGGAGAGAAGGTGAACAGTTCCTGTGAAACTGAGCATTTCCAGCCCAAATCCCCAGCATTTTATTGAGACCTTTGGGATCTCTCTGGGTCACACTCATTACCAAGTCTCTGCCAGAGCAGCTAACAAGCAGGAGTTACCAAAATCACTCTCCAGGAAGGAAAAAGAAATGGTCAAGAGGATCTCAATGTCCCCACATGCAGACAGGTTTTGCATCCAACAGCAGGAGAGTCTTGACCTCAGTGCACAGGGCCAAACCCAGAGAGCTTACATGGGCAGTGATATTGGAGGGCTCACAGGCCGAATGCTAAAGCGGGGCTGGCTCAAAGCTTAGTATCTGGAGCAAGTACAACATGCCCCAGATACTGAATCATCTGAAGCCAAACTATGCTTTGTTATTCACGTAAAACCTCAGTTTCTCATTGGCTCTCTTCCATGTGTGAGAGCACATACGGACAGTGGGGATGGGGGAACATGGCCTTCTCTCCCACCGGGACTTGCAGAGCAGCTGCTCTTTATCCAGGCTAGTTCCCTCTGCTCTTCCTACCATCAACAGGGATCTTTCAGATGAAGGGGATTAAGAGCAAACACTAATTAAGGAAGCCCCTTGAATGGGTAGAAGGACCAAGGTGTTACAGATGTTTTTCTACAAGGCCCAGAAGCAATGTGGACACTTGAGATGGTTGTGCAAGACTGATCTCTTGTGCAAGAGTGAGGATAAGCCCTTCTTCCTTCTTGGAGAGCAGAGCCACTGAAACCTTGGATCCTGACTTCTTTCTTTTCACTCTCTCCTACTCTGTGCATATTTACCCCAAATATATTTACTCTATATATATTCTATGTGTAATTTCTGCTGCTGTGACTACAAGCATCTGCAAATGTGTGTATGCAGATACACAGAAAATCCAGCCCTGCTGCAGGTAACAGGAATTCCCACCACAGCAACAGCAGATTCATTAATTTCCTGAATCACATTGGCTGAGGATTAATTACACAACCCTGATAATGTGCAGGGGCTTTAGGAGATTGTTAATGATTCATCTGCATTCTGGCCTCTGGGGAGAAAAAGTCAACAGGAGACAGGAGGCCTTTGAATCAGAGGGGTAGTTCAGGCAAAATGGCACAGCTCTCTTCTCTCCCTGCTCACATTAGAGCAACGTATGTTGCTCCTGGGGACATTTCCATAGGACTCCTAGATAGGCCCCAAGATAAAAAAAAAAAAAAAAAAAAAAGAGGGCTTTTCCAGGCAGTTTTGCCTGACAACACTGCTGTTTGGAGGAATTTCCTTCATAAGCAGAAAGTCCTGTGTCAGTGTGTGGTGTTCCCAGATCAGCATCCAACGGCCACAGGTTGATGTGAGACCAGCACTACTCAGTCCATCCATCCTGTCTCTGGTAAGGACCAGGAATGAATGCCTAGCAAGAAGTAAAAGCATGGTGCTAGCACATTGTGATACTCTCCCAGAGTACTGTCCAGGCCTCTAGCTACGTGGGACTGAGGGAATTCCTGAAGCACAGATGGCGTCTTTGCAATTAATAGCCCTCGATGGATTTTTCTGTCATGAATTTGTCTAATTGCTCTTTAAACCTGTGTGAGCTTTTAGCATGTACAACATCCTGTGATTCAGTGTGTCATGCTTTAACTATCCACTGTGCAAAGATGTCCACTCTTTGGAAACTGTCATGTAGTTTTATTTGCTGCTCCCATTCTCTGTAGCATCCTGGCTCATCGGCATGTGACCTGAGCAGTGCAGGTCCAGGTACACTTCTCTCTGAGACTCCCCTCCTGACTGCTCTGCTTTAAGAAATTAGCCACAGGTACACACAAAAGAGGCTCTGCTGGATCTAGGCTTGATTTTATATGATATATATAATATAATGTGTATTAATATATAATTATTAATTCATTAATATATAGTTTATATATATATATGATATGTGATTTTATGACAGGGAAAGTCAACATATTTTGAAGGCAATTGACTTTGCCAGCTCAAAGCTGGGCATGACTGTCACCTGATTCAGCCAAGTGCTAAAAGTGTGCATAACCCTGGGTCTAAAATTTTCCCTTTCATGGTCTGACTTGGCTTTTGCAACAGCAAACAGCTTGTGGATGAGTGTGTCCAGGATAGGCTCACCAGAATATTTATAGATACTACAGGAGACATTCTTTGAGCCATGAAGGCAGTCAAATAGCAATTAAACATTTTAATAAGAATGATCTCTTCTGCAGGGAGCTCAGCTCCTGGACCACGAGTCTGGTACCATACAAAGAGGCTGGGTAGGTCACAGCGCTTACCTCCTCTGTAACAACAGTAGTAACATCGGTCAGAGCCCTCACATCCATGGTTTGCTGAGAGTGGACTGAAAAGGTGCGTGGCAGGTGGCCTGAAATCATTGGAAAGTAGGATGATTATCGCTTAATCCTCTTTTACTGCAGGCCGAACTGCACACTTTGCGGGTGCTGTCAGCCACAGACAACCCCTGGACAGTAACTTTGACACGCCTGGGTGGGTAGTAACTAGCCAAGCACAAGGCTGAGCTGCTGTGATACCTTGGTCCTGGCCAGGTTAGGAGTAGGATCAGGCAAAGGACCAGATTTACCTTAGAAGGAGGTTTGTCAACAAGCCTAGATGGCCATCCACTTTAAATAGATGTTTTTTCCTGTATAGTTAAAAATATCAGAATGGCTTAAGGTTTTTTTTTCTTTATGGTTGTGATCACAGGTAGCCACGTCCCTCATTAAATACACCAATGTTCTCCATGTCCCTGGCTTCTTCTCCACTTGGTTTCTCCCTCTTTTTTTTTTCCCGTAAACTCTTGCAAGGTTTTGCAGAAAACCTGTTTAAAGTTCCAATCCATTTTGCACAATTCAAGAGGATTCAACATGCCACCGGAGGCAATTCATCCATCAAAGATGCATTTGGGACTTTCTATTGACACCTCCCAGGCTCAGGCCCTGTCATTTATACTTCTTTATTTCTCTTGTTTGTAGGTTTGGAGGAAAGAATGGGCCTTTACTGCTGAATGCTTCTACAGGAGCTCCCAAGATTAATGTCTTGCCATGACAAGAAACTTCTGTGATCTTTTCTAACTGGCTATATTAAGCATGTAGCAGCTGCTCTGTGTTTTGTCCACATCCCACAGGGGTGATCTGATCTTCCTGTTACATCCAACGCTCCCAAGGCCCTCTACCAGAGGCAATGCATGCTGTGCACAGATAACTATGTTTCTTGGGACTGTGTTTGGGGGGTTTGAGAAGTTTTTTTCAGTTTTGGTTTTAATGATTCAGTTGTTTTTCCAATAGGTTTGTGGCTGCTGTGCTGACTAAGCAGTGTTATGGGTGGGATGAGCTATGCTGGGGAGAACAGGAGGTGTTTGAATTTGAGATTTCCTCTTTTTGTTCCCTGGCTGAACTTGTGTGTCCACCTTGTCCTAAGCTCTTGCCCAGCACCTACAGCAGTCCTAAAGGCAGGGTTTTCAAAAGTGCTGTGCACTCAACACAGAGCAAAGGACAGTCCTTGTCTGAGAAAAATGGTCAGCCCTTACGCGCTTTCTGAAGTTGGAATAATTACCCTTCTTGGACAGATGGGGAAAGTCAGGTGAAGAGACAAGGTCTGACTTGTCCCAGGTAACCCAGCAAGTCAGGGGCAGGACTGGGCCTACAGCTCAGCTTGCTAATCTTCTGGATAGTGACATCCAACTCATAATGGGTTGAAAACAGAGTTTTTTGAGTACTGAAGGGCATTAATAGCAAGGCTGCCTCATTTACATGGCCAAAGAGGGGTAAATCTCTCTGGAAAAAGAGGTCATTGATAATGAGCTCCTCAGATAACAGGCACAGGGTCAACTCCAACCACTTACTTGAGGCAGGAACCTCATGCAAAATGTTATTCCCCAGCCAGGAACAGCTTGTACAGCTTGTATCTCTGAGCTGTTCCTCAGTGGGAGAGCTAGGAGCATCGCTGGTTTTCCTCAGCCCTGTGGTGCCTTTTTTCAAGGCTGATGAAGTCTGCAGAAACCACATTTAGCCACACATTAAAGAAGGTTTGCATGGAAAGCAAAGTGTTTAAGTGGGAGGGCTTTCTACTAGTCTGAAGAATGCTGAATTAGCCATCTCTTCTGGGCTTGTCTTCTCTGAAAGGTCAAGGAGACTTATCACTTGAGTAGCGCTTCCATCCTGGATCCTGACCACATACAAGCTGCTTTGACTGAAGCATGGTGGTCCTTAACTGTGATATGCTGAGGGCCAGCCTTCTGCTAAGACATTTTATCATCACAAACCACTGTCCCCACCCAGGGCTCAATCCCCCTTACACTGATATGAAGACATCTTTCAAAGGTCAACCCCCAGTAGCTCCACAGATGCTTAGTAAATCTAGACCTGACCTTACTAAGGTCTCAGGTGAGATGGGTAATACCTAACATCCGATGTCTCAAAGCAGGACAGCTGAGCTCCTGTTGTGGCTGATATGTAGAGATAGATATCTCCATCAGATGGGATGGTGATGATTCATCTGAACTGTGTTAGGAATGATGAATCATTCTGGTAGTCTGGTAGTGGCTAGGTCTCTCCCTTGCCTATGACACGCATGACGGCTATGGCAGCCTAGGCCTATGACATCCCCCATTTGCGCAGGTGAACCTTGCTAGTGCCCTGGGAAATAGGCTGAACTGCCTGTGCTTTGCTGCCCTGGAAGACAGCAGCAGCCTGCACGTCCCGGGCACGACTTACTTCTAGTCACTGCCTTGAGAAGATCTCTGCCCATATCAGGTTTTCCAGCCAAAAGAAGAGCAGATTCTAGCATCTGAAGCAGAGGCAGGATAAAATCAGAGAGGAATTAACCCCTGAGCCAACTGCATATAAGATGGAGTGGACTCTCCATCTTACAGAGCCTTTACCAGAGTCTGATCATCTCTGGGAATGACTAGCTGTCTCCCGGCCATATGTCAAGGACTTCTCTGCTTCACTGATGGAATAGAAAGGGTCCTGGGTGCTCTGAACAGAACATGTCCTTTCCAAAATACTAGTTGCTTGCCAGTGACGGGTATTGTGCAGCAACAGCTGGCATTTAACATGAAAGCTGAGCCATTGCCTGGCTGGGAAGCAGGGAGCTATGCTCCTGCCTGGTTACGGTGGTGCTTTCAATTTTATTTTCTTTAATGACGCGAGCAATACCTGTCCAGTGTCTTTTTTCTGCTGGATTAATTATCTGCATGTGTGTAAAAAAAGAGCACCCAACCCAAGCTGAATGAGTGGCTGGATGCAAGGAGCACTGGCAGGAGCTCCATCCAGACTGGCTCTGCCTGTGCAAGGCCTTACCCTGAAGCAGCTTCTTTTATTATTTTTTTTTTAATTCGTCATCTCTGCTTTCTTTTCTCTTCTTTTATTTTTCTTCTTAGCTTCACAGCTCTTTAATGAATGGACATGTGTCATTGTGTGGCTCCATTTTGCATGAAGAGCTATCAAATGCAGTCCTGGTTCACTCATTATCTTGTCACAGGGTTCTTTTATGGTCCTCATGTCATCTAGCCTACAAAGGAGCATTCCCATCACCTCGATGAGATAATATTCTAGCAACTGGCATACCAAGGACATCTTATTGTTCCCCTTCGATTATTTTCCCTTGGGCAGGATCAGATGTGGCAGCAAAGACCTCTCAGAGCTTGGCTTCCACCCTGTGCACACATTTCTGCGTACATATTACCTGGTCATACAGGCATAACAGAGCTTCATCTTCTGCATACAGAGGATGAACATGTCAACATGGTGTTAGCATATTCAAGAGAATTGTAAAGGCATACATGCAGCCAACAGCTCTGGTGACTTGGGCAACCTATGCTGTGAAGTCTCAGCGTGATTGAAGTTTGGACTGAGGCCCAGGCTCGTGACAGAAGAGAAAACAGGCTAAATACTGTGGCACCCAGAAAAGAAAAATTGCCTCTATTTCCTATATTAACTGACCTTTGAACATCATTATCTGCGAAGGAAACTAGATGCCGCATCCAAGGACAGGTGATGGGTTTCTATTAACTCTTGTCTGTAGTACAGAGCAGAGAGCTGCAGCATCCTGTAAGTCCACATCCCCTCCAACTTTCTCTCTATTCACTTTCATTTCTGTGCTCCACTGCCCTGAGGTAGATTTTTCTGGAAGGATAATTTAACTAGCAATGTTTTTCTGCACGAAAAAGCACGCTTGTCTCCTTGGGTCAGAATAGCAACATGTCAGCAATGAGGTAAGAAAGGACAGGCTGGCTGTGTCTGATTTCAAAATGGGGGTTACTTCTACAGGGAAGTGGTAACATGGAAACTTCATCCTATGAATGGTGCAGCACACAAGGACAGGGCACCATGCAGCAGCACAAACACCACTTCGATCCTCTCAACTCTCTTCTCTTCCCAGAACCTTTAAATTGGTTGCACATGTCAATTAAATAAGCCTCGCACACCCTGTGAGGCAACTGAGTGTTATTTTACTTATTTTATTATGGATGGGGAAACAGATGTGTAGAAAGGCCTAATGACACATGGCTTCAAAGCCAGAGCCAGAACAGAGTTCATCGCTGTTCACTGTGTCCCCTAGACTATATCCCTCATCTGTTGCTTCTCCAAGTGAGACAAGCTCTCCTCAGGCCCTTCCTATTGCAAAACCGTCTGTCTCCAGAAAGCACTTTCGGTCCTTCTGATACAGCCCTGTCTGAGCTAAAGAAGAGTCCCTGTGGTCCGAGTCCAGGTGACGTGCACACACAAACAGTCCACCTCAAGGTCTGTGTGTGACCACACATGGGCCCAGCCAGCACCAGAAATACTGGTAGGGGTAGAATAATTGCTTATACTGATTAAATCTCAGCCTAGTGGGGGTCATATATTAACAATAAACTGGAAATGCCAATTAGGCTGGGCTCTAGCTTGGTCAATGTGGCATGATTCTATTAACCTGAGCTTAACTTTGAGCATTGTCCATTAGCATACAGTATTAAAAGCTCTCTCTGAGCTCTAGCAGCCACCTTAAGGAAGTCATTCAGTGTCTATTCAGGAGATTAAGTTGTGCCATTATATGCCTATGCATGGTCCTGTGAGTGCCATTTAACCATTGCCCTTGCTGGCTGATTAATTAATAGGCGCAAATAAATGAATCTGGGAGCTCACTACGTTGTTCTTCCTGGCTGAAGCAGAGACAATACTGCATTCAAGATGAAGGCGAACCTGGTTATGGTATGCAAGGGATAAGCTGGGATCTGCAGGCAAAACCTGTTTGTTTTACTGGAGAGGTCGAAAGGATTAGGAAGCAGTGTGAGCCAGAGGATGAGCAGCGCATGAGGTAACCCAAGAAGCTTTCCACCCCAAGGGCTTTTTGGAGAAAGAGGCTGGCGCTCAAAATAGCTAATGCAACTGAATTTCAATACCAGCAGACTATCCCTGGGGAGGGGGAATATTAAACAACACGTTCTGGATGCCTGTGACACTAGACTTGCAGAACATCTCTTCTCCCTTTGCTTTCTAGCCCTGATCTCCTGGGGCAGCCAAAATGGGCTCATTTAGTGGTCGCTGCTCAGACCAAAGATCCTTTACGTAAAGCAACGACGGGAGAGCCCACTGGGAGAGTCAGGCAGAGCCTCAGTGAGCGAGGGCAAGGTGGAGGGACCCTCTTGCTTGCGAGCTGGGCTCTTCCCTGCCGAGGCTGCGATTTCTGCAGATGGCCCCACTCTCTGTGTTTCACCCTTAAGCAACGCCTCTGTGGGAGTCTGTCGAGGCAGCGGACTTGGCAGGTCTCCTAGCCTTACGAGCTCACGCCCATTGCAGGGCAGAGCCGCCAGCAGCAGCGAGGGCATCCCTGCCAAACGTGAGCGAGTCCTGCCCTGGGCACGCGGAGGTGCCTCCTTGCCGCGTGGGGCCCAGGGCCTTGGGCTGGGGACAACCATGGGGGCACTGGCATGGGGAAGGGGGGAGCAGTGGGCTGACAGCTTCCTAGATTGGTGGTCTGATCCAGTGCCTAATGAGGGACAGACTGGAGTTACACACGCATGAACCTCTGCCAGCCTGAAGGCATTCTGCCTGCATGAATTCAACTTTCCTCCTTGGATAACGTTGCCTCTCTTAATTTTTGTTTTGCTGAAAGGAAGCAGGTAGTGCTTTGGCAGTTCACAAGAGAGCCCGGCATCTCTTTGAGCCTTCAGCAGCCCGCTTCCGGCCACGGTTTGATCAGGTTTCTATATTTGTCGCTGTGTTTCCTGCGAGGGTGTTTCTGATAAGCCCTGCGTTTACCGTCCTGTGTCCCCCCCCCGGCTCTGCTGGGGAAGAGCTGGGTATTTATTGACGATGCCAGGTGGACAGAGAAGGGCCAGGGGAGACAGTGACTTCTGACTTCAGCCTAAGTTTTGCTCAGTCCCTCCTAGGGTCCGCTTTGCCTCGGCTCTGTGGAGGCACCCCACTCTCCTAGCAAGCAAGGATGGGCTGAGACCTTTGGGCAATCAAGGACGGGCTGAGACTATTCATCCGCAAAAGGGGAGGCAGATAAGTGCAGGAGGCAGGGAAAGAAGGCAGAGAGAAGAATTATGGCCACATTTTCAGATGAACCTGGTGCTCCTCTGGCAGGTCTATACATCACTGAATACCACCGATTTCCTTGCACTGCAATTCCGGCAGTGATATTTAACTGTGGAGCTAAAAGTCATTTTCAAAGGCAGGTGTAGGGGCTTAATGTGAGTCCCAAATTGAATACAGGGAGGAAGCATACTGACGAGTTAATTGACTTTCAGTACAGATTTCTATTCCTCACCCTTGAAAAGTTATTGTCTTCCTTTGCTGCCTATTACATTTTGGTGGGATTCCTTGACTTCTCCTTTTTTCAGTCACAGCCTGAATTTTTTTCTCGGTTATGCTGGTGTTAACCCAGGCCAGCTTCATTAACAGCACTGGACTTGGCCGAGCAGAGCGGCTCACAAGTCAGTGGTTCTGGGCACATCTGCACTCTCCTGTGAATACTTTGCTGTGTACTTTCAGAGCTTGAAATCGGGTTTTATGTTTGCAAGTCTCTCAGGAACTAAGTACACCCCAGGCCTGTTTCCCGGATGGGGACCTAAGCAGAGGGACCTGGCGTCAGCCTGCGGCTGGGAAGAGACACCGTAAGTCGTTTGGGTGCTCTGCTCTGGAGCAAAAGAGAGCTTAATGCAATGTGTGTGACCAGACTCTGCCAGAGGCTGGTCTCAGAGGCAGCAAAAAGGCCCTGGCACTTTTTATTTTACGTAGCTGCAGTTTGTTATGGGTACCGTGATCATGGGTCCATACGAGTGAGTTGTGAGGTACAGGTGAGAAAAGCCATGTCAGAAGTTGCCATTCCCATCAAAAAAGGAGGAAAAGCCTCATTAAACAGCTTCTCGTTTGCCACGGGAGGTCAGGGAAAAGTCAAACAAACAACTCCCAATTTCCAAACCAACGCAGTCTCCCACTTTTTCCAGGGCAGAAGGAACGGCTGTCGCACCGCCCGAAGTCCTGGCGCTCACAGCCAGGAGCCTCGCGAGTGCCAAATATTGCAGGCATCTGTGGAGGAGTGCGCCTCGGCCGCGGGAGCCACCTCTTCGGATGGGAGCCCGGGCGCGGCCGATGCTGACGCAGCCGCAGCCGGGAGAGTTTAGC
Organism: Dromaius novaehollandiae; assembly: GCF_036370855.1. Classification (NCBI taxonomy): domain Eukaryota; kingdom Metazoa; phylum Chordata; class Aves; order Casuariiformes; family Dromaiidae; genus Dromaius; species Dromaius novaehollandiae. The sequence goes on from NC_088101.1 coordinate 661,026, forward strand.
CGCAGCCCGATTTTTCTCCCCGCTGGCCCCCCCCTCCCTAGACCGGCACGTGGCGAGCTGCCTGCGCCCCAAACCCTGCCTGCGAGCCGGGAGACGGGGGCTGGCACCGCCCTGGGGCTGGCTGCAGGCGGGTTCCCACGCTCCCCGCTCCGAAGCGCCGTGCGGGGCGGTAAACACGGGCAGGGGCTGGGCGCGTCGCCTGCGTGGGGCACGGGCACCTTGCCCTCCGGCCGGCCCCCCCACCCCGCCAGCCTCGCGCGCGGATCAACGCACAGACACATTCATTAGGGCCATGTGCGCCCAAGACACAAACAGGCTGTTTCATCAGCGCCCGGGCCCTGGCTGCCGCTCTGGCCAGATGCCGTGGAAACCATCCACCGAGCTGCAGGGCCTCCTTCTCCCGTGTTTTGCAGACTGCGGGCAGGAACCGCGTTATTCGTTTGCCAGCGGTGCTTGCAGGGTGCTGCGGGGAGCTGAGAGGCACTGCCACTTCAGGGCTGTCCTGACCACTACAGAGGGCTGTGAACATATTTGGGGCAGGGGCACAACTGGCTGTGCCTTCTATGGCCGCCGTCAGCTGACTAAGGTGGGTTTTTAGGGCTAACATTAAATACGTTCTGGTCAGGTCACTGCCTTTGCGGATGGAGCTGGAGCTGCCTTTGGGTTACGCAGGCTGGTTCCCGGCACGGGACAAGCGCTGACCCAGACTGGGCTTTTAGAGCCCAAAATAGTCCTCGTACCTGTAGTGGCCAACTAAAACTAACCTTCTGGTTTTAGGGGAAGAGGGTGTCCCGGAGTGTGGTGGGGGGCTGCCAGGCCATGGCCCAGCCCAGGAGCGCAGGTGACCCTCGGGCTTCTCCTGCACGGCAGCTAGGCTGGGGAAGGGGGCTGGAAGGCAAGCAGCAAGACCCAGGGGACCCAAGCGTGCCCGGTAGAGCTGGTCTGGCCAGCTTCAGACTCGCCCTTGCAGGAATTGCCACCCTTTGAGTTTCTCCTGACAGCAGAAACTCGGAGTCCCACACAGGCTCTTTTGGGCAGCCACCAAAATACTGCACAGGGAGTGGGACGGAGAGCGGGGCATACAGTTCTGGCTGGGGACAAAGGGAAAACCCTGCTTTTGAGAGGTGGCAAAAGGGAGGTGGAAACAAGGGGCGACCAGGTCTCAAGTCAAATCCCTCACAGCATCCTTCCAGACCTGATGGCTGGGAAGAATAGGAAGCACAATGCCTCGGACGTGGAAATTGTGATTGGGATGGACATTTCACCCTTGGGAACTTTCCTCGGGCAGTGGGAAAAAAAAAAAAAAGAAAGAAAAAAAAAATCAATGTGACACCACCATGCACGAAACAGAGCAAGCGTGAGGCTATTTATACCACCGCCCAGGGCTGTTCCTGTGCCCGGGATGCCGTTTGTGCTCTGTGCTGCACCAGCGGCGTTTGCCTCGCGACCGTACCTTTCCAAGACGGGAGCGATGCAAATCAGGAGCAGCCTGCTGCAACCCATTAGCAGGCGAGCCGAACGAGCAGGCCCATCTGCTGTTTACTCCTTTGAGCTTCCCCAGGGGACAAGCTAACGGCTGGGTAACAGCTCCGCAGCCCCAGACCTCCCGGCTGAGCTCAGAGCTGCTGGGGTCAAACCTCCCCATGGCAGCAGCCCGAAGCGCAGGCAAGCCCACGGGGACCTTCCCACCCCAGCGCCTATGCTAAGGGTGGCCTGGGCCAGCAGGGCCTTTCCAGGGAAGCCCGGGGTTGAAAAGCTCCCCTTGCTTCCAGGTTATTTTGCACAGGAGCAGCCCAAAGTGCCTCACAGCTATGGCTGTGCATTTGTGCATCCTAGAAACAAAAGCTCTGCAGTCAGCCCTGGCAAGCCTAAAGTGGGTCAGGTAGAAACGCGGGAGGCCAGTGACTCATCTTTTGGTTGACTGGGCAATTTGGGGGGGGGGGGGGGGGGGAAGGAAGAAAAGCGGCTGTTCCTAGGAAATGGAGTGCATTTCTGAGCCTTTCTTTCCTCTGCCCGTACTCTTAACATCTCTTGCACCAACAAAACGGTAATGCTGTACACTCAGCCCTCAATGGCAAAGAGCCCTGGCCCTCAGATGGAGCATCTTGGGGCCCAAATTTCCCAGCAAGACTGAACATCTTGGTTTGAACCGTAGGGTCGGGAGAGCACCCCCAGCCCTGAGCTGCGGGTGCGTGGGGACATGGAGGAGAGAGCTGCCTTCTCCAGCACCCTGACATCTGCCTCCTTGCACCGAAGCGGGGGAGGGTGCGAAGCCGGGAGACTGCAGCAGCTCAATAATGATGTTTGCTCGTTGCACGGAGAGAGCAGCCATCACTTGTGAGCCCAGCCAGCCTTCCCTGCTGGGACTTTGTTCCTCACGGCTGGTCGAACCGGTGCAAGCGTGCATCCGCGGCGGCAGCCCAACCTCCCTGACGGTGCTTGGGCTCGCACCAGAGAACCCTCTCACTGAACAACGGAGGATGCACGATGGCGCAGCTTCTGGCGGGGAAAAAAGGGACGAGAAGGAGATTTTTGCCTGCCAGGGAGTTCAAACCGAGACAGGGCTGCTGTGGGAAGGCAGGGATGAGGCCAGCATTAGCAGGCAGCAAGTTGCTGGGAGGCCGTGTGTGCTGCTGTGGTGGTGAGAGGAGGATGAAGAGGGCGTTTGCAGCCAGGGCTGACTCTTGGCTACATGACTGCGGGTTAAAAGCCTGGTCTGACACACTCTTCAAGCAGCCGCTGTGGCAAAGTGGGCCTCCTCTGCTCCCTCCCTCCGGCCCCAGGGCCCCCCTTGCCGGGGGACGCCCTGCAGAAAAGGGGATGTGGCCACCACCCACTTCTTCCTTTCCAAGAGGGTAGGAAACAGCCTGAATGCAAGACAAATTTCTCCTGTGTCAGAGAAAAGGAAATGGGCTAATATAAAACCCATCGATACTGGCTGAGTGTACCTCTGCTCACCATGCAGCAGTCAGCTGCAACGCTGAAGCATGCATGTGCCCCAGAAATGCTCTTAACATTGACTCAGCGAGGCTGTGGCAAAAATCAACCCGTAAAATTAAAACAAGCAGTCCATCCCAGTCCCTTTCCCCATAAGCGCCTGATGGTCAAGGGCATGTGCACATCAACACTAGCTGTGTGCCCTGGCTGCATTTTCCTGGGGGGCAGAAGGATGCTGTGCCCTGATGGTTTTGGCATTTCCAGATTCCTCCCAGTCTCTAGGGCTTTGGCATGGTGACCTTTTTCCATCAAGGAAGTTAAAAAGAAAAAGAAAAAAAGAAAGAAAGAAAGAGTAGTATAAGAAATAGGTTATTTCCCCATGGCCCATTCCCAATGGACAGGACAGGATAGGACGAGACAGGACGTCTCTGCAATGCAGGGTAGATTTCCTCAGCTAGATACACTCGTGGCTGATGGGGGAGGGGGGGCAGATGCTAGCTTGGAAGAGGCAGAAGCATTTTATTAAAGTAAAGATGAGCCAACTGGCTTTGAAAAGCAGATGGTGGGGGCATAACTCACTACCACCGTCCAGCAGTGAGCCGACAGGGACATGTGTGACGCGGGGCGGGAGGATGACAATTATCACAACAGATTTGATGAGAATTGATAAATTCTGCTTTTTCCCTGAGTCCTCCGCAGTTTTTCACAAGCACACAGAAGCAGGGAGGCCAGCTCCCACTTGAGGACCCAAAACCTCACCCCTGCCAAATTCCTCTCCAAATATAGAGAGAGGAAGGCAGGCAGGTTTTCCCTCTGCCCAGCCAGTCTGCAGGAGAAATACCACTGTGGCCCTCAAAATGTTTCTGCAAGACAGTCGTCGTGGCCACAGTCACAGAAACTTTCCCTGGGGATGAAGCAACCTTTTACAATGCCAAACAGCTAAAACAGACAGCGCTGAAAAACCCTTTTGCTGGAAATTTCCCTGTCCTCTTCTGTCTTACACCATGCACTTAACCCCTGCAGGAGTTTTGGGTAGAACCGAAACCAGTGCACAGGCGCTGCTGTGGGCTGTGGCTGTGCCTCTGGCTTTGACCTCCCTGGGAGATCCCAGGGGCTAATCCCAATTAACAAGGTTCCCCTGATGTGGTGGGAGCTCAGCTCAGGGGAAATAGCCTGGAAGTTTCCCTTTTTCAGGCAAAGCCTCCTGGTGGCACCACTAATGCTGGCAAATGGGCCCATCCCTTCCCCAGAACCACCCCTGCCGTGATCCCCTATTTCCGTGGGATAGTCTCAGGGATGCCTCTGTGAAAAAAAAAAAAAAGGCCATGGTTTTAAGGCCACATTTTAAGTTTTAGTTCGGATCCGAGCACCACATTTACACCCTGGTTGGGTTGCCCAGCCAGCACACAGGCAGCCAGGTGCCTCCGTATCCAAGAGAGCCCCAAAGACGGTGAGACACCGTGGGATGCTCCGAAGGCAACTGCTTAGGCTGGCTTTCCGAGGGGGGCACCAGGCCCCGTCCCCCGTTGGGAAAGGCCAGCAAACGTGGGGATACCTTGCAGGGTAGTCCAGCAGCTGGCCCGGAGGAGACTCGGGCTGGATAACGCTGGCAACATGGGCTGGAGACCCGGCCTCTCTCACCTTTCCCAGGGGGCCCCCGCCGGAGGGCTGACGGTTCCTCATTTTCTTTTTCGCTTCCTCTTTCCTGCACTCCGTCACCGTTTCTTTGCCCTTTGGAGAGCCCAGGGGGCCTGGCCGCCCGCGCCCCTTCCTCCTCCTCCTTACATTTTCCTATGTCAGCATTTCCTCGTGCCAGCACCGTTACACACCCCGCTCCTCTTCCACCGCCGAGTAATGGTTACACCAAGGATGCTGAAAGAGAGCAAGAGAGGAAAAGGACCTGGATTTTTCAAACAGTAATAATAATAATATAACAACTCAAGGAAAGTACACCTGGGAGGACCAGGGTGAACAGCCCTATGGTAGCTTCTCCCCTGCTGAAATGCAGAAGTGGAAAGGGCTAGCTCTGGGGCCTAGACCAGTCCTGAGACTGGGCTGCCTCGCAGGGCACCAAGGCGTGAGGCTGGGGCAGCTGGGTGCCACAATGCCCCAGCACTGCCAAGCAGGGCCTGGCACAGCTGCAATTGCCTTTCTGCACAAGCTCGGCAGCACGCTGGCTCTAAAGATGCAGATTATTCACGCTGGCCTCTGCTAGCTGCCAGCTGTAATGGCAAGACAGATGGCCCTGTCACTGGGGCTGTGTAGAAGGGATGTACAGGAGTGACGCTGAACGTATGCAAGATCCCCACCACCACACACCCAGGACTGATGCTGGCTGCGGACACGTCTGTGTGCATATATGGCTTGCCCCAGCCACGTATTTTGCCTCATTTGGCTTGAAAGTTCGCAATGAAATGTAAAGCCTGCTAGAGACATCTGTCTGTTGGAGATGCTCGCTTGACAACTTCTCCTTTTATTATCAGCCACCAGTGAGGGCATGTTGGCAGCAGAGATCATGGAGACCGGCATGGATGCTCATGATATCCCCCAGGTCATGCCAAATGCTGCAAAAGTGCAACTTCCCGCACTCCTCGGTGCTAATGGTGTTACACCATGAACTCGCTGGGCTGCATCCAGATGATAGCATTTAAATAACCGGCAACCTGTGGAGCCCTCACATTATAGAAGGGCTTTCATAAATCACATCCATCCCCTGAAAAGAGCTTGCTGTTATATAGTGCCATTCTCAGAAGATGACGAGCTGACAAAGTTATTAGATGATATTTACCCAGTCTTGGTGGTGAAGAGCAGTCTATGAATGCTGAGTAGGAACCTGTCTATGCATCCTTTGTGTCATAAAGCTGACAGGCTGCAAGAAAAGGCAATATGTTCCTGAATCAGTTGAGGAGAATTGCACCTTGCACTCATCAGACCCAGTTAATTCAAGACAACACTAGTTGTTTCCCAAATAAAGCAGCAAGTAAGACACCTTTTTGTCCACTCCCAGAGCAGGAGGGTGATGAGAGGTACTGGTTTTGAAACCACCGTCTCCTTCAGGACAGAAACAGGGAGGAGCAGTGAAGCGAGGATGTGGCAGGTTCAAAACAAACCCGAGGAAGTGGCTCCTTGCGTAATGAAGTGGCGCAACTCCCTGCGGCAGGATGCTGTGGATGCTGAACATTTGCGTGAGCTCCAAAAGCAGTTGGGCCTATTCGTGGAGGAAAAAACCACTACAAGCTGTTATGGACAAAGACCCCAGCACTGGCTTGGGAAGTCCTTCAGTCACAAATTGCATGAAGTCAGAGTCTGGGACATGCTGGCACTCACTTGCCCTGCTTTATTCTATTTTCAAGGCATCCGCTGCTAGCTGCACTTGGAGCCAGGACACTGGTCTAGGTGGACTTTTTGCAACTCTGTACTATGGTTGAAGTATGAACATCGTTTCAGTAGTCCCAGTGTTGTTGGATCAGCTGGGATAGCTACCAAATGCATCTTTTGGGGGGGATAGTTTTACTTTTTCTGTGATTTCTGCTGAGCAGATGCCAGCGTTGTTGGTGCTTGACACAATTCCTGGGTTTAACCTTGCTGGTCTGGTGGTGGCTGCTCAGAGAAAAATCAGTGGGTTGGTGCTAGGGTCTGGCTTGCCTGCGCATCAGGGAGTTTGCGGGACCATTTCTTAGTTTGCTCAGGGTTTTCTTTTGCCTTTCAATGAGATCATTCAGCAAAACAGGTTGCAGAGCAATAGCGAGCTCCTGGGAGAGACTTTCAAGGGCAAAAGCTCTCACTAGCAAGGCTTTGGAGTGCACCTATCCATGTGCTGAAGAAGTTGATTTCTCCCCTCTGCCCTCACAGAGCCACCAGGGCTTTGCCATGGCTGCGAAGGCAGCAGGATCAGGCATTTCCTGGATCAGGTCCTTTTTTGCAAGACATTACCCTGGCCCAGGAAATCACCGAGCTGCAAAGTGCAGGAGGCTGCAGGAGTTGTTGAGTCTCGTTTTAGGACCCTATGAAGGCACGGAGCATTGCCAGTGAAGGTCTCTGGTCTGCCCCCACCCCCGCCCCCCCCCAAAGCAAGGCCAGCTTCAAAGTCTGGTGGGGACGCTCGGGGAACGCGTCTTTGAAGCCCTCTGTGGATGTGACCATCTGACGCGCTTTGGGTGTGAGTCAATGCCTGAAGCACCGAGACAGGAGATGAATCAGCCACAGGGCTCTCTTGGGGGTGTCTAGCAAAGCAGCATGGCTGCTGGGACTGCACCTGACCCCCTGGGCCATCCCCACTTGTTCCTACACGTGCTTTATCTCCAGCAGGGCACAGCAAGCCATGACCGTGGTACCCCTCTGGATTTGTGTGGTCAGGCTACAGCAGGAGCTGAGCTCATCTGTGAAGCAGGGACGGAAGATTAGCATGAAAAAAACCCTCACGGGGATTTACGAGCTTCTCCTCTTGCCGCTGCCTCCATGGCTGGCCCTGATGTTTGGGTGGCCAGGGTCCATGGTTGTGGCACAGGGCCCGTGAGAGGGGAGCACAGCCTGGGAGAAACAGTGATTTGCAAGCATTTGCCGTGTTGGGACCATGTTCCTGGCAGAGCCAAGCTCAGGAAGCAGCGAAGAAGGAGAAAGCCTAGCTTTAAACCTGAACCTGAGTTGTCTGGTTGTAATTATGGCAACTGCTTCTCTGTGCCTCGGAAGGCACTTCTGGCTTCGAATCTTCCTTTGATCTTTAGATACAGGTGCCGTTATCTGGGCAGGATCTCAGGTAGGGAACAGGCCACACACGGCCAACCTACACCCATGCAACCATGGCTATTTTAGTCTAAATTTTGGTTCAAACCACTCAGCAACATGGTGCCAATCAGGAGCAGTGTTAGGGAGGGATATAAGAAAAGAGGCCAAGCTTATGCCTCATGGAGTTCAAATAGTGTCCTGGCTTCTGACCATTTCTGGCTTGGTAGCGTCCCTGTGTTTCGTAACCCTCAATGGGTTTTTCCTTCCATGAATTTTCTTCCTACAGCTTTTGAATCTCTGCAAACTTGGAGCATCTGGAAGGTCCTGCAGCCAGGGGTTCCCCTGGTTAACGCCGTATGTGAGCTGTGGCTACTTGTGTTGGTTTGGACTTGCTCCCCACCACTTTTGGTTGCCGTGTCCTGACGCCTGGGCAAACACCCAGCAGCCTCGGAGGAACCCAGCTCCCACCTGGCCCGCTCCTGGTGGGAGGAGAGCCCGCCATGGGCCAGGTTTGTCCCAGGAAAAGTGGCGGGTTTCCCTTTTCCTGGTGCCTGTGATTTGGGCTTTCAGATCTGGAATGGGTGCAAGGGAGCTCATCCCAGCCAATAGCCTGTGTAAGAAAAGCTGCCGGACACAAAAGCCACCCATTCCTCTGTATAACTTGGAAGGAGGTCCTGGCTACTGCTGACACAGAACAATATGGATTTTCACTGCTGCTTTAAAGCTCAGATAGGGACCATTGTTATATTCATAGAAATCAGTGGGAGATTTGTCATTCATAGTCTGATCGTATGAGTCTAACACTATGTATAAATAGGTTACAGTCACACTTATATAACACTGTCTTATTTATGATCTTAAGCCTAAGGGAGAGACATCTCTTCCCCAGTCCTTTCTTCCTGGCAGAAAAACGTCATTCAAAACGCAGCTTCAATCCTATCTCAGAGGCCGGGTGCTTAACTCAACATTGGGAAATTTAAGTGAGGCATTTCCCTTTCAACTTGCAAGAAGAAGGCAGCTGCTGGGATCTGCGCGCCTGTGATTAAATACAGCACTCGAGCCAGAGAGCCTTCAGGAGCGGCCTCTGCCTTCACCACCACGTGGGAGCCGATGTGTGTCAGAGGCAAAATGTCACAGGTTACCCTGGATGGAGAGTTCGCATCCCTTATTGGGTTTCGTCTGAGCAGTTTCCAAGGCTGACCACTTCCAGTGGTCAAGTATGTCTCACGATGAACTAAGAGGAGGGGATCTGCTTGCTTCCAGGCATTCGCTTCTCTGGCTCTGCAGCATCCCCAAAACCTGCTGCCACAAGTGTTAATTTTATCCCCATGGCAAACACTTGAAAATTCAGGATTAGGGGTCCCTGAGCTTGTATTTTCCACCTCACTCATACACCTACTTTAGAATCAGCGGTCATAATTACATGATCACAGAGCATGTGTGCCCTGATGCCTCAAACAGGGAAAGCTGCTGGGGCTTTTGGAGAAGATATGAGAACAGCAGGAGGAGGGCAAGGGATACCAGCGGGGTCTGAAAGCTGGGAAAGCACCGCAGTTGGACTGGAAAATGACACAGCGTCAAGGACAGCCCATGCCAATTCTTATGTCAGGAAGCACCTTACTGGTGTGTCTTGCCCTTTGCTACCAAGACTGTAGAAACCCTGTGTCCAGCAAGGCATCACTCAAACCAATGCCTCTGGGCTGAACCACATGCTGGAAGATGCTCCAGACCAGAGCTCAGCGAACAGCCGGCCCAGCTTTGCATCCGCTGGGCCCCATATCAGGGGCCGATTTTTGGACCCTGGCAATACAGAGGGGCAAATCGGCTGCACCACAGCTTTGCCATGGGACCACCAGGCTCCTAAGTCCTTGAGAACTGGGCTGGTGTGTCAGATCAGCTGGCCCGTCTACCAGCCGGTACTTGGAAATGCCCAAGGCAGCTAATCTCCAAACGCCGCAGTTTTTATTTCCCCCCCTCAAACCCAACCACGTCAAAAAGAAACAGCGTGGGGATTTTGGGGGATGGAGCTATTCTGTTCCTGCTGGCAGCGCTTAGGCCTGACACAGAAACCCCCCACCAACACCAGTCCTAATTAACTGCCGGAGCTAATCACCCGGCAGAAGTCATATCCTCTTAAAATCCTGCTCTATTCACTGACCCTCTTGGATTAGACCGTGTGTTACTCACTCAGTAGAGTTGGAGCCACGTTGCCCTTTAGAGGAAGGGATGGGCCAGTGGCAGAAGGTAAGAAAGAGAGAGGAAGTCAAACCTGAGGTGGAAAAATGGCTCAGCCCACTTTGCATCCAGCTAATTTGAGTGCAGCCTGTCCCAATCAAATTTGCATAGGCACAAACCGGCTGTAGCTATTCTGGTATATGGAGTGCCCCACTGCAGTGCTGAAGAAGGGCTCCTTCGCTTTCTGGAATAAAGCCTTCTTTTTCCATCTCCTGATCTATATCAGGCCAGGGGCATGGTAATTAGTCTCCTCTCTAGCTGATTTCCAGTTGATTGCCCCATGAATATAAAGCCTCACCCTATCTGCTATTGCAGGGCAAAAGTGACAGGCTATTTCTCCTTCTTGAGGCAAACTCTGCAGAATGGTTCACTGGAGCGGGGATTATAAGCTCAGGCCTCAGCACATAGTGCAGAAAGCAGATTTGGCAAAACACTTGCATTTTTTTTCATGCGCCATCAGAGGCTTTTGGGTTGTTCTGCAGACCTTTGGGGTTTGAGGCGACACAGCTCATAGCAGGGTGCAAAGCCGTGCTGCAACAGTTTGAAGCCTGGTGCGCAGGGGCAAGGAGGGGAAAAGGAGGCTTGCGTCAACCCAACCCAGGTGAAATCCCCTTTGCTGGCTCTGTCACCCCCCGCACTGAGCATGGCACCTCTGAAAAGCCCTGGGAGATCCTCTGATGAAAACCAGCAGTGGATGAGCTGCTCCACTGACAGCTGTGCAAGAGCAGCAGCTCATCCAGCTGCCCTTGGTGACGGGGAGGGGGGACACTGATTTGAGACGAGCTTGCTGAAATCCGCCCTTGTGGCCCTGGGTTCAAAATAAAAGCATGCCTGGGGTGATTTGAAGGGTGCATGTTGTGGGCTGGGCAGGACCATGTGGAGTCACCGCAGGAGAGAGGCAGGTGGGGCTGAACTGCTGCCTGTGTCTAGGTACTCCCTTCGCTCCAGAGTTGTCCCAGGCTCCGTGAGGTGCTGACCTGGGGATCAGGTTGCTCACTTGCTTTTGCAGCCGGCAGAGAGGAAAGCACTGGAAATTCACATTATCCCCTCCTCCACCTACCTTGCATAATTTTTCCCTTTAGCCTCCCCAGACAGATTCATTACAATTCCCCTCCATTAATATGCAAATATGCCCTAAAGAAAAAGAGAGCGTGAATCTATTAACACAGATCTATGAACCCTTCCACTGCCGTGTTGCCCTTTGCCGAGGGGAGGATACTTTCCCCAGCCTGGAAAGCTGCAAGAAATCCAGCATCTCTCAGTGCTGCAGAGGGAGCACCCCAGGGTGCTGCCCAAGGATGAAAGGGAGAAACGACCCTGCAGCGCTGTGCTCCCCACCAAAGCTGGGTTTTGTGGCTAAGCACAGCCTTGCAAGTTGTAAGACCTGGATTCTGCTCTCTTCTTTCTGCCCCAGGCTTCCTGTGCATGCCAGGACAAATCGCTCAGCCCTTCAGCTAAGACATGTGAGCTGCTAGGGGAAGACGGCAGCCTTCTCATGCTGCAACTTCGGCCGCGTGCCCAGGGTAGTGGGGATACAGCTCCATGCCTTGCCCACACCTGACCAGACAGCCGGTAGGGCATACGGCCGGGAGAAACGAGGGCCCATGGGAAAATTGCACCACAACAAAAGACCAGCCCGTAGTCAAATCCAGGTGGCACAGAAGCCGGCACATCTGCCAGGGCAGCCGGGACATGTGGCGGGAGGCAGCACGCCAGCCATCTCCCGCATATGCGCTGGGGGTGGGAGGACAGACCTAGGCCAGCCTGGAGGAGCCCAGAGGGCTTGCTGGGCTCTGCAGGGCGCTGGATGCCCACAGCAGCCGTCAGCCACCCAGGGGGACTCATGTTTCAGCATTTCTCTGGGCAGGAAAAGCATTTAGATAGCCAAACAAATGGATGTTTATAAGCTGGCAAATTTACAGGCTGGCTCTAATTTGGTTTTCACTGCCACAGCGAGATGAGGTGTAAATTCCTTTTCCTTAATTCAAGGTACATATTGACATTTAATCAACCAAATATGCACCTCCTTTGACAATTCATTTCCCTCCAGCCTACCTCCACAATTGCCTCTCCTGGCCAGGGCCCTATAAAAGATGATTCTTTAAATCTGTAGCGAAGGAAATGAATGTGTTGTGCTCTCTCTCGCTCTCTCTCTCTTTTTCTTTTTTTTTTTCCTTTTCCAGCAGGATATATTTCAGTTCGCACTGTACGGATGCCCTTTGCTGGGAATATTAGCTTTCACACTTTTCTGAATTTGCAAAGTCAGGAAATGAAGTTGTATGGCCCTCTCCCATCCCTCCCCCTTTCCCCAGCCTTTTGCTCACTCCTCCTTCCTCAGGTAATTGTATTGCTGCTTTTGCCCTGTGGCTTCTGCCTTGCAAGCATTTCTGGCGGCTCCCAGCTGACCCATCTTAACACCTCCACAGACAAAGTTAAATAGATTTCCCTTTGAGCTATTTGTGGCAAAGGAGAACTCTGCTTTCCTGCACTGGCAGATCATGGCTAGCTGGCATTGGCTCCCGCATTTTGGCCACTCTCGTGTTTGGGTGCAATTTCTCCATTTCCAGCTTATTGTGAGCCACTATCTCCACCATGGTATTGGCTTCCGGACATGACCCACTGGGAGGACAGCCATGGTGTAGGTGCACCAGAGTGTCTCCAGCAGCCTGGCTGGGTGCATTTTATTATCCAGGAAAAGGGAGCAGAGAGTCTGTCACCTCCCCGCAGACAGCAGAGAGGGACACACGAAGGGGAGAGGAGGCTTCACACACAAGGAGAAGCGCTGGGAAGTCTCCATCACCTGCACATGTGCACACCCATGCATGCATGCATGCCCCAGCCTGAAATAATGTCCCCCATCAATGCTCATGCAAACATGTGGAGACAGGCAACACAAATCCACCCCACACCTCCACCCATGCCAATGTTCCCTTCCTTTCTGCACCTCAGGTCAGTTTGGCCCAACCATGTGCTGGCTGAACTGGGCCAGAGTGGGGTGAATTAGGATGTTAGGCTCTGCCTCCAAAGACAGATGCTCTGTGCTCTTGGTCATGCAATTTTAATATAAAGCACGGGTTGAGGAGTGCAGAAGGCATTGAAGATAGCAGGCTAGCTCACCATGAGCATATCTTGGCATCAACTCTTTAGTAAAGCTTCCTGGGACATTTTCCATGGCCCAACTCAAGTTCAAGTTATGCTGCTATTTGCAAATATGATTTTGAATTAGTTTGAAATCTGATCCTTTGGGGTTTTTTTGGTCTCTTGGACAGTGCAAGTTTGGGAATCTTGAAAGGAATAAAGTGTGTCCGTCTCAAGGAAGGCCTCTCTACCAGTCAGAATCTGGTTTAGTTTAGCAGAAATTGGTTTCTTTTTTCCTGGTGTGTAATGCATGTGGAGACTGGAGCAAACTAATCTTCGGCTTAATAAACAGCTTCTGGGTATGCTAGAGGCGCCAGCCTCTTTCCAAATGCTGCCCTCTGTGGAAAGCAGTGGCTGGGGCGGATAGGCTGAGGTAAAAAACCGGGCCCTTATCCTGACCCACAGCAGGTCCAGGTCCATATATATGTAGCTGAGTGCCTGCAGGTCTCTGTAACAAACTAACCTGGGCCTAGCAATGCCTATTTTCCAGATGTGCCCTGATCGTTGTTCCTGGCGTTGGGTTTTGGTTTCACACTCGTGGATTCTGCCTCCGGTAGGGCGTACAGCCTCTGCTGTGGTATTAATACATGCCATGCTTAAGCATTAAACCAGGCCTCCGCACAGTTTTGGTTTGCAAGCAGCCCCAAAGGCTGACTTTCAAATTCCTGATGAAATGGCTGTTTTGTGAGTGGACAGCAGTTGTGGAGAGACCCTCTCAGGGGTCACTTCAGGGCTGTGAACTTAACTCTTTTGCCTTTTATAGCCTAAAATAGCACTCTTCCACAGGAGGAATGAAATCAGAGAGCCTTCTGCGGGGCTGCTCCCCAGACAGGGTGCTCTAGAGGTTTTAATGGCTGTGCAAGCTAATGAGCCAGGGCATTTGCTGATGGGGAAAGCGTGGTGGTGGCAAATATTTAGTCACAGGAAGCCTGCAGAGCTTTCGGGAGGGCCTGGCTGAATGCTCCCTTGCTGCAGCCAGCCAGCCCGGGGTGAAGGGAGCCAAGAGGCAAGGCTAGGAGAGAGAGGGAGAGAAACGCGCGTGTGAGGGGGGAGGGGAGGGCCGTTGGGGGGGGACACCCCACGCAGGCAGGACGCCCTGGGGCTGCCCCCCTAACCCCCCCCGCGGCCCCGTGGTGACAAAGGCGCAGCGCGGCACCGCCCACCCACCGCTCTCCCTCATTCACAAAAAACAGAGAGAACATGGCCGGCGCGCGGTGAGGGCTTTATGAATGGAGGCGGTGACGTCGCCCGCGCCCGCCCGCCGCGTTCCATTCATGCGGCCCTGGCGCGGCATGAATGGGCGGGGCGGCGGCGGCGCGCGGCGGCCGGGTAGTAAAGGCTCCGCGGCGCGCGCGGAGGTGCGCGAGCGCCGTCGGCAGCGGGCAGCGCGCGGGGCTCCGCTGCCGCCACCACCACCATGGTGGCCACGGAGGGGCTGCGGGAGATGGAGGGCAGCGCGCTGCGGCGGCTGGTGGGCCGCGACGAGGCGGGCTCCGGCGGCGGCGGCCCCGGCCGGTGCCTGGTGCTGGACTGCCGCCCTTTCCTGGCGCACAGCGCCGGCCACATCCGCGGCGCCCTCAACGTGCGCTGCAACACGATCGTGCGGCGGCGGGCCAAGGGCGCCGTCAGCCTGGAGCAGATCCTGCCGGCGGAGGGCGAGGTGCGGGCGCGGCTCCGCGCGGGGCTCTACGCCGCCGTCGTGGTGTACGACGAGCGGAGCCCCCGCGCCGAGGCGCTGCGCGACGACAGCACCGTGGCGCTGGTGGTGCGCGCGCTGCGCCGCGACACGGCGCGCGCCGACATCCGCCTCCTCGCAGGTACCGCGCCGCGCCGCCGGGGGGCGCCCCGCGGGGGGGGGGGGGCAGAAGCCCCGCTGTGGGAGGTGGGGGGGGGGTCAGCCCCGTGGGCGCGGCTGTGGGGCTGGGGGACAACCCCGTGGTATAGAGGGGGTGACCCCCCCCCCCCGTGGCTGTGGAGATGCGGGGCAGCCTCGCGGACACGGCGGTGGGGAGTGCAGAGGAGGTGGGTCCCCTGGGTGCAGCTGTGGGCATGGGGGGCAGCCCCACAGCTGGGGGGAGGGGGGTGACCCCCATGGATATGGCCACAGGCTGAGGGGCATCTGGGGGATGGCTGCAGGGAGCCCGGGGGTCCTCTGCTTTGAACCTCTCTGCTTTGGGTGGTGCTGGGGATGGGGGGCCAACCTCTTGCACCCCTTCCCTGCTCTTTCTTCTCCTGTTTCTCCTCTTCCCTCCGCTGTCCTGTTGGCAGCCGGGAGCCTGTGGAGGTGGATACTCTGTTTGTGGGGTGGCAAGGCCAGTGATGGGGTCCCAGGCGGTTGACAGCCCTCCCATCCACCCTGTGCCAGGGTTGCTGGGATGAATCACGGTCTGAGCCATCGTGGGCTTAAGCGAGGGCTGGGGTAGGCCCCACAGTCCTGCCTGCGAGCCCTGGGGTGGGGAGGGGGGCTGGCATTTAGACCCCTGGCTGTGAGGGGGCCAAACACCATGACCTGGGCCAGGTGGGTGAGGGGAGACTTACCCTCCCCTGACCCCCCAACTTGGTTCAGGTTCATCCCCAGCCTGATGGCATAGAGCAGATATCTGGTCCCGTATGCAAAACCCAGTGTTGTGCCAACATCCCCTTGCAGGAGGGAGAAGCCCCTGGGACGGATCTGTGTTGCTTTTGGTACCACAGCAGCAGTCAGGGCTTTTCCCTCTCTCCCTTAATGCTCTCAGCATTGGCATGTATTAAATGAAATGCTGTGAACAATGAGAGCGGCTGGTCCCGAGAATTGCTGTGAGATTATTCAGGGGAGGGGGATGCTCAGCTGGGGCGCCTGGAGGAGCTGTGCATTGCTTTTTGTTTACAGCCAGCGAGTTAATTTATTCCTCCGTTTACTTACAGCAGGGGTGAGGCTGCATATGCACAGAGTAGCAAATCCATTAACAGGCTGGATAGATGGAGGAGCTAGTGTTTTTGTTGCACTAGTTACAGTAAAACCAGCAGGAGCTGTTGCAAGGATGTGATATGGCGCACTGCTGAGGGAACGCCGGTATAGCGAGGGCTTGCTCGGGAACGTATGTCGGGTCCTTTGCTGTGAGCCATCATAGGGCTGGGAGCTGCGTGTGTGGCAGGGAATAGTTTTGCTTCAAGGATGGCTTGTGTCAGTTCAGTGTTTCTGATGCCCCCGTGGTTCTTGGGGGATGTTATTTTGGGTCTCCAACCCTTTGTTTTTACTTTTTTACAGAACAGATCTTGGTTATTTTGAGGCACAGGCTCTTAGAGGCCCAGTCGCAGCAGTAGGAACCTCTCAGGTGCTTACCGCTTGAGCTACTAAAATGATTTGTCACTCTGATTTCAGGAGAGCCTTGCTAACCCAGCTCTGTGCCTAGCCAAGCTCAGTCTTGTTGGGTTCAGCTCATGATGAAGGCCCAGATCCGTCGTGCACATACTACAGAACCACCAGGTCCCCAATGCAACAACCCTGCTAGGTGTTGCTCGGTGATGGGCACCCACGTTGTGTGGTCCCTGCATGTGCAGCTGGATACCTTGGGGGCAGAGACAGTGATAGGGAACAGCTGAAAAGGAATTGCACAGTGCGAATCCTCACCTGGAGGCTCTTCTGCAAAGGCAGTGGGTGCATGTTTGAAACCTGGGTGCTGGTGGAAGGATGGATGAGGCAGCTGAGTGCGGTGGTCCTTTGCTAAGCAGGCGTCAGGAGAACTGGTGAGAAATGCAGAGAAGAAACACCTTTGACTTGTTGAAAGTGTCACTTGACCCTTCCATGGGGGACGCTCACCTCCCTGCATGCCCCTGTCAGGGTGATGCCATGGCTGCTGAAGTAGGATCTGGTGGATCCAAGGATTTTAAGGTCAGACCTCCTGGAGAAAATGCCTAGTGGGAACACTTGGTTTTGGGGGCTTCTCCAAACATGGTTGGCAGGACTGGAAAGGGATGGCAAGCCCTGGAAATGCAGTTTCTACAAACTGCCCTGTACATTTGGGAGGAGCAATGCAAATTGTCATATCCATTTTCCTGCTTTTGGGACCGGCCTTTCCTTATGGAGGTGGGAGAAACCATGACCCACTAAATAAAAGCTACTGAGATGCTGGCATCCATCTCTAGCTGCCTAGGGATTCCCGGGCTGCTTTGCTGGATGTGCTAGAATCTGGCTGAGAACTGATTCTCACTTCCACTGGTCTTTTGAGCATCCAGCCTCATTCAGGGCAGTCTCAGAGCTAAGGCTGGCTAAGGAAATAGTGTGTTTGCTCTGAAAAGCCCAAATTTGCAGGCTTGGGTCCTGCAGTTGGGTGAGTCTTCAACAACTATCCTGGGAGGCAGGGCTCAGTCTAGCTAGATTCCTGCAGCCATAGTGAAAATACCTGATTTCTGTTAGTTTTAAGGCTCAAGGTCAGACTCTACAAGGACATCAGGGTTGCTGATTTGATCTGAATGAGAGCAGAAAATCTCCCCAGAGGTGATTATTTGCAGCTGGCCTTGCAGTTTCCCTGTCCTAAGAAACCGATGGGTAGCAGCTCAGTTTTGCATGCCATTTGGAAGATCTGAAGTCACCTCTGCTCTTTCCTGGGGTGCTCGCCTCCCGGTTTGACTCGCAACCGTGTCCTTGGGAGGCAACGGATGCCTCCTTGATCCAGAGAGCTGCTTTGCTGAGGGGTACCACCATACCTGGCTGCTGCTGGGTCAAGCTGGGATGGTCAAACTGGGAAACTAGGAGACCTTTGCAGCAGGAGGGGGAATTTGGGCATCAAACTGCTCATGGCCTGGGAGCAGCTTTTCCTGTTGAGGTAGGGAGATGCTGGCAACAAATCCTTTCTCCATCGTCCCAGAGGTTTTGGTCCCACCTTGGGAAACCTACTTTGGTTTTGGTCCCACCTTGGGAAACCTACTTTGGTTTTGGTCTGGGGTTTTTGGCTTGGCTGCTTGTTGCAGGCTAAGCCCTGGAGCAGAGGCTGGGGGCAACCAAGAGCGCTGCAGAGCTGTGGTCCTTGGGGATGGCCAGGCCCCAGGGGTCCCCCCCTCTTTTCCGGGAGCCCAGTCCTTCACCCCAGAGCAGGAGGCTGCTCTCCATCACCGTAGCATCACCTAGTGGCGAAGCAGGCGCTGAGACACGCCAGCTCAGGCTGTGCCGTTCCTGTGGTGCGGTGACCCCCGTCCTTGGCTGACGCTCTGGCTTCTCTCCTTGCAGGGGGCTATGAGCGGTTCTCCTCAGAGTACCCTGAATTCTGCGCCAAAACCAAGTCGCTGAGCAGTGGGTCGCCCCCCACCAGTGCTGAACCCTTGGATCTGGGCTGCAGTTCCTGTGGGACCCCACTGCACGACCAGGTAGGTCCACAAGCCCTCGGTGCGGTGGCTTTGCCCACTCCAAAATCACCTTCTCATGTTGCAGCCCAGCGCTGGTGGAGCGTCTTCACATCCCTGCCCCAGGCGAGACCCACTTGCCTGTGCAGCCAGAGCCCTGCTCCCCTTTCCTCTTGTGGGAAAGCGTGGCGGTGCTCTCCCCAGGGAGCAATGAGCCCAAACCCTGTTCATCATCCCCATCTGCTCCTGAACGTGATGCTGGGCTGGGGCAGAGGTGCGAGTTGGATCAGACCCAAGAGCACCACCCCCGGGCGCTGCTGCCTCTTTGCCCTCTGGGGCTCAAAGAGGAGGTATCTGGAATGGGCTTAACAGCTCAGAAAAGGTGGCCTGTGCTTGCTCTCTAGGAATCAGGGTTATCCTGCGCTGCTTGGGGCCTCCAGTCTGGTTTTTGCACGTCCTGCCTACCGCTGTCCTGTGCTCACCTCAGCTCCTCTCTTAACAGGGCGGACCAGTGGAAATCCTTCCGTTCCTCTACCTTGGCAGCGCCTACCATGCTGCTCGGCGGGACATGCTAGATGCACTGGGCATCACGGCCCTGCTGAACGTCTCCTCCGACTGCCCCAACCACTTTGAGGGACACTACCAGTACAAGTGCATCCCTGTGGAGGATAACCACAAAGCCGACATCAGCTCCTGGTTCATGGAGGCAATTGAGTACATTGGTGAGTGCTTGCTCAAGAGAGGCTGTGTCTGTGCATTTCTTACTCATCTGGGGGGAGAAGGTCCTGCCTGAAGATCTGGTGCCATCAGTTCAGAGGGGACCGGGAGGGCTCAGCAGAGTCCAGGTCACTCATTGCACTGGTGGGTGGTCAGCCATCGCCTCCGGTTTTGGCCATGGGTTGTGTTTCACTGGAAGGGTGCTGTGCGGCTGGTCTCATGTCTTGTCCCCTGTTGCCCTCCAGACTCAGTGAAGGAGTGCTGTGGCCGGGTCCTGGTCCACTGCCAGGCCGGCATCTCCCGTTCGGCCACCATCTGCCTGGCCTACCTGATGATGAAGAAGCGCGTGAAGCTGGAGGAGGCCTTCGAGTTTGTCAAGCAGCGCCGGAGTATCATCTCCCCCAACTTCAGCTTCATGGGGCAGCTACTGCAGTTTGAGTCGCAGGTCTTGGCCACCTCGTGTGCGGCGGAGGCTGCCAGCCCCTCGGGGACACTGCGGGAGCGGGGCAAGGCCACCTCCACCCCCACCTCCCAGTTTGTCTTCAGCTTCCCAGTTTCCGTGGGGGTCCACGCCACCCCCAGCAGCCTCCCGTACCTGCACAGCCCCATCACCACGTCACCCAGCTGTTAGCTCAGGGGCCGGGACCAGCCAGGCGGACGGTGCCAAGCAGGGAGAGGGCAGGTGGGCACAGAGCCCCGTGATGTTAAGCAATAGTGGCGGACACTGCCATTCACCCTGGACTCCACGTGGGTCTTTTTCGTAGAGAAATTTCTTACCTCATTTTTTTTTTTTTTAAACTTTATGGAAAAGTTAAGCAGGAAAGTTGTGGAAGCCGCAAACCCTGACATTGCCCAGGCTCTGGTTAGGGGGAGGAAAAATAGAAGAACACTGGTTTTCCCCAAGTGCCTGGTCTAAAATCTCTGTCCGCTCCTACTTGTTTTTACTTTAAGAAAAGGAGAAAAAAAAATCTAACACCACCTTTCTCTTCCCCACTTCTGCCTCCTGCCTCCTTTGAGTTTTAACAGGGGTTGAAAAGGGAGCAAATGGTATTCATTAAGCACTGCTTTTCCCCCTCACGCAGGAGGTGTTGCGGGGTGTGCGTGGTGCTGGGGATGCTTATCCAAGCTGGTTAACGCTGACCAACACGCATGCTGCAGGCAACCTCAGGGCGAGCAAGACGGGTGGCACGTGCTGGAGCTGGCACTGCTTGAGCCCAGTCCCAGGGCAAGAGCAGCCTCCACTCCCCAGCCCCCAGTCTGATGCAAGATGCTGGTTTGTGTGGCTGATGTACATATGAATGGTTTTATTTTATTATTGTTTCAGTTATGTGTGTTTTTTGTTTGTTTTTCTTTTTTTTTTTTTTTAGAAATCAACTTTTTATTTATTGCTGGGGTGGGGTGGGGGGAGAACAAACTGTTTGGAGAAAACAAAAATAAAACAGTTTTCAACAGTTGTGGCTGGAGCAGGTTTGTCCTAAGGCCAAGACGGGAGATGGAAGTCTCTTTCCAAGAGGACTAGTTTGTGCAAACACTCAGCTTTCACAGGGCAGCTGTTAAAAATGTGTTTATTGAATTTTAAACTATTACAAGTATTGCAGATCAGACATTTAGCCAAGCACATTTATAGATCAAACTCAGTTGTTACAGAGATGTTACCTAAAGTCCATCGTGTAGGTAGGCTGAGAACCTGCCCATCATCTTCTTGTAGAGAGTGGGTAGAGGAAGAAATAAACAAACAATACCCCAGCTCCAAGTAAGGGGCAACCAAGAGAGGAAATGCACAGGGCTAGTTATGAAGACAAGTTATTTAAAAAAAAAAAAAAAAAAAAAAAAAAAAAAAAAAAAAAAAAAAAAAAACCACCTCTAACCCAGGTCCATTGCCATTTGGGTTGGCAGAGAAAGCAATCAGAAATTAAGACGCACAAGCTCACACAACTGTGGCACAGAAAAATCCCCATTTCAATTTCCAAAGCTGAAGCAAGTTCTGCAGATGTTAGGAAGAAACACTGTCAAAATTACCTTGTAATACATAAAGAGTCTAATCAAACTACATTAGTAATTAACTTAATGGAACCAACACTTAAAATTGCCACCAACAGGTTCAGTAAGACAGAAATAGACATATCAAAACGAGTCAGATAACGCAACCTGACAGGCGTACACGTTCACATAATGGGAAAGGCATGTGTTTCCCTTGTTCCCTACTGACTCCTGGGTTCTTTCACCTTGCTTTGTAATTTTTAACGTGCATATGCAGTCTCCGATCCTGTAGGTTTCGCACCTACCATGTGTTCGAATTCGTGGGAGCACTGCGGCTCCATCACTGCACGCGTCCTGCTTCTCTGAACGATGTGGAGAGCGTGCTCGCGACCCTGCCAAACCCATCACCCCTGATCATCAGCAGATTCACATCTGCGAAAGGTTCCCAAGCTGCTCGCTGCCTGGGGCTCGAAGCGAATCTGTACGGCCCCAGCTCTTCCCCAGCAGAGCTGCAGCATAGCTTAAAACGCCTCAAACTCACAGTGGAGGAGTCTCCTTTTGGATTTCTGAGCTAGATTATATGGGTCCAAGCAATAAGGAAAGGAAGAAATCCCATTAAAAAAAAATTTACATGCTTCCTGACCTTCTGACAATGATTAGCAATGACTCAAACTAATCTGCCTGATTTCCATCTGGGACCCTTCTTTTTTTTCCCCCTTCATCTCTCGAACAAATCTGCTCCTGGGTAATTTTTGTTAGCAGTCCCATGGGCAAATTCTAGGTATTGCACGCACTGTGCAGGAAGTCCGACTTCACTACAGGGATTCAGGGGACTTTTTGAGACGATTTGCCACTGTTTACAACTTCCAAATAGCTTCACGGGTGGCACGGTGTCAGGAACCCACGATAAATATTTCCAGCAGACCACGCAGTGGCATGACATGTTAGCATCCCTCAACACTTCGCACATCCATGGGAAGCAGGGGTCTCCTCCGTCTACTGCTACCACCAGCAGTAGGTTTCTAGGCCTAAGGAAGTGTCCTGCTCCAGCTTCATACACCGTACACCTTTTCTGCCTCTGCTGCCCACCAAAGCCAGCACTGCAGAACGCTTTGGGAGACTTTCTTTTTGCTTCAGTGCAGAATTTCATTTTTGACTCTCCTGTTACCAACAAGTATAAAAGCCTGCGGGCCAAATAAATTCGGGTTGTGTAATGCAATGGGATTTGATCACATCACGTGCAAACATTTGAAATGGAGAGAGGTTAGAAAAACACAATGCTCATTCCTGGGACTTCAGCATAACAGTGGCTGCAAAGTGCTGAAACCGGTACAGGATGTTTGTAACAGTCTCCATGGAGCTGGGATCAAAATAGACCGGCAGATAAAAATAAAGATGAGGAAGTAAGATGCACCTCATTAAGGTGCTGCACTCTTTCTGTTTTTAATGCTAAAAGAAGTTTTGTTGATGGCCTCAGACTGCAACATCACTCTCCACCAGGTACCGAATTCATCTGTCTCCCTGAAACAATTTGAGCAACAGAGCGCCAGACCCTCCCTCCCTTTGCTACATGGTGAAGTTTCCTTCCGTTTTAGTCTGTTGAGGTCCTGTTGCAAACTGCACGGACGTCTCATGCGCTGCCACTTCAAGGGAAACTAATAAAAGTCACCAGGCCTGCAAGACAACTGTCCCTTTCCCCAGCGGGTTCAGCCTGTTCCTGCAGCCTCAATTCCTACCTTGCCTCCGTTGCCGACCCGAGTTCAGGCAACGCCGCAAACGAGCATCCCGTTATCAGGGGACGGCCCTTCTGGGGAAGGCACGAGGCCCCCCGCGTCCCGTCCTCTAGAATCAGGAGGCAGCAAACTGTCCCCGTCGCTTAAAGCAGCAGCGGCTGCATTGCAGCAGCTTGCCCAGTTACGGCTCTCCCGCCAAGCGCCGACCAGCTCTTTCGCGGGCAGCCTGGATGCCGATGGGCAGATCCTCACTTTGACGGAACTGCGGAAAGAGTTACGACAACACCGATCAGCACACGCTATTCCCGCAGGGGCCTCTCAGACCCGCGGGGCACTGCCCCGCGTCCAGCCACGAGCAGCTGGGGGCTCACATCGCTACGAGACAAAACCCGCTGCAAAACCATCTCCGCACGCGGCACCTTCACCCTGCGCTGAACATCATGTACGTCAACGCTGGCAGGTCAGAGATACCAGACCGCATTTGTATCCTCCAGGAGTTTGGGGCTCCAGAAGAAATACGGACTGGCCGTTGGGTCAATCAGCACACACGAAAACAACACGTGACAACAGAACCAGGCACAGGCTTGGGCAGGGGGGTTGTTTTTCGGTTTGTTGTTTTTGAAAGATGTAAAGCTTCTCAGCTTGCACACCCACGCTAACCATTTTGCTCACCTAAGCAGCACAACTGTTTTACCATTTAAAACTATGTCTAATGGGGACGGCGAGTAATACTCATGTTCACAGCTATCCAAAACTCTAGTGGAGATAGGCACATTTCCCCATACACACACACTGTTATTAACTAAATTAAAAACCAACCCCAAACTTAAATGATGAATACAAAATTTTCAAGTCTAGTGGTGATCCTTGCAACCCTAACACTATTAAACAAGTAGCCAAAATACAAGCACCCAATTTTATCTAGGAAATTTGATCAAAAGGACAACTAGGCTAGAGCCTGGCTTGGACTTCGAAGCTACATATTCAATCAGGTCACAAAACGAAGCGAGAATCTTATGTCCAGCACCGGCTCAAGAAAAACAAAACCCAAAGTTCAAGATCTGTCGGACTATTGCTATTTCTAAGGTTTTCTTTAGAGATATTACAGAAAGATGATGTGCAGGTAAGCCAGTTTGCATCAAATGACTGATTTTACTGTTGGTGAAATTCCTCTCTGAGAATAACTTGTTTCAACATCAATGTCCTAATGCTAAAAACGAAAAGCTCTTCAGGTTGGTTTGTTTTGTCCAGACCTTCCGTCGGTTTTCTCCAAGCACATCTCACTTGCAGGGACCAAATATTTTTATAAACTACAAGCAGCACTATTCTGTTGTTCCCTTGCTTTCGAGGGACAAAAACTGAATGCATGAATTGGATCATCAGCTATTTAACACTGCTGGTTGCTAGGAAAATGTGCAGTCTGCTCAAAGGAGCATTTTTTTCCTCCAGTTGTTACACGCTGAACAGTGAAGTGCATCTTGTGGTACTGACAGTTTAAAAGAAATCTTAACACAGCTTGATTTTCAACCTTCTTCTCTTCTCTTGAGGTTGTAAAAACAATTCAAAAAGGAAATCAATTTCTACTTTTTGTATATCCTCCATAAGGGTGACTTCTGAAATTGTTTGATGCGGTGCTATGCAACACTTAAAAACAACTCTCTCCTCCCCAGCAAAATAAACCTAGGACCTTTACAGGGAAGGGGATTAAGGTGAATAAATCCTCGTTTTGTTCACTGGTACACCTGCGAATAGATCCACTCCAGAACTGATCTTTTTTTTTTTTTTAAAGTTTGTTTCCATCAAAATGTAAAAGAGTTTTAAAAAACGATTATTTTTGTAAATCACTTAAACCCTTCCATTGTGTGTCACACATGAAAATGTGACAGGAAACCACTGCAACACGCTCTCCCTCACCAGTTTGAGACCCATTTGCCGGCTCTCACGTTATGGAGGAACAGGACCCAGATACACCCTTGCGTATGCAGTCTTCCAATTTTTCACCAGCTTCCTTGCAGCTAAAGCACAAGCCTCAGTAACCGGAGAACATTTCACAAACTGCATGTACCTACCAGGAGCCTTATAAAATGCTTATTTAGAGATGCCAGCAGAGGGCATTGACCTGCTTTATGAAGTTTTTCCAAGCACGAGAGCTGGTTTCACACTTGTGAACACTTCCCAGGGCTTTCCCCAGAAAACTCACGCAGACAAAGCAGCGAACTGACATAAGATTCATTTCCGCTTTGAAGTTACACTCTTAGTATCGCTCGCTCAGAGGTGTGCAAAAACCCCCTACACCAAAGAACTGGACCTAGCCCCTTCTCAGATGAAATTCATATTGCATTGTTAACAATTTTAGTCAACTTGACTTTGTGCAAAATATCTTTAAGAAGGTTCTGGCTCAACTTCAGAATACAAAAGGAGAATAAATAATTGACTAAGATCTCTTGAAAACATAAAATGAATGGTGCATGCTGAAAAGAAAATGATGGGTATAATGCAATTTATCTGCAAATAAAATAACTGGACCAGTAGTGTCTGAAATTGTAACGTGCGAGATGGCATTGATAAAGATTTGTGTTTCCACAACAACGTTCCCAAAGTCTAGGTCAAAGCAATGTTGTTCTATACACAGTAACCGCAGAGTAAGAGCCTGAGATATGTTATTAAAAGGCAGTCCCTTGTAAACTTTCCTCGAAAGGAACAGTAGCCATTGAGTATGCAAGAGTTACTCATATAGTATTCATCAAGGGAGCAATGCTTTATAAAAGACATACAGCTTATTTCCAGATTTTTAGGAATTTTATAGGATACTGATTTTCTGAAACACACATCCACCCAGTCCAAGATTGAAGTCACATCCCTCTTCACTGCCCTGTAGTCACTAGGTCTTTTGCTCTGCTGCTGTTGCTGTCTGTGCGGGAGCTTCTGGTTTCACAATCTGGTACGTAATTAGATATTCTGGGTATGCCTGAAAGTAAGTCAAGAAAAAAACAAAAAAACAAAAAAAAAATGCTTTATGCAAGGGTACACTAGGCAAGTTCACATTTTTTTGATTTTGTTACACGATGACCAGGACGGACAGTGCAAAGATGCAGCACCCTGTGTTCACAAAAAAAAAAAGCAGATTTCGAACCTAGCCAGCGCTTGGTGCTGAAAACAGTGGGCTCTGCTTGATTCAGTTAATACAGAGGGGCTGAAGTTTCTACACGTTCAAAAAATGAATCTAGTCTAGAATTCTCGGTAGAAAGGCATTTCTTTCATGCAGGCACTGTCAGAAGGGATGTGCGAAAGGAACTCGCAATGCAGTTACTCTCCTTGTTAGCTAATCCTACACATCAGTTACTACCCCTAAGTTATTCAAAAATCTCAGAGCACTGATGTAGTCTGTAGCCCTAAATGCTGACTTGTCAAGTGACCTGCAAATGCCTCCCACTGGATACAAAGAACAAATTTTTTGCTCTGAGAATAATTAAGCAAAGGAACAAGTTGCCAAGAGAGGCTGTGAAACTCCATACTCAGAGGTCTTCAAGACCTGCCTGGTCAAAGCACTCAGCAACCTAGCCCAAAATCAGTATGAACAGGACGTTGTCCTAGATGAGCTCCCAAGGCTGCTTTGAACCCGAATTCATGTGATGATCTTGAAGCCATCCAGACTACCGAGCAAGCCACTTTTCTAAAGCAAGAGTCTTTGCTGAGTTATTCAGGTTACAAATCAGCTCCTGAAGATGGCTGTGCTACTTCAGATGACATTTAAGGGTACTCTTCAGCAGAGAGGGCCATTACTACTGCCTCGAATCTACAGGGAAAATGGTCAGAATTTGCATTACCTGCCACAAGAGTTTCACAAATGCCAGTGCTCTTGCTACTGCAGTAACGCCAGTAAAATGCAATGGGAGAATTGGTGCCTCCTGAGGGAAATGGCATCTCTTAAAAGGCTCTAGTCCTGCTCAGGAGGACATAGGCAATTCTGCATGCTGCGTATCAGTGGAAAGGAGTGGCATTTGCTGGCTTGATGCAGTTCCCGGTCCGTTTTTGCATTTAGAGGGAAAAATCTGAGCAATTCCGATTAGCACAGCGCACCAGGCATGGCAACCACTTGCATCCCCTCTCCATTTCCAAGATCTGCCCTTCCCTAATCCCAGGCCTCGCTAACCCACCTACCTGCTCTCCTCTGTAGATAACGTATTCAGCATACGCAAGTCCATTCACACTTGGTCTGCCAATGACAGAATGGTGCCCTGGAGGGGCATGAGCCATTTTCATTGTACTGAACTGCAGAAAGGATTTTCCAAGGGTCACTCTGCAGAAAAGCATTTGTCTAAAAGGAAAACAAGAAAACATCATGTTAAAATATCTTGCCAGGAGTCGTATGCTTCCAGAGTGATTTCAGACTTCTGAGCTGATTTCGTTACAATTTATTTCTCTAGACTTCTTGAAGAAATAGTTTTAGAAACTAGTTCTAAGGTTGTTCTGAACCCTTCATAAAAATCCTCTCTCTTGACGTGCAGAAAGGAAAATATGCACTTTGCTTAGCCCTTACATGGAGGTCTGCTCTAGCTCATTTTATACGGAGTTGTTCTAAGAAGGTGAAACTCTCTTTACGTTCCAACCAGCAGGAAAAGGACAAGTGTCAAAGTGCAAAAAGCAAATCCATCTAGTCCAGTGCTAAACAAAGCTGTGATTAAGTCCTCTTCACCAGCTCCAGAATTACCTGAGCTGCAGCCCAACACTGTACTGCTGATCTCCATCTTGCACCACAGTTTTGTGCTGAGAGAGCCTGGAGTTTAACTACCATTTTCCTCTGACTTAGTTTTCAAACTTGCTATTTCGAGCCTCTCTCCTGAGCCATAATTCTTATTGATTTATACTCACCGTATGCTTAGTGTCTAGCTGTAATTTTTGACCTTCCTGTGGGACTTGCTGCGTTCCTATCCCTTTTTGTTCAGCCTAGACAAACTGTGAAAACTGCATTTTTCCTGCCATGACCAAGCTCAAGTGGCTAGTCTTTCCCTGTAATTCACCCTGTGCCAGGATCATAAAAAACCAGGACGGTAGGAATTACCTACAGGGAATTCTGCTGGACACATACCTGTGGCAGATATAACAGGACCTGTCTTTGTGCGTGGGACAGCCCGTCCCTCCCCCTATGCCATAAACATATTGATTGCTTTTTGAGGAGTTCTCGGCAAAGTAAATTCCAGCTCCAAACATTCCTCCAATGTATGCATGTCTTTCATCAAATCCCTTGTGAATGATGGCATTAATGAAAGGAGAGCCTAGAACAGGACGAAACAAAAGGATGTGTTGTCACACACACTTGTTCAGCTCTATAGTAAGGCAGGAGTCCATGTCAAGGGGAGCTTGTCTGCCTTAAATAGACCATTAAATACCAGAAAGTGTGCTCAATCAGCTGGAAGGAGGTGATACCCGGCAGGATGCAGTGATGTGTGGGATTTATCATTATATACCAAGATCCCACGTATGACTCATATTTCTTACTCATTTCACAGATCTCATTAAATGGCTTTTCCCCCACTCACATTTCATTGCAACTAAGCTTGTCAATGCACACCTTCTCCAGCAGTCAGGACTGGTTAAAATGGGGCATGATAACAGGACAAACATCCCCCCAAACAATTTCCTACACGAAATCATAGAAGGATCTAGGCCAGAAGGACCCTCAGGCAGCTGTCACTCACAGGAGTTTCTGGACACATCTAGAGAGCACCTCGCTGAAACCTGCGGTTGGCTTTGACTCCTTTCCCTGATGGCTGCCTGAGGTGCCAGGGAATATTGTCTCTACTGTGCGCTGCTCCCCTCTTTTCAGATGATACCCTGTCTTTCTCACAGTCATGTAACATCTCCCAGTAGCCACGAGCAGCACTACTGAAAATGGCTGAGATGAGCCTTCGCAGATAAACTTCTTTTTTTACATTTTGTATCTAGTGCAGCTTTTTGGATTGCAGTAGCCACACAGACCACCTGCACCACCACCCTGCCCCCACGGTTCTAGCGTAGAAATGCAATTACAGCACAGGATGATGAACACAGCGACATTAACTGTCTGTGGGTTTCTTTTTTTGTTTTTAAATACCAGAGCACAGAAATAGAGATCACTTCCTCACCATGAAACAACATGCGCTCATTGTGATGATTATGATTCTCCTCCGAAACCTCCTTCTGTCTGTGGCAGAATCTCTCCCGCAGCTTCTTGTTCACAACCTTTTGAATCTGCAGTGGTACAACAGGCCCAAGCACACAATTTAGTTGAAATAATATAGCTTCATAGAGCTTGCAGAAATCCTTAGATGGAAGATAACAGTAAGACACACGAATGGTTTAAAAAAAAAATTCATGGCATTTCTGCATCTAAGGCTGAGCCTTACAACCACCAGGTCGGCAGCACACATTAGAGACATTTAAATTATTGTGAGCTGCAGCCTGTTTTGGGGTTTAAGCAAAACTTTCACACTGCTCCCCACGGAGCTGGTTGTACCCCTGGGAACTACAAGCTGTCCAAAGCTCCTTCCCTCTCTGCTTTGACATCTGTTGGACAATCTGGGCTAGCTTTTTGAAGCTTGCTGCCTGATTTAGGTTAAATTTGTACGAAACGGAACAATTTAGGAGGAGAGAAATTAAGAGATGCTCTGTTTTAGCTATCTTTTAAGGTACTGCTTCAGCCACCTGGTCTAATAACACTGTGACCCAGAAGCACACTTTCCCTTCAGAAAGAATACACTCCATTTTCCAATATGCCAGGGCTTGAAAGTAGGTATTTTTCTAGCTGGCAGTGGCAAAGGAGGAGGTGTTGAGATTCAAAGTAGTATAGGGAAGGTAGAAACTTTTGTTAAAAGGTCACACTCCCCTCCCCCTGGCAAATTTCCTTCAAAAAGAAAAGACTACACTGAGAAAAGATCTGTGCTGCAAAGGCAAATACATCAAGTTATAGACCATTGAAATTAAAACAGCTGTGAAACACAAGTTCGACTCTTCTGCCCCTCTGCCTTCAGTTTCGTTTCCCCCAACTCCCTTCAGAGCACAACCGGACCCTTCTCCCTCACTCCATGCGCAGAGCTGTCTAATTTTTGTATTCAAGGCTTGCTTTAACTCTGCACCTGAATATGACCTCAACATACAACTTGAAATATGAAAGGCTGGTCCTTTAAGCCAACTCTCCCCACTTGCCTAAGTACCAAATTCTTTTCTTGCAGGGAATTAGGAAGCTTTGAAACTTACCCTGATGACATTGTACCTGTTGAAGATGCCACCAGCATTTCCACCGTCCCTGTGCTCCCGGATTGTACTTTGCATCTAGGTAAAACAACAAAACTGAAGGTTCAGCACACAAACCTTGCTAGCAAGGCCAAGTATTCACACAAAGATCTCAATATTTCACGGGCAGCAATAGATGGTCTTGGTCGAAAATTAACTAAAAGGCGTCAGAAAAGAGACTTCAATTGTAAACCGAGTGACGCACTTATTTCTTTGATCACCCAACGTAGTATGCTGTTCCACACTATTGGCTGAGAAGGTGGTCGATGCAATTCCACTATTACATTACCCGATCTTTCAATAAAAACCTACATAGGAAAAAGGAGAATATTGAAACTTGCTAACAAAATTACACACAAACTGAAGAACTGCTTTAAATTGGAAAATAAAAAAAAATCTGTCTTTTAAAAAGTTATGAGTAAATGCAAAGATCATTTCAAAGTAATAACTAACGTGTTTCTGCAGTTCTACAGTTCTGCATTTATTAGTGACAGGAAGATGCTTGCACTGTAAAATCTTCCTATGTCATTAGCAGCTCTTGAGAGTTTCAACAGCTTTTCAAGGGGTGTTTAGAGCTACAGTAACATTATACAGGGGCCAATAAATATCCCAGTTTACTTGGGCAGAAAGGTGACCCTCTGTCAGGTAAGTTTACATGAGAATTCTGCACAAACTCTTTGATTTACAGACTTACTAATAAAGAACATTCCAGGCTACATTGGCAGCAGTTCTGAGTATCTAGGCTTTAAAAAATCCCAAGCACTTTTGTACCACAATCGAGGAACAACACTATACATAAATAGTGAATGCGCAGGAAAATGGAGTTTCTTCCAAGCACAGCTCTTCAGAAAGTCTCATTTTTGTTTTGATTTTTCTTTTGAAATTATATCTGCTTGCAATTTAGTTAAATAAAAGAGCATGTGTGCGTGGGAGGTAAAATTACAGTCAACTCTCAATTATACAAGAGCTGTTTATCTGGGTTATAGATTAACTCAGCCACTGAGACAAGAGAAAACAAGCTGGTTCGCATGCAGAAACAGCCTGAGAACAGAGGAGCTTAGAAAATGCCTACACACCTGCAAGGCCTTGATCCCTCTGTCCTCACTCAGGGCTTTTGCTTCCCACAGGTTTGCCTATCTTTGGCAAGCTGCAGAAACCTTAGTTATGAGAGGACATCCAAAAACCAGCATCAACATAGCTAAACCGGGACAGCACTAAGCGAGCAACTGGACCGCTTATTAAAAAAGGGGCAGGAGACAGCAAGAGAGTTTTCCATCATTGCTCTATTTTAAAAAAAGAAATTCAGAGGCCTAAATTCCACGCCAGATCTATACAATTCACAGACCAAAGCATGTTTTATCACTTTTGATGGATGCTGTGTGCTTTAGCTCTGCAGGGTTAGGGGAAGAGCTCCATTACCTTTAAATTCACCACTAAAAAAAAAAAGCAAAAAAAAAAGCCTTGTTTGTAACTTGGTGGCACTTCTGATACGTAAAAATGGTGCATAATAAAAGCCAGATGGGTGCCAAAGAAGGTGGTATTTAAAAATGCTGCCCCTGGAGCACCAAAAGTAAGATATTTGCAATACCTCCTCTTCGACAGATTGATACTCCTTATCATCAGGAGCAAGGTCAAGGAGAATGGTCCCCTGACTCACGCAGTGGAAAGTCAAGTAAGGATTGGTGCCTGCAAGGAGAATGAATTAAAGGAGTTAAAAAAACAAAAAAAACAAAAACCAACCCGCCCCCCCCCCCCAAAAACAGAAGAAAACAATACCAGCTCTATTTTTATCCAGCATCATCATTTTTCTTCTTAGATAACCCCAGTACAGTGGGAAATGCAAAATAAACACAAGCCAGAAGCACAATCTCAACCAGATAAAGTGCTTTCGTTAGCAGCAGGGGCCTTAAAAGAAGGAAGGCAAATGCACCCACCAAGACACAGCCTCGAATGTTTGAGGCTTGCCAACAAGCACATTTCCCAAACACCCAGGCTCTTTCAAGTCCTGGTGGTAAAGCCAGCATTTACAGAAGGCAACTGTTGGGAGCTCACTGTAAGCTGCACTTAGATTAATGGCTAAAATGGCATATTTACCTTGCTGCCCTCCTAGAAGTCTCTCCACACCTTTTATTAACTTGTGACGGTGTCCATAAGCATTAATCCCAATTTCTTTAAGCTCCTCGTGCCCCATGTCTGCCAATACATCCAGGGTTATCTGGAGAGGTGAAAGATCACAAAAATCAGCTGCCAAGCCTTGCCTGATTCCCAAGGCTAAAGACCTATCGTTTCAGAAAATGGAAAAGAATGTATCTATCCCGCAACCGTGTTCATGTATTTGATGTTTTATGGCACTCCTAACTGCTGCCACCTCCTGGCAAGCCTCTCCCTATCACAGGGCCATACCTGGCTGCTACAGATGCAAGTTGTGCCAAACTTTTACTTCTCTTACAACGACTAGCAAGCATGGATTCACACAAGAAGCTGTTATAAGCATTGCTGCTTATGTGGAAGGAGGATGCAAAGAAAATTAGGCCAAAACGATTCCTGAGAATAGTTTTGAACCATTCCAGGTTTCACAGTGCTGTGCAATTCAGAAGTTTCACTACACTAACAGAAATGAACATTGATCCGCTTACTGAAAAATTTCAAACGCATTTCACATCAGTATCACCATGGCGTGTGCTATTACTGTGTATATATATCCACGTCTGCATGCATGTCTATCAAACCAGTGAATCATCTATGTTAAATCATGCTCACCTATTCTATTATTTTTGGAAATAATTACCACTGTCAGTGCAGACATGAGTAGTCACTTGCTTGTAATATACTAAGATTTCTACAATCACCTGGCAAGGTCTTAAATTTCAAGGTCGCAGAGATTATTAGTGAAAGCAGAGAGGTAAAAAAAGACACTGTCAAATGAACTTTTTTTTTTTTTTTTTTAAAGAGCAGGAAATATAGGCCTGGTGAAATGCACATTTTTATTACTGTAAAGCCATTGCGTGCCAAGGTGATTGTTTTTTAGACCTTTAAGAAATGGAAAGATTTCATCTGAAGGAGATAATTGTACAAACCTACTTCCAAATTTACACAGTAAAGTGGAACTGGAAGCTCAGCAAATAATAAGAAACTGTACAACTTGATTCAAAAGATGCCGGATTGTTAGCACAACTGGCCTTGCAGATAGCACCAGAGTCCACTGTGGACAAATGAGTATCATTAATCTAAAAGAAAGCAACTCAAGCAGGGAATTCATAGCTACCCTGAACACCTGGCATACTGAGCAGAAAACACCCCTACTGAGATTGCTGTGGAAAAGCCACTAAAGACATCCATCATGTGCAGAGGAACATTAACAAACAGAAAGCAAAACCTGATGCTATAAAGTACCAGCACAGACCCAAGGTGAAAAAGCGCACATGACAGGACTGCAGTGCCTGGAAAAGAAGCTTAAGACAATATAACGATCGTAAGGGAGATGAGCTTATTTTCACAAGAAGGACAAAGGTGCAAGAAGAGCTAAGAACCTTTCAAAATGAAAGATTAGTGAAGCCGATTTGCCTCTTTAAATCTTATTAGCAAGGGAAGATTTTAAAAACAGGTTAGGAGTTAAGGAAGTAAAAGTGGAACAAAAACAGCCTTGCAAAAGGAAGGTTTGAAAACAAGGAAACAGGAATGTGAGCAGAATATAGGTTGATTTGGAGTTAAAAGAAGCAATTCCAAATTAAAGAAAAGAGCCTGCACTTTGCATATAAGCAGGGAAAAAAGATTATACAGCATGCTGACCTTCGGACATACCTCTGTTATGTTAGCATTTAGAATAGTTGGAGCTTTTTCTATAAGTAATACATTATGTTTAAAACATTTGTTTCCTCTGACTCATCATATAAGATTAGGAGCAGACGCCAGGGAATATATTTAGAACTTTTTAGCTCTGCAAATCCAGTTAATGCTATAGCCTTACCTCTATTAGGAACTGTGTTTCTGCATTCTCTACTATGACTACATCCTGGTAAACTAGATTTTTACTTCAGCTTATGGGTGAAACTGGAGTGTTTTCTAGATCTGCCACGTGCAGCACTATAAGTGGCAAAAGGCTTGTTGGGATATGATGACTGCCATCATGTTCAAAATTCGCAGGGGCCAATGTAACTCTCAGATCATGAGTCAAACTGGCAGGATTGGCAGCCACTGTTTTTTAAGAAATGGAAAAACACTGGACATCTGAATCAAACAGCCGTAGAGTCTTTCACAGGTTTCTTTCAGAACACAACGTCACTGTAAAGTATTTGGTGATTCGTTTGTAGTTTCTCTGGTTGTGTTTGTTTCCCCATAGATGTGAAGTCTTTTTTTCTCACCATTTTTAAATGAGGGAATTAAAGTATCACCCAGATTTGTTAGTTTAGTCTATCTTTAAAAGACAAAAACAGGTAATGAGTGTACCAGGGATGAGGCTTGCCACCTACCTGTTCTGTTTCAAAGATGTCCCGGAGGTGTTCAAGACCTAGGCTTTTCAGGAACTGGGTAATGTTCATGTCAAGACCAGCGACTATAATAAGAGAAACAAGTCATTATATCCCATGCACATCTATTTTCAATAAAATAAAATAAAACCAAGCAATACTACTTATTCTCTCAAAACTTCAAACCCTGATTCTTTGTTTAACCAATTCGTCTACACCTATACAAAACAATCCACTTCTACTGTATGAAAGCTCAGGGCAAAACCCAGTGTTCCATCCTCAAAATCAACTATTAAAAAGCACAGATGATCTGCAGCAGACACAGGCTCAAATTACAATGAGTAGAAATGGAAGAGTGGGTGGATTTTTGCTATGCAATCACCCAGATGCTGACACGGAGCACGCATTCCAAATACTAATCAAAGGATTTAAAAGCTTTAGCCAAAATCCCCCAGTCCTCACAATCATAATTCCTTCATCAAAATAATTCTCACCGAATTTTCTGCATAAAATCAACAGTGAGCATCTAGGCACCCAATCAGATCTGCCTTTGGACTCAGACCTAATCACTGACGGCAGGCACAGCTGAACAGCCAACAAAGCTCCAGGCAGAGCATAAGAAAACAGAGCAAGCGTCAAACACTTTGTAATGTAGATAACAGTGCGAGCTGCACCACACTTTCAGCTAGTCAGAAAGGCTTTTCAGATAAAGCAAGGCCTGCTGTGACGCTAAGCTACCGTATTCCTGGCAAGGTAAACTTATCCAGCAGCAAAGGCACCTTCTCCTTCCTTCCTTTCGGTTCCTGCTGCTCCGTCACCAGCATTCGATGCCCCTCCTACCGCTAGTTCTGCCAGAGGCCCAGTGAGGTTATCTATACTGCTGGCAGCAGAGAGGCAGGACGGTGTAGACGCTGGTGAGATGAGGGAGGCACTAACGACAGTTGCCTGAGGCTTAAAGCACGTAGGCAAAGCTTCTGGAGGCATCGCATCTATCAGCAAAGCTCGAATATCGTCAGCCTGAAAAACAGAACAAACGTTCAACATGAGGCACTGTCATCATAAGTCACTGATGTCCGTAAAGAATTCTCTTGGAATTTTTTTGAATTGATCACTCTACTTCCCATTACAAAGAAAAACTTTCATAATCTTGTCACAGGAATTCACTGTTGGAAGAACATTTTGATTCACTGCTTAGACATATACACAAAAGCTATTTTGAAACAACTTTTGAAGACTTGGGTTCTCTGTTTCTAAAGCTATGGTTCATCTCATTTCCTTTATGGCAGAATGATTTCATAGGTGTTAAAGCTAGGAAGGGCAGTGCAGAAACTTCATCTGAAATTCTTTGAAAACTGGGCCAGGCAATTCCATCTCTGTCAGGCTCAGCTTCTGGTTGAACATTTTGCTCTGGGTCAAGGTTTCAACAAAAAGACTCCACCAGTCCCTTTGCTATGAGGGAGGGAGTATGAATTTACCTAACAGCACAGGCACTTTGAAATCCAGTTAACTAAATAAAGCAGTACCCTCACTTTCAAGAATTTCCTCTTTGCAGGTTCTTGTAGAATATGATTAGGAAACGCCTTCACTTTCCCATGGACAAATCAAATAGAGTTTTCATGTCTCTCATAACAAGGCAAGTTTTCCAGAGCTCAAATTATTCTGAAAGACATTTTCTGAACTCTGCCCAAATAAATCAATGTCCTTTAATAGGTACTCTAATCAGAAGCAGACACAGCATCCAATTTGGTCGCATTCTCTCTAAAGCAACCATCAATAATGCTTAACACGGACACATACATTTGTGTCTCTTTATTAGGCTTTTTAACTGCCTGCCACCACTATCACTAATGAAAAGGTTTCAGGTACCAGCTTTAGGAAAAAGGCAATAGCCACCTTCAAATCTTGGGATATTGTTTTGGAGTTGGTCAAAGAAGAACTGCGATAACATGCAGGGGCTGATCGATATAATCATCCCCTAAATGATTCCATTCCCCTAAAGCTCCATCTTATTTTCCACCTAGGTTCAAAGAAATAATTACCAACAGTACAGAGATTGACAATCATTGGGGAAATTTCAGATAGGTTTATTTCTGTCACCAAGAACGTTGATTACAGGAATGAACCCTTAAGTAGAAGGGAACCTTAAACCACAAGCCATGTTAAGATCTCAGCCAAAAGAAAAAGCCTGGACCCATGGCCAAAGGAAATCATGAACAGTTGCCCCGGAGATGCTCATCTCCATATACCTCAGTACAGAGAAGGCTGAGGACTGCTGGTGCCACAGAGACTTAGAAAGCTATTTAATACGCAGAGATGATTTCTCCAGAGCAGTCTGTGGCTGGCACTCCAATACAAACTTACTGTTGCCAGGTCTAGTGGTGTCTGACCCTCTTGATTCTTCATGGTTGGATCTGCTCCATGTGCTAATAGCAGAGCGCAGAGCTGCGTCCTTCCTTTCTGTGCTGCTTCATGCAATGGTGTGAAGGCCCATTTATCTGTTGCATTTACGCACGTGTTGTATTTGATCAACAATGCTGCAATATCCACGTGCTGGAAAACACAAGAACATCTTTACCAATGTGTCACTGGTAAAATGCACATTTCCTTTTCAGCGTTAAGAGTGCTTAGAGACCTCTGCAATTTCTCCTCCCTTTCTTTAACCCACTTCTCTGCCTCCTATGTTTCCGTAGCAGTGCACTCCTTCAAGTACCAAACTACACTGCAGCCCAATAATCATTAAAGCTGCATCCGTGCACTACCAGATCTCCCACCAGCACACACGCGATTGGCATCAGACATAGGCACAAAACTGTATTTCTGTTAAATTAGCCAGAGTACATGGCGTGCAGTTTGTGCCAGCTGCAGAGGCAGGGATGATACCTGATCCAGCATAAAACTTATAGAGTTAACTGCCAAAATATTTGCAGACAAATTTGAACTGGCAATACAAGCTTATGAGGCTGCAATACTTGTGATACAGTATTAGAAGCTCTAAATACCAAGTGCTGAGCCACCACTTAAATGTCTGCACGCAGAAGTCTTTCATTGCACTTTCTTTCTCCCAAGACCTTGAACGCACTGGAGGCAGCACAAGTTTGATCTTTCTCCAATCACACTGTATCAGAGAAATGTCACTGAT
Source organism: Dromaius novaehollandiae (assembly GCF_036370855.1). Taxonomy (NCBI): domain Eukaryota; kingdom Metazoa; phylum Chordata; class Aves; order Casuariiformes; family Dromaiidae; genus Dromaius; species Dromaius novaehollandiae. Next base: position 698,687 of record NC_088101.1, read on the forward strand.
GAAGCTCATTATGAATGTGATAGGGGACAACTGCTTTAATGAAAGCAATGATTTTACAACCCCATCCTTCCATGAATATCCCATCTTTGAAGTCTTCCAAGTTAAAACAAGACAGCAGAAAAATGGCACATAACAATTTTACGTGCCACTTTGACCAGTAAATATACCTGTGCAATGCAGCTTATAAATACAAAAGCAGGTAGTAAAAATGAGTAGGTAGGAGCACGAAATGTTAAAACAGTAAGTAGAAGCCCAAAGACTTTTGCCAATGGATTTCATTTTTCCTCTCAGCAGCAGCAAGGTGACTCTCAGCAGCTGTAGTCAGAGTGCCCACTCTCTGAATAAATGTGGTTTGAAAAGACCACTGACCTTATTTTTCCCCTCTTCTAAACTTTTAAAGCAATTGCTGTTCCCTCGACTTTTCTGCCAGATGACATAAAACCCTACTGAGGGATCCGCAGCATGAAGTGCTGGGGGGCGGAACTGAAGGAAATCACTTTTGTGAGGCAAAGGTCGAGTCTGTGAAACCTGTTGGCTATAAACTTCTGAAGCCAGTACTCATCTCTGCTCTGTCTCCCATCACAGAGCTCTGGAGGGGCTGAGGACATCTCAGCAACAAGTATGGGTCACCACAGGGAAAGCATACAGCAGCTGCTAATTAAAAAAGCTGATGGAAGAGCACCCAACACAGCCTCATTAACTTTTCCTAGAGATGGTAAGGCAACCAAATTAGATACGTGTGATGATTTTTAGAAGTGATTATCAGTGTGAACCAATCTCTGACATTTCCCCGTGCCAGTAAGGAATGCTTTATCTTTCCATAAAGTGCGTGCTTTGGTGCCTTTTCTTTTCAAGCACAGAAAACAATCTTTGCAGCAGAATCTGCCAGTAGATCTAAGGAATGTCCTGGGCGTTTATGCTTATGGTAGGTGCTGATGAACAACGTGTTTGGTGCCAGGGCCCAATGGCATAAAAACATTTTGCACTGCATTTCTAAAGTAGATGCAACCTTCAGCATGATTTGGAGCTTTTTGCTCCTTAGGACACCAGGAGCCCTGGCTGACACAGGGGATCAATCCAAATGATGTAGGCTGTGTTTCACTGATGTGCTCTCCTTAAAAACAAGATGAGCATTGCACTTGATATTTCATTTGGATCTCAAAACAAAGCAATCATGTGGATGCGTTAAGATCATCTCTCTTAGATCTTGCTCTTTTTGTGCCAGGGCCACGCAGTAACCAACAAAGCATCAAAACCATTAGACCATCGAAAACACCAGTTCTTGAGCTTCCTGTCGTCTACCTGTGATTATAGGTCTTTCTGTGGGGACAAATAGTTTGTGGAGATTCACATTTCCTCTCTATTTCCTGGAAACAGAACCTCTTTGTGTGACTGTGGAAGGCTGGCAGTGATGTCCACATCTTTCTTGCAAGCCCATGTTTCCTAACACAACAATAAATCTAGTGGACACCTTTAAATGGCAGATGCAAGAGACGTCAAAGACGCTTCAGCAAACAGCTTTGTCTCTTGTACTAATTCCTTCTTTTGCCTTCTTCATGTGGGATTTACAGTTCTGTAATTGCTTTTTTCAACTGCTAACTTGTTAAATTTGCTGACAAAAAACCCCCAAAGTGTATAACTAGCAAGGATTAAACACTGTGCAGTGCCTTAGAATACAGAGGATCTTTCCTGCACAGCATCTGAGGACATAGTAATGGAAATATAAAAGCTAACAAACATGACAAATAACCACTAGCTCTGTTGCAAAACAAAAATGCTCCCTCCTCCCCATTGCAAAAAACTGATGTTAAGGACAGAATTGTGGTGACTGCTACGAACAAAATGGAAGAGAATAGTCTCTTAAGTATGTGAGCATGCATGCTACAGAGAATTTACAGAAGATGCTGCGCTGTCTTAATTCAAATTAAAGACATGAAGTCATATGAAACAGAAAGGAAGAACCACTGGCTGCCATCCCCACTGCAGTACATCATCCAGATTGCCACTGTTTCTGATATAGCCACTATACCAAAAAGAGCCTGATGGCACTGCCATTTTACCAGAAATCAACCTAGTGCCTGCTCTGGTGGCCCTCTGACCTGCTGCCCTCAGACAGGTTGCCCTTTCCCTCCCCATTTCTTGCATCTCAAAAGGTTCCCACTTCCCATTGGGGTGCCAACCACTCACGCAAGCTTTTGGCATGACCTGCTGAAACCCTCCCTGGTTTCTCTGAAGCTGCTCAAAGTGACTGCTTCCCATGTCTTGAACTAAACCATCCAAAGGAGATTCATTTCTGGCATCCTCTGAACCTATTTTTGTGTTCCCCGGCTCAAGAACTGTTAATACAACTGCTGTGAAACCATGTACACATGAAAGACGGACCATTTGATAACATTCATTTGGGCATGACTGATAAAACCTTCTAACTATAAAACCTTGCTCCCAGAGCATTTGCTTTCTGCTTTGAGGCTATATCTGCTATCAGGCCATTAACTTAGTGCCATGCACATAGGCTTCTACTGGACATTAAAGCACTGCTGGGAGCTTGTCAAGCACTGTCTCTGTACAATTGCTTGCAATAGATTTCTTCTCACTTCATCCACAATTAAAAACTGCATACAAGCAATCTATCTGGCATCTGCACAGGTGGTGTGCTCAGAGATGCTTCCTCCTGTATGTTAATCAGCCAGCAGGACCTGCCTCATCGGGAAGGGTTTGGATCAGCTATAGCCGGTAGCCCAATTGCACCAGACAGCTCCTCCAGCACGTTCATACTCCAAACTCAGTCACTTCAGGCAATTTAGCTTTGTCTGTTTTGGAACCAGATGGTCCCTGCGGCACAGACTGATAGTATCCTCGTGCTTAACCATAGCTCCCCCCCTCAGAGACCAGCAATAACAGACCTCTGTTTTCCTGCCAACATCTGGACACAATTCCCAGGAATTGTCCTCTTCCTTCCTTCAAGTCCTCCAGTGACAGCTCCAGGTCTTGCCTGTTCTGACAGTCACCCAAAATTTAACATTGTTCAGAACTGTACATCTGCTCAGTTACATGGAGGCTACGTTCTAGTCATCTTTCCAAACGCAGCCTATAACCGCTACAGAGTGCCTGAATCTGTCTTCCTGAGATCTGTGCTACTGGGGCTGCAAGTACTTCATGCTGTCAGAGACTGAACTTTGTTCACAGCAAGACAGATGAAATATAAACCACTTTTTGTGGCTTCTAGGAGGAGACTGTAGTTTGTTCACTCGCACGCTTGAGTGCCTCTACCTACCCCATAGGATGCTGCATTGTGAAGGGGGATTAATCCTCCTTTGTCCTGTGCGTTAACATCGGCACCGTGCTCGAGAAGGTATTCAGCTACTTCCAAATTGTTGTAGCCAGCTGCAGAAAAGACACAAGAGATCAGGTATCTGAACAGCTAGACCAAAGGAAAAATGTTAGGCAGAAAAGCTAAAGCAATTTTTAGACTGTAAAAACTCCTCTTTTCCGAGTAACTGTATTGCCTCCTGAAACACAGCTGCTGTAGTCACAACTCTCTGTGCAAGACAGTTCTCTGTGAAACGCTTACTATGCCAGCCCTGTTTCTTGGTGATTAACTTCTGTAACCCTGTGATAAAAATACAAGCCTACAAGACCTGGTGAGTCACCCACCTGCAAGATGTAGTGGGGTTGAATTTCTTCCCTGGGTATCTCTGCAATTGATATTTTCTTGAGTGCACAGCTTCTGCACTCGTGCCAGGCACCCCTTCTTGGCAGCATCTAGCAAGGCAGCATCTCCCCGTAGCAAGTCCTGGATGTCCGTGTCTCCTTCTTTCACTAAATCCAGAGGAGTGTTCCCATCTCGATTCTTTTTTGTAGGATCAGCTCCATGCTGCAAAGAGCAAGGCAGAATGCTACTGTCATGACCACAAGTGTGGTACATCAGCACGTCGCTTATCCTGTGGCGTTGGATGGGGTGGGGAGGATGGCAAGCGCTGCCACTGCCCTGCTTGCAACTGAAGCAGCTTCAGGCACAGGCCTTGCATATAGCCATACCATGCTGCCACAGCAGATGTTAAAGAACAGCCAGGCACTCCAAATACCTGCTGAGCAGTCCTCTCCTACTCCTGTAACCTGCCTGGCACTGGCGTTTCCTCCCCATGCCAGTCTGAGCTAGCGAAGCCAGACCCTGGGTTTCACTAAATGCCACCCGGCTATTCAGAGGGAATTGTTTCAGAAAGAAAGGCTCTTCTTAGAGTGGGAAAAATACTCATTCCTACACTTTTCACTAGATAACCTTTCGCTTAGCAGATATTCTCCAGAAAAAATATTTAAGTGAAGAGGCAGTGTCTTCTGAGATCCCTTCAAACACATAGGAGCAAATGAGGTGGTGGTGGTGGTGGTGGTGGGGTCAGTTTAAAGAAAGGCCTTGTAAAAGGAAAATCTCGCCAAAAAGCCTGTATGTTTCTGTTTCATTATTTAAGCAGAACAAAACAAAAAAAGCCCAAGTCAGAAGGAGCCAAGCTTGACGTCCACGGCTCAGCAGAACTGAACAGCAGTGCCAGCTGGCCTGAGACACACAACAGGGGAAGTCCTTAGCACACTGCAGCAAAAGCGTAAACCCCTGGACAGTGTACACCTGGAGCCAGAGCCTTTACAAAACTGTGCCAACTTAAGGGCATGTTTAGCTCTTGCACAGGCATGATTTTGAAAAGAAAGATTTCGGCACTTCTCTATTTCCTGTGGTACATCCATTACTTTGAAGGATCCTTTGAAGTTGAACACAAAAATGGCTATATTCCTGGCAGAATAATCAGACAACTCCAGAGCTCTCCAATGTCTATAAAATAACATTGTGCCTGAGAAATTATGAGAGCTAATTCCATGGGAGCTCCTATAGCTTGAGGCAACTTTTGTATTTAGGTGGCACTACCAGGGCCATCACTGAGCCTACTCCACAGACATCCCTGAATGATACCTTCTGGTTTCCGTTGCAGCTATATTTCAAACAGATGTGCTACCTCTCTGAATGCTTTTTTGCTAATCGGGTGAAATCATTAATGGAGAAGAATAGAAAGAGCAGGGCTTTGCAGCAGCAAGCAAAAAAGAAATGTGAGGAAAAGAGCTCAACAATTTTAAGACTATGCATATTCTTATTTATTCCTATTTTAAATGCTGTGCTCCAGAGGGGCATGAAATAGGAGAGCTAAAACAGGAGCCAGAATTGGTAAGATTACTGACTAAATTCTAGCACCCTCCTACCGTCGCAAGGCAGGATATGACCTTACATTAAAAAGTCTCTCAAACTCTGGTTCTTCACTGAAAACGTACTGGCATTACCCTTAAGCCTTTTCAAGCTTCTCCTGCTGTTTATAATGAATACTTATTTCACACTATATTAACTTACATTTCCTCTAGCAGCTTGCTAAATTATACATTAACTTAGCAGTTTTAAATTTCTCAAATATCAGTCACTTTCTAGGAGCCACCTTCAGTTATTTGCTCTGTAACACACCCTTGCATATGTACTTACAAAGGTTTATTTAACTGCAGTGACTGTTCCAGAAAGTGATGAATAGGATGAGGGGTTTTTTGTACTCTTTAGACAAACCCAACTTTTTCTGGTTTGTATGAGTCTTGTGCTACTTGGCTAATATTATCAACTGAGTGTGTTACGCTAAAGTAATACATGTCCTGAAAAAAAGTATCCACGTTGATGAACCTTTATATAGTGAACCTATCTTACACAAGAAACCATCTGACAATTCTAAGATGAAAATAAATTCAAAGATACGATAAAGAACTCACTCAATGCAATTAAATTTGATTATGATCTCAAGCAAAACAGAACATAAATGCACTTAAAGATACATTGGAGAACTCCATCTCACATACTTTTAAAAGCAGCTTGCAGATTTCATATTTTCCTTTTGCTGCTGCTTCATGCAGGGGAGTGAATTTCCACAGGTCTGCTACGTTGACAGAAGCGCCATGCCTCACTAAGAGCTCAGCCACCTCGTAGTGTCCGTAAGAACAGGCATTGTGCAGGGGTACTAAGCCACTAATCCAAGAGAAAAAATTAACAGCTATAGAAAATAAAATCCAAAATGCAATCATACAAAGTTCCAAGAGATAAATCACCCATTTCCACTAGACATTATCCATCTCTTTCGGTCTTTCCAATTTTCATGGCTTTATTTCCTTGCTATTAAGGTATCTATGAAATGAACACCATTTTCCTCCTTCAGTTCCCATCCAGGAGACCACTAAATGCTGAACAAGCACCAACTGTTACTACTGCTACAAGCCTGACTTTAGGGTTGTTAACAACAGCCTGACTTTGGACATTTGAGTGTACATTTCGAAAAAGGTATATAGCTGTACAATGGGTCTGAAGTATGGTTATTAGTAAGCACTGCACACCTGATATCATGGAAAGATGCATAAAAATTTTTGTTGGGGATCTTCAGGATCTCAAATGCTTTCCAGTGCCCTACCTTGGACCAATATATCGGAGTGAAAGATCAAACACAATCACTGCTATTCTACATGACCTCTTGGCAAATAATGCAAAAACCTGTAAATGCTTTGTTATCATAATTAACTGAGTAACTAACTAACTTAATAGAAGCTAGCAAAGAGGATTAGAAAAATGATCAGAGAGAATCCTGGCATTTTACCTCACGCCATTCACACTAATTTTAGATCACCTGAAATATATGACAGGCTGCTTTTAAGCACAAAGTCTCTGCAATGGACAGAAGGGAGGAAGAAAAGAGGCATGAATTACAGTGCCAGATATGTACTTGATAATGGCTTCGCCAGAAAACTAAACATTACTTAATGGTGCATTAAGTCTTCCTACAGCGAATGTCAGGAACAATACAGAACACAAGAGAAAAAATATGATGGTTACTGAAATCCAAAGCAAAACAAATAGAGCGGGTAGAAATATCACACTAACAGAAAACTATGGAGCATATCACAGAATGAAAATTTACCCTTTATCTTTGGCGTGCACGTCGGCCCCATGGTGCAACAGATACTCCACCACTGACACGCGGTTATATCCTGCAGCAAAGTGCAGTGGCGTTGAATGACGGCCTTCCAAATCTCTACAGTTCACATTCTGAGGGCTACAAAGTTGCTGAGAAGACAAAAGAAGAAACAAAATCTACTACAGAACTAAAAAACCCCAAACCCTGAAATCACCCCTCCCCAAAACAAAATTTGATCCATAGATCAAATTTTATAGTTCTAGTTTTATAGTCCTATTATTATTATGCAGTAATTTTTATAAGTTAGCTTTTAGAAAATTTCTTTCCAGACAGGTGAGGTTAAAAATATAGCTTCTCTAACTTTATGGCTGAAAATGCTTCTATAACAACCAAGATTTAAATGACAGAAGCACTAAGAAGATGTCTCATATATTTAGAAGGCTGAACCTCTAAAACATGAAGCACCAGGTTCAAGCCCATGTAAGTCTCTCTGGACAAACTACTATTTACAGCTTAAAGGCTGCCTGCAGAAATCTAGAAATATTGAGTAGGCAGTGAAGGAGACTATACAGGTTTTCTGAAGCACAAAACTGTTGCTGCTGGAATGTTAATGTATGCCAGGCTGAGGTTCAAGGTGAGATTTTGTGCCAGATGGTATATCTGCAAGCTATTTTGCCCACAGATCAAGTATGGAGGATAAGACCAATCCTACCTGTGATGCTGGGACTCCATGGCCTGACCCTTCAACTTCAGATTAGGGATGATTTAAAATGTGAAGTCTGTTACCTGCTGGGCTTTCGGTTGCTTGCCTTCTGATCAAATAACAAACCTGAGGCCTCTTTCTACTAAACCGTGACTCTGAGGCTCACAGAGTCCTCTTCAAAGAATTATGGCTGCATCTGAAACACTGCATCTGAATCTGTCAAAGACCTGGCTGTGTGAAGCACTGGGAGAACACACACCCACCAACTCAGAGGAGCACCTCAGCACATCCTTTCAACACGTACTTTCTAGACAGAATGAAGACTCTGGTCTTCCCATTTTCTAAGATTTTTGCAGCCATTGGGCATTACTTCCACAATGCTTGCAGCAGAAATGGTCTTGCACAGCAATACAAAGTGGAAAATGAACATGAGTTGCCCAAACCTACCTTCACAGTTTCCAAGTCTCCAGCTTTGGATGCTTCTAACAACCGATAATCCACATCAGATGTGCGCACAGGTGTACTTTCTACATAAGGAAAAAAGTTTTTTTTTTTTTAAGGATTATTTAGTTATAGTAACTTGTGCTCAATATATTTTCCAAATTGGGGAGAAAAAAAAAAGAAAAAAAAAAGAAAAAGAGTCTGTCGGCATTTACAGGAATGCTGCCTAAGTTGTGATGTGCAAGTATCATACTGCCTAAATGGCTGAATAAAGAGCCTTAGTTTCAGTGTAAGCCTGAAAGATTTAGGCTCTAGTGCTGATATCATTCTGCCCAACGGAATATCAGTGCTTTGCTTATTCCACGTACGGTAAAAATGACACTTCTACTTCCAAGAAATCTATGTGCTCCCTGGGACAGATTCAAAGTTTGCCAAAGTTCAAAAGCGCCTTCTCACTGATTTTGGCAAACTTTGCATGAGCCCCTGGTGCGTACCCAGAGCTAAATGTGCTGACTTCGGCTGCTGAAATTACAGTCTTAGCACCCTGCACTTGTGATATATCTCATAAGCAGTGACAAGGGGATGGGGTTCTCCAGATGGGCTGAGTCGTCCTGGGCACTTTGTGACTGCCCACCTGCGACACCTTCATGATGCAACAAATCTGCACTGCAGTTGGTAGCACCAATGACATCTGTCTCTTGTTAAAGTCCCAAGGAGGTTAAAAAGAATGATGTGGCAATGAAAAGGAGACCTTTGGAGAGAAACCTTTGCTATTTTTAAATGACTGTAAAATGACAGACTTTAGCCCCAAAATTCTTTTTTATGCCATTTCTCGTTAGAAATGGCGGTATGTGTTGAGGGAGGAGGAAGAGGTGGCTAGAAAGGAGCAGTGGATTAGCTATCCCTAAAGCTCTTCAGTGCTACTTGAAAATGAGCTGAAAAGGTAGTCTGACCACTTCATTTTCAAAAGAAACTACTTTCTGTGGTAGAAGCTGCTCCACTTGAGCTTGAGGATTTATGGAATAAAAGCTTTGGCAGCATGTAGCCAGATCAGTGCCTGAAATGACTGCCTAATGCCAAACGAACGGGGCAAAGTGAACTTGGGGTCACAATCCTCTCTAACAACAGAATGCTATAAGAAAGCAAGAGTCTTGTAAGCAGCTAAATTCATTCTAAAAGGGCACGCAACCTATACATGCATATATGATGCAACCCATCAAAAATATTTAAAACAAAATACTGCTTTAAATGTCCAGAACTGGTACTACGGGGAAACATATGCTTCCTTCCAGGAAAGGGAAAAGCTTTATCTTGCAAAGGAAAAGCTTTATCATAAAAGACCCAAGGCTGTTGTGAGAAGGTACTTCTTACAGACTAACACAGTCTCTACAAAATCCAGTCAATTCCTGACTTTGCAGTGAAATCTGCTACTGTATCACAGGAATGGCAAACGGGTACAAAGGGATACCTGTTTTCCCAGCTAGCCATTCTTATGGACAGACATCAATTTAACCATTCAGTTTGACGTAGTATTTCCTATTTGCAGCCCTGTTTTCTCTTCTTGATCACTGCCTGGAGCCTTTTGCTACCCATTGCCTCCATAGTCACTGCAGAAAGAGGAGGAGGAGAGGGAGGAAGAAAGTGAAAGGCAATTCCTACGAGCTCAACTGTACGATTGTAGAAATGATCTCAACTGAAGGAAAGGGGTTTGATGAAAATGTTAGTGTTGGGTTAAGATTTCAGCTTGCTCCTTCATTTTTCCAATGTTCTTTGCAATCCTTTGCTCTCCCCAACAGCACCTTGGTGTCCTGATGTAGGGGCAGAAGAGATGAGGCTAAGATTTATGCTGCAGCCTGAGCTCTGCCTCTTAGCACTTGTTTCTCTCGTCTCTGAAGACAGAAGTCTTCAAAAGATAGCCGAGACCCTGACTTTAGGCAGGGCACAAAAGGAAAAATATCAGAAACACAAAGTGATTACTATAGAAAAATTTGAACCCTGCTAGACTAGAACTTGAGTAACAAAAGGCTACACTGAGCAAAGAAACAAACCTACTTACGCTTTAAGAGAAGCAAAACAAGCAGCATTTTCTAATAAGCATTAGAAAATAACTAACAAGCTCACTTGATGAGCTTCCTTACATTACACAGCCATACTGTACAGTTGTAACCAAAATCACAATATCGGCTTTGAGTAAAAGTCCTATCTACTGGCCCTGATGTCAGCAGAAAGCTGCTTTCATGGTTGTGATCTCACAGCTCTGCTATCAAGGGTGATAAAGGTGAGGGAGAAAAAGGCAATACTACGTGGAAAATAGTATGAGCAGGACTCAAGATCTGGGTAGCCATTATTACATCAAAGTAACTCCAACATTAAGAAAGTATTTCTTTAAACCAATTTTCTGAAAATGAAACATGCAATGTTACTTTCTATATAATTTCAGCATTCACTTGATAGCTTTGGCATATACAGAAAATAATACAGTGTCAATAACCCTACACTACTGACACCATGAACTTCTAACATGTGTCTTTTTAGCTTTTGGCTCTTTCAGTCTTGAACAGATTCATGAATGTAAGAGAAAGGCAATTTAATTAAAAACAGTACAGTATGATGTCTGAAATTAGTTTTCATAGAAAAATCAGTGAAAATGAATTTTTAACTCAAAAATCAGATGAGCAAGTGCTCAAGCGCTTACAAGAAAAATAGCGGTGCCCTCTTCAAATATCTATTCATCTTTTTTATACAAGACACAAAATACATTGTTTGCTAAGCAGTATCGAGAGAACTTTTACAATAAAATTGCTCTCTGCTGGATAAGCAAAGCATCTGAAGTAGAAGCTTGAACAGTTTAGTAATTATCAATATTTTTCAGCTTGTGCTCTCAATCTCTGATCAGCACCAATTTTTTTTTTAACAACTATACTTCCAAAAGCCCTAGCAGTTTTAACATCATTTAAATGATGTGAGTTTGATTTTGTATCTCATGCAAGCATCTTCATCTCACAGGACTAATAGTTCCCACTCTGCAGAGCGCCACAAACACTCTGCTTGTGACTGCTGGAGCCTGAAAAAGGTTCCTCCCATGCTCAACATTACTCTAGTCTCCCTGGAACCTGCTACAAAAATAAGTCCATCTGCCTTCCTTCTATCTCCCCATAGAGCAGTATGCTGTACATCCAGAAGATGCTTATTTTCTTCCTGATTTATATAAAAATCACTGATGTGAGTAGGGATTTTTTTTTAATAAAAAGTAACAGATAGAACAAGCAGTAAATGTGTGCACATGGTGGCAGAAGGGAGGGATGAGAAAATGACAGCAAGTCTCTTGCACTAAAAATGAAATAAGATCCACAGCTGCGAAAGGAAGGCAGACACTGATGTGCAAGTACACAAGCCTTTATTTTTACCCACCACTTAGAATCTGCTGCACTGCTTCGTTTCCCATCTGTGCTGCTGTGAAGCCTTGCAAAGAGATGATAGAGGGATCTGAGCCGTAATTCAGCAGGAGCCGGCAGGTTTGCAAGTGACCTGCTAAAGCAGCCCTGTGCAAAGCTGTTTGACCAAGGGTGTCCAGTGCATTCATCTGAAGAAAAAGAAAAAAAAAAATCAGCAGCAATATAAAACAAAACATCCTTATAATTAAAAGCCTCCATCTGTTCCTGCTCTTAATAGGAAGAATGAGCAATAAAGAGAATCTGCCAGCGTGCTAATTTATCTCCAATCCCTCTGCATTGCCACTAAACACAATCAAATGCCAACATATGTAGACAGTCCAATGTATAGATAATTTACAGCATATGTTTTCCTATCTTTTAATAAAGCAGGTTATTTGTCTGCCTGGGTAACAACACAAGATCACCAAAACCGTACTTTAAAACGGTGTTCAATCTTTTGACAAATTTGATGAAGATGAACCTTGTGCAAGAAAAACAAAACTCTCACAGAAGAGAGAAAGGCATCGAAATCCTGTATATATGTGTACCATCCAAAGATCTTTCAGCTTCATGGAAATTACCATCTGTCATCCTCAGAAGAGAAATTAACTCAACATTACTCACCACCAGGAATCAAAGCAAAACAAAGGTGTCAGATGAAGAATTCGATGAAGGAGGAAAAAAAGAAAAAAAGAGACTGGATACAAACAGCCCATTTTCCTCCTCCTTTTTTCTACTTTTAAAGGCAGGTAAGTGTAACTGAATATAGTTCTACCCAGTTAAAGACTGCATAAACAGGCAAAACAGAATAAGATCATGAAAAGGTATTGCTTTTAAAGAGTACAATAGAACCCTATCTGCCTGTAAAGATTTAATAGGAGAATCTAAAAAACTGGAAGCATCTCCATGGTTTCATATCACAAAAAGGAACAGAATAATAAAGAGCTTTAAAAAGGAAAAAAAAATCACAAAAATAACTTTTCAAGACGATACACTGTAGCTAGCAGCTATTCATGACAAATTTAAATGCAGATGCCCAACAGCTTTTTTATCACTGTGAAATACAGGACCGCTCTGTATCCTCTGAAAGTTACTCAGAACCTGTTATCTGTGTCCAAGCCTGCAGATGGTAGGCTATGAATTGTGTGTATAACAGACACTGCCACCACAGAAAAGCAATTTCCTGCCCAAAATGCAGCCCGCAAATCTTGCTATGTTTCCATGAAAGCTAATTGAAAAACATTTTAGTTAAGATGCATACTCTGAAACTAAACGAAGATTAATTATGGAGATAACTATGCAGAATATATCTTTTTACCCTATCTGATAAGAGGTATCTGCTTCGCAGCAGTATCAAGACATAGGTAAGAACAAAGAACTGCCACATAAGTCAAGTGGAGCGCAATTAGATATTCTCAGAAATTGTTCTATGTCCCAGAACAGTCCTATGTGCTGGTAAAGCAGGAATTTCTCAGATCACAAACCTCTCTGTCGGACCGATGTACGGGAAAGGTAGTTCTGTGTCCTTCTAATTGTGCTCAGGTCATGCCAATCTAATGGAATTTCCCTAAAAGTTTTGCTTTGTTTTAAATAAAGGCTTAGTCCTATCATAAATATTAACTAGAGACTGGATTTCCCACACCCACCATTTTATTCAGATGATGATCATCTGTTTCAGGACACTGGATACCTTTTGGCACTGATAAGGGCACAGACAACAGCAGAAGCTTGAGGCTATGCAGAGTTAGTGACAGTAAAGGCAGAATGAAATGACGCTTAAGGATACTGGAAGTAGGTGATTGCACCCCCTTAGCCTAAGAACAAGAATCATAATTAAGGCTTTCTGCATCGCTAAATTCCTGCGTTAAACAGAAATTGCAAAACAACAGCAGCAAAGCATTCACACCACTCCGGTGCACCTGGAAAAAATGTTAATATTCACTTGAAAGGAATACTGGCAAAGTCATCAGATCTACCATATCACATGTCTTACACAGGTCTCCTTTCACCTCCAAACAATCATCCACGCTAGCAATCAATTCTTGGAGCAGATGAACTCCAGCCGTCTGAAGAAATGCCTGCTTGCGTACAGGACAAAGAGGGCTCCAGATGTTAGAGGGGGACAGATGTGCCAAACAAAGCTGTTCTTTCCCCCAAAAGCAGAATTAGACTTTGGAGGGCACTTCCATGGGGTACATGCTCACATTGAAGCAGATCTGCTCTCATCAATCCTGCAGCGCTTCCCTAAAACAAACTTGAGAATGTATTGCACTAAGACTGGAGGCCATAGGATTTATTGCCAAGTAAAAATCAATGTGGGTGTTTAAAACAATTTGACGAGCACGAGATGCCAATATAAATTGGCAATTCCAGAGAAAGAATACATATTGAGATTAAACTTTCAAGAAGTCAGACCTGATAAGACATCTGCCTGGGATAACGATTGCTCAGCATGAGGTCTAAAAAGGTGTGCCCTTTAAAATCCAAAGCTGAAGTTTAAACTCTGTTGGAGAAAATGTAAAAATCCAAGCCATGCTGCATTATTTGCGTGCTGAGAAGCCAGATCATTCTGGCTGCACTAATCAAATAAATGAGACTCGTTCGACTGGATCCCCTTTATAAGCAGTTTGAACTTAGAAGGCCACGGCTCTGAATCACTTTATAGGCAAATCTTCTGTGAGGCATTAAAAACAACAGATCGGACAGCTTTTATTCTGCAGCACTCTGTCCCTGAATCTGATTTCTTCACCTTTTCGTGTGAAAACAGCCACTTAAATCATGACATAAAAGCAGAAGGTAGTTGTCAAATGAAAATTGGTTTTAAGTAAGGTTTTCCACTGGAGTTTACCACCCTGTACAATATTTCCCACTACAGGATTCCTTCTATTATTTCCTTTCATCCCTTTCATTTCCTTTTCCCCATCACGGATATATGCGGGAGAGAATCAAAATGGTCGTATATCATCAGCCACCGAAGAGATTTTTCCTCCCTGCACGGCTGCCATCTCTGAGCAGTGTACAGAGCTACAGCAATATTCTCATGTATTGCCAGGCACTTGCGGCAGTTTTACAGCTGGGACCCGTTCAGGGAACTTTTTGGCAAGACATCGTCAGCATATCAGCTTTCTGTCAGTGTCAAATGTCGGAAATATCTTCCTACCCCTTGACAAAATGCAAGTTTCCAAGCACCCCAATGTTCTCCAGGAAAAGATCATTCTAAAACATGCACATACTCAGAGTCACACGTGAAATGCATGCTTTGCCAACATTTCCAATGTCACAGTAGCCTTCCTTGCAACAGAAGCGCTCCAGCTGCTCTCCTGCTGCATTTATTTTTGAAGACAACTTGCTATCTGCTTTGTGTCTTTGCACGTCACTAACAATAAATGGGACAGGAGTGAAAAGGGGTCAGTGGCAATTTCAAGCCAAGTCAGGAAAAAAACACTGGTCTAGTTTCACACTGAAAGCTCCTAAATATTCCAGCCACACATTCCACAGCTTCCCCTTTGCGTTAAAGCCAAAGATTAACGTCACCAAGTCCGGATGTCTAAGCAGCGAGAAAAATTGAATCATGCAATCGCTAAAGAAAACAGAGTTCTTCATAGCGTAAAATCTGATGCATCTCTGAAAGGAAACTTAATTTTTCAATGCTTATCCTTTCCTGAGAAAAATCATACCTTTATCTGAAAAGTGAGACGCAAACGTATTGCACGTCAAGATTATCCAAGAGCATTCAAGTCTTTGTTGTGGAGGTCTAGATAGATGGTTACTATTTTCAGAGCCATGATCATGACCGGCTGGTGACATGTAACTCCGATGCCCCAAAATAACTGTATTATGCAAAGGTCCAGAAAGCTAGATCCTTCCAGCACAGCAAAATGAACAGGGACACTATCTGTCAAGCAAACATGACTTTAAAGAGGCATATTTCTTTTCTTGCAGAACAGTTTCAACAATATCCTATGGAAACGTAACGTAATTAACCAAATAGTATCCACATCATCTCTAGCCTTGACCAAGATGCTAACAAACCTTCATGTTTGCAGCTCTTTCTTTCTGTCATTCCAATTCAGGAAAGACTTTAATCCCCTTCTTCTACACTACTAGAAAGCTGAATGTCTTTCGGAAGATACTAAATATCCTGTGCATCTACAAATTCAACCAAGGGGCTAGTTATAAGAGGTATCCAACTTTCTACCAACACAACAAAACGGTATGAAAACCACTTTTTCATTAGTTAAACCACCTTTAAATGATTTTTTTAAAACCATCTTTTTTTAAAACCATTTTAAATGATTTTTTTGATCATCTCCAAAGATACAGTTGTGGCACTAGAAGATCTGCTCATGGGTCTGGTTAAAAAAAAAAGTAAAGTCGATGGTTGAGGATTCTTTACAGATCCTCTCCTTTTAATTTTCATAAAGTATTTTGAGGATATTCAACATCAAATAAGCAGTGCTGTGAAATGCTGCTTCACGCTACAGTTCAGGCAAACAAGAAACAAATAGGAATGGCTTTTAAAACCACAGACGTTTATGTTTTGACGAACACTCTTGAAGAAAATTCTGCCCCATCCACTTGCCACCAAAAACATACTTCTGACTGATTTTTCTCTCAAGTTTTCTCACCTGTGCTTTAGATGTATAGTTGAGAGTCAACTCCTGCAAACTCAACTAGCGAGATACTGAAAGGACCTTCACTGACCATGGGACGCACATGGCTTGGATGCACCATACTGATGTGCAGGCAATGTGCACCAAGGATGTATTTATAGCGCAAATTAGAAATTTAGTCCATGTCCTCAGTAAGGCGCAGCAAGAGGTGTCAAAATATGTGATTCATGGGTATAAGCTGACTCTTGGCAATACTAGTGTTCTTAAAAGTGCTCCTGTAAAATAAATCTAGATTAAGCATGTTATTCAAGCAGTTCTTCACTTTTTCTCAGTCTGGCAAATTTCAGATAGCAAGTTCAAATGGAAGTAAAATTAGGGACAACTAAATTCAGTTCCAAGACCAAGAACCATCTCCTGTTCATCCCAAGCAATTCCCCTAAAGCTGTCTTTACTATTCTTATACATACATACTTCACATATTATCTCACTTTTGCTGTCTGATACATAGCAATTCCTCACAAAAACAGCAGAATTTTCTCTCCATTGCTAAAACAATCCCAAATGATTTCCAGGCTGCAAAACTTCAGTGCTTTCCACGACTTTGTTTCCTAAATCCATTACAGGATGTTTTTTGTGGATCAGCTCTACCTGCCTTTGGCACTGTATCTCAGAAGAGAAAAGATCCACTTTCTTTGAAGCCCCAGTTACTCACCTGTTTAAAATTGTTAATTGCTCTATAAAATTCAGTGTTGCTTCCAAAGGTAGCTTAAAGCAGACTCATTTTATACCTTGGATTTAAGAAATGTTTGCAGAGTAAAGAAAATATGGTAGGGCTCATCTATCCATACTTCAGTAAAGCATTTGATGTGCAATCCCATGGGAAATGCCTATAGAAGCTAGAGAAAAATAGAGATTGGTTGAGGAAATGAAGATACTGAAAGTGGATGGGCTGCACTGAGATTGGTTATGGGGATAATCTTGTTTAATAGTTTCATTAATGATTTTTGCATAGGAGAATTGTGCTGAAGGGTGCGAGTATAAAAAATTAGCAAGAAAGGATCAAGTGTCGCTGTGTACTACAAGACTACAGGCATGGTCTGAGAGCCACTGTGTCACGTCTATTAAAATGGCAAAGGCAATCCCAGTACACATCACTCCAAGCATTTCTAGTAGAGACATGGAAGCACAGTGTCATTATATAAGGCAGCAGGGGAACACATTCGGTTCTTGTTTCCCGAGCTCCAAGATTCACTCTTGTGCTAGTAAAGAGAAGGAATATGCGGATGATCAGGAAATGGAGATGTTCCTTATTGGGAAAACCTAGAGTGTGGGGTTTTTTTAGCCTATCAAAACAAAGGTTAAGAAGAATCAGTCTGTTGACTATGAATGCATTAGGACAGGAAGCATCAAAATGGGAAAGACATATTTAAACTGCAGGAGAGTGTTGGTCCAAGAGTAAATTAATATTTACTGTGAAGCAGCTACTATAGGGGGACTAGATTTACTAGCTCATGAGATTCTCTCCTGTCACAAATATGACTAGACAGGATCAAAGGGCTAAGCTAAGTACATCTGAATACACCTTTTAAAGTAACTGAAATGCCTCTGTAGAGTATGTAAAGCCTTGACAAGGCACAAAAAGAGTAAGCAGGAAGAAAAAGCTCACAGAAATACAGAAAGGGGATAATCAAGAACCTGAACCGTGCTTCAGGGATTAAAGCTGCAACATTTCAACAGTCAGAAGCAAAGAAATAGCAATATTAAGGGTGCCTGATGAACTAACAGAATACCTACAGTCAAAGCACAAACAAGAGGCCAGATGAAAATATACAAGCAAGACAAACATCTCAGCATGATTAAATATGCCAAGTTAACTAATTAATACTCCAGAGCATATCCCATCTGGGAACTTCAAAGTGCTTCATAAGCCTTAATGATCTACATCTCACAAAAGTCCACAATTGCATTATCTATCATTTTACAGCTAAGGAACTCTGGACACAGATGAAGAGGGACCTGATCCACTGCAGTATGGAAATATATGCTTAATTTTAACAATGCGTGGTCTCCTGCCAAGTGCTTAAGTGCTTTGCTGGATCACAAATACGAATGGATTTCCTAGAATAACAAAGGAAGCATATACCAGGACGGGAATGAAGAGTGAGCTTTAAGTACCACCATGCATCTCTGTTTGCATACTTTCAACTGAAAAAGTATGGAAAATACCCACTCAGCATGATTCTTTAGATAACTATGGGCTATTCACCATGGTCACACAGTCCACAAGTGATTCATGGATCACAACCAGAAACCTCTGCTTCAGGACATAAAAGAACTATAAGCTGTCAGAATGCCCTACTGACACAAAACAACAAAATTTGGCCATTCCAGTAAAGCTGATGTTTTAATCTCACTCCTGTAATACTCATTTTTCAGTTTGCTCCTAACCTGGCTACACAGAGACAGATTTTCAAGGGAGCACTGATTTAAATGCCTACAGTACAGTAGCAGGTTTTCCAGAAACACTCAGCATACAAAAATTCCGTATATTTCACAGCAGCTAGCTGTTGGGTACCAATACATTTGAAACTCCAGCAGGTGCAGTTCAACGCTTACCCAAGAACCATCACTATGGAATTAACGTGCAATACTGGATCCATAGATATCTATTTCTATGGGCAAATGAAATTTTATCTTTTTCTAATGCAGGTAGGATTGTGATCAGTAGCACAGTCTAGTTGGAGGCCTGTAGCTAGCGGTGTCCCCCACGGGGTCAGTAGTGGGTCCAGTATTGTCCAACTTATTCATCAGTGAGCTGGATGAAGGGATGGAGTGCACCCTCAGCACGTTGGCCAGTAATACAAAACTGGGAGCACTGGCTGATACACCAGAGGGCTGTGCTGCCATTCAGAGGGACCTCGACAGGCTGGAGAGATGGGCAGAGAGGAACCTCATGAAGTTCAGTAAAGGGAAGTGCAGGGTCCTGCATCCAGGGAGGAATAACCCCATGCACCAGCACAGGCTGGGGGCCAACCAGCTGGAGAGCAGCTCTGCAGAGAAGGACCTGGGGGTCCTGGTGGATGACAAGTTGACCATGAGCAGGCACTGTGCCCTTGTGGCCAAGAAGGCCAATGGTATCCTGGGCTGCTTTAGAAAGAGCATTGCCAGCAGGTCAAGGGAGGTGATCCTTCCCCTCTACTCAGCCCTGGTGAGGCCACACCTGGAGCGCTGTGTCCAGTTCTGGGCTCCCCAGTAGAAGAGAGACATAGAGTTACTGGAGAGAGTCCAGCAAAGAGCTGCTAAGATGATGAAGGGACTGGAGCATGTGTCACATGAGGAAAGGCTGAGAGAGCTGGGACTGTTCAGCCTGGAGAAGAGAAGACTGAGGAGGGATCTTATTAATATGTATAAATATCTGAAGGGAGGGTGTGGAGAGGATGGGCCAGACTCTTTTCCGTGGTGCCCAGTGACAGGACGAAAGGCAATGGGCACAAACTGAAACACAGGAAGTTCCGTCTGAACATCAGGAAAAACTTTTTTACTGTGAGGGTGACAGAGCCCTGGAACAGGTTGCTCAGAGAAGTTGTGGAGTCTCCATCCTTGGGTATACTCCAAAGCCATCTGGACACGATCCTGGGCAACATGCTCTAGGTGACCCTGCTTGAGCAGGTGGATTGGACTAGATGATCTCCAGAGGTCCCTTCCAACCTCAATCATTCTGTGATTCTGTATGTTATTAAGAGTCAATTTGGGAAAATGATAATTAATGGTTTGAATAAATACAAATTGTCTTCTCTACCTCTCTTCCCTCCCTGGGAAAATCTTGGTGAGATATCACCATATCAGGATTCTCAAATGTGATAAATTCTGTCATAGTGTTGTCATTAAGTTATTTTATGATTCCATTAAGCTGCTGTGGAAGTAAATCAGATACTGAGATCTGGAAATTAGCTCTCATACAGGCCTATAAATTACAATTCAGTGTTTCAAATAAAAAGACTTGAAATAACTGGACATACAATTACATTGCTCTCTCCTCCTAGTACTTCAAGAGTAACCCTCTAGATTATTGCAGGTGTATTTCTTCATTTCTAGCTACCTGAATGAAGATGAAGACTCAAAGATAGGAATCTGAGCTCCCTTAAAAGCAAAAACTTGGACATTGTTTACATTTTAACAAGTAGAAAGAACATACCTGTCAAGAAAAGTTTTTGAGAAAATTAAATAGCTAAATTTATCATTATCACGAAGGCCAAGTTTGTTACTAACAGACCGAAATACTTCTGAAAGATGTTTAGAAGACAATCTAAATAAAGGTTATACTTTTCTTCACCCTTAACTGATAACTTGCTGAACCATGTGTTTGTAAGCAAACTTCACCATAGGCTCAGAGAATACTTGTGTGTGTGTTTAGGTCAGTGCCTATCAGTGGGTAATGGGGATGGCAAACCAATCTGACCAAGAAAATAAGAACAGTAAGTGCTAAAGGATGCCCAGCATTAGACTCCTTAAACTCAGTGTCAGCAAACTTGGAGACTGGATATCTCAAGCCCTCAAGAGAAGTCAATAAGAGGCACCCAAATGACCACCTTTATTAAAAATGAGTAGCACAATTCATTAAAAATGAGTAAGCTAGACTCCCAAGCCTGCATTCAGTTACATGGAGAGGAGACCTAATTTTTAAACGTGATACCTGAATATCTCATACTGATTTAAGATAAACACACTTTAAGGTTAACACAGGACCTGCAAGGCACACAGTGGAAACAGCAACAGCTGTCATGAAAACTAACTGTATTTAATGAACATAACCCTCCCTCTTGCCCCCTGCCTTATAGAAAATATACTTCAGTCTATTTACCTTTGCTCCATGTTTATGCAGAACTTCCATGACATCATTATGAGCTTTTTCAGCTGCAACATGCAAAGGTGTCATGAAGCTGGAGGAAAAATGGAAGATATTAGTTTTGCATTCCTAATATGACAGTGCCCTTTGGAAGACTGCAAAATTTCAGGAACTTACTCTTTGTTTTTCTCATTAACATTCGCTCCTTTTCTGAGCAATAGTTCTGTAACTTGCTTCCGCTTGGGATGCACAGCAGCCACGGCACAGTGCTGCAAAAAAAAAGTAAATACAGAATAAATAAATATTGCCACTGTAACTGCAGAAATGACAAATAGCTTTGAAGTCCACAGCTTCATCTTTACATATTCTGCTGAACAGCAGTCTAGAGAAGTTACAGAATTGTATAGACTTCCATCATATTTCTGCCTGAATACACAACACACAGAACAAAATACAAGCTAGTGACAAGTGCTAAATTATTCTGCTCTGAAAAAAAATTTTCATTTTAAAGCTTCATCACTTATGAAAAAGTGGAATGTTCCCAACTGCTTTAATAAGATACAGGGACAAAAAAAGCACATAATACACAAAGGAGGTAAAGACAAAGGGTGTGAAATAACTCTCTACAGAATTCCCAAACTTTCTAATATCAAAACAAGAGCCTTTACAATGAAATAGATCCCAAGAAGCTCCTGAAAACTGGCAACAGTACTGATACCTATTTTTTCTCCAGTTTCACGGTTTTCAGTATGAAATAACTGCCACTCAAGCTTTCACACTGCTGTTAGTCAGCAGGGCATGTCCAAGTTTTCCAAAGGCAGGCTTTATAAAACACAAAGACCAACTTTTGCTCTGAAGAGTGGCAGCATTTTTGAGGCTTTGCAGATAATAATA
This sequence comes from Dromaius novaehollandiae, assembly GCF_036370855.1. Lineage (NCBI taxonomy): Eukaryota > Metazoa > Chordata > Aves > Casuariiformes > Dromaiidae > Dromaius > Dromaius novaehollandiae. The sequence continues at coordinate 720,598 of NC_088101.1, forward strand.
TATTTATATTTTCTGCCAATAGGATAAACCAGCATTAAAAGCAGCGGAAGTGCTGAAAAATTGAACAAAGGAGCAAAAAAAAAAGTGTGGTTTTTTAATATTAGTATACAGCTGTTCCTAAAGATGAGCGCTACGTTCTACAGCCTTTGTGCATTTGTTAAAAAAAAAAAATCAGATGTGAAATTAAATAGGTTTCTTATGAATTCACATCCCTTTACACATCATTTGGTGAGCGCTGCCACAGCAGCAGCCTGTAACGTCCTTTGTGGAAAAGACAGACGGGGAATGACACTGTCACTCATTTCATGGCATGCACCTGGATGCAAGAGAAACTGACCCCATGGGCTTCCTTTGAGACAGTGTATTTAATTCTCTTCTTAAATTTTCTTTTGTTGGCCAAACCTCAGAGCAACACTGAAACCTAAATCGGGTGCCTGCTTTGGCCTTTGTGGGGTAAGAGAGCACTGACGCTACTGCCTCATGGTAGAAGAGACTGTGCTAAGGACAGAGATACCTTGCACACCACATTGCACATCATCTTGTCCAAACCTAGAAGCTAAACCTGTCCTGCCACTTGGATGGGAGACCACCAGGAGATCTCAAGTATGGCAGGCAGAAGTTGAGAAATCACAGTCACACACTTGCTGAACAGTGGACCAAAGATATCAATCGAGCTAAAAGAACCCCTTTTGCCTAGCCACCTCTGCAGAGCGAGCAGATGGAGAAAAGCAAAGAACAGCACAGGACTGAGAAGTCACTGTCACAAAGCTAAAGAGATGCCGCATAGCAACAGTTGATATAGTCAAGAAGGGAAAAATAACATCATCTCAAGTTTCCTATTGTCCTCATGTCCAGCCTCTAAATAACTCTTCTCTGTCTTGCTCCTAAGTTTAGGCCAGGAGGCCAAGTCCATCACAGAGAGAACAGATACAGACGCTTGGTAGATAACATTGTTCTGAGCACAATCATGGTGTTTTTAACACTATGTATGCATTTGTATGCTTGCGGCTGAGACTTATCACTGTGAGGACAATATTTTATTAACGTACCATAGCTATAAAGGTTTTAATAATACCATCAGTCCCACTAAACTTCAATGTCTTCATTGCACCTGTGATACTGGCTGTGTTCTTTGCCTTCACTGCTTCTTCAAACAATGAAATAAGGGTAGGACAGGTAAGTCGCAAGCAACCCTGTTTCCACAGCTAATCAGCAGTATTATTCCAATCTAAGACACTGATTTACACCTAGCATCTTCTCTCGCCACTGTCTTCAGTACCCTATGAAGAAAATTTGGCATCCATGTTTGCCCACGTAAAACATTAAGGAAGTACCAGGCCACCTGGATGGAATTTGACTCCAACAAATACACAGAAACTGACCAACAGAAAAAGAGGCAGAGAAAAGAAGTGAATTATGTACAGGTGAGCAGTGGCCTAAGGGTTTCTGAAACCCTCCGGGAAGGAAAAAAAGGGTGGTGGTGGTGGGGGGGGGACAGATAATAAAATTATACAGTGTTAAATATAAATCACCACTATGGAGATAAAATATCAACTGCTTGATGGCAAATCCTCAATCTCAGATGATGAATATGCTTTCATAATGTAGAAATAAAAGCTCTCAACTAGTGCTACCAGCACATTTATCATAAAAGTAATGGATTGACTGTATAATCTCACCAGTGCAGTTTCATGCGACTGTGGCTGCTTAAAATTAATGATCTCCAAAGCAAGTGTCTTTTTCACTTTGGCTAGGTCTGCCTCTCTGGCTGCTTGTAGTAAAGAATGTCCTTTGAATTCATCTGTTGGAGAAAGAGCAGTAGTTAATATTCAGCAACGTCACATTTATAAATGTTACTTGAGAAAGGTAGCTATAATTAACTAAGAGCAAATAAAAGTATTTCTGCGTATCATCAGGTAGTGACTAACCTGGGAGGCAGAACACAAAACATGGCTTAGTGAACCCAAAAAGGATATTTTAGGGGAGAGGTGAAGGAGTTCCTTGAGAAAAACCCTTGCAGCCTTTCTCCATCTTATTCTCCTCCCACCTGATATTAAGAACATTGGTGACCTCTAAATAATCTATCTGTTCAAGGGAGAACTCTGCTAGTAAATGCTTTGCAGAAGAAAAGAGCAATGAGATTGCTTTTCAAGACCCTTACTGTATTTGCAACTACAAATAATTTAAAGTAGAGCCTAAACTAGAGCATTTAAACAAAAAATATTAAACAATGCAAATTTGTTAACAGTCTTAGGAAAATTTAACTGGTTAAGTATTTGAAGCCAGTCTGCTCGAAGTATGGAGCAGGTTTTGACAGCAGTTATTTCTTTGCAGGTGCAGAGAGGTAATTTTCTTCCTTTCAATGTCACACCTTGTTCAGTTCAGTAACTAGCTGAATAATTTCAGCTGCAAATTAGTTTGAATTTGAAAAGGTAGAAAACTGTTTCTCTTAAAATCTACAGATGAAAGGCAGGTATGCAAGGATAAGGTCTGAACTTGGGAACTAGAAACAACCTGGCTTGAAATGCCAAACTTGTTAAGAGAAGCTTTCTTCTCCCACCCTCATTTTACATCCGTTGCATTTGTGGTTTCCTTTTAATCAAAATCACTTCATTTCAAATAGAATTCAAATTTCTTTGTAAATATAACATTACACAAAATACAAGCACAAATAAATCTTGAAATAACAAATAATTTATTCCTGATGTAACAAAACTGAAAAACTCAAAAATACACTAAATACATTTTATTTGGGGTAGGCAAATAGAGGATGTCCTTACTTTTCATCAAAATTTTGTCAAATTTGATATAAAGATCAGGCTAACGCACACGATTTAGTCATTATCAGTGGACAGGGATTTTGCCCCCCCCCCCCCCCCAAGAAAAAAAAGAATATATAGAAAACAAAACAAAGTTTAAATGCATTTTTCTGCTTGCTAATTTGAACCAAGGATCAACAAACTTGCCTCAACGCCTCTCCCAGGTTAGCCCAGAAGAGAGAGAGTAGGAGAGCAGCTCAAAGATAATAATCCTTTCCTCTTTTCTCCTAGAGGCAAGTTTTGTGCTGCGCAGAACCTCAGTTCTGTATTACCACCTTCACAGGCACAGACCAGCGACTTGCCATGCTTGGGAGGAGCACAGGATCACCATCTCAGGATGTCAAGGGGCTTGATTTCTGCAGGACTTCAGACTTCAAACATACAAAAACACTCTGACCCACTGATTCAACAGTACTGTCTGGCCTTAAACTTTTTAAATCTAAGAAAACCAGGCAATATGATGGCTGGCATATTAGAAGTATCCGTGCAGGTAGACCTGAGAAGCACAGCTGCATTTATTCTGCTGCTTTGCATCTACTTGTGCTTGATGAGGACACTCACTTAAAAGGAAAGCACCCTTTCCTATCTGCCAACCGCTATTTCAAGCCCAAAATACTCACAGGTTAGTCTCTCCCTTAGCTCTGGCGTCGGAGCCATATCGACCGCACTCTTGCCGTGGCAGTTGACCAAAGTGGGATCTGCGCCATGACTCAGGAGCAGGGAGCAGACCTCGACACGGTTCTTGGAAGCAGCCTCGTGCAAGGGGGTAAACTGCCAGAGGTCCATCGCATTAACGCAGGCCCCGTGCTAGCACAGCAAAGAAAGCGTTATATTAGCAAGAAAGCAACAGCATCGATGAAAAGCTTGCAAGGTTTTCATTCCACTAGGAAAGCTGGTTCCATTTTTTCATATATATGTGTACATGTGGGCACACACAAACAGAAATGAATTATAAAAATACACTTACACATAAAAGTACTGATGAACCTTAACAAAATTGGAATTTCTGTACGTGCTGCTTCTAATAGAGCAGATTTTTCCATAGAATAATTCTTATAAATTGAACTCTAATATTTTGGTAAAGAGATTATGTCAGAAAAAAACCCATATACCCTGTACCACAGGAAGACCTAAAGCTCCAGGCCTCTGAAATTACATACAGGATGTCTGAAACCTGATATTAATGAAAAACATATTCAGCTTTAACTCTGGTGTAAACATTCCATGTCTCACCTAACACCTTTAAATCAGTAGTAATTACTTTCCATCCTTCCACTTACCTTAAGTAGCAACTCTGTAACTTCGTAGTGTCCATATGAACATGCGTTATGGAGAGGCACGAGACCACTGCAAGAAAAGAAAGAAATGGCATGTGTATTTAAGCAGCATTTTTCAAGAAGCAGGAACTAGAGAGAGAGAGAGAGAGAGAGAAAGAAAGAAAGAAACAGAAATCAAATTAAATTTTAAAATTCAAATATTTAAAAACAAAGATTCACCGTCTACTGGGAAAATCCAGCCTTTTCAAACAACATGTTACTTGAGGGTGGAATCAAAACATCTTTTGCTTAACAGGCAAGAGGTGTCCAATCTACCATTAAGGCTGGTATTAACTGCCTTTGAAATGATCTTTCTTGGAGCCATGGGGGGGGAGGGGAGAGTCCCACTCCACATTCAGTGCTCTGTTTCTGCCTAAATGTGCACTCCTGTTTATTTTAAATGCTGTGTGAAAGGCAAAACTCCCCGGATAATGCTAACCTGACTCCCAGCTATATTACAATTGTAAGAGGTACAAATATTCATAGACAGCAGACTGAAACAGCTGCTCCAGACTGTGGAACGACCTGATTTAACTGCATTTTTGACAGCGCAACCTATTTCACTGTGCGAGAGACCTATGAGAGGGACCCTGTGATTTTTGTACAGCTATATCTCTGGAGACTGTTCTTAAAAATGACGCTAGTCAAGTAAATGACAGAGGTCTAGTCGTAAGCACAAGACATTATTACAAAGGAGAAAATGAGTTTAATTAAGTCCAGCAGGACAGGCTAGTTACAGCTCAACAACGCAGGATGCACAGTACACCAAAAACAGGACTTAACCCTTCACCAGGGACTGCTGGAGAAAGAGCTGTCACAGGTATCTTAGTATGTTTGAATTGCTTTCAAGTTTAAGATGAAATAGGTGTAGTGTTTTTCTTTTTCTTTTTTTTCCTCCACGCATTCAAGCTTAACTCAACCACTTGTCACCTGGAGATCCTTTCCAAGCACACAGCTTCAGTCTTCTTAAAACATCTAATCTGGGATTCCGTACCAGGTGATGATCAGACTTCCGAAAGGTGTGAAAAGACAAAAAAATTGCTTAACAATGCTGGATCTGCCTGAATAGGCATTATGTACAGTTTTACTCCGTTTCTGTGACCTATATAACGTGTCACCATGCATTTCACAACTTCTCTGATAAAAAAAAGTCCGCCACCACCAACAAATGTACAGACAAAAGTGCCACAGTTTGGTCAATCTTCAAGAGTTTAAGTAGGCTTGGGACAAGTTTGGAAAAAAAACCAAGATCTTTATTTAAATTATTTAACACTAGGCTGGACTCAACAGTGAATAACAGTACAGAAAGTGTCTCAAGTTCGCATCTCACATCTGCAGACTCTGAATACAAAATGCATGCCTTGAACCAGAGACCTAGTTTCTGCGATGCTGGAGCTAAGCTCTCCTACAGGACTGCCATAAGAATCATCACCTTAGAAGTCAGAAACATACGGCTGAGAAAAATGTACAACACTTATAATTCCAGATTTCTCACTGCTGTGCCCATTTTGTTGGAATCTTATTCAACTACCGCACTTGCTGCAAAAATGGAATATTTTAGCTTCTGCTACATCTTGATTTTTGCTGGCAACATCAGTCGAGATAGGTCTCTGAGGACCACACTAGTTATAAGCACACAAACATCACTGATATTAATTGGAACTACATGCATACAGCCAACAAGGGAATGAGATCACAGAGAAATTTTTAAAAGCACATTTTATCTTTATCCCAGTAACACATTGCCCCACCTTCCCTAAAATAACAGCAGAAGTCCATGATTTTACAGGGTAGTCTGTGCACAAAAGCAAAGAATAAGGATTGGAAAACAAAATTTAGGTGCAATAAGGGACTGAAAATGAGTGTAATCACAGCTAATCTGTTATTAGGGCTCTAACAAAAGTTTATTTATGATGAAACACGCTAAGATTTTGGAAGCAAATGTCCCATTCTGGGCCAGCTGTTGGAGATTATGTTGCAACATGAAACAGAGAAAGGATTCCTCATCTTGCTTAATACAAAACCATGGCTGCAACCAGAGAATAAATCGGCCCATCTCACTTACCCCTTGTCCTTTGCGTGAACATCTGCACCATGCTGAAGCAGAAGTTGGACTATTCGAACTCTGTTATAGCCTGCTGCTAGGTGTAAAGGAGTAGACTGCAAAGAAAAACAAAACAAGATGAAGAAAAGACAGTCTCAAATTTTATACCCTACACTTCATTTACGGCCATTTAACTATTCTTTTTTTTTACTCTCACAGGATGGCCCAGGGGAAGCTATGTTTCCCTTTTGTTATTAGCCAAGTTTATAAATACACACCATATGCCGAGTTAATGTTCCTTAAGGTGGGGAAGGATCCAGGTACCTCCAAGGGCAATAAGAAACTCATCATACAGGCTGAATGTAAATAATGGCCCAACTTTTTTTTTTTTTTTGAAGTCGCATGAACCAATTTGTGCATAAGCAGTTCAGGCTGCAGGTTATAAAAGTGCTCGGATGCACCTTTCATTGCAATATGTGCCACTGCGCCTCTTGAGCCTGCTGAAATATACCCAATACTTCCCAAATGAGCTCTGATATTTTTATATCTACCTACAAAGAGGTGTCATTTGAGACTGAAGGAAAAGCCTTTTATGGTGAGGGAAACCGTGCGCGCTGTCTTAGTTTGAAGGAACTCATTTCTCACACAAACGGGAGCCGTGATTCCCACCTTCCCAAGGCGGAGAAGCAGAGGACTTCCAAGGGATTTTTGTTGCAATTTATTTTCCAACACAACCAAACAAGGACAGTTCATTACAGTAAAACCCTGTGCACAAAACAGCTTGAATACTCAGCAAGACTTGCACATCCACAGTATTAAGCCAAGCCTAGATATACCGTAGGCATTAAAACATCATTATAGAGTATTTCACGTGAGACATCACATTCCCTCTATTATCAAGATAAAAAAATCAAGACAGAAACAGGCTCATCACTGCTTCCTGTAAACAGCAGAGGTGTTACATATACATAAATGGTATGGATAGCCAGCTTCTGCATATCATAAACACCAAAGGGTGGATAAAGATGACACCACCGTTGACATCAGCAGAGTACCTCAGTGCTGTTTATCCTGACAGTTGTCTCAGTTGGGTTACTAAACCCAGCTTATCTGAGTGGAGTTAGTAACTCAGAAAACCTGAAAGGAATCTGAACCGGACTGGTGAAAAGCTACAGCCTACTGCAAGGCCTAAGCTCCGGAGCAACTTGGAGCGACGACTAAATTTTGAAATGAGACGCAGGATCCTATAACCTCGCTGCAATTAAAGTCACTGCATCCATTCCCGACTCCATACTATTTCTAAAACAATGGCAGACTTCCCAGACAAACTTTCACTCATCTTTAACATTATTAATAGGAATATTCTCAATAGAGATGTATCAGCACCGGAATCTTGTTCGCAGCTTAAAATTAAAACAAAAATCATTGTGACTCAAGCGGGGACAGTGCATTTTGTATTTTGGGGGTTATTAGACCTGCTTTTGCCAAAGAAATCATTAAAAAAGGAACCCCCCAATCAGGTCTACTAAACCAGAGTCCACAAGTCACTGAAGATAGAGGCTCTTTAAGTTCGCTAAAAGGCGCTTACAAACATTTCACTTACGCACGCTTCAAGGAGGAGGAATCAGGAAGGCCCTAGCTCAAAGATTTTTTTTAAGGACTTCTTTCCCTTTCTCATGAGAAACAGCACTAATACGACAGATTTAATATTTAACAAATACTGACCTGGCATTACAAGCTTGCATGCTAATTACAAAAACTAAGGACCTCCAAGATAGTGTCACACTACACAATTCAGTCATTATAGGGGAATACTAGCCCTCCCTCCAAAAAAAGAATTATATGAATGGTGGTAGTAAAGAGTGCTGTTTAATGCACAGTTTCCATAGCACTCAAAAACTAGAAATCAGCTATCATAAAACAGCAATATTGTATACTGCACTGCACCTGCAAGGTGCATCAACCTAATCACTTCATATTAATAAAAGAGATTAAATTGAGCTATCAATTAACCCCTCCTCCCATGTCTTGCAATACTTGTCAAGAGACCTACAAACAAGAATCCCTAGAGGGCACTTACCTTCAAAGACTCACAGTCACAATTACCAAGCCAATCATACAAGTCATTCTTACCTGCTAGTGTAATTAAAAAGAGTACAACTCCACTTTTATTAAGTAAAGTGTACCCTCATGTAAGAAGCTCACGTTATTGTAAAGTCTTACAGCAGCTGTAATTGAGTCAAAGCAGACACTCTGCATTTAAACAAGGATCGCTGTACACAAGATGGCAATCACTGCCAACTTGTATACCTACAATTCATACTGGCACAGATGGTTTTGTCTGCAGCCCTTTTGAAAATGTGCTGCCTGGGAATACGAGAAAGGAATTTTTTATATTAAAAAGATCTATATACAACAGTTTGGTATTATTCTCACTGAGCCTTATTTTCACTCTGCTCCGTTAGCAGTTCCAGATTTGATGACCCTCTGCTCAAGGTCATTGGCCTTTAGACTTGCATTAAAAAAAAAGGGGGGGCACCAAGGAATTGCCAGCGCTGCAGGCTGCTGAGCTGTTCCTGCTGAAATCAGAAAACTATATATACACACATATATATATTCATACATACATGCGTGCACACACATACAAACAATCCCCTACCCCAACATTTAAAAATTTACTGGATGAAAGCTCCATGCTGCAAGCAACTGGAGATCATTTGACCACCACCACTACCTCCTCTGAAGGAACAGCTGGAATTACATCCAGCTGGCTGGAGATACTCACTGCTTAAAGAAGATCACGAGTTACTGGGTATAAGCATGTGTATGCATGATCAGATGCTCACATTTTCTTATCTATCAAGCAGGGGGGAGGGGGCAGGGGGAAGAGTATTAAACGCATGATTCAAGCAGATTTTTCTTCCTCTTAAACCTAAATGTTAAATTGACACACCCTTCGAATTGCAGTCAGCAGCTGCAAGAATGAATCTGAAAAGAGGCTCTTACTATGCTGTGATAACATTCAGATTACTGGAAGCACCAGTGCACTAAAAGTCTTCTTCTATCAGTGCTTTTCCATTTTGCCCTTGCTGGTTAAATGCTGGCAAAGAGGGAGAGAGAGAGTTTTTCTACTTTATGCCATTAAAAACATACATTATCTGCATGACCACTAACAGCTACAGGAACTGATTTAAGAACTAAAATTGCCTGTTCTTGCTTTCTGCCACTAAAACATCTACACTATGCTATCTGACAACAATCTTCACGTGTTTCTTTCACAAAATGTAATCCTGAAGGCTCTTAAAAAACAAAAACCAAGCTTTTTTAAAATCACATACATGATGTCTCTTCATGTGTCTAATTAAGATACAGCGATTTAGAATTGCTGTTATTATTTAATTTTATCTTCTATAGCAAGGGCATTCTTATAATAAATAGGCGAGACCAAGTACCAAAGTTCTTGACTTTAAAGGCCAGCTCTGGCCTTGACACATTTTGGCTACTACCATGTTCAGAAGGTCCCCAAAGGGACGCACATCAGCATGGGTGGCTCTTACACAGCTACACAAACAAGTCTGATTTGGCAGAAAGTACTTACGGATGCTCTACCTTTTTTTGTTAACTCTTCCACAACACTCAGCTCAGCCAAAGGATGTTCAAAAAAAAAAAAAAAAAAAAAAAAAAGATTAAAAATATTTCATATATGCTTTAACATATGCAACTTTTTCAACTTGTCTACAATGTAACCTTCAGGTTTGGTAAATTTGGAAAATGCAAGTAGGTGGCAAATCCCCACTTTTATAGGAGAACTGTTGCAGTAGGAAAAATATTTTGGTCTTACGCAGTTTGTCCGACAAGCTCCCTCAAAACACTGTTTCAACTCCTGTGAATTATGAGAGGAACAGAGAGGTTTCTAATCGCAGAAGGGACCTTCGTTTCATAGTTTGCATAAAACTGGCCGTTTTGAAAGATGCCCTGACTCCAAGATGACTATTTGAATCTGGCATACTAAGCAAAAAAACCTCTGAGCACGCAAACAACTCCCTCTTGCCTGGGTTACAATTTATGATAGAGCAGTTCTTTGCAATCACAGCCTGCTCGATGCTGTTCTCTTACAGACTCCTCTAAAACGAACCGCATCAATCACGAGTGTCTATCGGGAACCCATTCCAGAAGCAGCTGGAATAGCTCCTGCGGCTACTTGATTGCTCTGATTAATGGCATGAGAAAAAAAAGTCACAGCAACATTACAGTTGAGGACAGACATTCCTGAGCCTTTGCACTATGGAAATGAGCAGGCTTCTCCTTTGCCTCTTAGCTACCAGCTCGCACAGGACGTCTTGCGTGCTAATTTTAAGCAGTGTGCCTGTCTTGCACCTTTTGTTTTTATGCTCGGTTGCAAGCTTTCTCAGAGAGAGAAAAACAACCAACCAACCCACCCTCATTGCTACTTGTTAGGTAACCTAGACTGGAGACATTACCGCACGCACGTGCAGGAATAAAAAAGGGGGGGATGCTATTTCTGGAAACATGCATTTCAAATAACTCAAAATAATTACTTAACACTCATGCTAAAATACTCTTGCGCACAGGTGCTACAAAGAAACAAAGCTCCTAAGCTCAGCAAGAGAACCATACTTTTAACGAATATGGAAGGGGCTGCGCTTCTGTTAGCCAGCCATGTGGCTTGCAAGCTTCAGCCATCCAAATTGTGCACCTTCCCAGTTGTTCTATAGCACTACTATGCTCTTTCATTTCATGGCTGACAGCTACCCTTTAGGCACGAGCTTAGAGACATGGTTCCACGAAAGCAAGTCAAGTCTGACTGCTGAATGTAGATGAGCTAGCTGCAATAAGCTTAAACTCTAGAGACAAATCACAGTGATGAAGTTAAACTATTTTTCTTATGTAAAAAGAACAACCCAAAAAACCCAGAAGACTGATAACAACAGACAAGGATTAAGAAACGAGTAAGGAAGATGCTTATGCTACAGTGTTTCCAGTGATAAATTACTTTCATTGCTTTCAACTACAAAGCATTGCTCTGTAGATTGCAGATGTGGGAAACATTCCTTCCCATATTCAGTTGTGCAGACACTACAGCTGGAATGTTATTTTCAAATTAGCTTTGGACACCTTCAGGCCAGGCAGACTTTCATAAACTGGCGGAAGAGACAAGAACGCATAACAAAGGAGAAATGGCAAGAATTATTAAAACGGCTGAAGAGTTGAAAAGCACATACAGGAAAAAGGGAAATGCATGCTTTCACCTTTCTGCTTGGGAACGCCTCCAGCTAGCATAAAAATCTTGCCACCACAGAGAAGGAGGGTAAGCAGAGGCAAGCAAGATATGCCCAAAAGCAGAAGAGGATAAGGGGTAAAGACAACCTTTTTAACAAGAAGAGAGAAAACACGTGAGCACTGCAGACACCGCATAACATAAGAAATCATAACATAAGTCATCTGCAGAGAGGCAGACTTAAGAGGGATGTTTGGAGAAGACCATGTGAAGGCCACACTAGAGAAGCCCAATCTCCCTGCCCAGTGGGTTTCTCCAGACAATGACATCTGAAGTTGAAAATTACAGAGATCACTACCCTTGACACCAGGAAGGCAAAGCCTTACCTTATGCAGATGGCTTCAGAAGCTATTTTCCTAACTGTGGCTATCTAAAGGAGGAAATAATTCAAAATTTTCAGATTACTTCACAGATAAGGAAATAAAGTCAGACCTCAAAGAGCATCATTACCTACTAGAAAAGCACAAGGGCTAGAACAGAGGCCAAAACAAGAGGCATGGGGAGACAGAAGGCAGCAATCGTGTTCATAATGAATTCTAAAAGCAAAGCTCGACCTTATACAAGTGAAAAAGCAGAGATGGCAATGGAATAAAAGGGATCTCGGCTCTCCAAATATTAATTAAGTTCCTTAACACCTCCAGATTAAGCTGCTGCCATCACCTTCAGAGTGAATGTTCACAGACCCGACCTAGAAGCAGAGATCAAGGGGGAAATGGTAACTGGGCTGGAAAAAACATTTAATCTCTGAACGGGAATCAACATGCTGACCTTTGATCCTAGGATTTTACAAACACCAGGGCCCATAAATGGGGCACTAGTGATCCTTAGCCTCTTCTTAAATAAGAATTTAAGGGGGAAAAAAAAAACCCCCACCCAACTCCTGAAGATTTTCTGTATTTGCATGCATAACCACAACCCATTTGGTAGGACAATCTACAGAGGATGTGGCAGAAGAGTAGAGCAATACCCTTCACATAAACTTGCAATATTCTCAGAAAACTGTTTCTTAGGAGAATCTCTTCCATTTCTACACGTAAATGAGAGAGGCTGGGCTGGGGATTCCAGATTCAGAAGTGCTGAAGAGTGCTCCAGCAAAGCACGGAGAGAGAGACTTTGAGATGGATTATCAGAGGAGCAGAGGCGTACACACTGTTTCTTTGGTGACAGATGCTGGCATCAGAGGAAGTAGTAGCTTGCTGAACTACAGAAGAATGAAATTATAGTAAAGACCTACTCCCTTCTCCTAAAGGAATGCTGCTAATGTTGTTTAATACCGAAGGGAGATGTATACTTCCGTTGGAAGACATGGCAGAACCCTACATGGAAATTGCTTATAGTATCGTGTCCAGGATGACCACTTTAGTTACTTCTTTTGTCCTCAAGAATGGACAAGTCTGCAGAGAAACACTAAGGCATGGCTGGCTCTTGCTGAGGCAAAGGCAAGAAAGAAGAAATTGCCTCCACAGTGTTATGAACTAAAGCCATCGGAGGGTATTCAAGCATCTAGTACTTTCAGGAGCAGCTGCCAACACCTGCCAGCTAGGGAACCAACTAACATGGGTTGGTGGCCCAAACACATAGGCATGAAGAATTCTTTTGCGTCAACAGTTGCAACTCCTATTTGCAAAACCACACACCAGAATCTGTGATTTAAATTCAGCGCAAGAAGGGATGCTACTTCTGCTGGCCTGACCTAGCAGGAGAGGACAGCCAAGTTCCTGCAGAGTTTTCACAAATGTCTTGGTGCCAAGCAGCACGGTCCACAGCCCAAGTCATCAGCCTGTCAATCTTGCCAAATGGTAAGGCATAAGAGTTTAACACTCCAGGAGAGTAGGATGAGACAACTTTCTTCCAGCGCAAATACCTACATCTTTTTCTGTCCTGTCAGCCAGTGTCAGAAGCTGTAAAGCTTGTTCATTAACTATTTGTTCACACTGCTGCTCCCTCTTTTTAATGAAATATTTCGGTTGTTGTTCTGGCAGCATAAACAAATATTAACAGGAGGCTCCTCTCCAAAAAGCCATGGCAGATGACTGGGAAAGGCCTGCATGCAACACTGAAACAATCTGAAAAGGAAGCCTGCGAGTCTGCCATTCTTCACTGTCTTGCTCTCCTCCTTTCCATTTGCCATCAAAAAACTTTTATTCCATTTTCTTTTCACATCTCTTATGATTTTTACCGTCTCTCCCACTTTCCCTTTATGTATTTACTTTGTTCCTCCTCCTTCCCCTTCAGACCGGAAACATCTCAGGCTTCAGTTCAGAAGATTTTCTCTATTATTAGAATCATAAGAAGGCAGAAAAAAATTACAGAATATATTCATTTGACTGTTCCCTCTACTAACCTGAGATTCAAGCCAGCACTTCAGTCATTTTATTGAATGCGAGTTCAGAATGAACTCTGCTAAGAGCGATGCTTGTAAATTGATTGCCTTTCAGCTTCAGCGCTCAGAGTATTTATGCTTGATATTTTGGAATCAGATTAATATAAAAAAATCTAAAATAATTCACAAAATTAGATTTACCAAATGCTCTTTGTGTGTTACGGTGGTAACTTGCAAGGTTTAGAATGTAATGCCTTTATAATCCAGGCAACTAGATTTCATTGCTCCTCTGCAGAACTAATACAGCCTTGGAAAAGAGGGCAAAAAGATGACAGAAAATGTGACTTGTGCTCTGTTTTAGCGTGCTTCCAAATTGAAAAGTTAGGGTTATTAAATACGAATATTCTAAAGAATTTCATCTACAAGAAATAGGTCTGTCTTATCAGTAGAAGTGTATCACAAATTTTATGCTTAGAAAAATGATTCAAGTAACTTCAATTTTCTTGTTCATCAAGGACACAGTCATTCATCATGAGCTACGCCATGTTTTGGCATTCCTCTCCCTTTTATTTTGATCTTCTGCCTGCTCAGCCAAGTTACACAATGGTTTTAGAAATGGTTATGTAAATAAGTCTCTCCTTACGCATAAGTATTTGTAGTTCTTTTCCTCTAGAATTATGCTGATCACTAAATTCTCCAGATAACTTACAAAGTCAGTGATGGGGTTATATTAGCAACTGATGCACTGAGAGAAATCACAGCAGCTGAGAACAGAATGGCTTTGGGTGACTTCAATTACTGCCATACAGATTGGGTGAATATCACACCAGAAAGAAAAGTTTGGATGTTATCAGTGATTGCTTTATGGAGAAGCTGGCTAGGGAGGCCACGAGAACAAATGCAGCTACTCACTTGGTGACAAGTAACATGCAAGATCTGGTTCAAAACCTCACAGTGCAAGTGGCTCTGTAACAGTGACTAATGTGCTTATATTCAGCTTCCCTACAGGAGCAGCAATGGTTAGGTTAAAAAAATATATATATATATATATATCTCCACCATCACTGACCTAACCTTCAAAAAGGACACCTATGAAAAAAATTAGAGAGTTCGTTAAAAATAAGTTAAAAGCCATAGCTAAGAGAATTAAGTCCTTGCAGACAGCAGGAAGACTACCTGTGGAGACAGCCCTGGAAGCACAGTGCTAATGCATATCTTCTATTAGGAAGGGCTTGATAAAGTGAAAAAAGAAGCCAGCATGGCTATTAAAGAAGATTACTAGAATTTAGAACGCATCGTTCAAAAAGCTGAATTCACATCCAGCTAAAGGAAATCAAAAGCATCATAAGCTCCAGCAGATTAGAGGTAAAAAAAAAATAATAATTAGGCAGGCAAAAAAACCTGTTTGAGCAGTGACTAGTGAAAGAAATTCAAAGGAGCAATAAATCCTTCTTCCAACCTACCAGGAGCACCAAATCCACCAGTGAGCTTGTGGGAAAAGGCAATGCTAGGGTGAAAATGGAGCTCTTGGAGGGGAAAAGGCATCATGGAGGAGCTAAACAAGTTCTTTGCACAGTTGGAAGAAACAGAGGCAATTCTCACACCAGGACGCTAGTGAATGAATTTCTTTGTATTTGGGAGCATAGGGAGCCTTGGCAAAGGATCTGGCTGGAACTGAAGTAAGCGTGAAAGAGGTAACTGTATCCATAATCAGAACGAACACCAACAAATCACCAGGATGGGATGGCATTCATCCAAGAGTACCGAGAGAGCTCAAGGATGAAACAGGTGAGTTATTAGCAGTATGTGATCATCACTTAAGACTGTCTCGGTACCTGAAGCCTGGAAAGTTGCAAATGTAACACTAGGCATTAAAAGAGGTTTTGGGGAACTACAGGCCTGTAAGCATTACGTCTGTACCAGGAAAAATATAACAACAGCTAAAACAGCCAGATAAATGTGATCTCCCTGGGAAGAGTCAACACAAATACTGTTAAGGGCAATTCCACCTTGCAAATCTTGTGGAGTTCTCTGAAGCAAGCATGTGCACAAGGGTAGCCTCATTGATACAGTCTACTTGGGTATCCAAAAGGTGTCAAATCCAGACAGCAGCATTTAGTTAGTGCCCATACTGTACTGAATGGCAGCTCTGCACAAATCTGCCAAGCTGACTTGTTTTCCCTCGACAGTGGATGGATCCTCACATAAGGCAAGAAGCCCTCCACTGTGGAAAGCTAATCAGCATGGGGAAACAGTTCAGGTAAACAAAGCAAACTTTTAACAAGTTTGGAGTTTACCTGAAGAGAATATGGATTAAGACCTAATCAACTTGTGCACTTGAAGGACTGGAAGGAGATCGTTTACTCTGTAGTTGTTCTCTAAAAATCAGGAAAACTCATTCATTAGGTCTTAATTCCGGACAACGTGGACTAGTCTTGTGAATAATTTCTGAAGAAAACGAAAACAAGTAGAGGGACACTTGCTGAAACTTTTGGTGAAAATATCCAAGATACCATAGCAGAGTCTTAAGAGATCGGGCAGATCAGTTTTACATCTCATGCAGAAGACATCATCTTGGGCTACTCAGGGTCTTCAGACATGACGCTGGATTGTTCATCCCCTACAAACCAAGGGGAGGCATTCTTGTGTTATCCAGAAGTCCTGCCCCCAAGTACTGGCCACTCCGACCATGCTTGGCTGATGAAATATGATGGGATCACAGCATAAGAGAGGCCACAGCTTGTCATCGTTTCTGACATATCAGAGCCCTAGGAATTTCTTTTAAAACAAACAAAAAGGTATTTTAAAGGCAAAATATAGTTGCGACCATTTTTAACCTATGCACGGCTTTTGTTTTGAGCAGTAACAGATGTGCTCTTCCCAAAATAAGTTTATAAAAAGTAGGGGAGTGTTGACTCACATCTTCCCCTAGGCCAGCGCAGTACATAGCTATACCTGTGGTAGTTAAGAGGCATGAAACTCATGCAACATCAGTGTCAACAGACACAACAGTGTTTAAAAGCCACCAGTCAGGGCCAACTTTTAGTTAGCAAACGTTAGCTAACAATATATTGTTATCGCTTATTTGTATAACTGCAGCTCCAAAAAGCTATAATCATCTATCATGAAAGCGCTATATAACCTTCACAGGATCACAAATGAAGAGCCCCAAATCTGCACATTTCCCACCCACAAAGTGCTTTACAGTACTTCATCAAAACCAGACTGACATTTTATGCTAAATAACCAGCAAGTGAAGAGATTCAGCAAAAGCCTGTCTGCTCATGGAGTTATTCTCAAATAACCGTTTTGGATTTACTGTGTGTGGAGATGTCTTTTTCTGAAATCAAATGACTTTTTCTAGTTAAACACTATTGTAATTAGACTAATCAAGGAGAAAGCACTTGTTCTGAACCAAGAATATGCACACACAGTCAACTGCTAATCTGCTTTCAACAAATGACTCCTTCTGCTCCTCATTCCTCCATTTTTCAATGTAGACGAGCCTCAAAATTGGAGACTTTTGATATATATATATCAACAACATGAACAATGCACATAAGCAGAAAAGCTAACAAAAGTTTGAGGAAGATAAAATGTTAATTGAGATACAAAATATTACATGACAGACAAATATACACTTGCATAGAGTACATGCAGAGATTTAGATAAACCCTTGCGTATGACAAATATCTTGGGCCAGGTATCTGCTCACAAGTCTCTCACTCAAATAGGCAGCTTCTGTCTGTAGAAAAGCATTCTCAAAACATTTAAGCAACACACTTGTTATTGCGTGTGAAGTTTTAATTATTTCTTTCAAAAGGTGTTCAATATTCATTTGAGTATAACCTGTACATCATAAATTTATAGTACTAGCAGATGTACAGGTTCATGTGATATTAATTCTGATTTTTATTACCGAAACAAAGGAAAAATGCAGACAATTGCAAAGGTTTATAGCATCACCAGCATATAATTTGATCACAAATCTTGCAGTACATGTTCTTCTTCATCTCCCATCTCCTAGAGACAAGCTGATTACAACAGAACTTCAACCTCTGCTCAAGTTTCTAGGCTTAATAACTGTAGAGGAAAAGCTTATGAAAACATGGATCGATTGCTCCATACAGGTTCAGAAATTGGAAAGCAAGCCGTTTTTCTTCTGAACTGCAGAATTTTTCAGGGAAATGGTTGAGAACAGTCAAATTTCTGAAGCAGAGGCTGGCAAATCCACTTACTAGCAGCAAATTGGAGCCTCTCCCTGGTAAGAGGAGACATAACTCACCCGATGTTGTTAGAATCCAATTTCTATTTATCAGCTCTCTGCTCGCAGGCTGATCAAGCTGGCTGTACATACCAAGGAAGAAATAGAGGAGGGAAAAGGAGGAAGTGAGGAGGTTGCAACCCCACCCAACAGAAAGTTAATCCCCAAAGATGTCCCACAGTAGGATCTGAGGAGGCATCATGCTACCTTCACTCCAGCCTCCCCCAGAGTGTGTGTGCATGAGTGCACACACACAATCTTGTACACTGGTCGCTTCAAGCTGGGGTTGCTGGTACAAAACACTGCATTGCAGACCTTCTCGGAGTAGGATTTCTTACATCTGTCACCCTGCATCCACAAACCTGGGCTATGCTGTACGTGGCCAAACGAACACCTGCCTGTACGTCAGGCAGGAATGGGCTACAGGGAAGCGGCCTCGGTCACCTGCAGAAGGTGAAGAGGATCTTCTTGGCCTCCACGGTTTAGTATGAAGGCCTTCCACTGCAATTCTGCCTCTGGGGTTGTCTACATCTAGTTCGGAAAGAGAGGCATAACAGCAAGCACCAAAGAGATTGGTGCTGGAAGCTGTAAGGACCAGAAACTGGGAATGGGCACTAGGAGCCAAGGGAGTTGGATTCCCTTCCATGAAGAGGTGGTTTTATTCAACTTTGATTACAGCAGAGTTTATATGGGCATGTACGGACTTATGAAAAGATACAACATCCTCCGGAGGAGGCAACCCAACACTGAGCAACGTTAACCAGAGCTGCGTGCTCAGATCCACCTTAGGGTGACTGGATACCCAAGCAGAAAGTCCAGAGCGCAGAGGCAGCTTCCACCAGACCATGAATCCCTTCTCCAGACATGTGCCCCCCATCCCAGGCTCCCAAACTCGTCACCCTGAAGGAAGACAATTTAACAAAAAACTAGATGGGGAGATTAGTGCTTCTGCCTCTATTCAGACAGCTGCGAGACAGTGCAGCTTGACTGTATGTTACAACAGCGTAAGTATTTTTTAAAGAAAAACAATGTAATGAAGCATGGGAAAAATGCGCTTCCCCCATTCAAACTGCAGGCGTATTTGAAAACAAACCAGTCTTCCAGCGACAGACATCTGAGTATTTTAGTGCCAGCATGATCTGAGCATGTGCAACAGAGTAGAGGAGCAGGATATCATACACCAAGCAGAAATCCAACCTCAAAACAAAAATCCAGCCTCTCATTGCTAATAACTACCAAGTCAGCAGGAGGCAGTTCACTCCAGGAAGCCGTCCAGAAATGATGCGGGAAGTCTGCCTCGTAGAGAGGAACTCTGATCTGAGCTGCTAAAACCAGTGTTTCCTTATTAGTGTGCACACACTTCTGTATTAAAAAAAGAAAAAGAAAGGAAACGAAGGAAAAAGGAGGCAACACCAATTTCTTCCTGAAACACCTTTCAGTGTCCAAGGGAACAGCTTTCCAAGGGAAATGAGTGAGCTAAGAGATGGCTTTAACTCAGTTTGCAACCAGGATGTATTTTATTTAAATAGCCTTTTCTCTTGCTGCTAACTACTAGTTTATGGAAGCTGTGATTATCCTAACAAGTCAGAAATACAGCTCCCAGGACAAACTAATAAAGCTTTAGCTTCCAGTAACAGGTAGGACACTTACTTGAAAATATTCAAAAGGAAGTCTTGGAAAATTCACCCAAAACTGAATCTTGAAAAAGCTCCATTTTGACAGAGGAAATACTCTGTGAAGCCCTCTAAGGAGAAGCAACGTAGCATGCAAATTTTATGTTACATATCACACCAGACCCTAACCGTTCTGTGATTTCTCAATCTCCTCTTAAAAATCAAAGCAAGACTAAATGGCAGTAAATAACTTATCTTTCAGCTCAAGCATTTCTTTTTAAAAATCAAACACAACAGGACATAGTTTGGGAAGGAGGAGGAAAAACAAGGGTTCTTCTGGTGAAATCTTACCCTTGCATAACACTTTCACGTACACATACTGCACTGTATAGCTCTGCCCTGTATAGCTCAGTACATGTGCATCATTTGTGCACCCACATATATTGAGCAGACATATAAGCCAATACTTGCTCAAAATCACTTTTACCCATCCCAGTGAAATAGCTGTTCCTCTGAGACAGCGCTGCTGATTTTCCTTGGTCATCAAAACAAAACCCCGTAAGTTACACTGATGCTGGTTACACAGGAGTGCTTTAGCAGTAGATGTATAAAAATTGTTGTTTTCTTTCGCACATGCTCCTCCTGCCTTTTTCACTCCACCAAATAATTGCAAGAGGAGCAAAGTGCAAATTCCTCATCCAGGCAACAGTTGGGAGATGCTCAGTAGCGTGAACATCTTTACAGTGCTCATGTAATCTGTCTAAACTCTGACTTGGCGGGGAAGAGGCAAGTTTAGTTTTCATCCCTATTAAACCTTTTACCTGTATGCTGAACAAACACATGGAGAGATGGTATCAGTGTCAGCTGTAACCGTTTTAGCAGCATAGACACCTATCGGCTAGGAATCAGACCCTGGGTATCAACGCATTTCAAAAAGGCCGTAAAAAGCACTCAGCCTGCAGTAAGTCTTGGTTACGCCCAACCTGAGCTGCCTTCAAACGGCAGGCTACCATCAGAAGGTCCTGTCCCTTTTATCTGTTTTACGAAGCATGCCTTCCCAGCAGAAATTCTGGACCTCTAGACTTCAGTGTGCACAAGACACTTTAAAAATTCCACAGAAGAGATCCCAATAAAAATAAGTAAACTGCATAAAGCAATAAAGTGAGCAATACTGGGATTAATAATATTCTGACTATTCAGTCAGTAGTTCTAGTGCAAGAGCTGTTAGCTGGCAAATTCTGGAAACTCCCACTCCCAAGCACAGAAAATGTCGATGCCTGCTGTTATACAGGAAAAATAATTACCCATTCATCACTGGGACTCAATCTTCTCACCTACAAAACCAAACGTTCACCTTAGCAGAATAGGGCTGGACGTCTCGGAAACGGGCAAAGCTGAGGAATGCGCAAACCAGAGCAAGGCACAAGAGCTTCTGGATGAGTCCATGCTGCAGGAGAAGCCAGTGCAGAGATCCCAGGCCACCCCATGCAGCCTGCATTGCCTGGCCTTGCCAGGCTGTGCCCACGCAACAGCGTGCCTGAGGTGCTAAGCTTTGCCTCTAATAGGGCTTTTCATGTGGAGGTGAACCGCGTCTTGACTTGGCATGGTTCACATCAAACCAGCCCAAAAGCTTCTGTGCCCAGGTCTCTGGCACACACAGGTCAGTTGTTGGAGTGGGTCTGTCTGCACTTGCTTAAGGACACGCTTCCGTCATCTCATCCCGTGGTAAGTCAGTGGCTTGCAGATCTCAAGGGATCTGCAAAAAGTAACTAAGCAAAGCAATCGTATTTGCTATGGAGGGGTCTGTGCCTCCGTTAGAAAACATCAAGGTGTGTGAATTAAAAAAAAAATTAAATTAAAAAAGACTGAAATTGCTGATCCAAACACAGAGGAATGCAAAATCCAACTTCCAAAATGAGCAGAGTCTCAGCTTGTATAAATCAGCGTAGATCAACTGGAAGCAAACACAGCCACACCAGAGACTTTAGTTTACAAGATGCTGTGCTGTAGGCTGAAAAGTTCACTTAATTTGCAGCACAGCTTAAAAAGATTAAATCCCAAGTGATTTCATAGTAGTACAGGACATGAAAACCATGCCTTAGAAATAAAATAACTTAGCGGTTATATAGCACCCTTGTTATGGAGAATTGCTTCATCTTAAACATTCTGTACATTTATGTTGAAAAAAAATACATCTAGTAGATTACATCAACATAAAAAATAATTAAAATCAATGGTAAGCTATCTTAATTCTTAACGTGTTTTAATAACCAGTGTGTTTACCAACAACCGAACACGAAGACCAATTATCAGAGTGCCCACATTGATTAATTCTAAATGCAATATGCTTTCTGGGCTTTGCACATAAATTTTCAAACCAATTCAGAGGCTGCAATAATACATAAATAATTTCTGCTAGCTTAATAAGATTTTAAAAATATTTTTTCATTTTAGAGCAATAAATATTCTAGATAGCATCTCTGCAAGGGCTTATTCCTCTCCTTGTTGACAGCAATCACAACTCTGCCTTTGGCCTTAGATCATTAGTGATGGAGACTCAATTACTCAGAAATGCGCTGCTGTATACCACAGCACTTAATTATAACAACACATAAGAATATCTAACTGCAATCTCTTTTAAATATTGAAGTCCTTAAAAAAAGAAAAGGGAAACCAAGACCTACAGGTGATACACTTATTTTAAAGTACCAGGTATTACAATTCAAGAGCCATTTTAAAATTTCTGTTAAAACAGGAATATTTTCACAATGGAGCTACACCCTTATAGTTAACATATCTTTGCGTGAACAGGCAGCGCAGACCAGTGTGGCTCCATTGCTTTCAATGGAACTGGGCCGATCCACAGAAGCTGCAGAATGGGCAGCCGTTTATACCATGCTTTAACATGCTGCATAGAAAATAAAGGAGAAAAAGAAAGGGGGGGGGGGGGGGGGGAGGACTCCTGTGCTTGTCTTTCTCCAGCTTGTGCTTGTCTTTCTCCAGCTCAAGAGCTGGAGAGGGAGCTGTACCATTACATGTGAGAGACCTTTTCAATAGATGCAGACTGAGAACATTCTGGTACAAGGTTTAAAAAAAAAAAAAAAAAGGAAAAAAAAGAAGTTTGTAAACCCAACAGTCTACACAGACCAGTGTTTGTTAATAATCTAGGTGTCTAAAACGTCATAAATCATAAGATCTACTTCTCGTGGCATACATTTTTCCTTCCTCCTTTTTTTTTTCGTTCAGCCTACTTCATTCATTCATTTCAGCCTACTTCTTGATTTCCCTCATTCAAACCTCCCTGACAGAGAAAGTCGAACGTAACAAGAAGGTCAAAGTTAAGAAAATGCTGAAGGTATTAATCATAGCAATATACCGTCAGTCGAAAGCTGCAGGGCATCAGGAGCTAAGAATAATACCAGCCTTCTCACCTAGATAATGTTCAAATACAGGGAGCAAAAGACCCTTTTCTCCCTTTATTTTACTAATCCGCAGCGGTATATTTTGTTTTTCCTATCAAAGGTTCTAGGGTTTCACTTCAGGTGTATGTCGGGGTCTGACATTTAAAAGAAACGACACATTCAAAATCTATGTCTGCCGACAGTGGAGCTGTCACAACGGCCAGGATCAAGGAAAACAGCATTTAATTTCATTGTGAAAAAAAGACATCACTTAGGTTTCACCCATACACCATGTCTTGGCTTATACATCTATGCTTCCTAATATGGTTATATTCATCTTTCTTGAATAACAGAAATAGAAAACAGGTATTAACTTACTTTACGCCCATCACTTGCATGGCAGTTCACATTTAAAGGAGTCAATAAAGCCATCAGTTTTTCTTCATTACCGCTCCTGTAAATGGAGAGGAAGGGATTAGGGAAAGGGGGGTGGGGGGGAAAGACATGGCTCTTTGCAAAAAATTTACTAAGGAGCTAGATATCAAACTATCATATATTGATATTTATACTCTACCCAAAAGAATGTCAAATGGCCAAAGGACCTTCTGAACATTTCAAAGCCAAAGGTAAATACAAGAAAGAATATTCAATTTGCAGTTATGAGTATTATAATAAATCAGGCAAAAACACCTCTTAACAGCTTTTCTTTTACCTCATCCTCTACTTAATTTTACAGATCTGCTGAAAGCCATTTTCTGAATTAAATGCTAGTTAGCAATAATTCCTCACAGCCTATGGCTCACAAAATTCATATAACTACATAACAATACCAAGATATTTTTTAAAAGGGCAAACAGCCCAAGAACAACCGCTTTTGAGCTCTCAGAGAAAGGATAAAAGCATCTCTGGAATACAAGATTGAACTTCGCATCTTTTGTATAGGCTTCCTTTTGCTCTGTTCTGACAGGAAATATTTTGAAAATAAGCTTTAAGGGAGCAAAGTAAAATCCAAAAGACAAGAAAAATTCCAGTATTCAATTTGCCCCTAAAAAGAACAGTCACAAAACGATAAATAGGATTTAAGCAGCTTAATGCAAAAAACTCAATTTAATATTAACCTTATAACCACTACGGTGGGGGGATTTCAATTACATAAACAGACTTTGCCATTTGCACCAGACCGGAAAGTCTAAAGAGATTTATGCTAACGAAGCGGTTCCTTTTTGCATCATTGCATGGAAAGGTAATGACAAAACACTACAGGTTTAAAAAACCCTTTTCCTCTCCTAACATCCCCCCCCCCCCCCCCAAATATGCTTTATATTCCAAAGCGGCACTCACCTAGCAGCTTCCAGGAGTTCGTCCTTCTTGTATTCACCTAAATGATTGCAAAATATCATGCTGTTAGCATTTGGCAGAAGACAGATTAAGAAACGCAGGAGGAAGCAAATACAGAATTAAAAACTGAGGCGAGGAGGAGGAAAAAAAAAAAAAAAAAAAAAGCCCACACCCCGCCGGGTGATGGAGCGGTGACGTTAGCCAGCTCTGGCAGGCAGCATCAGCAAGCGCCTTGGAGACGGGCAGCAAAGCGACGCATCTCCTTGTCCAATCCTGCATCTCCTTCGCCAGTCCTCGGAGGGACAGGACTCTCTCTGGGCAGCCAATGACGGCAAAACCTCGCGTCCGGAGATGCAGGTCCCGCTGGAGCCAGCGGAAGACGGCGTCCGTCCGTCCGTCCGTCCCCCCCCGCCCCATTCGGTATTGTCACATTATCCTCAGGAAGCACAAGCAGCTCGGAGACAAAAGCAAGGCGGCGCACGCTCTTTAGGAGGGACGGAGCCTCTCGCCAGCCAGCCTCAGCAGCAACACTGAACTTCGAGGCCTTCAGAAAGGCTGTTTAACAAAAATCCCGAAGAGTCTATCATCTGCCGCTTTCCACGGTCTCCAAGAAGATATGCATTTGAATTAAAAAACCCAGGCAAAAGAGCACAAACTCTCCCAAAGACCCTGTTACAAGACTGAGATTAGAGATAATCATGCAATATTTACACTTCGAATTCTGAGTTTCCACAGAAAACTCAGGTGGGTTGCTGCATCACAGGGCAAAAATTACAAGTGAACGTTTTAAACAGAGCCCAAATCAAGACAAGCCACAGAAATGAGCTGGTTTTCCACGAAGCGGAGTCATGAGGGCACATGCCATCTGCGTCTAAGGGAATTTCTACCCAGAATTTGGAAAACTGGCTTTTAAGCAGCCACACAATGTCACAGAACATGGGGTGTCCCACGAAGCAAAAGATGCAGTGCAAACGCACTGTACACCTGCCAGCCGGAGAAGTAAAGTCTCAAAGCACAGCGCTATAAGGAAAATGGGAAGATGAGACTGACCTGCAAGACCGAAACACAAAAAAACCCCCCTTTGTGCTACCTCCTACATGTACTTGCAATAAGTCTCCAGTGAAACCTCTCGTTACGAGCAAGGAGAGCAGCTAGGCCTTGGGAAACGCCGTGCCACGCTCCAGGTAAATGGAAAGCTCCTCCGGGAGCAATATCTTCCAATGAGGGACCTCTCCCTGGTTGCGGGAGGAGGGCAAGAGCCCTCTTGCCTTGCAAACGGCCCTCCCCGGGGCCTCACCCGAGTTCCTGCTGTCTTCACCCAAGAACCCTCCTTGCAAGGTAAGGATGGGCATCTCAAAGTTGGGCGACGAAGAGGAGGTTAGGTTTTGGAAGAATTCATGTGCATTTCTCAACGAAAACTCGACTGTTGTGGAACAAGTAAAATGACACAAAAATACGATCGCCTGCGTCTTGCTACCGCTCTCCAACTTCATCACTGAGGGTTCCTGCTCACCACGGGTGACTGATTTTTCAAACTTTGGTGTATGTTCCTCCTTCTTATTTCAATGAGGATAAAATTCTGGGCACAATCGTGAGCGTTTCAAACCAATGGAGAATGAAGAGTACTGACCAGAACGTGAACAGGAGGAAAAAAACAAAAACAACGAAAAACGCCCCACTTCATTACTATTGCCTCCTTGTGCAATGATCTCAAACAGCTGGATTTGCAGCAGGAGAGCTATTGGCTTATATCATACCAATACTCCAGGG
Organism: Dromaius novaehollandiae; assembly: GCF_036370855.1. NCBI lineage: Eukaryota > Metazoa > Chordata > Aves > Casuariiformes > Dromaiidae > Dromaius > Dromaius novaehollandiae. The sequence goes on from NC_088101.1 coordinate 746,785, forward strand.
ACTTAATCAGATTAAAACACCTGCCTGCAGATTCTGGTTTGGCAGCGCACCTAGCACTCCTAATCAGGCTTTTGAATATCACTCGCTTAGAAGAGTGTTATAACGTTTTTCCTACACATCCAATAGGTCTGTACTTTAAAACACAAGCCCCTTCTTTCCTCAAATACCTTGATTACCAAAAATGTTACTGATCAGCAGAAACAGAAGGCTGTGGTTCTTGAGGTAAAAGCGTCCCATTTGATGCCTAAGTAAATCAATTACTTTTATCAAAAATGATTCTAAAGAAAACGTATTTACTGATACTGTTGAAATTTATACCAGCAATTCTTGAAACTCAGCAACAGTTCTCCCACACTGTGATTAAGGATAATATCCTCTTGTAATTGGCTAACTTTATTGTTCTCCAAAAGAGCACTGCACTTTCCAAAGCAACACCCACATCTATACAAGCACTTGCACCACACCATCAGAGCTAAAGCTGAGCAGCTCCAGAGTGTATCAAGGGCCGTCCTGCAATGTTTGGCCACAGCTACCTAATAAAACATGCATTTGCAAAGCAGCTGAAAATAAACCAGGCATGCTCGGGGAAGAGAGGAAGTTGGCAGCTGAAGCATGAGAATACGGACCAGCTACCTCACCTAATACATCACTTAAAGAGCTCCTTTGGGCAAGTAAAGATTTGCAGTTTTGCAATAGACTGTCTTCAGAACAGAGCACGAATAACAGCCTGAAAGACAGTTTCAATCCCACCGCAATTGCAAGCATTGAGAGGGGGAAAAGTCCTTCCAGGCACGGGAGCAGCACAGAGGATTTTTGGCACTAATGTCTTGGACGTGGCAAAGCTTGTCCACCAGAGATGTCAACGTTAAGGCTGTTAGACCCTGCCACAGAATACAAAAACTGCAATTTCCCAGCAGTTGCAAACCCAGCTGGGATATCAGCGGAAGAGAGGAGACCTTGCCTTGCACTGGGACAACACGCTGCTGATCAGCAGCCGCTCTGAATCCAACTGGAGCAGTGGAAAGCAACCTACAGAAGAGATTCAAGAGTGCAGTGCTGGGCTGGACACATATACAGACACACAGGGAGATGGGGGAAACAATGAAATTGGGAGGATGAATATCTATGGTGTTTAGATTTTAAATTTACTAGATGAGCCTCCAAAGTGTCACAGTCATATATGCATACATGTTTGAGACAGAAAAACCCCAGATCCTGGAAACCACTAATATAATTCATCAGTCCTGCAGAGCACTTTGCAGACAAATAATCCTATTTTCATTCTCTACAGAAGCACTGAAATTTCAGTTAACTGCCGCAAACTGAAACACATGGAGGAAGGCTACAATGCTTTTTACAGTGCATCTACACTAAGGAACAAGGTGAGTCGTTCTCCCTCTCTCCCAACATGTCAGCTAATATGGGAGCCAATGCGTGCTGAAATGTTAATCTGGACAAAACAGTTTTTGCTTTAACATGTTATCACGGGTCAGTTTTCCAGAGGGAGAACAACTTCTTAAAGACTGCTGTGTCAGACAATGGAGCTGTCATTGTCCAATGTAACAGCAAAAAATAATGGTGGAAAAGTAACACTGATAAACAATGAAAAATTTTACACTAGCCAGCAGTATCCCGCTTCAGAGATAGGTAACATCAGGACCACACTAATCCTGAGCTGCTGAATGTGCAGCCGTGTCTGCAAGCTGTGGGATGGAGACTGGTGAATGTGGTCCCCCTGAGCTCCCCTCCTCATTAACCACCTCTTTAGAAGCTCCCATTTCCATCTGGGCAGCTGGAGGTCAGGTACTATCAGAAGCCGGGGTGAAATCTTGCTCCGTTAGACTGTACGGCAGCTCTGGTTTTGACTTCAGCCACGCGCAGACCACAGCTGGTTACTGGCTACATACCTGAAGGCTAATAAAGACGCTGCAGTTTGAACTACCACTTTTGGTAACGCATATACCCAAGCTGGGCTTGACAAGATGTTTGTGAGCAGCAAGCCAGCTTCACAGAGCCTTCTCAAACAAGCATTCACAATTAGCCAGCACCATTACAGCTGCGGATTAACACATTTAGACTGGTGCTACCCTTGAGTGAAAACATAAATAACCAATCCCATCCTTCCTTTTCCTCAGTCAGTGTCTCTGGTGCCACTCCATCCTGGCACCCTGCTAGCACAGGAACGTGTGGGGCCGCTGGGGAAAAAAGGATCAGAGTCCTGATGTGGATGGGGAAAGCAGGGGACAAGGACCTGTTTTATCAGTTATTTGATCCAGCTCCACTCTGTGGCCACCCAAAAGGTCTATGCGAAGGTGGAGGGGAAAGCAGAGACTCTGCATTTCAGCTGGTGTGGCCGCGAAGCAAGCCATCTACGGACCAGAGTCCAAACAGGGTTTAGCAAAGAAATAAACCTCACAGAAATGAGTTAACCTTTTGTCTGACTCTCCAGGACTTCACAGGCCTAGGAGTGAGAAGTGGGTACACATCCACATATGCTATTCTTTTTAATCCACTGTCTTTGGAGTATTGCTTAAGCATTTAAACAAATTCAGTTCATAACCAGAGGCCGTTACTTCTTGTGACAGACTGTTAGTTTTCTGGGTTTTCTTTAAATAAACACTGTATTTGTAACAAACCTAGATTTTATATTCAACATGGTCTCTTTTGGAAGGGTGAGAAATCGTTTCATTAAAATATTCATCAATCCCCTCCTCCCCGTGTGACTTTTCTTACAGTTAAATCAACAAATGAGACTAAAATACAAAGTTAAATAAGAAGAACAGAGAATAATAATAAGCTCTTACTATACTCCCTTACAACCTGCTTGCTCAGGGTAAATGTCTCCATCCCTCACTCCTCCATCCAGCTGTTTCTCATAAGTAACTGGACTGATTTTATGTGCTAGCAGTCTAAATCAGGAACACAGCAAGACTGGAATTTTAAGTTCTTGTCGCAGCAGAAAAACACCCAAGCAGCCCTACCTCATTTAAGAGTGACAGAAAGGCAACTCAGCAGACAGCACCTGTAAGACCAAGCTGGAGGCTGCGGGGAACGTTACCAAGGAGGAAAGGCTTGGTCCTTCGACTCTACCTCTTCTGCCAAAGATAGGCCAGGAACCACGTGCACGGATTTGAATTAGCCATTTGCAACAGGAACTCAAAAACTGAAAACATCTCAGCTAGCGGGGAAGGACTTTTGAGCACAGGCTTTAAAGGGTGGTAGGAATTAGAAAACAAATGTCATTGCATTATGGCCATGGCTCTCCCAAACCACTTGGCCAGCAGCATCCTGCTCGGAGTAACTTTGGATTTGATGGATAGCCAGAGCTCCTCTTTCAGCCTTCTAGAAACATAAAACTGGCTTTCTTCGAATGCGTGGCAGGAGGCAGCACTTAGGGAAATCTGTACCTCTGCTACTGCCTTAAATGATGGAAGAGGTTTCTTCTGGATTAAGCCATCAATCCAAGGTACACATATTGCCTAAGCATATATAAGAGATAGCAGTTACTAGATGCCATCTTCATACCTAAGTATAAATTGTACGTAAATGATGAGTTTGGGCCACTGAGAAGGCCTAAGTGGTACATTAAAATAGGTCTTTGGTGCATGTGCAATTATAACAAAGTTTAGTTTATATTTAGCACATTAGGTATTTCTGTTTCGCAGAGGAACTCTTTTCAGAAGTGCTGTCCTATTTGTGAAAAATGCTATTGGATTTCTGTCACACTACGCTGGCAGGAAGATGAAGAAGTCCCTTTGTCGGAGGGTTTCAGTTTTCTTAATTCTTTTAAATCATAAAACACAAAGATGAAGCTAAAGGAAGCCAGGCAAAGAAGTCGAACAGCGGCATCTTTCTGAATGCTAAGGGGCCATTACAGGGAAAGAACCCGACGTGTCACATTACAAGATCCATAATCAGAAAAATCATGTAATCATCTCACCTTTAGCAAGGCTACCATGCCCTACAATATCATGCCTACTGAAATGATAATTCTGACAAGCCTTCCAAAACTCATTCTCTTTTCATACCTGTAAAAGTAGTTTCAATGTTGTCTTCTCAATGCATGCTACTCATACAAACACCACGCACACATCCATTTTCTACTCTTAATGTGAAAAACAATATGGCTATGCTATATTCAACACAGTGTACTTTTCCTAAAGAAATACCATCACTGTAACCTGTCACGTCTTTGGACTGATGCTGGAGGAGGAAAAAGGCAGAATTTTGTGAAACTGGGAAGATGATCCAAAGCTTATGCAATTCAAACTGCCCTGGTGAGAGAGGGGTTTAGGGTCATCTTTTCACCAAAGTTCAGCGTCCAGGAGCTCTCTGGTCAAACATGCATCAAACAACGGGTTTTCTCCAGAGCTGTTGAGCACTAAGCCTTTTCCATCACCCTAATGCAAAGGAAATATCCACACGGCTCTTCCTCTTCCCTGCACATTTCTTGGGTTAATTCTAGCTCTCAGCAACATAAACCCTTCACTGCAATTCCCCCTGCTCCAGCCACTCTCCATATTAATAACTAATAAACTGCGCTATTCTATTTTCCCACCAACTGCTTCTTCTCCTTTCTGCAGTGTGCATGTATGCATAAGTGTATATTCTCTTTGGGATTTCTAGCAAACCTTTCCGAAGGAAGACAAAGGACTACGAAACTTTCCTCGTCGAAGGCCTGAGAACAGAAGAGTTGGACAGATGTCCTTCACGTCAAGACAAAACCAAGAGCTAAATCCTGAGGAACACAGCAGAAGCAGCGAGCTCCTTTCATATTAGCGCACCCTTTTCAAGAGCTAGCTTGCTCCCTTGTCCTTCCAGGGAACACGCTCAAACAGGAAAATTAACCGATTCCCCCAGAACGTGCTTTAAAAAGTAACCACGGAAATGTCTATTATTGACACGGACACCAGAAGAAAACTAGCAAGAAAAATACATATATAAACCCTCAGGAAAGCTACATTGTGTAAAAGCAAGCTCCAGAAATAGGCTCTATCATCTAATCTTTCTCTGAAAAGACCTTTGAAGTGAACGTGCACTGACTAAAGTTTGCAAGACCTCCGATTTTCCCACTGTAGATAAAGCACGCTAGTCAGCTGAGGACGCAGTCTCTGTTCGCAAACCTATAGTTTGAGTCAAAACTCCTGAGTTTATTTTAACTAAAAATCTACGTACTGTTATATGCCGCAAAACACGAGGGATTTTACACTAGCAAGTTGTACAGATTTAAAGAGGGTTTTTATGTTTGCTGGGAAATGAATGCAAGAGGAACTACACATATGTGCCAAAGTATGTTTCTACTGACTTTAAAAGTTTATTACTGAACAGTGCAATCCTTCCTCTTTACAGCTGGAGCTGCCTCATGTACCTAAACATATACTGCAAGCTTGAGCAGAGACATTGCCACCCCCTAAAAACATATGTGCGTTGCCACGCTTGCCCTGCAGCCCATACCCTGGGAGGAAACTTAAATCAGTCTCTACCTCCTAGAAAAAAAACCAAAACATTTGCTACATCTGCTAGGCTGCAGAGTAGCAAGAACAGAGGAAAAGTCAAGTGCGCTAATGGTGTCACCAAGGAGGAATGGCAGAAAAATTTCAGGAGCATCTTGGTTAAATTCTAGAGAACATTACTCTTTATAACCAGAGGAAGCCCAGGGCAAACCTGCAGGGCACACAGCAGTGAAACCACTTATCTGTACTTTGGAAGTCAAAGAAAACAGTGTAACATTATCCTCAGTGGATATCGTTAAAAGTCAATTCATATGTTTTATGCAACACTTAAGCAAAATACAACAAGTAAATTCGAATCGAAAGACTGTCAAGACAAAGGGAATGGATTTTACTGCAATGCACAAATTCGTCATGCCAAACGGGAACCCGATCTGTCAACAGGTCCACTTAAGTGTTTTGAAAAATATGCATTTCCCACAATTAAAAAAAAAAAAAAAAAAGGTAACAGAGTAACTCAGCAGCTTTTTCCCTTGTAAGCCATACAACTTGATAAATAATTTTGCCTCACCTTTGCCATGTGAGCTCATTGAACAACTCCCTCCCTGCAGGTTACTACTATTTGCCCATTACCTAGTCAAAAGACGTAACTGGCAAACAAGTAAAAATCGGGTACAATCTGAGGGAGGGGAGAGGAGAGAGCAGCAGAACTGGCAGCAGGGCATGTGGATCAGTACGAAAGACTGGTGATAGCTCTCAAAATCAAAGAAGGGGTGTGTTTGACTCGGTCACATCCTTCCCCTCCCTTACGCCCTCCATCAGAGTTGACGATACAAGGCATATATACTTAAAAGCTACCATTCCCTTCGGGTTGTCTCATGGCAAAATGCTCATTTTCAATTTAAAAAACCCCAAATCTTCAGGCCTTATCTGGACCCCCACTTCCCCTCGTGGAGAAACGACAGCAAGGCAGCTCAAGCTTTGCCTGAGCCAAATGGTGCTGTGGGCTTTGGGTGCTTGCTCTGTGACCCATGTGTGACTAGGGATGTTCTGCAAGAGGAAGGAAAGAGAAAGTTGGGATTTACTAATCCAGATCTGCCAGTTGTCCGCCTGCACTGACAAACATCTATTAAAGCACCAGCTGGGGGGAAAGGTATATCTCATATTTACATCCAGACACTATTTGCTGCTCTTGTTGGACTAGTATATCACAAGGTGGGAAAGTAATAATAGTAGTATCTACTGCAAACATTCAGAAGGTCTAGCTGCAAATGATGGTATTATTTACCCAACCAGGAAAGAATAATGAAATACTATGTACAACTCAACTTTTGTAAACACTTTTGAACCCTTGTACCAATCTCATTGTTTTAAATGTTTTGCTTGTTACATGCATGATAGGTAACAGGATTACATGCATGATTTCTTCAAAAAAAGATTCAATGGCATAAATTACAATACAGTTCACTACAAAGAGCAGAAACAAAATAGCACCACGGAAAAAAGGCGGCTGGTGGAAGGAAAGAAATACTAATTTGTTAATCAAAGATAAAAGCTTTAGTTTACTAGAGTGCTGTCATTATATATTGATTTCAAAAAACAGCATTCATTCTTCAATTTTTCATTTATGCATGAAAAGTTTCATCTGATACAATACAAGCCTGCCTGTGCCTGAGATATTCTGCAGAAAACCAGTCTATGGAAATCCGTCACCGATGACATCCAGCCTGACACTGTTGATACGCCATGTGTACAACATTTATACTGTACTGGAAACCTCGTGTACTAGGACTTCATAGCCACTGTATGTACATCTGTGCATAAAGCACCTTCCAAAACCAGATGTTCACTGTGGGCCTCAAAAGGAATATATAAATTGAATGTACCCTCAGCATAACAGCTCTGCAGGTTTTGGTGCAGATCTACAGCACAAGGTAGTTTAATAATGTTTTGTATAAAGTAGGAACAAATACTACTGCTTTCCATTCTCAATTACTTCCAGTAATTCTTGTTAGATTTAAAGACTCGGCATACCTCAAAAAATTCAAAGTTTAGTTGGCCAAAAAGCATCCCTCATTCACCAAAACCATTAATGATCTTAAAGATCCCCAAGAAAATACATTTAAAGGATCCCCTTACCAGGATTCATCAGCCCCTAAAACAGCCTATTTTGCCAACAGCTTTATTTCAAAGTTACTGTGCAGAACACTTCCATTTTAGCTTCCTCAAAATATGCCATTTGACCAAAAATGAAAGAGGACTATGCGACAGCTAACACAGGTTTTCTCTACCATGCCCTAGGCGTATTGTTCAACACGAGCTAACCCAGCATTCCCACTCCTTCCAGAGAGCACCTGCTATCAATAACAAATACTTCTGTATATCCCCCCCACCCCCTTAGGATTCTTCTTTATGAGCTTCTGTTAATGTGCAGAAGGAATGGATGAAGGAAACAAGACTGAAAGGCATCAGGCAAGAAAATATTCAGTGGTGGGGAGAGTAGTAACATTTTTTCCCTTTTTCTGCTCAGCAGCCACATCAAGAACCTTCATCCCGCGCTGTGGGCTCTCTTGGAGTCACTGAACAACGTAAGAGGGCAACCTCCCACTGGTTTTGTCGAGCCAGTTTTCTACTTACCATTTGGCCTAAACAGAAGGCTGTGCTTAGCTATGGACACATTCACCATTCTTGAATGTGCAGATAGCGCTTCACGAGCAAACTTACCATATGTTCCCTCTAAGAGGCAGTGGTATCCTCTGTCAGCTTGAAGCTGCCTGGCTTCTTGGGGTACCGTTAGCTTCTAGGGAGGGATATTCGACCAGCAGCTAAGACCCAGGGTCTCAGCAAACTTTTAGAAGCCACCATGCACATAAGCCATAAATTATTCTTCCTCTGATTTTGTTTGCTCTCCAGGATGGAGACCCTGATCTACCATCTTGCAGCTGTGGAGACAGACAAAAGTGGGCAGACTCTTCAAAGATGGAGCCAAATTTTCACTGCCAATGATTCATGGATCAGGAACAGGTCTCCCTGCACAGCTCAACACAATTTCAAAAGGAAAAAAGACCTGTGAAAAGGTGCAATTTAATGAGTAATCAGACCAATAATTTCTAAAGTCTGGAGAGAGTTGTCATCTGATTCCCTGGAGATACTGCATCATCTGAAAAGGAATCTCTTAAAATACTTATGTTTTAGATTTGTAGAAAAGACCTGCATGAGTTGCAATGCAAGCACAGAAAAGTTATTCTCTCCATTCTCAGATGACTGTCAGATTTAACATATGAATGTGCTGAAGTTTTGGGTTTTTTCCCCTCAATGTCTGTCTTTTCTCCTTCTATCACTGTAGTTTTATTAAGTATATATTTCCCTCCTTTTGTTTTTCAACAAGAAAAAAAACCTATCCGTCCTTTATCTGCCGGAAACGGGACATGATGCTCGCAGAAGCTTCTCTGTTACAATTGCCAGATATTAAATAGAATTTGCACATCCCTTTCCAACAAAAGGTTGTTTTTCTTGTTGCTCCATTGGCATTCCAATAACTTAAAACTGGACTCAGCTCTGTGTCTTGTCAGAGAAAATGCATCTTCCACTTCCAGGACTATGAGGGACAAGAAGCTAACAGCAAAATCACACAGGAAATAGCGTATCACTGAGGAAATAGTCTTTTCACTCATCCAGGGCTGTTTCTCCCCATATTACTTTTAGAATGCATAAGTAGAACAAAAAACTAAGTTTGCAAAATGGACATCCAATTTATTGGACGGTTCGGCTAGCTGGCAGCAGTCTCCCAACACCAAGTAACCCACTCGATTGTAGCCCAGCATTGCCTGCCACAGCTCCGATTCACGCTACGGTCAAAGGGGAGCCGAAATTCTGACGCCTTCCATTCGTTCCCACAATTGTCCAGACACAAAAGGAAGCTTCTCTAGCAGCAGGCCAAATCAGAGTGAGCACGCATCAAACTGACACTGCTCCCAACTGATCTATTCAACAGCAGAGGTCAAACCGAGAAGCCGATGCAGCCCGTACGCTGCCTCACATTTAGCATAAAGCACCGTAGATCCTATCATTGCAGCAAACTCAGCAGAAGGAGTTTAGACAGAGGCAGAATGCACACCGATCTGCTTAAAATTTTGGGCTGCAAAAGAGAATAGTACTTAAGCACAAGAGTGATGGTGCTTAATCCTTGGAGCAGAGGCTATTAAAGCACTAATTATTATTACTACTATAAACAAGCAGTAGCAAAAGTAATATGATCATGAAGAAATGGCTTTCCTAAAAATATTAGTACAGTCTGGAATTTATTTTAAATTAAGAGAAATAATAGATTTAAATACTACCAGCTCTCAGCTATCTATGGGGCAGGCCTCAGGGCTCTGCCTTCTTTCCCCACTGCTGCTGGTAGGAACAGAATTCCTCAAGCAAAGCGCCTATTGTACCGAGTCCTGCTCTCTTCTCAGATCTATCCAAAAGCTCTTCAGAAGTGAAGAGCCTGATTTCCCTGGGTTTGGTGTCACCCCATGTTTGCTCTTGGTTCCTGCTGCCCTCTCCCACATCACCTTGCATGACATGCAAGCGCCGACTCTATGTAGCAATTATATTCTGCACAAAATCAGTCACTCCTCATGGGAAGCAGCTGCTTTACAGCTGACTGGCAGATGTGTGGGTCCGTATCATATTTAGAAGTACTCGTTAAAGGTACTGCATGTTAGGGTTTTTTTTCCTGTTCTCTTTACAACAGTCATAACGACAAGCTCCTGTACCTACAGTCATATTACGCTTATTCCCAGATCAGTTGGCAGCCCCATCAGTCATTTATGTCATCTGGCTTGGCTTATGTAAGGCACGTGTGTGTGGAAAGAGGTGATGATTTTGTTGAAGACAGCAGTCACATGGAAGTTAGTAGTAATGCGAGTCTGCTACTTCTATAAGGGTAGAGTTGCTTCCCTGCCCAAATTCAAAGAATAAACCAAATCCTGAATTTCTGCCAAAATCCTCTTGGCATTACACAAAATAATAAAGCTCAAATAAACAGCAAGAACATTGTATTATTAAAAGGTAGGCAAAAACAAATTTGCAGAGCACAGAAGGAGGTAGATCACAATGTTCAAGGGCCAACAAATGATCAAACTAATTTATGTGCTGTAAACACTACTGAAACAGCAGAAAATACAAAAGGTCTCATTTTAAAATGGAGAAAGGAATGCCACTCAAAGGAGTAAAGTGCTCACTTAAGTGACCAAAGGAAAACACAGGATTATATAAAGGAAATGTGCTATACAAAAATCTGTATCCCATGGAATAAGCAACTATTTCAAAATACTTTGTGGTGACAGCATTTCAAAATATATGTTTGAAAATGCCAGAGCTTCATTTCTCTTATCTCAGTGCAATGCAGTACGGGGTTGTACATGGCTTCTACTCAAAGAATAGATAGCAGGGGGGGAAATCAACTGCCTCCATGAATAACAGTCTCCCAGAAATATCTTCTAACTGCTCCTTTTGGTTTCTAAATGATTTTAAATGATCCTTGTGTATTGAGTCTTTTAAATTACCAACCTCCTTGCCCATAACCCCCACCAGAAACCTGCAAATCATCACTTGTACTCTCTGCAGAGTAAAACTCCATGCTTGTCTCCTTCCCTGACATGTGAAAAACGACGCTGCTCTCTGGCATATAACGCTTTGCTCTTCCTCCAGCAAGGAAGCTGTCAAATCCCGGTTGGGTTTTCAGCTGGCCTTGGCCCAGTCACCCACTCTGGATTAGTGCCTTGGAGCCTTGATTTCCGTCTTGAAAGATGCTTCATCTCCAAAGTACTGCAGACATTTCATTTCTATAAGAAAAACTAGCTGCAATTTATGGACAGAAAAGACAAGTGCTCTAGTGAAGGAATAATTTTTTTTCTTTAATGCTTTATTCATTCTTCCTTTGAATACCAGCTAACACCCTTCATTTGGCAGCGCTGGTTTTCTTTACCTTCCCAGCAGCCAAAGCAATAGGCTCAAAAGGAGGCAGGTCCAAGCCTTAAACTAGCAAAGGGAAAATACTCTGCCTCAGTTTTTAATCAGGATGGTAATACAGAACACAGAGACACAAGAAAGGCAGCAATAAATATATAGGGATGGGAACTCCACACCATCACAACAGGTAAACAGACAGTTAAATGTGTTCCTATCTGTGCTCCCATCCAAGAACACTGAAGGAACCAGCACATTAAATTTTATTAAATTCCTGGTAAGGAAACATCATAAATTTACCAAGATGGGTGGCATTGCCAGTTCAGTGCCTCCTTTTAAGAAAAAGAAAAGGAAATCAGTCCAAGCAACTGCAGGTCCATGTGTCTGATCTGAACAGCACATATAGGTCAAAAGCAATTCTGAAGGCAAGACAACAGACAGAAGATGCAACAAATGTGACACCACCTTTAGAAAGGGAACTTACCTTCCCACCTCTTATCCCTGCAAATACTTGGGGACTTATCAGTTCAGATAAGGCTAATATAAGTATTGCAGGAATGTTAAACAACGAGCTGAAGGGAAGACCAAACAAGCTACCCCTGAAAGGGAAACCACTAGGCTGAAAGGAGGGGTACAGTCTACTCTGTAACCTGAAACTTTTATTCCCAATACCTTAATTAAGTGGGATTTAACATGCTGTGGTCTGGCAGGGTTCAACCATTACACTAGCCACAGCCAAGCCAAGGCTGCCATCAGAAAGAATTACACCCCAAATGACACCCAGGAAGGTAAAATTCTCATTACAAAGCCAACCAAACCCTGCAAAACTGGGACACAACCAAACGGAGACAAGTCATCCAGAGCGACTGACATCCACGTCGTCTATCCGTGTGGGAGGACAGGAACCAGGGCCAGACACGGGCAGGCCTAAAAATGTGCTTCTTATCTTAAGCACGAAGCTACACACATTCTGTAACATGCACAACTCAAGGATTTTGGAGAGCGCTACTGGGCAGTTTAAAACAGAAGTTATGAATGAAATTTCTCGAGGCTCCAACTCGCATAATAATTTCACCCATGACAGTGGTGCAAAAATTGAGAGCACACAAATGAGACCTTTTCAATATTAAAAAAAAAAAAAAAAAAAAAAAAAAAAAAGCTACAGGAAGCACTGGATGGCCTTCAGGACTTCGGCAATAAGCCAGGATGAAGATTAACAGGGTTAATTACAGTTCTTTTCTCCAAAACTGAGTTCATCCATTGGTAATTGCAGAGCAGAATATAGAGGGGAAAGACCGAGATGCCTTAGTCACTCAGATGACGACCTGAGAGCCTGTAAAGGGAAGTAGCTGTGAAAAATGTAAGGGTGGTTTTAGGAAGTATCAGGCTACACACTTCCAGGAGAAACAGTAAAGTATTAAGGTATTATCCACTGTGCTAATAAAACCTCATCTGGATTACCATGTCCAATTCTGGTCACTCATGTTCAAGAAAGGTTAATTCTTACTGGAAAATGTAAAGAAAAGGACCAGAGGAACAGGGAATTAATCATAAGGAGAAAAAAACAGAGTTTTCCAATTCAGCCTAGCAAAACAAAAAATACGAAAGGGAGCCTGACTGGTCTGTCTAAATAGGGGAAAGGGGAGAAGGGACCAGATGATCTCTGTAAGCTAAATGTTGCTGCTGGCGCTTGAACCAATAGGCATAAAATGGCCATAAAAATATTTAGGCTGGAAATGGTTAGGTTGCTAACTAGCACAAGAATGATTTCTGACCTGGTGTCCCAGCAGTAGTTTTGTCCTCAGTACTCTTAACGCTTCCCAGCGTTGATATATGAGAGCTCACACGTCATGATTGTCCATAATACAAGTCTCAGACTTGGTGATGCAGAAGGCTCCATGGGGCTCAACCTCTGCTGCTTCACTTTGAAAATGCTACTCTTTCCTTGGCTTTCATGGGTATGATCCTCAAATGTACAAAGAGTCCTTTACTCTGCTACGGCAGTGTAAAAGGATCTTGAAGGTGAGATTTGAGGATCCTTTATGCTACCAAAGTAGTAACAAGATGACTTTGAATGAATGAAGGAAAATCAATTCACTCTATATTTACTTATTCACATCTTTTATCTTCAGTCTTTTAAGCTTAATTCAGCTCCTTTCCTTTTCATCGTGACTTCTCCAATTTTATCTGCATTTTTCTACAACTGAGAAGCTGGAGATTATAAAATGCCTGTTCTGAGTCCCAGAAATAATATGGCTAGAACACATTAAAGTATGCTTACCTTTAGATGTGCGAGCATCCCCATTAACCTTGATATTCACACGTCTAAGGGGTTTTGTCTGGAGCTGGAGCTCCAGGACTGGAGCTACAGAAAAGGGCTATCAGATTTCTTTACTGCAAAGCAACGTCCTGTGCTCTTCGGCTCAAACCTGCGCTGGAATGAAGTCTGGCCTGCTGCCCTGCACTGCGCTGCCATGCTGCATTGCAAACATAGAGCTATTTCAATTAAAGATAAATTATCATTGCTCTCAGGGAAGAGAGCACAATCTGCCTATATTCTCTCCAGGCCTCTTTCAGCGTTAGTCTGCTGCTTTTTCCCTGAATGCAGAAACCAGCCCTGTACACTGCTTCATGAAGCAGCAGTTTAGCTGATGCCCCCTTCTTCCTCTTCAGCAAGACTGACCGCGCAGCCCAAGCCGCAGGTAAGAGACACCTCTACTGGTACAAAAATCAGTCTGTGCCTTTATCCCAGCCAACAATCCTTCCTGAAACGGTTTACATGCACACACATTGTGGGATGGTGAAGCAGCACAAGGATAATAAAGTTAATGGACTCTCTGAAGCCCTCGGCACTCTACAGCAACAACGAGCAACTATGAGCACTGAAATCATGAAAGTCTGGCCTCTATTTGCATTGCGTGCGGTGCCAAACCGTTTAAGACAAATGAGTTGGGACAAGCATTTCTTTTGTCTTCCTCATGATGCCAGCTCGCTCCTATCAGGTGGTTTCTCTGATCCTGTCTAACCACTGCCTTGTTTGCCAAACAGGGAGAGGTGTACTTCACCCTTCTGGAGACCACTGGAAAGGGAGGAAAATGGTGGGGGAAAAGAGGTCTTGTTTCAGACACGGCTTTCTCAAAGCACACAGGTGCCCTGAAATAAAGACAGAAGCTGCTCTGGGGAGAAGAACTTCCAAAATACAGATACCCTGGACTGCGCTACTGATGGCCACGGATAAGTGCATCATTCCAGGCAAAGCTCTACCTACCTTCACCAACAGCACTACTGTGCCCAAGGCATTCTCTCTCTCGCAGGAGCGGTACCTAAGATCAAGAGTCTTGAAGTCTGCTGTCAGAAGTTTCTAGACAAAAATTGCGGTGACAGTTCTTGAAATCTTCATCCCCTCTGAGCAATAGCAAAATTCATGGTGCCTGCATATGCACTTAGCAAACACTTGCAAAGACTGGAGGAAGAGCAGTATTGTAATCTGCAGCATTAACCCATGTTTATGCAACATGCAGACACCAGCAGATTCATCCTGATGCCTCTCCTCTAAGTTGTTAAAAAAGTTTTGATTGCTTTAGGTAATAGAGCATAGCATTAAAACTGGCATGACAGGATCAAAAGAATTAGGGACAACAAATCAGACATTAACAGAATGAAACAGAGTGCAACCGAAAAAAAACAAAAGCTAGATGTTTTGGAAGAGAGTACCTTTGGCCATAGACAGAAACATCTCCTCTTATCTCTGCCAAAGGCAATGCCAATCTATAAAGCCACTTAAAAAGCTGGGGTTAGCTCAGCGACCTGAAAGACTTTAAGAGCGGGCTGTAACAAGAGGGGCAGGCAAAGGTGCCTCTGGTAGTTTTGAACAATTCAGCTACGGCACATTCACGCAAGTGTTTTAGCTCAGATCTGGACAGCTCTTTCAAAGTAATCCTCATCATCCTGACTTACTGTATGTTTTTTCATGCCCTGTAGTGGTCCCTCAGAAAATCCGTAAGAGAACATGCTGCAAACCCACACCTGCTGCACTCCAGCTGCTCACGGGAGTCCACAGAACTGCACCAGACTAGAGTTAGCCTGGACTAAAAGGCCTCTAAGAAGTATTCGCTGTGGTTGTTACTGGCTGCACATAGGGTGGACGTCACTCCTCAGCACCAACTGATTAACGCTCAAATACACGCTAATCAGTCCATACAGCTTTCTAAGGCAGACATAAATTAAGATAGCCAGATGTGCGGAGCAATAAGGGTGTACTCTCTCAGCAAGGAAGACACAAGAAGGTCTTGATTACCCTCAGTTTTTGTATACTGATATGGTTCAGCCACACAAGAAGAGAGTCAACAAGCCCCTTCCAACACAGGGAACAATCTGGCTCTTGATAAATCTGTTTGAGAATAAAACATTCAGTATACTAAAACTCTAATTTGGGCGGGGGAAGGAGGGAAAAATCCCAAAAATAAAGGAGGAAAGGGAAAAAAAGATGAAGGGAAAAGGAACACAAACTGGGGCAAAAAGTACAGAAAATAGGTATCAGTCATGTTACCAATGTGAGAAAAATGACCATCTCTACAAAAAGAAAGAGCTTTCATTTGAAGCCTTTATTCAAAGCAGCAGCAAAAGGCAGAAAGAGCTCTTCAGTATTTATTATCTTCTCACTCTGTGATGGAAACGGAAAGTGCAGAAATAGTCACTTCATTAGGAGTGGAGGTAGAAATTAAATTTTACCATCTTACAGAGGCGAGGGGTGCTATTACCTATTCAAGCTCAACTGAATTTCCCCAGCATACACAGGGTTGAGATTACCAACTAAGCTCAACTCTTTCACCAACACGCACAAAAGGGCCAACAGCAAAGTATGGTAAGGGGCTATACCAAACCTGGCTCCTAGCGCTAAGAAATTTATCTTTACGCCAAGTTCTCTTACGGTATGTCCACATTCAGGACATCCAACTGCCAAGCCGGACAGCATTTAGCTGCCTTTCCCCACCCCTTCTGATACAGTTCAGCACGCTTCCTTGCCAATGACTAAGCGACGCTTTTAAATGCCAACATCAGCACTAGCTTGGGATGAAGACAGAAGCCTTAGCATTGCAATAGCCTTCATTTATACTGTACTTGCAAAGTCTGCTTGCTTAAAAATAGAGTGTTGATGCTTCCCACCCCACTTCTTACCCCTGTTAATTAAAATCAAAGTACAAATCCTACAGCTTACCAGTCACTGACTGACTCCTACTCTAGAACTGTTTCCTTCTATCTGAGGTTGCCTAAGCAGCTTCAATTCTGGTATTTCTAAGCATTTTAGTGTCTTTCAACCTTCAGATATTCCTGCAACTTTCCTTCCTCCCCACTCCCAAGATGTACTTCCCTAAGATCTGTGGTTTAATTAAAGCAAAGCTACAAGCAAACTTTTAATCATGTACTTACCCACCAGTTAGCATATGTTTTCCAGGCCAGAGGTATAACAAGAATTAGAAGTCTTGGATAAGCGCTACTAAATCTTGTGATTTTTATCAGTCATTTACAACACTTGCTGTTTTTCTTGACAACTGGAGAAGTCAAGAAATGGCAAGAATATCCCTGCTTAAATTTTTCAAGAGAAAAGCTCCTAGCTGATGTCACAAAAGAAATGTAAACCAAATGCAACTAAAACTCTGTGTCAACAGAGAACGTGAAACACTAACTTCAAGTTAACTGCTTCCTTCACTTCAATTGATATGCCTCAGACAACAGTGATTCTTTAAAAATCATCCTTGTTAACTGTTTTATTGCTCAAAGTGTTTCAGTAAAGACTGCTTAACTCCATACACCCTATTTACATTGAGTGACAGCTTATTTTAAGTTGGTCTTTAACATTTCATAGCTGGGCTGATGTGTTCTGTTATTTGCTTTCTAAAGTGTTGGTAAACACTACTCAAGACTGAAAGACTATTGGTACATGCTTGTATGGTTTCCTCATTCTACCACCATTCCCAGGCCTGGTAGCACATCCTGGTGTGATTAACACGCTAAGGAAACATACTGGAAAAAATCCTCCCTTACAGCAATGAAGTATCCAACTCTTCAGCAGTAATCTGCTAGTAAATTCTTCTGAGGTTTTGCAAATGGAAATTTTCAGAACTTACGATTTAGTCAAAATGAGGTGGACTGCCATAGGGACAGCTAAAGGCACATATCTGAACCCAACACGAACATCTGCTGAATTTGAAGTGCCTGCTCCAACCATGAGCATACTGGGGTAATTCATCAAAAACACGTGGTTTCAGACACAGAGAACTACTTGTTCCTCTTACCTTGTTCTCTGTTTTCTTTTTTGCTGAAATTTAAAGCCAAACAAAATAAAAAAAAAAAAACCAGCCTGCAGCAGAATGTAATCTGGGAATTTTAGTGGGAGCTAAAGTCAAAACTTGTCAAAGTTGCAAGATAACCAGCAGTTTTGGGTTCGTTTCTGTTTCTTCAACAGAAAGCATTAGACCACCTCAGCAGCAGGCCCAGCTGTCAACCCCATGTCCTTAGCTATGAATGGCTAATTTCTTGAGCATTTTACAAAATGAGTACCTCCGGATGAGAAACACAAAAGGAAAGAGGATCTTCCCTTTGGAACACTAATGTTTAATGGATCTTTAATTGATTTACAGAAAGGCCTCTTATCTCCAAGTGTGTAAAATACATCCCAGCAAACCTGTCAGCTATGGGTTCAATATGTCTTCTTCATGTTTTTCAGAGTATTGCTTATATTGTCATTAGCAGAAGAAAATTGTATACAAGTCTTTTTTTTTAAGTGCCAATTTTCTTTCCTTACTCTTCGATTTTGACAAAGTGCAACATTAAACTGTATAACTAGACAACCATCAAGAATAGGACAACCCCTTCAGAGGAGGAGCACACAATTACACTGTCCATCAGCAAGATGCTCTTGGGCAGCATTTTGTTTAGGAAGGCCACAGTCTCTCCCTTTTCCCTGGCAGGGTACTTAGCACTCTGCTGAATGCAAAATCAACAACAGTGCTTGCACTCTCCTCAGGACAAGCTGTCTGCACTAACCACCTGCAGAACGCAACTCTGAATAAATGACTGTCTTGGAAAGGTCATGGCAATCAAGGGAGGTTCCTGACAACTGAGGGAAAGCCAGTGTCACCCCTATCTTCAAGAAGGGCAAGAAAAAGGACCCAGTCAGGCTCATCTCGAATATGTAGCAAAAAATCCTGGACAGAAAGGTGATTGGGAGTAGTCAGCATGGATTTACAAAGGGAAAATTCTGTGACACTAAACCAATTTTCACATCAGGTCTCTAAACTGTAAAATATGAAAAAGAAATAAATCCATTAACTTTGATTCTAAAGATGTCTGATAGTAGGCTTAAAACTGAACTTTAATAAATGAGCCTCAAACATTTCTGGATCTCAGGTAGTTTAATTTCTGTGCCCAGAGGCAAGCAACAACTTGGAAGGAAGAAATGAGATCAAGCAAAATGGTTGGACTAAATCATTTCAGTGTTTCTATTTAAACAAACTTGTCTGAACAGACCCATTAGTAAATTCTGATTTAAACGGTATGGACTGATAACACTTCCTTGTTTTAGCTATCAAGTATGGGAAACTAGGAGAAGCATTTGTGGGGCCAACAATCCAACACACAACCAGAACATTACAGCATGCTGACATTAACCTCAGCCTACCCGATATAGCAGTCCCATGCCAAATATTATCTTTTATATGCCCATGATGTTTTCAGAAGGGCAACGTTGGGCAACAGTCAGTTGGCCTAAGTCTGATTAAAAAAACCCCAGACTCAAGCTGCCTTGCTGTAAATATACAAATTGACTGGTTTGTGCACCTTGCCTGCAGCAAGGCTAAAATAGCTACACCAAGGGGAGTCAAAAAAAAAAAAAAAAAAAAAAAAAAAAAATCTTACCCTGTACAAATGTTCCTAGACTTCTTCATTCTTCGAATATCTTTGAAGTAAGTTTACCAGATTGAATAGGTGATGCATAAAATACTATGAATACATGCAAAGGGAGGAAGGCTCTCCTGTTAAAGCATGCCCACTGCAGAAAGGAGAGTAAGATGCAAGTCACAGCAACAGATAGGTTACTACGTGCTTCCTGTGGCTCTCCCATGGTAGACAAGGGAGGAGGGAGAGAACCTGTGAACTACTAAGGATTATACTGGCTGTGATGCCAAAAATTATTAGCTAAAGCACTAGCTTTGCTCTGAAGCCTCTGGAAAATGTTAGATACTTACTGTGGCAGGAAGAGTGCCAGAAAATAAGATTTCTAATAAGTAGTCTTACAGCATGACATTTTCGTTAGCCATTAAATATGACACTTAAAGCCTTCAGGTTTATTTATATTTGCTCTCTAATAGAGGAGTAGATGCTTTCCTCAAGGCAGAAAGTATTTTGCTGATTAGTATAAAATATTGATTTTAACACTAAAGATGTCTATTTAGATAAATATTAATCGCCATCACTGCTGCAATGCCAAGTGAAATCTAGGTACATTTTTAAAATGTTTTATCTGACTGTAGCTGGCACCATAAAGCAAAATGCAACAGAAATGACTAAATTCAGTGCAGTCCACTATGCTACAAGTGACATCTGCTCTTGGGGTGCAAACTAACAAATTACTACTGTGTTCTGCAACTTTGAGGAGCTGGAAGATCATGGCAGAGGGCAGACTCTGTCCTTAGTTATACTGAAAGTTCTAAGGAAAACAACACAAATTACTCCAGAAGTGAAATTGTTAAATTTTCTACAGTAGTGTGTATTGCTTCCAAAGACAGCTATGGCTTGGGACACACATTTGCAAGTAATTTTTTCTGGGCTCAAATCACAAATATTTTGAAGTTCTTTGATGTCAAACTTTTGCAAGGGCAAAAAATTTTCCAGGCTAGATTACAGTGTAAAACAGAAAATCTAGTACTGTTTCTTAAAAAATGTTTCCAAAAAATTACATGCAAAGTGTGAAGAGGTTAAGTTAAACAGTTCTGAGACAGAGGATGTGTATGTAATTTTAGACTGCTCTCAATTCTGACAAGAATTAATGCAAAGCTAGCCACCAATGTTTATGAGCAGAACACACAAACATGCTGTTGCAACTTTAGGCTGTTTTACAGTGAGAAAGAAAAGCTACAATTTTTTTTTTCTTTTTTTTTTTTTTTTGTCTTAAAAGACCTGTCTGGGAACAAGGTGCATCAAGCAGAAATGAGAAAAGGGAATACGAAGAAGGAACGTGAGGAACAGCCTGGGTGTCCTTCTGCAAAAAGAACAGCACTGCTCAAAGCCCAGGGAGGTGCAAGGAGAGGGAAGGTGCAATGTGAGCTTCGCGGCTGGCTTGCCACTTGCGCACATCCAACCAAGGGGCTGCATGTCTCCTCGAGGTCTGGACTTGGTGATTAAGATCAAAGAGTTGCAAGTGCAATTACCATGGGTGTAACTTTTTAGTAACTACTGACAAGTAGAGCTTTGTAGAAACTTGCTTGAAATAACTACATAAATGCTAATTGGCTTGAGGTTTTAATAAGTGAATTTCTGGTTGACTTGCAGAGGTGGACCATTAAGTCCAGGGGTCAATCAAACCCCAACACCATTTTATTTCTACTTCTAAAGACTTTCTTCATAGGGCTACTAGAGTCTAGGCAGTCTGGAGCACCCCTCCCATACACCGAAGTTGTCTCAGCTCTCTCATGCCCTCTTCCAAAAAAATTAGCTTGAGGATATGAAGACAAAAATCCAGGTTGGTCAGTGACTAGGGCTGGTAGATCTCTGTGGGATTTCCTAGTGAAATGCTAAAAGGAGGCAGTTAAACTGCCTGCTTATCAACACAGTCCTCTTCAACTAGCCGCCAGCAATACAAGTGCATCTCTACCTCAACGGGAGCAAGGGAAAGAGGAGGAAAAAAGAACCAACTTATTTCCTCTTTTTCTCCCCTCCCCGCCCAAACCCGAAGAAAAATATTTTGTGCTCCTTTTACATATCTGATGAATGTATTTTTGTTCTTAAAATAAAACAGGTTCTTGCCCACACAGAGAGCTGCTAATCTAGGCCCTAACTCTGCAACTTGCTTCCTGCAGTCAGCCCTCCAAGATCAAACCTTGCTGACCTTATTGCAGATTTTCTGCCGCAGTCAGTCATCTCCCAAGCTGCCTAAAAGGGCTAATACGTGTAACGGTTGCAAATACATGAGTCATGTATGCCCTAATAAGCTCCTAAAATTATGAAAATGCTTTTATCACCCAAAGCAGCAGAATCTGTGGAGTCTGGAACAGAGCAGCAGAGGACTAAGCTTATCCACAAAGAAGAAAGCCTAATCTTCCAACATTTCAGACTAATAAATTATCAGAATGCTGACTAATAAATAATCAGAAGGAAATGACTGGACTACGTCAATCAAAACATCCTCTTTTGTTCAAGTTTTGGGCCTGTGAGCAGCTCCAAGGAAAAGTATAGTGAGACCCAGCGTATATACATACCCGTAACAAGTCTCAACTACAGGGTCTGTAAATTACCACTGGCAATTACTACTCTACTCCTAAACAAAGACACAGCTACCTTTGGGGGACTGGAGTGGAAAGATCATTGTGGAAAACAAAGGTTTTTGCTACTGATTAAGTACATATGAAAGATAATCAATGGTATAGAACACACAAGCACACTTTGTAGTCAAAAGTCCATTTTTAATTCTGAGTCTTTAGGTGCTGCAACATAATTGAGTGTAATTTATCAATGCATTTCCAAAGCACCAAGAGGGTTTTGCTTAATATATGTTACAGCTTGCCAGCTGCATGAACATTTTCCGTTAACAATGTGGTAGCAATTCAAAATTTTGTTTCTTGGCACAAGACTGACAATAGATAACGATTATGTTAAAATTAGAAACTGTTCAAAGCCACCAACCAAGTAAAGCATTTAATCATATAGTCCTTTCAAGCATGTGAACAGTTCCATTGTGCCACAGGTGAAAATTATAAAACATGCCATTAAATCCTACTAGATTAGAGAAATCACAAACAAAAATGTAATTCAAAAATCTCTAAAGCACCCTGGAACAAACAGGCTTGTGAAGCATGGAAGTCTGAATCTTTGCTGCCAGACTTTTTCTTTCATACATGAGGAGTAATGACGAAGAGAGACTGTCAAAGGCACAGATGGCTTCTTACCTCTCACTGAAGTCATGCCTTTTGAAGTCTCCTCCAATACGATTACAGAGAGGTTTAACAGAAGTCTTCGCATAAACTTTATTTTTGCTGTATTATAAATTAAACTTTGAACCTTTGTGACAGTCTGGTAAGGAGCCACATACTAATGGCAAAGTCAAAAGCCAGGAAAACCATCTAAAACCAGGAAAGACTCCTACGGCCCTGAAAGGGTCTCCATACGGTACACCACCCAGAGGCTGACAACGGCCTCGATACATAGTAAAAATCCCTTTTTTCCCCCCTTCTCCCTGGGAAAGGGGTACAACCCCCCCCCCCCCCCCAAAAAAAAAAAAAAAAGAAAAGCAGCAGTGTCATCAGCTGGGCTTTGGATGAGCTATAAGTTTGGGGAGGAGGAGTCTATCACCTAGAAGAGCCAGCTCAACCCAGAGAATAAGTAACGGACAACTGGCAAGAGGAAAACAAGGTAAAACATTCATTTCTACCAGAGGAGAATAATCACGTAGATAATGAGAGTCAGAAAAGGACACGGACCTATGTCTCTCTTGCACGCTAAAGGGACCAGTCTCTAGAAAGATGCCCAAAACCTGCCCCTTGAATTATCACGTTTCTGCAACGCCGCCGGAAAAGGCAGCATCCCCGAAGCGGAAGGCAGCGCCCGAGTAACCACGGGAGGCTGTGGGAGAGAGAAGGGCGACGGTTTCATAAGTACCCATCCAGGCTAGCTCTCACAGTGAGGAGAGCTCAGCTGTCGCACTGAAGACGCACTCCCCTAAAGCTGAGAAGTTTTAACGAACTTCTGAAGAGAAGCACTCACCTCTGTTCCTTTGCCCATGGAGGCAATAAAAACAGAAAATGCAAACAGGTCTGCCTGCTTATTTCCCCATTGAGAAATACTGCTTTAGTCTATATTATTCCTTTATATCATGTATTATGCTTCTCCAAAAATAACTGCATGCAGAGAAAAATGCATTAAACAAATAACCATTAACTCATTCTATTTTACAAAACCTGGAACAAGGCTTTCTTTTTTTTTCCCCCCCTCCCCATAAGATGCAGACATGAGTCACTGCCCTCAAAAAGTTACCTGTAATACCTTGAGAGCAAAACGGTACCCAGCAAGACCTTCACTGGAGGGGAAGGCCAGAGAGATGGTGAACGCTGTGGCCCCACTCCAGCAAAACATTTAAGCATTCGGATAAAAACCCAACTCAACCCCAGAGCTTTGCTGGATCGCAACCAGAGTGCTCAGCATCTGGCTGGATTGAGCCCTAAGGACGCATGCAAGGAGAAATCAGCAGTTTCAATTTAAATGCTAATCGTTATTCTTCCCAGTGAAAATTGAAGTATAACAAGTGATCCCTGTCACACAGAAATAGCCTTGATTGTTATTTAACGATCACAACGAATAGCTAGAAAGCATGAAATGAAGCTAATAAATCTTCTGTTGAGTCTGAAATTTTTGACAAACAAAAAGACTTACCGTTTTCAAAAACCATCAAAACCTGTATTTGTTCATCTGACCTGAAAGAGGCCTGCAACCCAGGAACTCCTACTTACTATTCCAGAAAGGACACATTCAACATCCCTCCAACTCAAATGGAGAGCTTCATGAGCTCCTTCCTATTTAACCTTCAAACTTTAAAAACTCTGTGAATTTCTTCCTTTTCTTGCCTCAAAGATACTAAACGGTGTCAAAATAATTGAACCTCTGTTCCAGTGAAAACCACTAAAAATTATTCTTCAGACTAGTACAGCATATCAATTTAGGAACTTTTTAGTATTTTTAAACTAAGTTTGAGAAGATGCTCTGAAAAGTTTTCAAAAAGTAAGATCCTTTTTAACTATCATACATGAATAAAGCTATACCTAATTACAGGGCAAACTTCAATAAAACATTGTCACAAGGGTTGTTGAACACATTCATGTGGTTCTTGGCTTAGGTGATACAACAAAAATCAAAGCTATAATGGAAAGCCAGTGATAAGTCTCTTCACAGTAGAGGTCACCTGTGTAATTAAGAGTCTGTATTCTAGTTTAGTACAGGATTTAAATAAGGGTTATAATCACTAGAATTAAAGAAAAACACAGTGAGTACATATACTGCTGAATGGACATGCATTCTAAAGGCAAAAAACCATACATGATTTTCACTAAAGAGTATCTAGAAACCCAGTGCAGACAATGCCATACATCTGCAATCATTAGTATCATGAAAAGGTACCTGTATAATGCAGGTTATGGCTTACTATTTATAACTCTGTATTATTCATCTTTATTGAATCCGTATCCTTAATAAATAGTAAGGCTACAAGCACTGCAATACTAACCCAAGCAAGATTAGCATTCAAAGCAGCAGGCATTTTCATATGAATTAGAAATTTATGCTTATGACTTAAAGCTGAATGACAACCCCAAAATGAGTGAATTATCCCACTATCATTAGAAAACAAATTCAAGAACAGGTATCAAGTTTTTCAAATTAGTTTCATTAGCCATATTTCATAATTAACTATTAAATCTACTCCAGATTTTTTCAAAGCACTAAGGGAATTTCAGTAACACAGAACTACGCTACAGCTCTATGTTATTAACAGCTTTACGAAGAAGTGTAGCAAGTTTGAGACCAGAGGGAATTACCTGGCTTGAGGATTTGTAATCAAAAGCTACCAAGTATGACTAGAAGTATCACACAGCAGTGAAGCTGGCCAGAAAATGAGGAGAAATATTTGCGGAGGGGGTGAGTGGGGGTGTGTGTGTGGGGGGGTGTCTTTACCTTATGAACTTTTAAAACATGACATTTGCATGTATGCAGTTTCAACTACATCTCTCTAGTAGTTTACCCAGTGTAGGAATGTTTTGTCCATGTAAGCTTATTTTTAAGCACTAATGTATGTAATAGTGCAAGTAGGTACCAAGGAAAATCGAATGGAATCTTGGCCCTTTTTATCTTTATTGATCCAGTGCTGAGACATCTCCACCTGCAGCTCCTTGACAGATCCTTGATAACTGAACTTCAGGCCCAAAGTCAACTGCCCAAATTTCCACTCCCTCCATTGGTTTTTAGGACAGCATAGAATACACAAACATAAGCTGAAATGTCCAGCGATTTGAACAGATTTTTAAAGAATTTTAGTGCTACTTGACCTAAAATACAGTAGATTTTCTGAAATTCAAGTTCTTGTGTCAGTGCTATTCACCATAGGATGTTTGTCTTCCCATGGTAAATTAAGAAATAAGACAAACAGCTACATAAATCCTTTTCTTCCTTTCTTATTCCAGCCTCCTGGGAGAATACAAATATAGTACAATTTGTTTGGCTTTTAACATAGCTAGGCTATGTTCTGTTTTAACTGAAGATAAGCCAAAGTAGGTTGTTTTTATTTTTAACCAAATAGTTCAATTTACATTAAAAACAGACATCAAGACAGTTTTTTTTTTATTATTATTCCCCTCCCCCTGGAAAAAGGAAAGATGAAACAAGTGCAACCTCACGAGAGTCCAAAACATGAGACATCTGAGTCTTAGCAATCAATCGTTAAGTAATTTGTGATAGCTTAAATGAATTTTCCTTAGCGAACCAGTATTTCTTAAACAAAGCATTGTTCATAACTTAATGTTCCATAAATCCAAAACTCCAGCTAGGTGTCATGACAGGAAGCTTTCAATTATACCTTCTTCTATTAACTTCTAAAGGTAGCCTTGTGCAATACATTCCTGAACGATTTAATCATCCTGCATTCACTGTGAATAATGTTGCAAAGTTGACGTGCCTGCTACAGTGTTTTACTACGCATAATTAGTCACTACTGAAATTTCCACTTGATTAGATTATTCAGCAACTTAAAACATTAAAATATGCATTCACTGAGAATTGATTCTGAGAAATATCAATTCTGGAAGCCTCTTCTCACACCAGAAGAAAAGAGTGCTTTTGACAGGAATTTCAATACATAAAAATGATACTGTTGGAATCCGATATAAAAGGGTGCTGTCTCATTTCTGTTCATTCATATAAATATATATATATATATGAGAATTAAACCACTCCCCACACCACGTCCTCATTACAAATTAGCATAAATAATTAAGAAGCATATTTTAAGACGACATTGCCTCTTTTGCATTTTATTTCAATCTTATACGCAGTGTACTCTTTGAGCAGAGATATATGCACCAGACTCCAGCTTCCAGACCCAGACTCCAAACACTACTATACGAGCTGGCTGTTACAGATGTCTCTTAGCTCCAGTGTAGAGGAGACACCTGAAATATTTCTAGACAGAAAATTGAGTCTTACAAGACCAAATTAGTCTTTGCACTCTGTCCAATAAAGAAGTTATTACAGGTATTTACTTAGGTTACCTTCCTCCCCTTCCCTCCTCTCCTCAATTTATCCCTTTAACTCAACAGGACGAATGGGGCTGGATGACCTCTGCGTTTGAACAGCAGGTCAGGGGTGGAGGCGCAGAAAATACGCTCGTATCAACTACACAGTCAGATCCGTTCAGACCTATTGCTCTTGGCTTGCCACCACAAGCCAGTCTGAGTGATGTTATAAATTACCTGATGCTAAGTATAAGCTTCTTGCATCTCCTCACTCATCTCTGGAAAGTTTTGCAGCACATGACAAAGAACCAACCCATGGCTACACGAACAGGCCGCCCAGAGAGGTTATGAGGTCTCCTTCCTTGGAGATATTCAAAGCTATTCGGATATAAACCTGGACAACGTGCTCTAGGTAACCCTGCTTGAGCAGGGGGGTTGGAGTAGATGATCTCCAGAGGTCTCTTCCAGCCTGTGATTCTGTAATGCAAACAGCATCTGAGCCTGCTGAATCATGGATCACCTCAAATCAGGTCAGTTCAATTTCCATTACATATTTTTACAATTATAAAGCCCCACCACGTCCTTAAATCCATTTTGAAAAGACTTCAAGGTAGGTGGTCTAAGCTGTGATGCACATGAAAGCAAAACAAGCTGCATCCAGGAAATATCACTCTTTCATATATATTAATTGTGGGCAGAGCCGGTAGCAATTCTGGTAGCTGCTAGAAAACTCAAGGCTACTTAACACTTGAGATTGAAAGACTAGATTCCCTGGTAATTCTGCCAAATCTGAATCCTTAAGGCTGAAGTTCTTCATGCCTATCCTGATCTGACTTGTAAAATTGGATGGAGTGTTCCACCACATCAACAAGACAAGACGCATTTGTACTGTCCACAAAACACGCATATGAAGGTTTGTGCATTTTAAACAAAACATCCAACCTCTTCTAACGTCTTTGAGAAGAAACTTTAAGCTCTCCGTATGTCAGAGTAGAGACCTGAAAAATGCCAGAACACTTGAGTCACACAGATTTAGAAGAAATGCCTAGTGCAGCCCCTTCTGAAAAATCCATCCCAATCTGTATAAACTGTAGCTTGCTTGGACTGGACAGGTTAGGCGGAAGAGGGAGAAGACATCTTGGCAAATTAGGGACAGGAGTAAAGGAGAACACGAGGCAAAGTCTCAAAAAGGTGATCCTGCTGGCCGGGGTCTATTTCTATTAAAAAACATTCCCCTCCAACATCTGGAGGGCTTCTTGCACACCTTAAATTCAGCTTGCATGTATATGCACTCTGCTTTGATCTTCTCACACCTCCCCTCCCACAGGAACCCGAGTCACTCTCTGCAAAGGATGGCCAACATTCAGCGTATGAATCAGGACCACACAGCAAATCAAGTCTTACTGGGGGACACCTGTTTTATTTACTGAATGAACTGGAAAGCACGTAAGAACTGCTAGCAACAGCAAGGACAGCAGCAGAGTCCAGGGCGTATCCCTGTTCACTTTTCAAGCCAGGGATCCTAGGGATATCAGAGACAAACACATACGCTGTGCTTCAAACCCTGACAAAGGAAACAGCAGCATCAGCAGAAGGGCAAGGCAAAACTTGGGGAACCGAAGTTTCAAAGAGCTGCAAATAAACACACAAAAGATTGCCTGTCATAGCCTTAAGTATATATTGTCTTACCTAAGATGGAATTTTCAAACATATTGGTAAAAATTGATTTCCTACTAGATCGGAGCAATCACAATCGTAAATCCTAGGTTAATGAAGCCACAGGGACTTGACAACTAGCAAAACACTTTTTTCAAAGAAATAAGAGTCACACAAGAAACAGGGGAAGATATTTTTAAATAAACTTGAAAAAAATCCTTTCAGACATTTATTGCCTCAAAGAAAAAAGGGAGGCAAAAAACAGTTCTCTTCTCCTTTCTAAAGGTTGCCCTTGAAACACTTGACCTTTTACATTAACACAGTGCTGCAGATTAAATTAAGATTCAAGATTCAATCGCTTAGAAGCCTTTCTAATAAATACTATTTCCCAATCCATTCGAGTGACAAAAACTCCTAAATCCAATTCTTTAAAACGATTTTGAGAACTCAGGAACCCAAAATCCTTTGATTTTCAGGGATATTAACCGTTTCTGAAAGTATTATCCCTGAACTCTAATCACAGCTAGGAAGTGTGTAGTAAAATTAAAGGAGGAAAAAAAAAAATAAATAAAAAGGAGCAGACCCAGGCAGGGACCCTATCCTATACTGAGTTCAGAGTGGATCTCAGTGTTCAGCACCTTGCAAAACAGGCGCACCACAGCTCGCAAGAACAAGCACCTTATCAGCACAACGAGTCTAAGAGTTAAGTAGTACGAGCAGGGATCATAACGGAGCCATGGCACTCCTCAGTTACACGACTGTACCAAGGGCTTTTGGAGACTTTTTCAGCTCTTTTTCACTTTAAAAGAACTGGAAGAAACCTTCCCCTACAGTCACATATTCCTATCAATCACAACAATTTACAGCTTTACTTTTAGCAATATTATTAAATTAGGTATAGATGCATAGCAAATCTTCCTGAAACATACACTTTCAGTCCGACAAAGCTTCCTGCTGGGAGACTTTAGCTGAGTATTTGTAAAGGTTTGCAAGCATAAGATCAGTACCACGTTTCTTGCTGGGATTATTCCAATAGGACCTTTCAAACTACAGCCAATTGGTTAGGTCAGCTGCTGTTTTAAAAGAAACAAATCCTTTCAGATAAAATAATTTCTACATTTGCATTCTCCTTGAACTCAAAAACAGCTGTTGTGAAAATGAAATATGGACATCTAAATAGTGACTGGCATAAAAGATGGAGGCTAGAGAGCTACAGTTGAGCAATATGAAATATAACAGTCTCTATACAATATTAACATTCTTTTTGAATCTGGACACTGATTTAGCACTAGCAAAGGGATTATTTTGCTAGCTCAAGGAAAGAATAGAAGTCATGCCAGAAACCGCCTGGGAATACGCAGGTGAGGGGAGGAAGAGGAGAAAGGGATGAGGAGTCAGGAGGCTAGCTGGACTGCAGAGATCATGGACTCTGGATGAAGAGTTCAGCAGGCCACCAGCAGGAAGAAACTACAAGCCCGCTAAAAGGCAGAGTAAAGGATGAAGACCTCAGGAAAGGAGTGCGTGTGCGTGTGTGTGTGTTTACTGGCAAGAAGTGGGGGAACAAGATGAGAAGCTTCAGAGGACAATCTAGTTCTGTAACTAGGACAAGGAGCCGCATAAGATGGGACAGAGTAGATAAGACTACTGTGAGAACTGGCTGCATGAACAGATGTCACCAAGCTTAGAAAGAATGGGCAAAACAGCCTACTTCTCCCACCACCCACTACCTTGTATAACAGCACTTCCTTGTCTTGGAGGCAGCAAAATAACGTGAACAACTTCAAACCTAGAGGCTTTATAGCAAGATGCAATGAATCTGTAATCAGTTGGACAGAGATGAGCTAGAAGAGCAGAGAAACACTGCTCTTGAGAAACACAACAGCATGCTAGGACGAAACCCTGAACCACATGGAAATACCTGTCAGTGATGCCAGCCCAGCATTACATGAGGAATCTCACGGCAGAATCGAGAAGAAAACCCAGTTTCCCAAAGAAACTTTTAGCTGCCTTAACAGTATATGCAACCTTTATCTTCCCATCTTGCATCATTCACTCTACTGCTTTCAGCTTCTCCAGCATATGCAGCAGGAGCCATGTGGACAATGTTCGCCTTCACCGTGCAGTCTTGCTTCCTCCCCACGGCACAACCATCCCTCCTGTTGAACGAGGCAGAGGGGAACAGCAGGCAGTCCTGTAAGCAAAGCCTGTGTCCTAATATGTGCATAAAAACATAAAGTTAAGATTGCTTGCTTCTCCCATTTCCTAGCTAGAATATTTTCCTTACGCAACATTACCATTCTCTCAGATCCATCTGTTCAGCCTGGAAAAATACGGTCTCAAATATTTTGCCCACATATTCAGAGACTCCACCGATTTCCGAGTTGTGAGTGCTCAGCACTTTCAAAACTCAAATGTGGCTCCATTTCCAGAAGAAACCTGTCTGAATAAGACTGCTCTTGGGTTTATACTACAAGAGATAAAGGCACTGGGTGTTTTTATTTGTAGGAATAACCCAGCTAGGTGGAGGGAAAAAAAAAAAAAAAAACCTAAAGTTCCAGACTTACTTACTTACTCAAATCTAACATACAAAAACTAAATTAAAATAGTTAGAACTGCAGCATGACTGTCCTACTTAAGAAACAAACAAGTAAGAAGTTATGTCATATAACCTCTTCCAGCCACTCACTTCTTAGCTCTCTACCCTAGCAGACTAATCCATGCAATCAAGTATACAGCGTGAAAAGGCCACTTCTGGTACAACAGTCAAGAACAGTTATCCACAGACAATGAAGTGATCTAGGATGGATCAAAGTAGTACTCGGTCTCAGGATTACCAGAAATTGCTGTTACTAAACACAAACACACAACATTAAGTTAAGTTTTTCTTTTTCTTTTCTTTTTTTTTTTTTAAACGCATACTCAACTGCACTCAAAATGATCCAATCAACATTAAGAAAAGAAAAAAAATGCAGCAAAGTATAAGACTGGTAAGCGTTCAAGGCAAGGAAACCAAAAATCAAAATCATTCTGAGGCACTTCAGAAATGGAACAGTTTCTTGCATATTTCTGCAATTATTTTCCCTAGGGCATGAAAAATACATTTTGGGCTCTTATTTACGAGTTTTAGAGACCTCATTCATTATTCTGTCCATCCAGATAACAACAAATCTTAACATGAGAAGCTCTGTGTTTGATTTTGTGAAATTTTAGTGCGTATTATGGACTAAATACATGTACATCAGATTTCTGAGAGCTCTCAAGGCATCCAAAACTCTGTGCAATAATCTGAAAGACTACACTTAGGTGTTCTGTGAAATCTCTGAAAGCATAATTTGTTCCTTTGACAAGTTAAGAGTTGGACTCCATTCAAAGAGCTCTTACTAAACATTCCTAAATGGCTATCATGGTGAAAAGAAAAAGGAAAACAAAGAGAGAAAAAAAACTAGTTTGTTACAAAGGGGATGGTGTAAATCAACACCACAATTTTCATAAAAGCACTGGTCCTGAAGCCTACGGCACCCCTCCTTATTTGAGCCACCTATGCCAACAGATTACTACAGACTTCCAATTCCTTCCCCAACTAAAGGATGCCAGCCAGAGGGAAAAGACATCCAATCCTGCCAGACAAACTATGCTCCATCAAGGGGATTTCAAGGCACGCAACTAAGTTCAAATGAGGATGATGGTTCTTATCTCTAACTCCTATAAGCAGGCAGAAAGGAGGAAAGGAGAAGCTGCCATTATTCCCAAACTAAGCACTACGAAACACATCATCCAGAGCTAAGGTTATACTAGGAAGAAATCCAAACATGTTAAGGCATGAAAATGAAAAATGTAGGCAGCAGGACATGTATATTGGCTCACATAAATCCCTACACAAAGTCCTTTGGCAACAGATTAAAAAAAGATTTGTAGTCGTGGAACGAGAAGCAAAGTACTTTCAAGGATCACACACTTCACAACAGGAGGAACTAGTTTCTTCCTGAAAAAGACACAGTGGAACTGGTATTAAATAGTCCAACACACAGAAGCAAATATTTAAAATATTCAATAACCAGAGAAAACTGAAGAACTTCGAAGGACCTAAGACAAAAAGAGAACAGGCTGGACAACAGGTAGACCAAAGGAGTACTGTTAAATGAAAATAATAAACACTGCATGTATAATATAAATCATTTGGTATTACACCAGAACTTAAGCCACAAACTTAAGGAGCTGGGAATTCCTATAGAGGCTTCAATAAAACGCTTACTCCCTCTGCAATCACAGAGTTAATAAAAACAAACTTAGCTCAAATAAAGTCTGGGATGAAAAATGCCGTGAAATCTATTATATCATCGCTGCAGAAGCCAACTGGATGTTATCCTCAGAGCACAGCATTCAATTCCAAACATGCTATCAAAAAACCCCCAAAAAACAACAACAACAACAACAAAAAAGTCACAGAAAGTGGAAGGAGAATCAATGATACCATGATACCATCAGGGATGCTGAAGTGAAACTTCCTGTGTGGAGAGCTGGAGAACAAGGACTGCTCTTCTTGAATAGGAAATGGGACAGAAGTGCACAAAGACAGACATGGCATCTAGAACAAAGAGAGAAATGTTTCTTTTTTCTCAATGCAAAAGCAAGCAAACGTGGAGTGAAAAGGAATGGCAGGTAGGCCAGAATGCTAAAGGAAACCATTTTCCTCCTGACCCCCTAATTAATCTGTGGATCTCTGTCCAAGAAGTGGACTATACCAAACTAAAAAAAAGTTAGATACTTACAAAAACAAGATAGTCACAATTATAATAAAAACAGGAAATTACACATTCACTGAAGATTTACATATCACCTAAATAAGTTAGAGCTTCTGGATGAGGACCACTCAAAAGGTAGGCTTTAGCTTGGGTCTGTGCCACAAGTAAATTTTGTCAAAGACAAGATGAGCAATATCCCTGCATTCTCGAAGGAAAGTTTATACTCCTTATAACTCCAGAAAGGAGATATAAGCATCACCACAGACTCCAAACGTAAAAGCATCATATGATGTCTGTGCCAGTGGAGATGCCCTGCTGTCTCCTGCGCAGGCCCTGGTAAAAACGAAGAGAGGAGACCCACTTGGATGCTCAATAAATAATAATCACTAGAAGACACATTCAAAGCATAAACCAGGGCTGGAAAAAGGACTTTAAGCCCACTTGCTTCACCACATATGCCAAGAGCTGACCTACAGTAAGGTGAAAGTTTCTTGGAGGGCCAAAATATTTCTCTGCAGGGTTTCTGTCACTTTTTGCTGAAGCAGCAGGCCTTGGCCACCATCAGGAAGGACAATGAGTCACATAAATTGATGGCCTGATCCAGTCTAGCAGCACCTACCTACCTTTATCATTACAAGTTTCTCCTTTTCTACTGGTGTATGTGATGCTGATTTTTAAAGACAGCAGCTCTGTGTTGTCCAGATGACCAGGGTATGCTATATAAGAATTAGATTGATAAGAGGGAAGGGGGAGGAGGTTGGTGGGCAAACACACTGTGATGTACCCAACAGCAAGTGCTAGTGGCTATCCAAAGTGTTTTCAGAATCATAACACCACCTAAAAGGAGATACCACAGACCTAAAGTAAAGGGTTTGGGGTTTAAAACAATCAAACTATAAGGATGATGCGGTTTAAAAAAAAAAAAAAAAAAAAAAAAGCCTCTCTTCTCTTCCTGCTGATTTTAAAATGGATGAGTAGTGCACAGCATCCATTTTCTGTTCTCTGAAGTTCAGTAAACTTTTCATAGTGGAATATTAGATTTTTTTCCTTTCTTCCGGCCAAATTATGCATAGACAGCAGTTCACTTTAAATAAATAAATAAAACAAAGCCTTATGTAAATGTATTTCAATAAAGGGACTGTGCTCCCTGCTTGCTTAAATTAAAAAACTGACACGACAAAGAGATCAAAGCATGAACGCTCATTAACACTTCTGGTGACCTTAGCCCAGATGTACTTTCCCTCATCGAGCTGCACTTCACATCCAAAAAACGAGAAATAGGGAGAAACAGGACCTAAGTGCTTTGCTTGTAAAAGACATTTTCATAGCAGGTAGGAAGATCAGAGTCTTGTTTAACTTTGAAAACTGACTCTATTTACAAACAAGAAATTATTTCCTATCTGAGAAATCCTTCTTTAATCTGCAGAGGCAGCAGTTGCCACCTTTTTTTCATTTTGTCCTGTTTTAAGGTATTAACCCCTGGCTTGCTAACCCAGCTCTGCAAACCAGTGACGTGGAGCAGTTAGGAGTATATCAGTCAACCAAAGTACCTGCAGCTTCTGCTAAAAGCTCTGGAAATTACTCAGACATGAAGACAGACCATTCACAGAGGGCAGTCAATTCCAGACAGCGGACAACATGGGGAGGTGGCAACAAAGCATCCCTGTGTGAAAATTCAAAATAAATCGTTCCCATTAAGTCACTAACAGTACTGTTGGCACTTTATATACTGTATAAGGAAGATATAAAGGGATATTAATGTTTCAAGACGCAATAAGCAGGATAACAGAATAATGAAGACCAATATGATTTGTACTGCAACAGCTCCCAAAGGCCCTGTTCTGGATGGGAGTCCCACAGCGCTATGTACTGCAAAGTATTACTGAGCCCCCATTTCAGAAACCACACAATCTAAAGGCAATTAAGCTAAGAAAAATTAAGTAGGATATTAATCCGATGGTTTGCAACAGCTCTGTTCTTTAGATGCGATATGGTTTTGGAGTCAGTACTGCCACTTGAGCCTAGAGGAAAAGATGGTTACGATCCTTCTCTGACAATCGGATTCAGGAGCAGTTAGGGATGCTAAGAAAGCAGTAACAATAAGTATTCCTCATCTCAGTCATGAAAAGCTTGGCTCACAAAAAGGTGATGTGGTTATCCTGCAGAAGGGAATAAAAAGATTGTTTTTCCGTTTAAGTAGTACAACACAGTTTCCCAATTTTAGAAGCTGGAACTGGGTGTTAAATTTCCGTAAAATCCACTTAAATTTACACAGAAATTTTCAAAGACCATTTCCATCAAAATATTAGCCTTTCATTTGCATGATGTACCCTTTATAAAAAAAAAACACATTTTAAGAGAATGTTACAAGAAAATAGCTGGAAGTCATCCCAGAAACCACTGCATTATATATCCTTTCTGTAATCCAGGAGAAAAAGATACCGTGTGCTCTTCGAGACTTGGAGACAGAAAAGGACAAATCATCACAGATTCAGCATTTGCTGTCACATCCCCTAGTATTTCTCGAAATGCACTTTACGCAGGGGGAATTTCTCTTATAAAATACACACAATTCTTCATTTATCAAATCAAAAAGATTTAATGAATTATCAACATTTTTTCTGTTTGCTTTTTCTGCCTTGCAGCTCAAAGAGGCTATTACCACAGTTCACTCACAAAGCAATTAACATCCATGCACACACTTATTATGCAAATACTTGATCAAAATAAGCGATCTTGCAAGAGGAACCTTGCTCTCCAACAATCAATAAAGCAGCAACGCGGAAAAGTCTATTGTGGTCACAGGAACTGATAAAAAAGGCATCCAAAATAACATCCTAAGAACAGTCCGGGCATATATGCTGTTTAAAGACATAAATACAATAACGATTACAGACTGCGCTGTCAAAAGCGCTCAGCTTAGCTCTAAATGAGCACTTCTAAAATCCCACCATTCAACACTAAATACTGCAAATTAAGTTAATACAGCCTACTCATCTTTAATCCAGTAATACCTTTAAAGTCCTGATGCACCTAATTACAAAGCACCAATGTAGCTAAAAATTACTCCCCAGCCAGACAGAGCCCAGAGAGATCCCTTAAACCCCCTTCTTTCGGAGGGAAGAAGAAAGGCCCTGAAGGTAACAACATATGGAAGATACATGAGCAAGCAGCAGCCTAACAGAGACACCAAAAAGCAGGGCAGCATCCAGAAGTAAGCTCCTCATAGAAAGTCTGTGCTTAAATGGCATCCAGCTAGCTCTTCCTCAGTGTATTAGGGGATCACACAGCAGCTAAAGCCCGAATCCGACCCCGTTCACACAGCATGGAGCTCGGGTGCACAACAGAGGGAGCCCAGCGTAGCCAAGAGCCACCTTGAGGACAAAGCTGAGAAAACCTCAAGATTTCTTTGCTAGGAAGAACGAACAAACACGAACACACACGAAAACTAGCTCTCTTTATTAACAACAAAGGACCTGAATAGCAACTGGAGCAGCAGCGTGCGTACGTCCTCGCGTGGGAGATGCTACGGGTGAGTCCTGGGGTACGGAGAGCGTGCTCTGCTCGGCAAGCCGGTCTCAGAGGGCTGTTTCTCACTCCCCCTGCTTGCGTATGGTGACACGCTGCCCTCTCCTTCGCCTGAAGCACAAGGTGCTGATCCAGTGCCCAGAGAAGTCAATGGGAAGATACCCATGGAGCTAATGGAAGAGACGTGCGAAGCCACGCTCACAAACCTTCCTGGAATCTGTTGCTGTGCCCTGAAGTTGGTCTCGGAGCATAATCTGCAGAGCTGCTTGGACCTAGAAACCCCCTGAACTGTACATTGACCTCATTCCCACAACTAAATGTTAAATATATGCTAATACTATTTAGGTACCTTACCTCCCTGGGGCCCTTTCCATCCTCAGCGTCTGTACAACTGTACCCATTAACCGCCAAAAATCAGATTAACCTGCTTAGCAGAGCTAACATTAGTGTTAACACAGTAGGAATGTGTTTAAATTTGACACTGAGTAATTAAACTAAATCATATGTATTTAAAGTGCATTGTTCCAAAGGCACTCTCAAATCACTGCAAAGCTGTAGATAATTATGTACAGCAGTCAGTGCACTGGAAAGAAGATGGGGAAATGTTTCTGACAAAGTGAAGGGAGCTGGTATGCTCTGAACATAATCTGAAGAAAGAATATGGGTGTTGCATAGCTCATAACCTATAAATTAAACTGTCAATAAAAAAAGAGAATAGGGGAAATAAAGGCGAAAAGAGAAAGACAGCCATTTCTTTAAATGAAACTCAGGTGCTGAATCCCTTTCCATATCTAACTGTATCCATTTTTAATCCAATCTTATTTTGTTCTAAGCATCATTTCCTAGATATCAAAATCAGCACAAAGGGCTATGTATTTCTCAATAAAGATTTGACAGGCTAATAAATTATACTTCTAGTTTTTACTGGTATGCTACAGCAGTTAATTTATACAAACACAGCTGCATAAAAAAGTTATAGCTGTAGAATTAATATTTTCATGAAAAATATTATTTGGCAGCTAACAACCCCTAAAAAGGAAAAAAAATGGTGCATGATAAAGAGTTCTACCTAAAATGACTAATGGGGAGGAGGAAGGAAAGGGCAGCGTGTTAAGCTGCAGCAAAATATAATGTAACTATTGATCTCAGCAATTGGTAGCAGGTTGTCTTTCAGATCATAGCTACTTTTATAGTTATACAAACGTCCTTGCTCGCACAACAGTGAAGGTCTTAAAACAACTGACCCAATTTTTTCTTCTTTTTTTTCAGGGGTTGGGGCTCCAATTTCATCTATACATAGGGTAGCAATTAAAAAAAAAATCCACAACAAAAATGCAGTGAATAATGAATGTTATACTAATGCTGTAATTCTCTATTTTAAGTAGAATAATCACACCTATAGCAGCATAGCAGGTTAATGACAGTTGCATCAACATGAAATCCGGTAATAACACACAGTTTTAAAATGATCTTACACGACAGAAAATCTAAAAAGGCAGAAGGCTTTTCAGATGCTGGACTTCTGCACACAAAATGAACTACAGGGAACGCCGCTGAGAGATGTATGCATCTTACCTGTGAGCACAGCTTTTGCTGAAGGGTCTGCCAGATCCAGCGCGGATTTCCCGTCGGTGTTCCGAATGTTTGGATCAGCTCCGTGCTGCAGCAGCACTGTGCAAGGAAAGCAGAAACAGTATCTCACCTCGGGGATACACAGATTATTTACTGTTAAGTGTCTCCTCGGCATGATGTAGGCATAAACACACATTGCGCAATTTTCTTTATTTTTCCCCCCCGTTTTTCCCTTTTTAAGCACTGCAGCAAAGGATCCTCTCTGGAGTAAGGCTAAGTTGGCAAGTTACGATACAGTAAGATCACATGACCTCACATGATAAACATGAACCCTGATTCTCTTGCAATACTCCATTTCAGGTGCCTGCTGACAGCTAGCTGGGAAGCTGTGCATCCACTGACTCACACTGGGAAATCTGCTAGCTGTGAAACCTGCTCGGGTCTTTACTACCACTCCTGCTGCTTGTTGCCACTCCTGTTCCTTTTAGTGCTGAATATCCAAAGCCTTCCCTGCCTCTGCACAGCAGTAAAACTCCAGCCTTTTAGTGGCTCACCACTTGCACACAAAATTTTAACCACAGCATACTGGCTTGCCTTCAAAAAGTATAAGAAATAGGGTAAGATGTGTATCTTGGTACCCTGTGGTCTGTATGTTCAGAAGCTATTATTCTTCCTAGTAATTTTTTTTTCTCCCTACTAAAACTGTTGAGAGGTAAAAATTAAGTTACATAAAAATATTCAGAGTGCAACATGCAACCATATGCCTAGGAAGGCATTGCTACAGTGAATCACCACGCACAAAAGCTCTTAAAAAACTGGAAATGTCTATTTCACCTATACACTCTTTTGGCCAGAAACAGCATGATAACGATGAAATTCAGCCTACCGCCCTTCAAGGCCACAGCATTTTCTCCCCACCACAATAACAAAGTCCATAGCAAAATTAAAGGTCTGTCAGACAGGGCCTCAATTCTCCCCTTCGCCCGATCTTGTGGGGGGGGGGGGGGGGGAAGTATAACCTATTGGCAATTCAGAGTGATGGCTTCATATCTACTTTGAACAAGGGTGAAGGACAGTGCAGAGCACAGAGGAACAGACTCACTGCCAACGAGACCAAGTGAAAAGCAGCAGACATTTATGGCAGTTCGTGCAACAATGCCTGTAGATATGCAGCTGGACTAACGGATTCAAGATGAAGAAATACTGGCAAATGCTCCTTGTAACTGAAGGTGCAAAAATGCTTTGTGGACAGGATTCTCCAGAAAAAAAATTAACCCAGTCCAGAACAAAAGTAATTAGCACTAATTATATTTAATGAGCGAGAGGTTTTTCAGAAATAAGCTTTTTCTTAAAATCTTAACTGGTAGCATTATTTTTATTCCAACTTCTTCTCCTATATAATTTTGACTTTACATTGCCAAATTTCAGAAATTCCTGCTAAAATGTCCTATGCTGCATGCTTGCCTTAAGCCGCATTTTTGCAAAAACATCTGGCACATTAATGAAGTAAATTGACTTATTTTCTGTTCTGTCAAGAAGCTACAATTCATTCCTCCATGTTTTTGAACGCAGATTCAAGTAGGTGGATTGGGCTTTTCCCTGCAGTGCCTTTTTGCTATTCCAAGGGGAAGACACCAGAACTGAAAAAAATTCAGCTAGCATTTGCTCATAGAGGCTTATTAAGATCTGTCACCTCTGTTTTCTGCAGATGCCATCTGTGCCATGCAGGCTACCACCCCCTTAGAGATCTTACTCATGGAGAAGCCTGCCTCTGAGCCAGCCTCACAAGCCAGTCGAGCACACTCTGGCAGAGGGAGGCGAGCAGGACTTTTTTCCAGAATTTAAGCACCGTAGGCAGTACAGAAGGTAAGTACAGAGAGACACAGTGTGCCCTGTTCTCTTGGACTCCACTTTCAAGTGAACCTAGGTATTCTGGAGGACAGGAAAGCCATTTGTCCCAAAAGATGTCAGGGTAAGAGCTGAACCTCAAAAGAAGGAACCAGCAGCCAAACATCTATCGAGAAAAAGAGCAGGATAAAACGATGAAACAACACAGACTTGGAGAAGACATTGAAGGATTCATGCAGCAGAGAGTCTGGGACAAAGTACCAGGGGAGAGAACTGAAGAAGACAGCATGCAGCAGGGGAAGAGATACTAACTCAGATGAAAAGTCCAGGAAGAAAGACCAAGCTTTTCAGAGGGGAATGACTGGGATTTGGACAAAGTCTGGAGGTTTGGACTAGCACAAGAAGAAGAGCTGAGGCAGGTTAGAGTACAAGAACAGTGACTGTGGTAAGTGAGAGGTAATAACTGTAGAGACACCAGAGATCTGCAACCGCCTGAGCCTGCTGCTGAACCTGAAGCCCAGATTTTCAGTCTCTCAGTTCTTCAGACCTTGGCAATCCGAGAGCACTTCCCTCTACCTCTGCTTGTGCCCAAAGATGGCAACCCACTATCACTTTCAGCTCCTCTCTTGGCTCAAAGGGCAAAGGATTATGCAGCATATCAAAAGAGTTTAATCTCCCTAATGAACCATGAGGGTTTTTGTATGACTTACAACTTACGATTTTTGTCTCAAGGTTTTGATTAACCTAGACAAATACACAAAAAAAATGGACGAAAGATGCTTCAGCTGGAGTCCTACAAAACCCCTGAATTAGCAGCTACCTGTGGAACATGCGCTTGAAGCAGCCACACTAGGCTGAGAAAGGGAATCTGGCAGAACTCAGCTGCTGCAGCGGTGAGACTCACCCTTCCCGCTCCTGCAGTTGCTCATTCCACTCTCTAGGACCCTCCAACTGCTGCGAGCGCCAAGGACATGGTCCTGCAAACAGCAGCCTCCTTATCCCGTCCTACACACAGACCTACCCCGTGCAATGAATGAAGTGGGGGCTCAGGAAGGGAAACTGGATGATAAATAGGGACTGTGTTAGAATGCAGATGAATAGAGGGGGCAAATTCAGCACACAAAGGCAACCTTATTTCTTGCACTTCTTATACCATTTGACTTCATCCTTTTAACACTCTTTTAGTATATAATCTCACAAAAAGAGATTCAAGTAAGCAATACTGTCATCAACAAGAACATTAACAAAAGAAATACAGCATTTGATGTTTAGCCTATCAGTGTTACACAGCTGTACTTTTGTGCCTGGCAAACCACAGGTAGCTTCTAATTGAATGTTCTCCTACGTCTTCAAAACCTTTAACGCTACAGCCCAATGTAAAGTCCCTTCTAACCACAGGATATTTGAGATCTAGACACAGTGTGTCTCCCTAAATTTCCTTTCTAAATGCACCAGGACGTGTAAAAATGTCAAGATAGATCTCCTGTTGGAGCAAAATATTCCCTTTATAATGAAAGGCAACAGAAAAGCCATTCTAGCTAACTATAGCTATTTTGGATTTCAAGTGCTACACGCTGATTTTTGAGGATGGCTTCCGAGAAGCCTGAAAAGGAGACATTGCAATAGTTTCTATCAAGACAGTCCAGCCTAACAAGGGTTTGCACACAAATTCACTCCTGGAACCTTGTTAACTAGCATATTTTGGTATGCTGATTTATTTCTTCTAGACAGTAGAGGCACTGGGGTGTATTTTTTTTTTTCTGCACTGCAGGCAGTGCCCTTAATAATCGACAGCAATATTATTACTTTGCTCTCCTTGCCTTTCCTACACACCACATTGTACAAAGCGTAAAGAAGCCCTTCTTTTAATTGAATTTTTATATCCTACAAGGATATCAAAGGCTTATAAGCTCACCTGTAGAACAAACATGGACTGTACAATGGTTTGATACGTAATTATATTTTTTACCCCCATTAGTACTAACACAATTATATGTCTCTGATCTTCACATACTGTCTAAGATGCTTGACTTAATCATGTCAATATTATATCAAAATCAGTACCAGAGATGAGCAAGGCCAGAGTCTTCCCACCAAAAAAGAAAAAAATAATCACAGAGTATGAACTTACAACCACTAAACATTTCAGATTACTGCCAACTTGCTACAGCAGGATGAATCCCAACATTAAACACTTGGCCTACAGCCTCCTGGCACACCTTATTTTGAACTGTGAAGCTAAACAACATTACTTAATTCCTCTGTCAAATTAGAAACCCCTCAACAACAAGCATTTTTACTTTTAGGCATTCTCAACCTTCCCATTTTCACCAGCAAGGTAAGACAAAAACCTTCCGTGGTAACCACAGGGCAAAGGCACAAGTGACTTTTCTTCTCAGAAAACTTACAGGAGTTTGTCTACACACAAGCCATCACCTAAGTAGTCAGGCCTTCGTCCTTCATATTGCCTCAGAAGTGCACTGAAAGAAAACATTTTCAATTGGAACCA
Organism: Dromaius novaehollandiae; assembly: GCF_036370855.1. Lineage (NCBI taxonomy): Eukaryota > Metazoa > Chordata > Aves > Casuariiformes > Dromaiidae > Dromaius > Dromaius novaehollandiae. Next base: position 789,536 of record NC_088101.1, read on the forward strand.
ACCACACAAACACAGGGTTTTGTAACAAAAAATACAACTGAATTAGAATAACTGAATTGATTTTTATTCCTATGGTCGGCACGACCAAAGATCAGAAGAACGATTTTGTTATTGATTGTCTAGACCTAGCATCCACCAGGTTCCTGAGCATACTTGCAGGAATGCTGGTACAGTTCAGGTTTAGGTTTGCATCAGATGCACAGAAGTACAGAAAAAGATGCACACCCAAATCTAGATGTTTTTGTGTCCTTTCAACAGTCAGGGTAGACCTTCCAGATGTACTTGTGCTTAAAGCCACCTAGTGCTTTTAATTAAATTGCCCAAGTCTTCAGTTCCTGACAGCTCTGCCAAACCAACTGGGCTTATCTTGTCCTTGCTCACATTCTGTCTCCTCTTTCCCCACCAGCTTGTCCACCACTTTGTCCCACTGCCTTGTGCTCACAGCTTCTTCCAGCTACCCTAGCTCTAGCATATATATCTTCTCCCCCCCTTTCAACTTCACCTTCTGGAGATGACCTCCAAAAGGTGCCTTCCAAACTGGATTACTGTAACTCTATCTACTTACTCCCAAAGCACTGATGCACGAAGAAAACAGGAAGGAGAGGAAAAAAAAAAAAAAAAAAAAAAAAAAGTCCTCCCTTTGAGTCACAACATATGCACTACCCTCCATCTTCTCTCTAAAAAGGCATAATTCCAAAGTTGAGCAGTCTCTCATTAAACTTAGGTCCCAGGAGCACACAGATCTCAGTACTAGTCCCATGTAGGACATGTTCCCAAATTATACTTGACAGAAAATTAAATGGGCTTATTTATCTTCACATCCTGAAAACACCCAGACAATCCACTGGAATACAAACTATTAATTTTTTCAGGCAAGGCTGAAAAAAAACACTTAATTCTACACGTAAATCAAACCACGGAGGTTTTGAAGCTTTTCTTGTTACAAGAACAGTTTCTTAACTAGAAATTGTGTTTCTGTGATTCAGATCTAATAAACCCATTTTGATAAATTACCAGATATGCAAGCCTTTCTGTAAAATCACCCAAGATAACACAAAAGCTGCAGTATCCTCTTCGCAGCCTCCTAAAGCTGAACACAACAGATATAGCCAACAAAATTACCCCCTCCGTATTGCTGATTAACCACCTCCATGGACAGTCCCAGTCTTGGCTGCACAATACGAAGGACTATGTTCACCAACCATAGAAAGTACAAAGTGAAAATGTGAGAGGCAGTATCACCTGAGAGGTTACATGCAGCTCTGAAGGTGTAAGTATTATTACTTGACCTGACCACATCCTCGGTGTAGCAATCTTGAGGGTTCACAAGGCTACCAGGGGCCATTTGATCCAGCTATTCCTGCAAGCCTCAGAAACACCACTTCCATCCCTCAGCTAGGAGCAGTAGGAAGAAGGAGATGAACCAGCCCTACGCTCTCAACCCCATCTCTACAGCAAAAGCCACACAAAGCTGAATGCAAGAGAGGTTTACAGAGCAAAAGGGGCTAAGCACGATGAAGGATTTAGGTAGGGGTCAGGATAGCGTAAAGAGAACTGGGCATGTCTGGGAGCACTGCAGGTAGTTTATTTGTAGCAGGAGATGAAAATTGGCTGTCAGTTTGGGGACAGGAGGATAGGAACACACGTGGTAGAAGAGAGACAGGCAAACATGGAAGACAAGGCAGAAGCAGCAAAAATGCATAGGACAAAGCACTGGAGGGGAAAAAAAAAGAGTGAAGAATGAAGGCAGCCTGGGCAGCTAACTACCCAAGCAACTGCAGGGACAAATACAGTGGAAGTCCCTATAGCTGCTGGTAGGAAGAGTAAGAAAGAAGCTGCAGCAGGCTGGATCTCCAGGAAGAGAAGAGCTCACAGTTAACTGCAGAAGACTCCAAAGATCTGCATTATAGCAGCTTTTTTGCAAGGTTTTATTGCTCAGACTCAGGTGAACTCTTTAAGGCCAAGAGCTGCTCTCTCTGGGGCAAAGTCTGATGAACCCATCAAGCTGAGGAATTAGGTCCCACTGACCTCAACAGCCCTTTGACAAAAGGGTTTTGCAGAACTGCAACTATCCGTTACCCCAGACAATGGTCTTACTCCCAACTAACCAGCCCGTTGGTTTTGTTCACTGTTGCGGACAGGCAGCAAGAGACAAATTGCAGGCTGCAATAGTATGAAGAAGTGTAGATGAGCAGAAGCTTACAAAAGCACCACTAGGCCCTGCTACACAAACAAACAAAAACAAATGCGGAGAAAACTGGGACAAAGTTCTCCAACAGCACAGAGAGCCATGAGAATTTTTAAGGCAGGAAGAAACAGAAGATAATTAATCCTACGAGTCAGTTCCTGGAGATCTACAGTCTTCGTAAGTTAAAGGCACACTTGGTCTTAAACGTTTGTTTCTTAAGTGAAATTATGCTACCTCTAGTGAAAAAAGCAGAGCACAACACCACATAATGCACTGAACAATACTTTGGCTGAGTATGACGTGATCCAGATATGCTCACAGCACATGCCTGCGTGTTTCTACAACCTTGTCCTTAGTTAAGCAACAGTAGTAACAGCTGGGGGTGTCAACATATGCTAGGGGAGAAAAGATGCACAGTCAACAGGCAGCTTGGAAAACAGGTCCTAGCACAGAGGCACTTGTTGCTTCATAGCTGCATTGATCACTGCTCCTCTCATTTTCTTGACACAGGTCTGCTCTTAAGAAAGGCAAGGTGTCATGCATGCCTAGGGTGCCAGAAACCAAATCGGTTTTCTACAGTAACACAGTGCAACTATCAAATTGAGCAGATGACCAGTAAAACATGAAATCTAAACAGTGCCTGGAGGTCAGCTTTTCTTTCGGCTTCAGTGAAAGATTCACAGAAACAAGTTACGAGGCAGCAGTAAGAAAAGCCTCAGAGAAGTGGCATGAACAAGGTCTCCATGTACCAAGCCATTGTGAAGAAGAGAGGAATCTAGACAAAGAAGAGTATTAAGAAGCATCCTTTTAAAATGGAGTTTGTCCTACTTCCCTGTAAGCTCTAACTTTTCGGAAAGACAGTTTCTCTCAGTCTTCTCGTTGTCTTCCCCAAAAGTATGTTTAGACTTCGCTCACTGAGGTTTTGACCTCTTAAGCAAAATAGCCTGACTACTGGCCTACACACCCACCCCACAAGTCTCATTTCCCATGGTTATCCTTGCACTATAAAACAATTCAATGTATTTTAGAATTGTGTTTGCACTAGATGTTCCGAAGATCAGGTTCATTTAGTCAAACTAAGGTGGGGGAAAAGATCTGAATCAGAAAAAACAGCGGGCATCACACTCAGAGCTCTTCCAATGGGGTGAGAAGATAGCTTTTAAAGAGTCCCTTCTCCTGCAATGAGTGCCCAAAACAGCTTACCCACAAGTAAATGCATCTTAACTCCGATCACTTTTCTACATGCTTTGTTTAAATTAAAAGCAGGGTCCTTCATTGTAGTTAATAAGTAATAAAAGACAGTAAACTAAACATTTAATTCAGTTTATTTTGCATCCATGCACTCCATTTTGATTGTAACACCACACATACATTCCACCCCTCACACACAACCACTGATGAAGTTGCTCAGAAAAGGCAAGAAGAGGGTCCCAGTCACTGCACAACAGTCATTTGGAGAAAACTCAAGTACACTTCTTCCCACAAGTCACAAATTTCTAGTAGAAAAACTGGGTATTTAAGTCGCCACATCAAATTCAGAGTCAACAAACCAGCTGAGAACTGCTCCTGGCATGCTTCAGTCCTTGAAAAGCAACACCACCACTTTCTCATTACATTTGTTTGGTGTTTAGGCAATTTCTCAATTCTACAGGGAGATGTAGCTTTCTGCAGGCATCTACAGACTCCCAGTTTTCACCAAGACTCAAGTAGGGCTTAAGAGAAGTACACACAAGCACTTTCAAGGTGTCACCTGGAATGAATATGATGTAAGTGTGCAACAAGGAACACAAGACCCTTTAATCAAAGGCCTTTTAAAAAAAATCATCTCTACATTAGTCTTTGAAAACATTTAGCCCATGGGTAGATGGTACTGGCTGGGGCTTATTTACGCCACAACAAAACTAAGCTTTCTTCCTTGCAAGCAAGGATTCTGCAGCTACTTCATTTCCAAGCATTTGTTTTGGTATACTATTTACTGAACAGATAGAAACCTTAACTTAAATTGCTCAGACAGCAGGAAAGCAGTCCTCATCCATATCCCAGCAGCATGAAAGCTGCTTTAAGGACAACTCTTCATCCCTTGGTCCCAATTTCACTTTTCTCTGAAGGAATAATACTATTTCACCTTTCTGCTGCAAGTTTTACTCAAATAAAGGATGTCAGCTGTAATCCTGATATCCCACTTGGCAGATTAAGAGTCCTGCTTTCAGTGTCCTTAAAAAGCAAAAGCAGCCACCGAAGCAGATCAGGTCAACAAGTAACATCCCAAGAGGAAAAAGAACAGAGGAGAGTTAAGGGAGACCAAACACCGATTCCAATCTCCTTTTGCAGATGCTAACCGTTTCTTCCAGAAAGAAGAAAAACCAAATAAAACCCATCGGAAGCCAGGTGATAGATTGCACGTGGAATTAGCTATGTGGCTATCAGAATGCATTATTTAGCACTCCAATGAAATCTAAAGCCTCAGAAGCAATATAAACCTTTAAACTTCTCAGTTGCCTAGAGCCTGTCCTGCGGGATTGCTATCTTCCCGAAATGAAAGGGGTGCATGAACAACCAAAACCAGGTCAAGCTTCTTTTTTAAACACCCAAACAACTATATTTTGAAGAGACATTCAAACCAAAGCAGCCCTCAACCTGCTCACTGAGGTGAGCACAAGACGGGGGGACTTCCCCCCCACCCCCCAAAAAAACCCACATACCCCCAAGAGTACAGCCTTTTGCAGAATCCTGATCAAGAGTGCAGTCAACAAGAGGTGATTTTCAGATGTTACTGAACAGTAAACTCAAGGATCCCAGTATGACATGTAGGAAGACTCTTTCCAGAAAGCAGTGCTGTAATTTTTCCTAAAGCTATCTCCATCTTCATCGAAAGATGAAGCTTCATCAGATCAAGCATCAGCTCCAACACAACTTGCGACAGAAGCATTGTGCTACATGCAATGGAATTTCTTCAAGTTTTATTAGCATGAGAGGCTGCGCTGAATCAAGCAAGGTCCATCTAGAGCAGAAATGCTGTCTCCAATAGCACCCAGAAGACAATATCTAGGGGACAGCACAGTAAGGATATGGCAAGAATATATAGGGTTTCCACAGATACTCCCTCAGCTTTCAACAGTATGCAACTTGGGGATGGCATCTTAGTCACACACCCTATGGAACAGACAGTAACATTTTAGTGTGATTGACAGCTGAAGCTCTTCTCAACATTAAGGCCATGTTGTGACAAACAACAACTTGTGCATATTCTGCATAAACTGATACAAAATTGGCATGAGGTGAAAGTTTACAGCACGGGATTTATCAAATATTTAAGAAATACAAAACATACGTGAATTCGTAGGGCATCAAGCTGATCAGTCCATGAGATCCCGGCTAAGCCTATATGTTGGCCAGAAGACAGTGTTATTCTCAAAAAAAATCTGTTTCCAAAACAAACATCAGGAAGCTAAGAATACAGGAAGCACAAACAAGTATAAAACTCCACTAACAACTGACTAGCTGACAATACTACATGTATTAGTCTTGGAAATTTTCCCCCAGCCAGCATTTTAGACTGCATTCTTATGTAAAACAGTCACATTGCTTTCTGTTCTTAAAAGACAAAAGACCTATATCCACTTGCCTTGCAGTCTGAGCTGCTCACCACCCCGCCCTGCTGATACAGAGCAGTACAAGTCTTACTCTGTTTAGCATTAGATCTTTGACAAGGAAATAGTCTGTGCTGCAAAACCCCCACGATCTGTCAGTTAAGATATCATCACCCTCGCAGATCCCTCTCTAAAGAAGCACGCATGCGAGATCAGTCTAAGTGGGTGCATCTTCTACATTGCACCAGTGTCCTGCACTGTGCTTGTATTACCCCAAACAAGAAAATAAAAACAATTTTTTGCAGTCAGTTCCTCTTGGCTCCCTTGTAATTCACCATTTCTTCTTTACAGTTGCACTATTCAGAGCAGCTAAAGTCTAAGCACTGCAGTAACTGTAAGGACAGTGACTGTTTACTTTTCTTTACATTGCATTTGGAAGACAACTGAGCAGTCTCATTCTAAATTACATGAGTCTAAATTTGGTATTCCATTTCATAGCCAGGCCAGAGGCGCAGTGCCTAATCAAGGCCAAGGAATTACTCTACGTTGTTTCCTTGGACCAGATGTCACAAAGCGTCAAGATGACACACAGCAGCAGGATCCACACCAGCCACTTTGGCTTTTCCTAGAAACAGCTTTATCTCAGAAGCTTGGTGCTTTTGCATAAACATGGAAAAACGACTACTTACCGAGTACAGGTGTCTACGTTCACCATGAGCTTTAGCTGCATGAAAGGCTAGAGTTAGGACCACATGGACCAACAGACAAGCGCTCAGTCTTTTCAATACATTTCTATCATCCGTAGTTTATTTCATAGAGATGCTTTGTGTTGTGGAAAGACCAAAGACATCTGCCTTTGGTGTTCATTGTATGACAAATATTTAATCACCTGCACATCTTACAAGCAAGAGCTTTTATATCCTACAGTCATACTTTACTCAGTGCTGTCCATTAAACAAGGAAAACATCTGAGAACGCTACTGGAATTGTCCCCACTCATTTATATCGTAACAACTACACATGTATCTATGGACAGTTTTTTTTAATCATGTATGAACTGCATTAAGGCCACATGGTTTCTCTGAGAAGCAAAAGTAGATATTGCTACAGTAAACAGAAGCATAACCTCCTAAGATTAAATATTTCCGCAAAATATTTAGGAAGTCACTGTAACTAGTATCACACACCTGAAAGCAAGCAATTTCAGTGTCTGCAAGACCAGTATCTGTTCCATTACACTGCTTTGGACAACATGCACCTTTCTCTTCCTCTCCCAATTTGCTAACAGCTCATATCAGTATTTTAGAAGACGTTACTTTCCCATGAACGCACTACAGCAAGTTTTCCAACAGTATTTTAGATGTCTCCATACCACCTACTTCGCTGCAAGTAACCAGATTCTGATTCAATCAACATCTCTAAGGAAATGTGACAGAAAAGACCATCCTCCAATCCGCCACAGACTCTCCTGTGCCAAGCAGCCAAACAAGAAAAAAGACCAGTTTTCTTAATACCTGCATTTTAGGAAAGAGGAACTAGAATTGGGATAAAGTTTAAAACCCACAGACGATGGCTCGCAACACGTTCTCAACTGTCAATACAGTTCAAACCCAACAGCAAGCAAGACAGCTTCCAAAATGCAGTGTATGAAACCCCAGACCAGGCCACCCTTCTCTATCTGTTTTCATGAAGTGGAATTTCAATCATTTTTAGCAATATAAATACCACGAAATAAATTATAGCTTTAAGCACTGTAAACAATACAGGAACGTGACAGGTTTTACAAGCCTTCAGCACCACTAGTTTCCCAATATGGAAGCAAAAGTCATTTTATTGGCATAACCCCTCAAACCCTGCAGACAAGCCTTCCTCATCAGAAGTAAGGCTCATTTTAACTTAATTTGTACAAAGACTCATCCTCTTCGCCATGAAGTTCACTGCTGATCTCAAGCTTCTGAAGAGGATTTAATTTTTTAATTGATCCAGCTCAAGGTTTGGCCCTCTCACAAATGGGCGCAGTTGGTAGGACACTTCAACCTTACTGCCCATTGCACTCATTTCAAGGCTCCTGGCATCCCAAGACCCTCGTCAGGCACACATGAGTGAGTGACACTGCCCAGGGAGGTTTTCTTCGTGAACCATCCTTCACAACTACATATGCACAAAAGTGAGAAGCCAGCCAAAACGGTTCCCTGAAGCCGTTATGGAGAAGCACCTCATTGATCAATCCCATTTCATTTTGGTGGCTTTTTCCATAACAGTAACTACTATAGACCGCACTACGTTGACAGACCTGCCTGCGCACAGATGTCACATACTGGAAAGAGATCTTTCACATACAGGACTTGATAATTAACTTCCTTCCTGGCCCTCTGCTACAGTTCAAAAGGAAGCATTGCAGTGTATGTACAACGGTAAAGCACTCCAAACTGTCTTCTGTAGTCACTTGTAACAGAAGCCATGCTCTCACACTGCAATCCTTTGTGACCATGACAGCAGAAGTATGACGCTATCAAATTACCAACACATGATTTCAATGATCATGATTCCCCCCTCGCCTGTTTTAGATAGATCTTAATCTCAGGATAAGAGAACACGAGACTCTCCTTTCAGTAATGGAAACAAACTACAGATTTATACAATGGAAAATGTAGTAAGATTCAGCTCAAGATGCTCTCATTTCTGTGAGTAGCTTAAACGAGCAGATGGAGGACATGAAATTACTTAAACCCACGAACAAGAACACCAGTAAGAAAGCAAGAGCATTCTTCCACTACACCTAAAACATGGATTTTTTTTTTTTAATCTTACTGTTGCTATCAGGCCAGCTTCATCTGGGAAGGATCCTGGAAACAGTATGGGTAGCCATCATGTAATCACAGGGTTTAAAAACATTTACTACTTCAAGCAGAGTTCCAAAAACATGCTATCACTAACAGGGAAACAGACCAAAAGAATTCATAACGTGACTAGTCTGACAAGTCTGCTTCCACAGCAACAGAGTTGGCTTTTTCAGTAAGGATCCAAGCAATAGATCCTCTTAATAACCAGTGTTTAGTTTGCAAGTCCGAAAGGGCAGTAGAGATGCTGGTAACCAGGACCGCTTTGCCTTAAACATACCAGATCACAAGGTAACTTGGTTCTGTTTGCCTGAAGCCTTAGCTGAACGGGCAGGCACGGCTTCCCCACTGTAGGCACTAACTCATGTTGTCCTGATGAAACAAGACAAGAAGTTTCTGATATAAACAGCAGCAATACCTAAACGGTTAACACTGAGTAATTAAAACTCACTTGAGTGTTTCCCAACCACGTTACAAGATTCCTATTATCAAATTCCTAGGATGCCTCTTTGAATCAACATTCCCCCCCCCCCCCAACACCAGTTCTCCAAGAGGGTCTTTGGAAATCCAGCAAATCTAACCAAAATGTGTATAACCCATTCCTGATGTACCTCAGTTGTCAATCCCCCGCTCATATCTACTAAGATGCTACTATTCTTATTACAGGCATCTGGTAACTCAGCAGCTACATCATTAGTCACTGTAATCATTTTTAAGTTAAGATGCTAAAGGCTTTTTCTCCCTCTCCCCGCCAAGAACCAGCTATTGCACAACTATAATATCTCATAGCACTTCCTGTGCTTTTTTGTTTTGTGTGAGTTCTTCAAATAGTAAAATTTCACACATCTCCAACTTTCAGAGTATACAGTTCCTATAGCTCGGAAGGTGAAAAGCCTATTTTACAAGCCAGCTGAACAGCCAAGCAATTCAATGCCTGAGCAAATTACCATTTCTACAGCTCCTTTAAGGTTTACTATGCACTCTCTCTATGCAGAAGCTAGGTTATTAATCCAGAAGCATATCTTGTCATGCAGACCAGATGAGGCAACAGTTGTGTATCTTATTCCCTCCACATATCGCAGACTAAAGAAATGTAATGGCCAGAAGTAGCATCTTTATGATAATCAACTTTTCTTCTTTCCCATTCATGAGAAGCATTACAGGGTAAGCAATATGTTTTTTGACATGTTAACACAGAGATTTGAAATAATAGTGGCTCCTATACTACAGACAGGACATGTATGCTGGAAAACCTGCTAGTTTAAAAAATAAAGTTTTAGTCTGCTTGAAATTTTCTAAGTGCAAAAAGAGTAATGGAAAAGAAGTTCTCTGGTCAAGAGACACACACATTTACCTTGACACTGGCATTAGAGATCACTCCACAGCATGTGGACAGTAAAATCACTGTGCCTCAGGATCTTTGAGGGATGCTTAATAACTGGCCAAGAGAAAACCAGTAAAAACATTTGGTCTAATGTCAGACTAAGTAATTTCTGATGGATCCTTAGCACTGCATGGACTAAAAGTAATTTTAAGAAACTTTCACAGTTTTGTACAGTGTTGAAGTGAGCTTTTTGGTAGCTAGAATTTTTTCCACTTTTCTGAAATCACCAAAGTATCCTGTATGTTCAGATTCACAGCATGGCATCACCATAGAAGACATGCATTTCCATAGGCAAAGAATGTCTTTAAAAATAAATATAAGACTTGAGATCACTTTTAGGCTAGCAGTCCTGTAGTTCTCACAACACATAGCTGGAGAACCACCTGAAAATAAACAACCACCACCACCACCACCCCGCCCCACTCTGCAGGAACAGCTATAACCTCTGCAGAAACAACCAGAGGGGAAGGCAAAGCAAGTCTAGACAAACTGCATAAGCACAGCTTCCTTAAGGTTATTTTTAGCCTACTTTCTTAACTATGCACAGTTTTAAATCAGCTGTTACCACTCAGGAAATACCTTGGAGCTACTCCCATTCAGTGCTCAGCAACCAGAAAACCAAACAGAAAGAGCATTATATCACCATGTAAATCTACTGCACACAGCTTTGGCTCCCCCTCCGTATCTATCCCCTCACCCTTCAAAAATCAAAGATCAAAAAGAATGACAGAAGTATAAGAACGTGCAACAGGATGATCAGAGACATAAGAGAAGGCTAAATTCTTCAACTTGGAAGAGAGATGTTTCCGGGAAGAAAAGATAAAGACTTATAATGTGAAGAATACACAGAGGGCAAATAGGAAACAACTGCTCACATTTCTCTCAAAAGCCTTGAACAGCTTGCAGTAAGTATTATCAAGCATAAGGTGTAAAAGTGAAAGTTTTTTTTGTGCAACATGATTAAGTTGCAAAATCCCACTGCAACAGAACACCTTCAAAGACAGAAGTATAGAAGCATTTAAGATCCACCTTTCATGATTTTTGTCTACCAAGGGCAATTCAACACAGTTTGGATACAGCCTCTACTTTAGGAAGTCCCAAAACTGCTGATCACCATAAGAAAGGGCGGCACACTCAAGGCATGCATAGTCTCTGAGCATCTGCTACATGTCATTGTTGGAGAAAAACAAGATACATGGACCGTTGCTCTAACCCCAGTATAGACTCTCAGATGTAAACAGATGCATCATCCTTTCCTCCTCCAAGCCTGACCTTCAGGACAGTCACCACTCTGACTTTGCAGCACTCCTCCAAACACACATGAAGTTCATCATTTGTTCATTCTTCTGTAAGCAAATGTAGCTGTGCTCAGTATTGGAAAACAACACCGAGGAGAGAGGTGGGGGGAAAAAACAACCAAAAGCCCCATTTCTTATTATCTCTAGAAGCAGACCACAGACACTGATAATGCATCTTCCTGATAGATGAAGCAGCCCTAGAGGCCATAAATACTGGAGAAGAGCATCTAACAACTGTTTCTAATGCTTCAATACATTTAGTCCAAAAATTGACTATGTATAGCAGCAAACAGAGCTTTAAGATGGACCAGTTTCCTTAGTAACTAAGATGATCTGCAGTGTTTAGACATACTTTAAGCGATGATCAGCACACTACTACCGAGCACTGCTTACCATCCTCCAAAATCTCCTATGTTTCCCAGACCCAGGACACAAAAGCAATCATCAACACCAGAGCAACAGTCTATATTCTTCACATTCAGCACATCTTCATTCTCTTCCTTGAAGTTCCTATGCTGCCCTATGATTGCAATATGCAACCAGTAAATGAGAAGCACAAGATGACATCACTATCATTTGCTCTCTTCTACAGTTTCCTTCGGGAGAAGTTTGTGCATAGTGTGGCAAATTTTCATTAGTTCACGTACACTTACTATTTCCATACAAACTAGCCAGCGGCAGAGTTTGTACCTAGCAGTCCAACTGCAGTTGTCTGGCTGAGCAATAACGGTATTTTTTGTGGAAAAATGTACACACTGTTTCAAGGCTAGCACTGGACACAAGAGCTTTCTACAGTTCTCATGCAATCACCATCTAGTTTTTGCTGGTCTTTAACTCTGCTTCAGTGCCTTTAGTCTTCCTCTGAAGGACCATTGCTCCTGAATCTCCTGGGTCACTGCACTCTGCTCAATTATCACTTTGTCCCTTTTGCAATTGTAAAATGGCCAAATCTGAGTTGCTATGCTAGGTATGATAAAGAAGAGATGCAGACTCGGGCAGCAAGGAAGAAGAGGAGGAGAGAAGATAAACCGGGCAAGTCACATTAGAGCATTTGGAAGATGCCCAGAACAGAGATAGACAAAAAATAAGGCTAGATGAGTAATTACTACACAGTCCATTGCTTTCTGACAGATATTCTGAAGCTCACTAATAAATTCTAGGTTATGACAGCATTTCCAGACACTTCAATTAAAGTTTTATAAAAAGCATGCCAGGCTTATTTAAAAAGGAATACCCTAAGAATGTGATTTATGCAAGCCAATTTCTTCCATCATGCCAACTGTAAAAAGGTCTACATTTAAGGTGCCATACCTGTTCTGTTCAAGTACTGCACAAAACATGTTAAAGCACTATTCAAGTATTTCAGAATTTGTGCCCTAAGCAACTGTGGTGCCATTACCCCCACGTATAGCATGTGTTCCTTCACAAACTCTTTTGAGATAAAAGCTTAAGACCTTAATATAAGATTCATATATAAACCCATTTAAGAAATTGGAAGATGCCAAAGAGCAAAACATGCTAGCATGCTCTCGCTCTCTCTCACTATATTTTTTTTAAAAACAAACTCACTTCAAAGTCTATACTCACATTCTAGGAGTTTTATGAATCACCTAAATCCCAAAGAAGCAATATGCTGCAGTACAGATTAGATCTAGTGATTAGTTGCACTGCCTTTGGTAATAACTCTTGTGCTAATGGATCAAATATCTGACGAAAGTATAAAATACAGGGTTATCAGTATATTAGTGCCCTCTAAACGATGCAGCGCATAAGTAACCAAACTAACCACAAAAGCGTCATGCTTTTTTTCTTTTCTTTGGAGGTGTGAGAGGGAAGAAATCAGTTGCTGGACTCCAGTCTGCCTGCAAGTAGCTTTGCAAAGGGAATTTCCACCAGCCCTGCAGCTCTCCCCTCAGTGTTTCAAAGGAATCCTACGATTGCAGCAGACGGTGTGAGAACTTTTGGAGTTGACCAGTACTAAGTGCTGAATATTTTAAATACACATGGATCATCCCCTTAATCCAGTAACCCACATTTAGAGTCACAGGTTTAATCTATGCATGGAACACAGTGAAACTGTGTAATAAAAGCCATAGAACTGCTTTTGTACTTCTTTTCACCAAGTCCACAACTTGCTGAATTAGAGCAGACCTTTAAAGGAATCATCAGTGCTTGATTCCAGGAATTAGATCTAGATAATCTCTTCAAATCATTTCCAGCACTGTATGCCAAAATTGATGTACCACATTATCTGCCATCATGACCTAACCTGTACAAGCTCCTCCAAAGAAGAGAGTACCTACAGATTCTTTAGAGAAATGACCCAAAGCTACACCACCCTTCCTGCACCACCAAAATCCTAAAATCCGTTGCAAGCATCTTTCATCCCACCTTCTATAAACACAAAGGAAGACCTGCTGCTCTTCCTCACTCTTTGCAGTAAGGTTTTAAGAGACTAGGAAAAAGACAATTCTATTCCAAAACAAACCCAGTCTTTCTTTACATGTCACTTTTTCTTAACCTCTTACTCTGTCAGTCTTTTCCTATTAATTTGTATTTTCAGTCACCAGTTCCCAAAGCAGACAGACTCCAGCACTGTACAAAGCAGAATAATTACTTCCTCCACCTCCCATAAAAAAATCCCAGTTACTGCCTGGAATTAAACTCACTTTTTTAATCACCATTGCCACAATATTGACTGTTATTATAACCTGCTATATCACTGGATCTCCTTCCACAATAATGCTGCCTACTCAACTATACTCAGAAACTTCTATAGGCAACTTCTCCAGGAAGGAGATTTTCCATACATCTTATTGTTCTTTACCTCACACACACAGATGAAATGAATGAAAATGCACCACATTCCAAGTAAAGTATTTAAAAATATATATCGCTAAGAACTTGTATTTCAATACATATTTTCTCCAATTTCTTCTCCCTCAATTCTTGGTGTTTTCCGAGTGATGATGTAAGTATTGCACTAAAGCAAATGCAAGCATGTGTCCAGTAAGTCTTGTAGCTTTCTCCACAGGAATTTTATGTTACTAGTACTTAAGCAAATAGATATTATCTGAAATTCTAAAAATTTTATCTTATCCAGAAAATATATAACACAAATACGTTCATAATCTTAACTGTAACTTTTTTGCACATCTGAGAAAAAAAATATAATGCGTGATGTTGAACAGACCATTTTATTCAAGTTAGTGGATGTCAAAAGTACCAGAATTGATCAATAAGTTTAATGAAGTGATCTGAGTCTAATAAACAAAACGTTCCCACTTAGAGGAAAGTAACATTAAGTACACTGAGAAAAACGTAACAGTGATAGACATTCTGACTGAAAACCACTTCATATTTTCTAGATACATTTGAAGTGATTGAAGAGTTCAATTTTATTTGAAATTACTTGGGCTCCAGGCTACAGCACACGTGGAAATCATATAACCATTATGGAAAACTGTGTCCTGTAACTTGTATTTGAAAGTTCCAGAAGACTAATGAGGTGCTTCTCCACACTGTAAGGAATGAAAGGTTAACTCTTGTCTTCCTAAACACTAAGATGACACACAGAGCAGCCTGAAAGGCAAAGACATTGCCCATTGAAGCTAGTTTTCTCAAGACAGATTGAGAAAGACAAAGAAATTTCCATAGTCATATTCTGAAGCTTGTAATTTAACTGATGAGGACGCTTTACCTACTCTCTCAAGCTTACTTCTCCAGATGCAAGTTCAGCAAGGGTTGTATCGTATGCCATGAAAAAGTTAGTCTTAAATGACTCAACACTTTACCCACCTGCAGGTAGGTAAAGGAAGCTAGCTTATAAGGACAAGCAACAGATCCCCTTCCATCTCAAGTCCAGCACATTAGCAGTTACAACTGCACAGAAACCACATCTGCTGAGCCTGAGGTTTCACTATAAGAAGCGACGGACACTTACCAATACACACATCTATCTTCCCCTTGATGGCAGCTTCATGCAGAGGAGTGTAGTTCCAATTATCTCTGGCATTTGGGTCTGCCCCTTGACACAGCAACAGACTAACCACTTCAGCATGACCAAAAGAGCAGGCATTGTGAAGGGGTATCAGCCCTCCATCATCACGAGCATGAACGTTGGCTCCGGTCTGCAGCAAGTGCTCTACAACATCTTTCCTTCCAAAACCTGTAAGGAAACATATTTCTGTTAAAGTGCGTGGCAAAAACAGCATGATTTAATATTTAAAACTAATTGCTCAGTCATAGTCCAGTGTACAGACACCAAATATATTCCGGATGTCCCTCCTCTTTAATAAAAAAAGCCTTTGCTTTTTGGTTCATTTGGCCATAAAGCGAGAACACAGATTCAAACACTGTTCAAACAGTAGTTGGAAGATGCACTTATGTTCACAACACAAGCAAACACTACTGTATTATAACCAAAGTCTGACTGGCTGCCACTCCATCCCTTGAATTTTTGCAACAGGCTTGCTGCTCTTCTTTAAGAAAAGCCTTCTACGAGTTTTAGAAATTTAGTATTATCTATGTTTACCTAAAGCAGGGCAACAGAAGTGTCTTACATACCAATTCTTAACATAGGTCTCTATCTTGGACAAGTCCTCACATTAATAAACAGTGATTGGACAGGAAACTGTCAGTGCTCAGGCAGAACAACTTCATCTAAACCCCAAATGCCCCCAAATTTCCTCTCTACAAAGAGTCTGAGTGCTTCCAACTGACAGAAGGACTAGGAAGCGATAGATACGCAACCTGATGAGATCTGAGACCTCAGTCAGGAAATACGCCTCTGGAAGGACCCAGCCTGGGCGCTCAGCCTCTGTTGTGGCCAGGGAGAACATCACCATAAAGCCAGCACCACAAAACTAGTACGCCTCGAAATCCTGCATCAGCAGGTCAGGCCCTGACAGCTTTAGCTTGTTGTCCAAGGTGAGCCTGGAAAGGAAAAGCTTTCCACTGCCCAAAATGCCGTACAGGATGGGCACAAAACCAGGTAGCAGGCTCAAGGGGGACAGTTTGAACTAAAACTTCATTGTTTGTTTTTGCAGTAAGTTGCATCTCAAAGGCTGGAGGTCATTTTTTGAAACCTCAGAGCTGAGAGCAGTATCACTGGAGATTCTGCCACCTAGCTTAAGTATCAAGAATCCCACGTATTTCATAACTTTAGTTATGAAACAGGTGAATTAAACACTGCAGCAAGTGAAATCCCATCACAGTGATGCTCACTGGCAAGCTACAGACTGCATCAACTCCACAGACAGATCACAGAATGAAAACATAACTAAAGGCATGTCCTTCTAGAAGGCAAATACTAACATACAAAGCTCAAGAAATGCAAGAAAGAAGCTGTCAGGTCTCCCCCAGCTGACCACTTAATTCAGCTTCACATCCCCTTTTAGCCAGGGCAGTGTGCTAGATGCAACCGTGCAGGGTTATGGTGCAGAATTAGCATGCTTCTCCCCCACTGTTCATACAGACAGACCTCTGAGCCAGGTCTGGGAGCTCTGCACCCACATGAGCTTATCCAGATAAGGGTGTTATAACTTGAAATCTAGTTTTCATTCAAGCTACCAACTAACCACTTTGCAGGGATTTATGCCATCTCCTCACCGAGGTGCAGACACTCCTTCAGCACCCTTTCTTGCAGGACAAGTTTTCTGGTAGCTGACTAAGACTCTGGTTAAAGTAGGCAGGGCAGAAACAAACAGCCTAGAACTCCAAAACCCTCAAACCACAGTATTTTGGGCAAAGACGACAATTTAACAATATCTTTATTTCTACCTGAAGATCTGTTGTCAGACACACGCAAGTACATGGAAGAACAGTTTGGAGATGTCATCAGGGAGACATACACAGATGGTTACATCTAGCACAGACTGCAGCAATTAACATCTCGGTTAATCCTGTAGCGTAGATGCAGCTTAAGGACTCCAGTCCACAAGCACAGACTGACTACTTTAGGACAGCTGTAGGGATTTCCCCCATCCTCACTGTCCAGAGCCCTCAGCTGCTTGCTGCACAGATGCTTCAACCGCTACAAATTGCAGTCTGGCACACTAAGGAGAAACCAAAACCAGTTTATTTTAATACAGACTTAACAGAAGTTCAGCAGCTGCATCACAAACTGCTGAGCCATCCCAGCTGCAGGGAGGGGCCCACGACTGGAGCGGCACCCAGCTCAGCTATCCAGTTCTAGTCTATCACTGCACACGAGTCAAAACTCTCTGGGGCATTATATATTGACCACAGGACAGGAACTTCACCAGGTCAGAAGTTACACTGTAGAAATGGAAACATGTGAATCAGAATTGGAATCATTAGAAGTGGTGCTTAGTTATTATCATGACAAAGCTGCTGCCGGGAGACATTTTTTATTTGACTGAACCATCAGCAAGCCAGCTGCTACTGTAAGTCACTGCAGCTGCTAGCCTGAAACTTTTTTGCTTCTGCTACAGAACAGTCCAGGAACGTAACATGCAAGTTTTCTAACAAAAAGAGAAAAAAAGACAGTTTAAATGGGTGCAATAGCAAGCTAAGGATATTTGGTCCCTCCACAAAGCTAGCAGGCCTGGGGCATAAACACCAAGAAAGAAGCCCTTGACACTTCCACATTTGTATCGTTCATTTGACTGCCAAACGAAATTTTAGCTAGAGAGGAACTGAAAAGGGGTGCTTTATGCTAAACAGTAAATAACACATTTTATTAGCCTTTAGTTTTTATAGACCAAACCACTACAAGCAGTGCTGAAACTACACCTGTATTTGCTTTACACATTCTTTCTCTCCCTAAAGAAAGGCAACCTGACAGTGCCTGAAAGACCAAATTCCTTTCTGAATTGTTCAATGATGCCATTTTCAGAACTACAGATATACTTTCCAAAGTTACTGTTGAACATAGGGTCAGCGATAAAGGTACCTTTGGAAATGCCAGCAAGGAACACTGTACAGTCTTTGCAGAATGAGCTCTTCTGTCCAGGCCTCAAGAAAGCACAGTAAAAGTTACTGTAAATTTATCACACCAAACCACAGTCCATCTTTCAAAGAAAGAATAATCAATTATGTGAATAGCTCCCCTGCCAAAACATGTAAGAACCTGAATAGACAAGGTACCAGGAAGTTTTTAAAAAGATTGCATGACCAAGTCTGACAAACCAGGTGTAATTAGTAAAACATCCTGCAATGTCAGAGCTGCCTTTTGTAAAAATCCAGAAATATGAGGAGTCATTTGTGACAGATGAAACACACTTGATGTAGTTTAAACTGAAGAAGCCATTTTGATTTAGTTTAAGATGACTATAAAGTCTTAGTCTTGCATATTTCCAGTTAACCTTTAATTTACCAAGTCTAAGAGAGAATTCTCAATGAAGGACTTGCAATCAAAGCACCAAAAAGATGGCCAAACAGAAAGTGTTCTCCAAAAAGTTGTAACGGTGGAGAAGAGCCACACCGAAAGGCCCACGCATGCAAGCTTCTTTCGGATGAGATTCACCCACCAGCTTCCACATTACAGAAGGCTCAACCCCACAGCAACACCCGTGCTGCAGTCACTTCCAAACCGGGTATCTACCCTTGGGCAGGATCCCTTATTAGCTTGGTCTGCTTCAGATATAGTATGGACAAAGTGCATCTTACCTACTTTCTTGAAATAATCTAGAAGTTTATCAGGCAAGTTTTGAAGTAGCTCAGAAAACTATATTTTCCAGGAGAAAAAGAAAGCATTCATCCCATTATAAAAAAAAAAGGCAACAGCAAGACTACATCGGAAATAAATGTTAAAATATTTTATCAGCCAAACCAAAGGAATGGCAAAAATTCAGAGGGGCTGATAGGCTCTGTATTTCTTCAGTCATCTCACATAAGAAACTGAAGACCACAGCTTGTTTAGCCTGGCAAAAGCCAGGCAACTAACAAGGCTGTGACAGCTTTATATAAAATAAATAAAATGAGAGACAGGCAGATAATTCAGAAGTAGCAGCCATTTAACCAGTTCTTTGCCAATGCTGCATTTTTGCCTCTTTTCAGTTCACAAAGGCTGAATCACTTCAGGCCGAAACTGGCGGGGAAGGGGAGGATTTCTGCTAGTAAGCAGGGCAGCTTAATGACTAAGCTTAATAAACTTTTAAATACAACACAGGGCATGAGTGTACAGCACCAAATGCTCACAACTGCTGCCAAGAGGATCTGTCCTGCTCCACCTTCACCTCCTGCTCCCAGCCCACATGCCTGTCCTGTCCCATCTCTTCTCCTCGTGGTATTGAGCCTGGTGACAAGAAGCAAGAGGGTGAGCGTACCGAATGACTGACAGGGAACGCGGTGCAAGGGAAGCGACGGGAGCATCGGTCAATCCCCTCCATCTATCTATCTGGTTAGGGCGCACATCCGCAGTATACCCGTGTTCAGCTTGTCAGAAGCTGCCACACAGTAATGGTTTACAGGCTCTTAGTTACCAGCACCCCCAGAAGTCACATAATCTGCTGCCCAACTTCACAGCTTCCCTTTCAGAAGGTTTGGTAAAAGACCAAAGTAAATACAGGGATTTGCCACTACAAGTGGAGAAATGCTTTCACCAGTCAGTACAACATATCTAGGAATCAGTGTGAACTGTTTAAGTACAACTGCACTGTTCCTCCCGCTGCCCAATTAAGGTCACATTATAACAGCATGGCATGAACTCCTCCAGCTGCCAAGTCCATCCTTTGCAAAGCTGCTGCTAGATGCAGAGATTAACTCAAAAGTGTTCGCAGTTGTCCTAGAAAGACTTTTTACTTTCCCTGGGCATTTTTCTCCTCCTTTCACCTGCTTGCTCTTAAAAAATGCACTGGTTCCAGAAGGAGTTAGTTGAAATTTAACTAAGTGGATAATCACAGCTCAAGCATATCTGCATGTTTTGCTGTGATGTTAGGCAAAGCGGTAAAGATACTCAGATTAAATATAATCCCATTTCATTATTTGTTACAGCATCAAACACAGCTCATACTAGAATACAAGCCTGTGAAATGGAGAAGTGCACCTCTTAAGACACATGATCTTGTGAGAATGGTTTCAGCTATAAGCAAAGGGGGAAGAAGTTCCAACCGCATCAGTCTTTCTGCTTTAGTACTACACACTCTGGGACCAGCTCTTCCAAAAAACCCGTGGCACTTCTCACAGTTTATTAGGCAGAACACAGCCAAATCAACTGAGTTAACTAAGTAAGAAACTGTGTTCTGCGCTATAGCTTATGCGGAACACAACTAAATCAGTTGATTTAGCTAAGCAAGCTACAGAGCCTTCAAGGTGAGGAAAAGAGCACCTGGTTCAGTACTGCTGAAGGTCTGAGGTTTTTGCATTTATATCCTTTTATTTTCATTCAAGGCATTTCAAATGGGAAGGAGATAAAATGCATTGTATGGGTCACGCAATACCACTGAGGAGAAGTGAAACAAGTTACCAGTTACAAACAAAGCAACAGAGCAATCCCTAGAAAGTAGTAAAACTGTGACACTAACACAGCTCACATACTAGTAACACTACAAAAAAATAACACACACACACAAAAAGAAGAACTCCAAAGTCAAGCCTGGTAATTCATTGATTCATCTTTTTACAAGGTTGTAAGGCTGTCAGGAGGCTTCCCAAGCCACTCTTCATTCTGTACACATGAACCCATCCGAAAATGTTTAACCCTGCTTTAAGTTGCACAAGGCAGAATTAATCAGCAACTGCAGCTTTACACACACATTTACTTCAGTAAGGTCAGAAGTTTCTTGTACGGCAAGGATAAGTCAGACAACTGCAACAAAACAAGTCAGAGTAGTTTAGGAAGAAACCCCCCCAGCAAGCCTTTCCAAGGCAATTTAAGCTAACTTGTTTTACCTTGCACCAGGAGTGGAGTGACTGTGGTCAATTCAGGCATTTCTGCACAGAGCAGAGGCGTGTAATAAATTACTAACTACTCCTTACCGTTTCCTGACTCTCTCTCAAGCCCCTAGTTCAATTAGTTCTGCCTTCTCAGCAAGTTTCTGCCCATCTGACTTACACATGTTGAAGCAGCTTGCATTTTCATTCTAATAAATTGCTAGATCAAACTGATCAGCTCTCTTGTCAAGAACTCTGAGCACTGACCATTTTACAACTCAAGTGAGGTCCCTTTGACTTCCAAGAGTTATTACTAGTGATATCAAGGGCGTGCTTACAGGAGACTTCCTTTCCCACATAGCTTTTTGCTGTTAGTGTGGCCCTGAGCAGAAAAAAGACAAGGTACTGCCACTGATGCTCTAAAAAGGGACCGAGTCACCTTAAAACACGTTTCTCCAAACTGAGTTTCGGCTGCTATCATCAAAACCTTCATGCTGTGATCCCAGCTCCATACCTTCCCAAGCAACACTAGTCCTATAATCGCATGTGCTTTGCCCTCTTCCAGATCAGGCAAAGGACACCAACTGCTAGTACAGAGGTACCTTCCCCAAAGCACAGTTCTGCGCCTCCGCAGAGATGGGCAGGAGCGGTGCCACAAGCCAGTCTACCTCAGCACAGAAGGGAGCATTAAGCTAGGTTCAGCAATAGTTATGAATGCTCTCTATACATTTGGGATAAAAACCTGTGAAAACAACTCTTGGCTAAACGAATGTGCCATCTAAGAACTTGAGGGGCTAACTTCATGATTAAAAAAACCAAATCACACTTCTCATTAACAGGGAGTGAAACTGGACAAGCTTATGACTGGGGCTAGATGAAAAAACTAGTTAGGACTCAGCTATTTTTTTTTTTTAAATCAGGTCCATCTACCCTAGTCATTTCTGAAAGAGGTACCACTATTAATGATATACCCGTGAATACTAAGCTTAAACACGTGAGTCGGGGTGTCAGCAGCAAATACATATACATCCTTTTGCAAGACTAAACCTTTTCCCAGAATAGAAGTTAAGTCTATTACCAGGCAGGCTCCTACAAATTCCAGCTGGCTCTGGGAACAAGCTGGGATTTGCAGTGAATTCTGTTGTCTCTGAACCTTCCTTAGAGCTGGTGGGAACTGATATTTCACTACTTTGGAAGGTGGAGCCTTTGCCAAGCTGAGAACAAATATACTTCCAGTTTATGGAATAAAGCCACAACTTACAGCTGGGTTAGTCCTGGAGACCCATTAAATGCTAACGTAGGAAGCAAGATCTAAATAACAGAGCACCAAGAGCACACAAAATCAGACCAGAGTGTGATCAACTATCTAAGATAAAGCTTTAAGATTAGGATAAAAAACAAACTGCGCCTCTTTTGAGATATTAAGAGAAAACTGGATATATTTAAGCAGTATTGATTTTTAGCTCCTTTGACTGGAAAGGAAGAGCTTTTACCCTCCCAACGTTTCCCTTTTGAAAAGATAGTCCCAGATGTCTCTAAAACAACACATACAGCTTAGAGATGCAAACAGGTGACAGATCACAGTAACTCTTCTTCTGGCACTAACACTACAAACAATTTAAAGTCAGTTCCCATGCAGGCGAACCCCATTTCTGTGTAAGAGCATTTGTATATACAATACATTGCAGACTTGAGGAAGAGAGGGCCAGGTCCTTACAAAGACCTGTCTGAAAACAAAGTGAAAAATCTTTTCACAGAAAACACAGATGTTAAGAGTGTTGTCCCACCCTCCTCCATGAGGAGTATACCTAAAATGAGATATATGTCTCACAGATTGAAGACGTCCCACCATCCCAAAAAACTAGCGAACAGCATTTGCCAAAGGGGAAATTCTACCCCTCACACACACGTATAACCACCAACTCATTTGCTTACGCAGGCTAAAGAGGTGTTTTGTCACCTATATGAGAACAAGGTCACCAAAAGCAGGATTATCAAGCCCAGACAGCGTAGGCGCAACAATTTTTTTTTTTTTTTTAAAAAAAGATGTCCATAGTCTGGTGTAGCTAGTAACAAGTTAAAGTCTTTCTCAGGGAACAGAGGTAACACATCTCTAGGTCAAACAAAGAATACAATGGAAAGGCAGGTAAGTGGGATAGTTTGTCTCATTCAGTAAGCACAAAGAAGGGAACCGTTAAGCAGAACATACGGTATTGCAGTGAAGACAGTAGAAAGTACAAAATAAAAGAAGTTACTTTTAATATCAGTAAATGCTCCAATTACTCTGTGGAACTCCCTACCACGTCATCAATTCTACAAACGTACACGGCATCAAGTTAAAAAAAATGGCTAAGTCCATAGAAGGCAAATCTGCTGAAGATGGATGAACTTCTACTAGCATGTAGAAACTAGGTCTCACTCTACTAGTTGCTCAGCTACAAACAGTTGGAAAAATACTTGGGGAAGTATCATACACAAACAGGGCAAACGTGTAACTCTTCCCTAGACATCTGCTTTTGGCCACCAGCACAGATGAGACCTTGAGTCAAACACACCTTTGTTCTAGCCTAGCACAGCTGCCTATTATTATTTTATTTCAGTAAAAAGTAAGCTAGTTTTCATTGAAAAAAGTGAGTGCAAAAAGCAATGAATACATATTAACTCCTCCAGCCAATTTCTTCTTTCTATTTTTAAGTCATCCAATCGGTTGCAAGTCTCTAGAAGCTGCTTCTTGTTCCGATTCTTGTGTGTTGGGGAGCAATACCCAAAGGCCTTACTGGTACCAGAGACCCAAATATCTTGCTAGCTCTCATCCCACACAACTGTCGAGACACTCAAGAGTTTTCCTCTCTCCGCACATGCATACCTTTATAGAAGAATCCTTCAAATCACTTGGGGAGGAAAAGCAGACCGCCACACCTCCTGAAAGATATCCAGAAGACATTCAAGAGAGGCAGTGCTAGAATAACAGGCCAGTTGAAGGACGAAAGGAAAAGGATCCTCTGTTGAATCTCTTCCTGCTTTACAAAAGAGGCCTAGATCACCCCGATACAGACTCAATATTTGTTTCTACCTTATTAACAGCTAACCAAAGGAGGTCTGCTAACAAGCTGAATAAACCTGACTTTCGAATAGTTTAACAACCAATTCCCCATCATCTAAATCAACTGGCGACTTGGATAACCCACAAAGAAAAGCTGGATAACGCTGCTGCTTCGGTTTGACTTGGCCCTACGCATTTTATCCATAAGTGGATAATGGACAGATGACTCCAACTTCTAGAAACAGATTTTAATCTAATCTCCAGCTTTTTAAGTAACTGATTACAAGACTTCAATTCTCTCCTTCTCCCAAGTTTGCACCTGTACTAAGAAACCTGCATACTCTCAGAAGTCACCCCTTTTATCTTCCTTCTACAACGAGAAATTAAGGTGATTTTGAAACTAGAAACTTTCATAAAGTTTAAGGAAACATGAACTCAGTACTCCTCACAAGAAACGAAAACTGAAGTTGTCCTCCCCCTCACCCCGTTACACTAAAATTGATTTAACTGCCTGTCTTTGTTGCCAAAAAGGGTGTCTGAGAAAACAGAACTGAGTTACGGAAAAGTGAAGTGCCCAGGAAAAAAAAAAAAAGAATATGACTACCTCAACAATTAGAAAATGAAGCTTTGCTTGCAATTCGAAGAATTCACTTCTGTTCTTGCGGTTTGTAATAGAGGAAACTCTGTTTGTGCCTTAAAAAGAGTTAAGCTTTGAGAGCAGTTAAACTCTAAAACGTTTGCATACTGCCTTCTTCAACTCCTGTTCCTCTTATAAGAGGGGCCAAACAATACATAAAGTTAGCTACGACTCATAAAATTGTGCTATTACACATAAAGCAGCTTAATGCACATAGCAGACTTGTAAGCAAATGGGTTTTATTTCTCCTTTTGCCCACAGAGGAGAAGGAGATCAGATCAACATATTGCATCACTTGCAACTATATACTGCCTGAGACTAGTTGCATTCAAGTATGTTTATGGGCCTTTTCAAAATATAGGACCCCATCACGCTTTCTGTAATAAGAAGTATGTCTAATACTAATAGATATCAAACCCATTTGGATCAGATACATACTTCAGTAATTTGAGAGAGAATATACTTGGCAGCTAAAGAACATCTTTGAATCTAGAAGAAAATAGAGAACAATCTTATTAGGTGGAAGAAATTCACCTGCTGTGTTCCTCCTGTGACAAGGAAGCATCTTCCATCGCTATTACAGTAACTTTGTATCAACACTCTTTCCTTTCAAAGACTTATCACTTTAAGTTTTGTCCCCTCCTTCTCCAATCAAAGTACAGGTTTTTAAGTGAGATCAATACTGTATCACTAGAGGACCAGCACTACAGTTTGTACTAGTCTACCACTGACGTTATAACTGGAGATCCTAGAGCCTAAAGAGAAGAAGCAGGGTCTAATCTTAAACTCGAATCCGAAGCGAGTAGATTTGAGATGAGGCCTCCAAAATATTAAGCACTTCATGTGTACGCATGCAACTGTGCCAGCACCATCTTTCAGGGTTCATTAAAGTTAAGCACACCTGCACATTCCAGAAGTTCAGTGTGATTTAAACTCAGTGCGTATAAAGTCACGCTTTATCGGCAGACCTCAGGGATTAGAGGGGATGCAAATGGCTCATGATCAGAGTTTCTCCCAGGGGCTCCAGGAGAAATGACAGCAGACCTACACGAACTCAGAGAGTATTATCTGACTGATAAACCCAACGTCGCTATTTGTAGTCCCAAGCAACGTTGCATCAGAAACTGCTTATTTTTGCTATTGATTTCCACACGGTGCTTTAGAGCCGCACACCAGCATTTAAATACTGACCACAGAATAAAGCCCGAGTAAGACTTCAGCAAATTCTGTTTCTCTTTCACACTGGCTGTTGCGCTGCTTATCGGACGATGTTTACTGGGGCACATTCCCAGTTGTGGAACGGGATCCAGAACTCCGCTGTCGATATCAAAGAGCTCCAGCTTGTGGTGCCAAGTTCGGAAAATGAAAATAACACTCACTGTCAGCCAGGAGCAGGCCGTAAGCATGGCACATCGGCAGGAGTAGGTCAGGGCATCCCACAGCCCCTGGCCTAATTAAAAGCTCAAACGAGATCTGTGCCTCGCTGGACTATATAAGTACAATCTGTAACATTGTGGCATTTGTCAGAAAGCCTCCACTCTGACCACAGACCTAGCAACTGTGCCAGTCCCAAGTTATGACGAGTGACTTAAAATATCTTCCCGGTTTTACTGTTATCACAGACTTCAATCCCCTGTGCCTCCAGTGATGCCCAAGCCCTGCACGTAATGCTCTCTTTACAGACTACAATAACTGGTAGTAGCTATGCTTGGTAGCAGGTAATGTTTATTTCCAATTCAGGTCAGCCACTGAATCTCACTTTTGATTTCTTTTACGATACTGACTATTTCTAGCCACAACATCATCTCTTCCCCGCAGCGAGAGGCATCCTGTCTCCTGGATGCAGCTGTAACTTCTGATCCAGTTCAGCTGTTCCACTTCACCTCTTTCCCCAGCCCACTCAAACCACAACAGAGGCAGAGATCAATCAGCAGCTACACTGAGATAACAGGAGACAAAAAACAACAGGAACAAAAAGTTATGGGGCACTGACTTTGTTTCCTAGCAAGCCGATTTGCATCACAGGGCTCCTTGACTTCAAGAGCTACCGTGACACAAGTGAAATCCTTAAATCGAAGCCAGCTCCATCCCCGAGTCCCAGAAACACAGTGACATCAGCTTCTCAACTGCTAAGCCCGCGCACTGCAGTTAGCAGCTTGTGGGGCCAATACAGGGAAATATTTCAGTACTTTTAAATCATACAGTTTCCCTTATGCCTCCAGGAGCTCCTCTCCCCCCTGTTCTCACCCGAGGGAATGATCCTCCACCCGTTTAAGGGAAGAAAAATCAGAAAGGGATTTAACAGCCAGGTACACCCCCCGCCCAGCTTTGGTGGAAGGCCTCCGGGAGAAGCGCGCTCATGCTCTTCCCCTCCGGGGCAGGGGGAAGCGGCCCGGGGCCCCCGGGGGAGCAAGCCTGGGCCCCCGCGGCCCCGGAGACCCGCTCCCAGCCGACGCCGCAGGCAGGACGGCAGCTGCGAGAGGGCCGGCGGAGCGGGACGCCGAGGCCCCCCGCTGCCCCTGTCGCCTGCGGGGGGGCCGGGCCAAGCCCGGCGCGGCCGCTGCACCCACCGGCGGCGAAGTGGAGCGGCGTGGACTTGCGGCCCGCCATGTCCTTGGCGTTCACGTTGCCCGCGTCCACCAGGCGCTTCACGCGCGTCACGTCCCCATTGCGGCAGGCCTCCAGCAGCTCGCGGAAGGCGCCGCTCGCCGCCCCCGGGCCCGCCGCCTCGGGGCTCTCCGCCGCCGGGCTCGACGCGGCCGACGACGACGCCGACGAGGCGGACGAGGCGGAGGACGAGGAGGACGAGCCGCCGGAGCTGCTGGCCGAGCCGGGCGGCGGGCCCGGCGCGGCGGCGCCCGCGCCCTCCGCGATCTCCGGGGCCGGAGGCCGCTCGGCCTCGGGGGGCGCCTCGCCCTCGGGCCCGGCCAGGCTGTGGCGCTGCGCGGCGGCGGCGAACTCGGCGGGCGCCAGGCTGGGGCTGCGCGGCGGCGAGGCGGCGGCGGCCGGCGGCGAGGCGGGCCCGGGCGGCGGCGGCGGGTGGTGGTGGTGATGGTGGTGCTGGGAGCGACGCGGCGCCGCCATTTTCGTCCTTCTCCACCCCCCCCGCCCGCCTCCCTCTCGGCCCCCGTCACTGCGGCAACGGCGGCAACGCCCGCCCACGCTTCCGCCCGCCCACAGCCAATCCCCGCGCGCGGCGCCCGGACGTGATGGCTACGGGTGCTGGGGGCGGGGCGGGGGGCGGGGCCTCCTCGGGCCCCGCCCGCTTTCCCAGCCGCGCGGGGCGCGCTGCCGGCCTTGGCGCCTTGCACACTCACTCTAGTCTTGGCCCAGTGCACGCTCACCTGCAGCTTTGGCACACCTGCATCCTTGCACGCTTGTCCTCAGCCTTGGCCCCTTGCACACTCACCCCCAGTCTTGGCACACCTGCCTCCTTGCACACTCACCCCAGCCTTGGCCCCTTGCACACACACCCCCAGTCTTGGCACACCTGCCTCCTTGCACACTCACCCCAGCCTTGGCCCCTTGCACACTCACCCCCAGTCTTGGCACACCTGCCTCCTTGCACACTCACCCCAGCCTTGGCCCCTTGCACACTCACCCCCAGCCTTGGCACACCTGCCTCCTTGCACACTCACCCCAGCCTTGGCCCCTTGCACACTCACCCCCAGTCTTGGCCCACCTCCCTCCTTGCACACTCACCCCAGCCTTGGCCCCTTGCACACTCACCCCCAGTCTTGGCACACCTGCCTCCTTGCACACTCACCCCAGCCTTGGCCCCTTGCACACTCACCTGCAGCTTTGGCACACCTGCATCCCTGCACGTTTCCCTCCAGCCTTGCCCCATTGCACACTCACCCCAGCCTTGGCCCCTTGCACACTCACCCCCAGCCTTGGCATGCCTGCCTCCTTGCACGCTCACCCCAGCCTTGGCCCCTTGCACACTCACCCCCAGCCTTGGCACACCTGCCTTGCCGCACGCTCAGCCAGCAGTGCTCGAGGATATGACATGACAAGGTGTTCCCATCCGGGCAGCGGGACAGCAATCCAGCACTGCTGTGCAAAACACGTTACCAGAGACTGTGAGCAAAGTCAATCAATCCTGCCTCCTCTTGCCCTACCCCAAAGCCTACTTTAAAAGTAATTATGATGCCAAAAATAAATGAATTGGTGGCCTGGAGAGTCAGTACTTGGCAAAGATCTCGTGAGCTCTGTTTGCTGTTGTTAAAAACATCTTTATTAAGGAGAAAGTATTTGAGTCGGAAAGCCCTGATAATTGTCAGCAGGAGATCAGATCTCCAGCTCACTTACCTTAATGGTAATAAATGTGTGAATACAAGGGGGAAAGCGTGAACAGCTCACGTCTCTCTGCCCCTCGCTGTAGTTCCTATAAACCAAGGTAATGGACAGCATCATTTTTATGATATGCATCCATATGGAAATGCTCTACTTCCTGAAAGACTTGAAAAGGCACAGAGCGATGTTTTTAAAGGCTTGCGACTCGTGGTGGCCTCAAAAGCGAGCCAGGTAGGAACAGGCGGCAGCCTGTTGTCAAGCAAAGCCCAGCATCAGGCTCTAAACTGCCTCTGATAACTCAGTGTCTTTCTCCTGGCCCGGGAGTGCTGCGCTTAAGATAGAAATCTTATTAATGGTGCAGCCGCCTGGCTTAGTAAAGTGGAGAAGCCTCAGATTTCAGCTGAATAATTAAAATCCCATCAATAGACCTTTGCAGGGCCACCGTCTAAAATTAATAACTCCAAGTGCAATTCTGGGTATCTAATGGAATACACTGCAATGGGATTTTTTTTTTTAATGCAATGCACTCTTAGCCATTTTACAGCCACCTGCTTTAGCTTGAGCTGTTAAGAAGTAGGAGAAGGGTTTGGGGTGATTTCTGAACATTTTCAGGCGCCAGGAAATAGGAAATGGCTCCAAACCGCTTCCACTATACCAATGTGTAGATCAAGAAGAAGTCCTGTTTGGAGAAACCTGTCCCCCATTGCCCACGCATATGATAGGGCAAGGGGTGACCTAGGTGTGTTTTCTGAGAAACAGAGATTTCCCTTCCCACAGAAAATATCTCACTATTAGCGGCTTTAGACACGATAACCACATTAAGGAAGCCAAGAGACAGCCATCCGTAGCTCTTTGCAGTTACCCATGGATTCGTGTACCTGTGCAGCTACAGGGGGATAAAAAGCAAGGACGGTGGGAAAGCACCAGGGCTTTCCTTTTTGGACAACCTTGAGCAGCTCTGGGGACCTCTTGGCAGCCAGCGTGCCGTTCCTCATGTCTGTTTTGGCTCTGATCGTGGCGCTGTCCTCATTCGCCATCTCCACCAAGTTGCACAGCCACTAATAATGATGCCGCGTTCTCCGACTTTTCCCGCACCGGGCACGGGGAGAAAGGAAATGGGCTGCAAATTTGATGCTGGAGCCAATTTTCCCCGCAGGAATCTTCTCTTCTGAGAAAGGCCATCTCGATTTAAAAAAGCGACCTTGATAGTGAGGGGCTGAGGGGCTTTGCATGGAGAGAGCTGAGGAAGAAGCCATCCGCCCGGTACTACAATGCTGCAATTTTTCCCTCGCCCAGGGCTGACCTCATGCCCAGAAAGCGCAAATCCGGGCAAGTTTTGCTAAAGGGTCCGAAAAAATGATTTTGCCTCTTGCCAATGGGGGAAGACGTGCAGCTTGGTAATTTTAGCAATGACTAGATTTGGCGATTGCCAAAATTGCGACTGCCACAGCTCCGGGCGGCTCTGCCCCCTCCGAGTCAGACTCTCAGGGCCCCGGGGACGGAGGGAGGCACCTCGGGAGGGCTGCAGCGCTGCGCAACGGCCCTCTTTACCCCGGAGAAGCGCTGGCGGCACCCAGGAGGATTGCTCGGGGCCGAGGAGCACCGCTCGGGCAGGCGGACCGGAGAGGCCGGTGCCCACGGTGTTTCCCTGCTGCAGGCGGGGAGCGGAGCGCTGCAGGAAGGTGGCGGAGTTGCTCCGCCTGAGCGGCAGTAAAAGCCAGCGCCGGGCCGCCACGGCGAGAAGGTGGGTTAACTCTGCAAGGGGTGGGGGGGAAGAAAAAGGGAAAGAGGAAGGAAAGAGGAAGGAAAGAGGAAGGAAAGAGGAAGGAAAGAGGAAGGAAAGAGGAAAAGGAGAAAGGGGAAAAAGGAGAAAGGAAAAAGGAAAAAAGAAAAGAGAAAAAAGGGAAAAAGGGACACGGGAAAAGGGGGAAGAAGAGGAAAAAAGGAGAAAAGAAAAAAGGAAAAAATGGAAAAAGAGGAAAAGAGAAAAAAGAAAAAATGAAAGAAGAGAGAATGAAAGAAGGGAAAATGAAAAAAGGAAAGAAGGAAAAGGACAGAAAGGAAAAGGGAAAAGGGGAAAAATGGGAAAATAAGGAAAATAAAGGGGAAAAAGGGCCTTTTCCTGGCGCAGGAATCGCACGGGGAGCCGCACTGGAGGCGCTGCCGAGGGGAGCCGCGGGGCGCGGGGGCGCTGCGGGACCCCCCGAGAGGGGCCGGGGCGTCGCGGGGCGGCAGCGAGGGGCGGTGCGAGGCGGAGCGGAGCGGAGCGGAGCGGGCGGCGCCGCGGCGGGTCCCGCCCCCGGCGGCGGCTACGTGCGCGGCGGGCAGCGGCGCGGCGCGGCGGGAGCCCTCAGCCCGCCGCGGCGGCGGCGGCGGCGGCGCGCCCATGGCGAGCGGCGGCGGCGGCGGCAGGTAGGGGAGGGCGCGGCGCGGCCATGGCGCAGACGGAGCCGGCGCGGCCGTTGCGCCCCGCCGGCGCGGCCGCCCTGCGCGCGCGGAAGCTGCGCGGCGTCCCCGGCGAGCCGGAGCCCGAGCCGGAGCCCGAGCCGGAGCCGGACGCGGGGCCGCCGGGGGGGCCGCCGCCGCCTGCCGCCGTCCCCGTCCCCGTCCCCGCCCCCGCCCCCGCGGCGGCGGCGCTGGGCGAGCTGGAGGCGCTGAACCTGAGCGGGCGCGGGCTGGAGGAGCTGCCCGAGGAGGTGGGCGCCGCCCTGGGCGGGCTGCGGGCGCTGAGCCTGCGGCGCAACCGGCTGCGCCGCCTGCCCGCCGCCGCCCTGCGCCACCTGGGCCGCCTGGCCGAGCTCGACCTCAGCCACAACCGGCTGCGGGGCCTGGGCGACGGCGCGGCGCTGGCGGGGCTGCGCGGCCTGCGCAAGCTCAGCCTCAGCCACAACGAGCTGGGCGCCGAGGGGCCCGGCCTGCCGCCGCGCCTGGCCGAGCTGGGCCGCCTCGAGGAGCTGGACCTCAGCTTCAACCGCCTGCGCCGCCTGCCCGAGGGCCTGGGCCGCCTGCGGCAGCTCCGCACCCTCGACGTGGACCACAACCTGCTGCCCGCCTTCCCCGCCCCGCTCCTGGAGCTGGCCGCCCTCGAGGAGCTCGACTGCTCCGGCAACCGCCACCTCGGGGCCCTGCCCGAGGGCATCGCCGCCCTCCGCCGCCTCAAGATCCTCTGGCTGAGCGGCACCGGGCTGGCGGCCCTGCCCGAGGGCCTCTGCCAGCTGGGCGCCCTCGAGAGCCTCATGCTGGACGGCAACCGGCTGCGGGCCCTGCCCGCCGGCTTCGGCGGCCTGCAGCGCCTCAAGATGCTGAACCTCTCCTCCAACCTGCTCGGGGAGTTCCCCGCCGCCATCCTGGCCCTGCCCGGCCTGGAGGAGCTCTACCTGAGCCGCAACCAGCTCACCCTGCTGCCCCCGCGCCTCTGCCAGCTCCGCCAGCTCCGCACCCTCTGGCTGGACAACAACCGCATCCGCTACCTGCCCGACTCCGTCGTGCTCCTCCGCAGCCTGGAGGAGCTGGTGCTGCAAGGCAACCAGATCGCCATCCTGCCCGAGGGCTTCGGACAGCTGTCCCGCATCACCCTGTGGAAGATCAAGGACAACCCCCTCATCCAGCCCCCGTACGAGGTGTGCATGAAGGGCATCCCCTACATCGCGGCCTACCAGCAGGAGCTGGCCCACTCCCAGCCTGCCCTCAAGCCCCGCCTCAAGCTGGTCCTCCTGGGCCTAAAGGATGCGGGCAAGACCTTGCTGAGACGGTGCCTCATGGAGGAGGACGGGCAGAGGGAGGATGCGGGAGGTCTGGAGGCAGGGAGTGCCCAGCCCAGAGGGCGCCCTGGCCGGCAGCAAGGCGCTGGGAGAGCGCAGGCTGGGTGCTGCCCCTTCCTGGAGCCTCAGGACGCTTCCTTGACGTGGGTACCTGCCGCACGGCCGCTGGAACGTCTCCCTGCTGAGCGGCAGGACGTCCCCCACGTGGCTTCTCACAGAGCGAAGGGGGAAGCACCGTGCCCTGCGCCGTCACTGCCGCCAGACGCCTTCCAAGCGCCGTCAGGCGTGGGACCGCCCGGAGCCAGCAAGGGCATCGAGGTGATGGACTGGACAGCAGATGCGGAGAGGGGCCTGACATTCATTGTGTTCGAGCTAGCGGGCGACCCGAGCTACGATGTGATCCAGTCTTTCTTCCTCTCCCCCGGAGCCTTGTACGTGCTGGTAGTGAATTTGAGTGCCTACGTCCCTCAGCACTTCTACCGCTCTGTGGGCTATTTCTTGCACTGGCTTGGTTCCAAGGTGCCCCATGCTGTGGTGTGCATGGTGGGAACCCACGCCGACCTCTGCGCGGAGCGGGAGCTGGAGGAGAAGTGCCTGGACATCCATCACCAGATCGCTCTGCAGGAGAAGCGGGATGCTGAGGGGCTCCAGAGCTTGGTCCAGCAGGTGGATGAGGCTCTGGGACAGGACTTTGACCTGCGCTGCTCCAGCCCGCACGCCGCCTTTTACGGGGTCTCGGACAAGAACTTGCGGCGGAAGAAAGCCCAGTTCCAGTATCTTTTAAACAACCGCCCACAGATCCTCTCCCCGGTGCTGCCCTTCAGCTGCCGGGACCGTTGCCAGGTGCGTCGCCTGCGGGACAAACTCCTCTCGGTGGCGGAGCACCGAGACATCTTCCCAAACCTGCACCGAGTGTTGCCCAAATCCTGGCAAGTGCTGGAGGAGCTGCACTTCCAGCCGCAGGCTCAGCAGCTGTGGCTCAGCTGGTGGGACTCTGCCCGCTTGGGCTTGCAGGCGGGCCTGACGGAGGATCGGCTCCAGAGCGCCCTGTCCTACCTGCACGAGAGCGGGAAGCTGCTCTACTTTGAGGAGCACCTCACGCTGCGGGAGTACGTGTTCCACAACCTGCCGCGGCTCATCGACATCCTCAATGTCTTCTGCCAGCGGGATGCCACTGTGCTGCTCCAGAAACTGCTCAGCGACACCCGCATTGATGAGCTGAGGGCCACCCAGCTCCATCACTACGTGGAGGGCTTCTTGCTGCACGGCCTCCTCCCTGCCCACATTATCCGCCTGCTTCTCAAGCCCCACATCCAGAGCCGGGAGGACCTGCAGCTCATCCTGGAGCTGCTGGAGAAGATGGGGCTCTGCTACTGCGTCAACAAACCCAAATGCAAGCCCCTCAACGGGGCGGCTGCGTGGTACAAGTTCCCCTGCTACGTGAAGAACGAGGTGCCCCACGCCGAGGCGTGGATTAACGGCGCCAATCTGAGCGGACAGTCCTTTGTGGCTGAGCAACTGCAGATCGAATATAGCTTCCCGTTCATTTTCCCACCCGGCTTGTTCGCGCGCTACAGCGTCCAGATCAACAGCCACGTGGTTCAGCGGTCGGATGGCAAATACCAGATCTACGCCTACCGGGGGAAGGTGCCTGTGGTGGTGAGTTACCGGCCTGCCAGGGGAGCTCTGCAGCCAGACACTCTGTCTATTGCTAGTCACGCATCCCTACCAAATATCTGGACAGCCTGGCAAGCCATAACCCCTTTAGTGGAAGAACTGAATGTCCTGCTCCAAGAGTGGCCGGGCCTGTACTACACTGTGCACGTCCTCTGTTCTAAGTGCCTTAAAAGAGGGTCACCCAACCCGCACACTTTCCCAGGTAAGGCACGACCCGGCTGGCCTTTCGTCCCTTCCAGGGCTTCTCCCCTTCTTGGAGGGAGGTTTGCGGTGTTAATCTCGGATCCGTCTTGGTTTTCCCTCTGCTGTAGCTCTCTTCCCTCATGACTTGGGTCGTGAGAGAAAATATTAGGGTAGCTCCAAGGAGACAGGCTTAAAATAACCCTATTCTGGGATGGAGGCCGGGGGCAGGAGGGGGAGGAAGTAACATCCACTTCTGTGGGTGCCTTTTTTCCTCTGCTTTCTGGATTTTTGGCCCCAAGGATTGGCCATGCTGCTGTTGGAAAGGCCCAGCTCTGTCCTTGTTTTGATTCCTGTGCATAGTTCTGTGGGTTTTTTTTCCTTATTCCCTTTAGCTTGCAGCCTCCCTTTCTCTTGGGGCTGTTTGTAATCACAAATGGAGACTGCTAAAAGACTTCTGGGTCCCCCAAAAAACCTGACCTGTGATGTAGCTGCTGAGAACGCAGGAAAGCTCCCCGTAGCAGACGCTGGGTGTTTTGGCCTTCGTAGCCCTATATAAAAAGCTCTCTCTTGCGTACGAGGTCCTGTCTCTAACAGGAAGCATTCCTCCTTGAAGAGAGAAAGATGCTCCATCGTCTTTGTTTCAGTGGCTCACCTAGAAGCGATTCCCAGCCTGCAGGTTTGGGAGCTATTGTTCTTTTTTTTAAAAAAAAAAAAAGCCACCACAGTTCTTTTCCTTTCATCCCCTGCCGTCCCAGTTTTTCAAAAGAAAAAAAAGAAAAAAGCATCATCTCTCTGCTCTGGAATGTAGCTAGTTGCGGTGCTTTTTAAAGCTGTCACATAGTCGTGATCACACTGGTATTTTCCAGCGGTGTCTGTTTTACTTTGTATGTGTGCAGGTGCTGCCTTCTGACCCATCTCCTCCCTGCCCTGCTGTGCAGCTCTGGGGTTTGCTGGGGCTGTGGGAAAGGTGTTTTAGCACGCAAATCTGTGAGAAATCAAAATCCCCTCTGAACTGTAAGCAGCACTCTAGAAACACCGTTTCCTCCCCCACCGTGTTGGAAGTATCTTTAAACCTTGTTCTTTTATAGGTAGTCTGAAATAGTGAAGGAGCAGGAGTGTGACTTGAGTTGGAGCAAGCAGCGGTGCCAAATTGGTTCATAGGAGAACGTGGATAATAGTGTTTTGGTTTTGTTTTTCTTTCTCTGGGCCTGAAAATAAGGAGATGCTTTTTGCTCCTCAGCTTATGTCCTGGCTCCATTGATCACGTCTTCCTCTAAATGCATTAGCTTACGTAAGGACCGTTGTATGTGTGTGTGGGGAGGGACGGGCATGTGAACCCGTGCTGCGCAAATTGCAAAGTAGCAGCAGCCTGATCCGTTTCTCTTGCTGCTGACACGGTGCTCTGAGCAATGCATTCAAAAAAATAAAATAGGAATCTAAAAACAATGACCAGGTGTTAAGTGGCAAGTCCTGAAGGTTCAGCTTGTGATTAGACGAGACCTGCAGCCACGTGTATTTTTTATGAATGTTTCACGGCTGATCCTTTCTGTAAACAGATGATGTTTTAAAGGTGAAATGTGAAGGAGATCCAAATGGCATTCGCAAAGATGGTTGGCATCTTTGCTAACCAGTGAAAAATCTGAGCAGGCCCAGAAGAATAAGGAGAGAGTTGAAGCCAAATGGCTTTTCCCTTTGGGTTTGGCTGGATCATGTTTCCTGAGGAATAAGAAAAGATTACCTCCATCAGGCAGCCAAGCCTGGTGTGCTGGGAAGTTGGGGTGCCGGTAGGCAGCACATCATTTGGCGTGGGTACCAAAAGAGGTTATTTAAATCTAGCTCAGCCGTGAACTCCATGGATTATATGAGACAGGTGAACAAGCATTTGGCTTGGGGAGGGTGCAGCCTATGTGTTTCATCTAAAATACTCTTCCCTGTTCACAGAGCAGATACATAAAAGTCTGTTCAGAAGTTTTAAATGGGAATTGTGAAGCTGAGGAGTTTTTTTTTTCCCCCCTTGGTTTTGTTGATTGGGAGGTCTGCATGTTTAAGTCATGTTGCCAAGCTTGCTCTTGTGCAAACGAATTGTGGTTGGAGTCATTTGGGACAGGGTGTAGGGCAAGAGCGGGTCTCGTGTTATGAAAATGTGTGGTGAGGGAGATGTCTGTTCCTTTCCGAGCTATTCCGATGGAAATTCCAGGCAATTACAGCACCGCTAATTCTTAAATAGGGCTGTGGTCTTTTTAGGACTGTGTTGAAGAACCGCTTTGCAGCCTGTTGACCTTAATAAGGGAAATATTTCTGTGGAGACACTGCCAAATTTGTGCTCAAAAATGGAAGTGCAGCTTGGCTGTGTGTTTGGTTGTGCAATCTGTGTTGTCGTTAGTGAAACCGATGGTGTATTCTTTGGTCATCCAAAATTTTCATTGGAATCCCCTTCAAAGAGGGGACTTGGATGTTCGCGAGTTGAGGATTCGGCCACGAATATTCAATCCTAGCTTTTAACCCCCCTTCCTTCCCACTTGGCCCTTCATGTGCAGGCTGCAAAACTTCAGTTGTTTTAATACATGCAGAAATTTTCTTGGAACAAGCCAGTGGGCTCAGAAACAGTTAATAAGAATTGGGATTCTGGGTTCATTCTTTTGAGGGTTTATTGCAAACAACAAAGAAAAAAAAATGCCTTGGCAGGGTCCTTTTAAGGAAGTTTTTATGTCTGAAGCATAGTTTTGTAGCTGGGTGAAATAGTAACTGAATTGGAATCTGAGCTGGAATCTCAGTGCGCTTTGATGCTTCAGTCATCAGCTTGTCTGATAAGCGATGTGCTGAAAAAATTTTAGTTCTTTTACATTTACTCTGTATCTAAACAAAAAGACCCCTTCCAGACTAAGAAAGGCATATCCCTGCTTGGACTGACTGACACGAATCGGTTTCCACTGCAAGCCGATGAGATCTCAGTTGGATTGTCACAGGCACTGTGAAATGCTGTGATTTTGTATGTGACGGCTTTTTGGCTCCTGGATGGAAGGGCTTTTAGGTTGTTCACGTCCTATAAGCTATAAAGCGGCTAGAGGATGGGGGGGCCGCCGCTGCTGCCGTCTGCCTGGTAGACACGTGTGCTTTGTTTGGATGGACAAAGTAGCGTGACTGGATTTCCCAAGCTTTCCTTGTTTGCACCTGCTCACCACCCTGCCGCTGTCCCCTCTTCTGCAAAAACGCAGGGATTTCTAAAGGGGCTGCAAAGTTGTGGATTTCCAGCTTGTCTATAAAGTTAGACAAAACACACGTGTGCACGTACTCTTTTCTTACTGCAGGGCGGAAAGAGCCTGGAGAGCAACGTTATGCCTGGCTGTTTGGGAGTTAGTTTGTCTGTGGTGGCGAGGAGGGGTGAGGGGGGTTTCTACTAACCTTTGCCAGACCTCAGAATTACAAAAGCCCGTCTGTTTCCTGGAGAGGTCCCTCAGGAATTTGTGAGGAGGAGGTGGAACAACACTGGATGAAAAGTAAGAGGGTACATCGAAACAGTCAAACCTTGCTCTGAGCCAGCCTGGGTCCCGGCCAGCTCAGGCTCATCTGAGCTGCGTTCTGCACAAGGTATCTGATGTTATCCTTTCAGTATTGGGGGTTTTGTGTTTGACCAGTGGTTTTCTTTCTTGCTTGCTTGTGAAGTTGGCTGTGGGAACACAGACATGAGAAGGCCAAGGGCTTGAGCCAGCTGCAGAGATCTGACCAAACGCTGTCAGAACCAAGACAAGATGATCTGAATTTTTCATAGATTAAAAATGTGCCAATGCGCACACAGCTACGGGCAAAGATTCTGTGTGCAAACTCAGCAGCCCCTCTCCAAAAGGATGCTACAAAGCTATGGGGAGCGTGGAGAGAGGCTGCAGGACTGCCGAGAGCTGCATAGGCCTCCTGCGGAGAGAAAGCACGATTCTTCCGTCTGCCTTGCTCCCTCCTTGCTGCCCCCTTCCTAAGGTATCGAAACGGAGGGGAGATCATGAGCTTCCACTCTGCCTGTCTCCTATATCAAAGATAAGCAGAAGGCAGGAGTACACGTCAGTCACCTTTGGGGTGTGGAAGAAGGTATTTTCTTTCTATAATAGCGTAGTTCCCTTATGAAACCCTCTGCCGTGGCCAAAGCAGGCCTAATTCTCGGTCACCTTATTGTGCATGTGATTCAAGGTGAACCATGCTCACCTTCCCCACATCAGAGTCAGAAATGAGCGTGAACTCCCGCAGGAGCTGGGATGGAGTCACAAGGTGGGGAGGTAGAAGATCCCATGCTGCGTCATGCTAGCAAGCCCCACACCAGGTAAGGAGGGAGCAGGTGGGACCGGTTTGGTCAGAAGGTCTCAAAAATTGAAGTTGGCTCCAAAAATTTGAGCTGTCTTTGAAAGAAAGGCTGGCGTCAGGTGTCTGGTTGTTCTTTGTAATTAAATTACAGGTGGCTGGGGGTTTTTGCACAGACGATTGCTGTTGGAGCAACGCCTGCTTGTAGTAGAGCCTGATGCCAGCATTTGACAGCCTTAAAAGGCAAGTTTGAGAACTGGGTCTTTTTGGCCTTATTTTCAAGGTAGATGCTCTAGCTGTTGGGGGCTGTCACCATGCTCTCCTGAAAGATGTGGCTTTGGTGGAGTGCTGTGGCTGGAGGGGCAAGACTTCAGCGCAGCGTAAGCACCAGACATTGATGGTCTGGGTGGCAGGAGGGTAAAGCTGAACGAGGCCCAATGAACTGGGAGGAAAACAGATCAGTTGCTAAGCTTGAGGAAACTAGTGTGATTTGGGAAGAGAGTGCTAGAGCACTGTTTATTTAGCTTACCAACTGAGGACTGATTTGTGTGCTGCTGAAGCATTGATCTTGGGTGATGTGGCTTGCAGTATGTAATGGTGTAGAAACCCAGGCTTTGTGCTAAGCAGTATGTTGCTTGGTGAGCGCTTGAGGTCTTCTCGCTTGGTGGCTGTGGTGGGGCATCCTCTGATTTAACCAGTATATTGGGAGAAGAGAGAACCAAGCTCCAGCTTTGATCTCGGAGGAGGCAGGAAAGCTGCAGAGTGCAGCACGGCTGGTGGAGCGTAGGGTGTGGGGACCAGCCCTTGGGAAGAAACTGGAGCAGCCGGCTCAGGGCTGGAGCTCGTTCCCGTCAAAGCTACGGAGCGGGTCGGTCAGGACGCCTGCCCGCCGTGCTCACGGCGGCTGGTGTCGGGGTAGCTTGCCGTCAGACTGACTCAGGAAACGGAAACAGAAGGGACAAACTCACTGTGGATGCCGGAAGAGAGCCTTGGGCTTTGAACTGCCTTTTTGAAGTGCTGCCCTTGTTGGTTATCATGTACTGTGTGCATCCTTTTGTGCATGTGTGTGTGTATATGTATATATGTACATATCTATTTTAATGTTCTTAGTATGGAACTTGCCAAAATTACTTGAAGTTAGGATTGCAGCATGCATTATTTCAAACTGT
Organism: Dromaius novaehollandiae; assembly: GCF_036370855.1. Lineage (NCBI taxonomy): Eukaryota > Metazoa > Chordata > Aves > Casuariiformes > Dromaiidae > Dromaius > Dromaius novaehollandiae. Next base: position 829,726 of record NC_088101.1, read on the forward strand.
TTGGAGGAATTCCCTTCCATATGTGAAAATTTGCTATACGCTCCTGCTAGAGGAAAGGTTTCCTGGTGTGTCGGCAGTGGTATGAGAAAAGTCTGCTGCTTCCTGGATGGTTGTTAGGCTCGCAACAGAGGCTGCCTCTCCTGCTGAGTATCTGCAAGATCTCTCTGGGCAAGGAGCTCTTGATTTTACTTCTAAATATAAACATTGTAAAGCCCTGCAAACATGCTGGCAATCTTCCAGTGAGATACCTGATAATGAAGAAAACCGGCTTGGAAGCTCCTGTTGGGGGGAAATGCTATCGTAATAACAATGCACGTGTATGGCACGATCTTCTAATTTATACCCGCTACCCAACAAAGCCTAGGAAAAAAGGTGATGGTTCAAATGGGCTTCTTGCTTAGCAAAATTTCCCTGAGCCGTCCCTTAATGGCTTGTCTAGCCCTGCCTCATTCCACGCAGAGAGTCGTCTCCAGGCCTTGGGCCCTCCAGACGTCGCACTGCCATCACTGAATTGGGGAAACGCTAGATTCAGTTGAGTAGATCTTTTTGGTTTGGTTAGTGAAGCAAGGCAGAGTTCTTGCCCTTTATTCCATAATTTTTTTAGAGTTGCTGAGATTTGTCTTTGCAGGAAACAACCTATAAAAGAGCCGCTCATCCCAAATGATTCTTTGTTTCATTGCACAAGAACGACTTAAAAACTACCCACTGTGGGGGTAAGCGGCTGTTCAGATAAAATCTTGATGTAGGTTTTCTCCTCTCCACATTCAGCTGATCGTGTGAGGACTGATTCGTGCTCTGCTTCATCATGCTGGGGATGCAGATGTCCTGTAACCTGCTTTGTTTCCTACTGTGCACACCAATTTTTTGTGCTGCCCTGCCTTGTTTGTTAAAAACACCTGAAAGCGTGCTAGGTTTTTCCCTTTAAGGTTGGTTGGGGCATATCATGCGTGTCATCCAAGTGTTTGCTATGGAAGGTTTAAAAAGAAAAAAACAAAAACAACCTACAGAGCATAATTGATTTACGAAGGACGCTATCTTCTGTCTCCTGTGACAGGAATCCTCGTGCTGATGCAAGCTTTCCATATTTAAGATGCTACGGGGTGCATATGTCTTTGAGAGGAAGGCTCCAAGGTGCAAATATATTGCTAGATCCTATTCCTCCTTTTGTGCCTCGGGAGAGGATGGTGGGAAATCATCTTCGCTGTCTTTTGGGAGTATTGTGACCATGTTACTTGACATTGGGACAGGGCTCTGAAAAAATGAGCATCTGTTTAAAAGCGCAATATGAATATGTCTATCAGATAATTCTCCTGTATGCTGTGATGTCTTGTTGCTATTGCAGCATTAAGCAGGTAACTGTAGTAGCCTAGCATGTTCTCTAATGATCCACTAATGATAGTGCAGGCTAATTGGTTGGCTCTTGAAAGCAATTTGCCAGTGGAGAGGGAAAAAAATTGCATTTAATGAAAAGTTTGTGTTGTGTTTAAAATCTTGAAAATCACCAAAGTAGATTTTTTTTCTCTTTCTCTTTTTTTTTTTTGGGGGGGGGGGGGAAGGTTGGGTGGGAGAGACTTACTTTTTCTCCAAAGTAGAGGAGGAATAACCTTTGCAAATGAGTGAGGAAAATAATGGTCTGGGGGTGAACAGAAGATGATCGGTTCCTCCTTGTACCCTTAAATCCACCTCTCTGTGGCTGTAGCGCGTGCCCTTTTCCTACAGATACAGGCAAATGTTGTGAGAATAAGCAGAGCTGGCTGGAGCCAAATAAGGTCACCTCTCTTCAGGTGAGCTTATGGGATGCCAGTTAAAGGCTGTGCTATTTTTGGATTGTTTTCATCCTTTTGGTAGTCAGATAGGAAAGGGAGCGCCTTGTAGGGACGGCAGGGGGGAAGACAGTCCTTAAAGTACAGTCTCGGTTGTAACAGTCGAGCTCCTCCCGCTGCAGACAAAATCTGTTGACGCTTTTGGCTAGTGGAGAACATACCGGGGTATGAAGAAAGCGATGTATCTGGGCTATATGAATCTCAGCCTGCCTGTTTGATCTGTTGTACACTGATCGCCTTATCTATAGTGGGCGTGCTCTTGGGCTCCTGGGACCGCAGTGTGGAAGAGCTGTGTCTGGTGCAGAGGATGAGGAGGCTGCCTTGGAGTTTTTAGAAGCTGTTGAGCGTACAGGACACAAGTAACCTACCTCCTGGAGTGGGAAGGTCACCTGTGTGGATGTGGCCTTCTTCCACATGAGTGGTTTGCAGAGATTTGTCGCAGGATGCAGCATCTGGGGATGTCTCTGCTGGGAGACGGCTATGAGAACTGGGATAATTTCTGTGGGGAAGGAAAGACCAGGGAAACACCTGTGGGCTGATTGGTGTTGGGAGAATCCAGGAGAAGATGGAGTTGGATTTCACTTGAGGTGTTGAGGTGGACCATCTCTGAGGGTTTATGTTTCTGCCTCACCAGGCTGCTGGAGGCTGGCAGGCCGAAATCGTATTGTACCCGTGGTGTTTTCCTGGCTAAATCTTGGTCCTGAATGTGCCGTTTGGGTTGCTGAAGTGGTCAGGGGCAATGTGCTTTAGGACTCATGCAGTCTCGCAGGCTTTGCGGTTAGGGATGACTTGCTTGTGGCCAGTGGATGGAGGCTGGTCTCCATCCATTTCTGCTTCTTGCTCTATGCTGCTTGGACCAGGCTTGGTGATCTCATTGAGCTGTGACTGCCGGAGCACTTGCGTGCTTGAGCTGGCTGTGGTTTAAAGCCTAACCTTAATTTCAGACTTGTGCTTTTTTTCCAGTGGTCGTTTTCCAGAGCTCTGTGCTTCTCTCAAAGATGTACTTAGTAGTCCAAGTTGGACTTGGTGGGGGGGATGGACCAAGCTAGGAGCTACAGACTGTGCAAGATAACGTTAATTTTGAATCGACAGTTTGGCTTGGCAAATTCAGTGTGAACCAGACAACGGCTTCGGGGTGAGGGAGACGCTTCTGTTAGGTGCAGTGATTTGTGAGGATCAGACAAGACTGAGCCGTGGAGGCAGGTAACCGAATCCTGTTTCAACTTGCTGGGTTTTGTCACCGCGTGGTGACTCAGAGGTGATGCGCGAATACTCCAGGGAGGAGCCGTATCATCCTAGGTTACGCTGAATCGTTCCACTGAGACAACGGGAGACTTCTGCTGGGCTTCTGTTAGCTTCGTTTCACAAGCGTGACTGAATACAGTTCCGTAAAACCCCTTATAAAAAACGATACCAGGATATCTTCTCCTTTACCCATTTGCAGGATGATGTTTGCCAAGTGTCCAGTTCAGATAAGCCTTTTAGTTTGTTTTGTAGGAGAGGACACCCGGATCTCTCCCTGTCCGTTCTGTTTCCTCCTCCTTCCCCTCGTACCCCCGCTTTCTGGAGGCTCTCCTTGTTGCAGCATAACAGGAAGGAAACAAGTCAGCAACAATGCTAGGAGAGGGATTTGTGGACCTCGGGCTGTGATGGTAAAGTTAATATTGTAGGTGTTTGTTCTAACAGAGCCCAGGATCCTGCTATGCTTCACTCGAGGATTGTGCCACTTGAATGATCTGATGCAGTGACCCTTCAGGTTCTGTGTCAGATTCCTCTGGAGGCACATTCCCTGCATTTTTAGCAGGTACTTTCATCTCCTGCCCTACAGAGTGAGTGCTGGCCTGTGATAAAGGACAGATCCTGCCCCTGCGGCAGGGCCAGGTTGTTGAGGAGCTTCCTGAAAAATGAATTAGCCATAATTTCCACGGTACCACAGTCTACAGAGGCTGGTTGTCCCAGATGCTTGGTCTAGTTTACATCCCATTTATCCAGTTGCTGTTTCTGCTGTGTGAAACCACACAGTGTGAAAATGTGGAAGGTGAACATGGCCACTGGGTCTTGCTTGGCCTTCAAGACATGCACAATGCATTTGTTGCCCACGTGTCAATGCAGGGCTGGAAGCAGAGGACTGCTGGAGAGGCTAATCCGTCCCAAACTTACCCTGAAACAAGTGTCCTCACGGCTAGCAAGCTCCCTTGCTGCACGAGCAGCAAACGGAGGGTGAGCCTCCTGCAATGGCAGAAACCTGCATGTCTTGTGGCCTCTAAAACATTACAGCGGGTGCAGCAGAATTGTCCTGCCACGTGGACTGCAAGCGTTGCATGGCGCAGTGGCACCCTGCTGCATCTCTAGCTGTTGTTGTGGAGCTCTGTTGCTGACCGTATAATAACCCACTGCACTCACCTTTGCCTGTTTTGTAGATAATGCAGTCAAATATGGACAGCAGAGCGATTTTTTCCCTGAGCAGTGAATGTTACAAAGCGGGGATGTGTGTAAGGACTTAGAAACGTGCAGAGCCGAAATGCAAAGGCACAGAACGTACAGTGTGGAGGATTGGAAGGCAGGGACCTCTATCTGAGACCGTTGCCTGACATCAGTCTTTTATTGCCTCTTCCTGAACAGCTGCATTTTCATCGCCATCATTAATGTTCTCAGATGAATCAAGGTCGATCAAGAGTGAAGGTGGAAATATGGGGCAATGGCCGGGAATGATGATCCATTCTGAAAAGCTTGTATCTCCTTCTGTTGACTCTCCTGATGCTCCCATCCCTATCTCCCTGTCCTCCACACTGTCTCTGTGTATTTTCGCTGTATATATTTCACTAGTCCCTGCACGCATCCTCCCTCTACTCTGTTAATTATAGGGAAAAATAGCTTCTCTGCCTGTCAAATTGCTAACCATTGCATTTTTCAGGATTACATCCTCAACAGATAGCACGATGCAGCTGTGTTTGTGACAGTGCATGATGGGGAATGTTTCAAGGTGTTGGTCTGCAATGCATTTGTTTTTTACTTAAAAAGGGCTGGACAGTTGGGGCTTCACGTATGTGGGAGCAAAGGGGACCTGGAGCAGCTGCAAAAGTTAGCAGTCCCCTTCCTTGGGTAATTCCTTATTTCTATCTGTGAAGTGGAGAGCTGCTCACAGGAACAGTGCCCTTCCTTGCAAGGGGGCTTTAGTCATGATGGGGCTGATAGGAGTGGAAGAGACGGTGAGGAGACATTTGAGCTGCTCGGCACGTATCAGGAGATCTGCAGGGTTGAAGGGGTCTTGCAAATTGCCGACTCTTCCCCATGCCCTTGGGGAACCCATGGATACTGTAAATCCAGACAAACTGGCGTCCGACTGAGCAAAAGCTGTGTGACGCCAAACTGCCCCATAATGGGGAGCTGTGCCTGGACCTGGTTTTAAAGAGTGCTGTAGGTTGGTGGTAGAGCTGCTGGCTTGGCCCCCGCTGCCTTAATTGCATGCTCTGCTGATGAGCCGGCCTCTGTCACGCCGTTGCCTCCTGTGAGCAAGTCCATCCTGGGCCACCACGTCACTGAGCAGACTGGCCGGGAGAATCAGGGTGCTCAGTGCTGGCTCAAAGAAAGTTGGCTTTCCCGGGGACGTCTTGCCTAGGCTGTGTCTTCACTGAGCCAGTGCTCTGTACTCGGAGAGGAGCAACCAGGACAGCCTGCCCATGCACCAGCCAGGACATCCGCGCCGCGATAGTTTCCTGTTGATAAGTTTGTGCCACAGCAAGGAGCGGAAGGGACAGAGGGTTTTGTGTGTGTTCCCTCTCCCTGGCAGCGTGGTGCTCCTCACCCGCTCGCTACACGTGCTTTTATTTTAGAGGCAGAGCTGTTGGTCGGGGTTGAGTGTGCTGAAGCAGAGGGTGTTCGGTGGCAGGTTTCCAAACCAGGGAGTCTGCAGCGAGCACCAGGCCTAGTTAGACACGTTATGTAACAGGATAAGTTTTCAGATCCCTGTGCGTTTCTGTAATTCTTCCTTTTGAACAAACTCCTTTGTCTGAGCGAGACTTTGACGCTCTTATTTCAGATAACAGCACTCACCGGACATGGAAAATTGTCCTGTCCGAATGGCTCAGTTTTATCCAAGTGGCTAAATTTCGGAAATTTATCAAAAAAGAGCTTCCTCTTCCTGTGATCTGACATAACGCGTCTTGTCTGCTTGCACCGTGCTTGTCCTGGCTTTGCGTGGGGCCCCATGGCAATCCCGCTCTGCGCTCCAGAGTCCTGTCCCCTTGGCAGAGGTCCTCTCCACCGCGCTCCTTGCTCTGGGGCTCAGAGCTCTGTTAAAATGTTAGGAACAAGCCCTTCCCTCTAGTAGCAGGGTTTTTTGTTTCTCCCTAGCAGCCTGGCTGTGTAGTGAGTGCCGGTGGCTCTGGATTTTACCTCCTCGTTCAAATCCTAGGAGGGCAGCACGGGGAGGCTGTGGTGTTTTGTCCCCACCAAGGTATGGAGACAGCTGCGTATGTAATGGGAGTACATGCAGAAATCGGTGTTGGCTCTGGTTTCACAGATCTCTGATCCACAGACTTCCTTTCGTTGTACCCGCTGTTACAGACCATGGCTGAGCCATCCCAGGCTTGAAAATGTTCTGCTCGAGTCATGCCCAGCTGGAGCTACTTGGCTTCTTAGTGTCATGACAATTGTAATAATCCAAGCTTTCAAACTTTCTCTTTACCCCCTTTTTTTTTTTTTTTATCCTTGAAACTTCACGCTTGTAGTTAGTGTAGTTGACAGCTCTGCTTCAGCTGGTTTCTGGCTTCTTTCTGAACATCCCGTGCCTGATCTCACGCTGAGAAGGAAGCAAAGACGGACAAGTGGGATGCTGGGAAGAGCTGCCAGTCCTTGCTGGCTGTGGTGTCCCCAGAGATCTGCTGAGCAGGAACTTAGCACTGCTTTTTTAAGCTTCTAGTGGACTGTCGTGCAGAATCATTCAGCGGGTGATAACAGGCCAGTGAAGATGGAGCTGATATGAGCCTCACTCTGGACCTTCAGTTGCTTCCAGATACTTTTGCCCAACTGCCTGACAGTGCCAGAGGATTGCATGGGGAAGAAGGCTTGTGTGTGCTCTGTCCTCTCTAAAAGCTCTGGCTGTATCTCTCCGGTGAACCTCTGCTGTCAGGGGTTTTGGGTACTCACGGCGTTGGAGGAGAAGCCTGTGGTCTTGCTTTGGTGATGTTTTCGTGCCAGCCTTAGTAGCAAGAAGTTTATAGTATCTCAGAGGCATGTGCATGTGCCTGGAGGGAGTCCCTATGGCTCTTAGGTGATCGTCGTTGGATCTTGTCAAGATCTTAGTTGTTGCTTGTGTGGGTAAATAATTCAGCCCAGCAAGCGACTGCTGTGGTCAGCTTAGAGTTTTGCTAGGATAAGACGCTGAAACAAATGATGAAGAGTTGGGCCTTATATGGCTCTTTTCCCAAGCAGTATGTTTGTATCTCAATGGCTGAAAGTAAAGACTGTTTTTTTGTTTTTGTTTTTTTCGATGAAGGAAAATTTTGGGAATTTTTGGGAGGGATCAGAAAGAATAGCTATATCTGTCATCTTTTGTAGCAGAAAGCTACCAAGAAGCTTTTAAAGCTGCCTGTTATTTTAAATTTGTTCCTTGTCCTTCTTTAAAATAAACCACTGGTTTCTCCTACAGCAAAAGGGAGCCTAGCACACTTTGTTTAGCTTCACTGCAGACACTCCAAAGTGCATATGTGTATATGCATAATGTTAAGAAAATGTTGCCAAACAAGGCAAGACCTGCGTGTGTTAGTGATTCACACAGGGATCTGATGAAAAAATCCTTTGGGCTGAAGAGGCTGCAATGAGAGCAGACGTTTGCTGCGTTGGTTTGGTTAGCAGAGCAGGCTGGCTCTGGGTGGATAACTTGGGTTTTTGGCACAGTGCCTCGCAGATGCCAAAATGTGCACCCATCTAAAAGGTGGCACTGGCAAGCACGGCTGGGTGTCTTTGGTCAGAGAAAGCTGAGCAGGGTTGCTGCTCACTTATTCTGTGGCTGCTCCCTCCCCCAGGGAGCAGGTTGGACACGGGCAAGGTGGCTCTTGCCGGCAGCTTGGGCAGCCTGAGCTCAGCCATTGCCTGGCCTCGGATCCATTGCCGATATGGCAGGACATGTTGTGCTCCTGTGGAAAACCCACAGGCAGGCTCTGGCTCGGAGGCTCGTCTCTCTTCCCTGTGTTTGCTGCAGTGTTTAACTATCGTCCCTCCGGGGCAGCACCTCCGTTTGAGAGCTGTGTCATTAAACAGCCTCTTCTCGGCAGCTGCCCTGCAATGCAGGAGTCTCGCGTGTAATCCTGCTTCTTTGGGACGTGCTAAGTGTGCCCAGCCCCATCCAAGCTTTGCCGGTGAACGTTGGGACAGGCAGTGCTTGCAAAGTGGTGGCTGTGCTGGAGAGAGCATTTCTGCTTCTTGCTCTGTGCTGCTTTATCCCCAGTTGCGTAATGCAGCGTGATGTGGTTAATCTGATCGTTGTTACAAAAGGATTTAAAACTCTTCTTAATCAGAAGTCATTTTTAATAAAGCTTTGCCTTGCTTGGAAGGCTGCTCTCTTGGCTTGCATGTTCAAGAGAAATGCAGGATGCCAAGAGGGATGGGAGGGAAACAAGAGCGTGGGGAAGGGGCACGGGTGCCTCTGGTAGTTGGGCAGGTGCTAGTGAAATCCAAAAAAATGCAGGACACGTTTCAGCTGGCACCAAGCACACACAATCCTTACATGTGCAGATAAGAGCAGCTGATGTGTCTGTGCCGTCTCTGCATTTTTTCCTCAGGGGGCAAACTTTTGCAGGTGGTGGAGGGAGAGAAAGGCTCTTTCTAATCCAGTCTGGCTCACGCTCCCCCTTTAAACTCTCTCTTTCCAAATTACTGGTGGTCTTCCTGAACCTCATGCATCTTTCGGAGCAAACCGTGGTTCTGGGTGAAGTGCAGGAGAAGAGGGGATGCTCTTTGCTTGTCTCTAATGACGTTTTGTGTGAGTTTGTGTGGGGTTGCCTGTGGCTTCTTTGGCTGTTGCTGTGCTTTTGTATTGCGGAAAGTGCCCTGGCTCTCGTTAATAACACATGGTCTCTGAAACACATGGTCTCTCTCTCTTCCTCCTGTGTGCCAGTCTTTTGTCCACTTTTCCTATGGAAACCATCTCAAGCTGCCCTATCTACTTCAGCTACCCTTTGGAGAAAGTCTGGTTCCAGGAGCCTGAACTCCAGCTCCGAGTGGTGCTTCATCCTGCCAATTCCTGCTCTTCCAGTCCTGATAGTCCTCATGCTCGGGGTCTCTTGACAGATGCTTAAGGTTCCCCTGGGTCTCATCTCTTTGATCAGTACAAATAAAGACATGGGGATTGTTAAGGTTATTTTTTCTGAGGGACTCCCTGGGAGGAGTGGTGCGGGCCGTGTCCAGAGGAGAGCCAGCTGGCTTGCGGTTCAGGCGGGATGATGAAACACGTGGAGGAGAGGGGCCAGGACTGTGTTACAGTGACATTGGGGAAGGAGCATGTCAGAATCATCCTCCTGATGGAAAGCTACCTGGAGGAAAAGCTGGAAGTAACACAAGTTTACAGAACAAATGGTCCAAGAAGGAGCTCGGCTCTGTTGCTGAGCCCTGTGGCAGAGCACGCAGCTGCTGAGCGTGAGGGTTGATGCAGGCTGGTGGAGAAGATGGTGGAAGAATGAAGAATGAAGCATTTCCTTGGCAAGGTTGTTGCCTCCCTGGGAGGCTGATGAGTTCTTTACAGCCTTGCTCCTTGCTGTTTCAGTGGCGAACACGACTGCTGTGGGAGAAGGAGTTTGTAACATCAAAGAAAGATGCTGCAATTTATTGTTGTTTTGGGCACCAAGAATCTCAAACCAGATGGCATTTATCAGGCAATGAACTCTGCAGGCGTTAAGTAGCAAAGCTGCTGTTTCTAAACTTGCATACTGTACCATTTTGGAAGGCATTCCAATGACAGAATAAAAAACCAGTCAGAGCTGCTTTCATCTGAGGTAGTAAAACAATTTACAAAATTAAGTCCATAAATTCCCCGTTTTCCATGGGGAATATGTGTGTATAAGCAAAGGCTGGTTATTTCCCTGATAAAGGCTGTTAGTTGTAGTCACCCATCTAGGGAACGAGAGGGTTCGGAAGAGAACGATTAAATGATTGGAAATGTTGGGGATTCACTGTAAAAAAAAGATTTAAAAGATTAGTCCTCATCCCCTCTGGAAAAGGGGACAAGCAGAAAGAGATTTTGCAGAGCTCTTAATAGTAAGAGGACAAACAGGGCTTTGTTCTTGACCATTCAGCGGGGCAAAGCCAGCAACTCACTCAGACTTCAAGGACAACAATTTTGGTACTTACAGAAATATTTTAAACCAAAGGGCTGGAGAGGATTTAAAACAGTCTGTTCTCCACCTCTGCTGGCATAACCCGGGTTCTGATCTCTTTGGAGGGTGCTGTTTGGGCACTGCCATGTGCCCCAGCAATGCTTTTGCTGAAGATACGAGTCTTACAGGTGAGACCGGGAGGAGGGTTGGCCGCTGGCTTTAGTGCTCTGCTCCTCTGATTTCTGCTGTATCGCTTGGGCTGTACGTCCAAGTCAATACCACGCTCTGTCTGACAAGAAAAACACTTGACCTAAGACCAAGCTCGTGAAGCTTTGGTGTAAGGGGAAAAAAACAGATGCAGAGAAGCAAATTAGATCTGATCTCCTTGTAATTAAGTAAACTTCTGACTGTGCAGGTTCCTGCTCTGCTGTAGTTGTACCTCTTGTCAGTGTGTAGTTATTAACTAGCAGAAAGTGGGTAACTTTGTAGGAGAAGCAGCAAGGAGGCATTTTATTTTGTTCAAATTAAGCATGACTCTAGAATAAATTCTGTGATGAACAAGCACTGATGAAATCCCACAGTGAAGTGGCTTCAAGAGAACATTGCATTAATACATTAAAATGGGGCTTTTGTCTCTTACCTTTAACTTGAGGGTGAGTTTAAACTGCTGCAATTAGCAGATAAAACACTTATTTTGCCAAATATTTGAGCACAAATGGAACTCGGAGCAATCAGACTTTGTTTCTTAGAGTAGTGTGATTATGGAGGAAAAGAACATGAATTTCTGCCTTTGCTTAAGTGGGCTCCCTGGTTGCCTTGCTGAACACTACAGGGAGAGCTGCGAGTACAGCTTTAGAGGGACTGAAATTGCTTTAAGGTGAGATGCGTGCACAGTGTACCTCTGTAAATAATCTGGAAGAGAATACTTACCATGCCAGTTAGAAAAACAGCTTCCTCCATTCAATTCAGAGTTTGCTGAACATGTTTATTTAAGCCTTGGAATGGCCCTAAGGCAAGAGCAATTCGTGGAGCCCGAGTTACGTTTACCCAGGGAGAAGCTTAGTTAATCGCAGGAAAAACTGTTGGACAGTGCGGGTGTGTATGTGTCTTTCACGTGTGTTTTGATTTGTTTGTCTTTTTCTTGGCTGGCAAAAGGCAGGTAATTAAAAAATGAAGGCTGTTGCAGCAGAAGGAGAAAGGCTGCTGCAAGGGAAATTGCAGGTCCGTCGCTTCTCAGCTGGACTTTGCCGAACCCTTGTTGCAGACAGAGGGACTGGGTAGCCTGGATCCTGCCTCCAGCCGTCGTGACCATGTGTGCCCTACCCACGGGGAGGGGTGAGAAGAAGCCTAGTGCATGAGACGCTCGTTCATAATGTTCTCCCAGCCTTTTTGGTGTTTTCAGCTCAGGGGATTTGTCTCTTTAGTAATGCTTAGACTCCCTCTTCCAGTTACCAGTCTGGTCTCCTCTTGAACCCCTGGGAACTTACTGAATCTGTTGTATAACACAGCAAGGAGTTCCACAGATCGTACCCATCAAACGTTGACTCTGCTGATTTGCTTTGAGGGAGCTGGCTTTAGCGTTTGATGCTTCCTAGTCCCTGTGTTGGAGCAGACAGAAAGCGATCGGCCAGTTCTGGTGGCAGCAGCCAAGCTACTGCGAGAAAAACCTCTTGCAGGCTTGCCTAACCACCTTCTAAATTTACCAGAAGCTCAGACTGGGCCGGTTGCGGTTCCAGACTTACGCTTGCGTAAGGCTGGAAGTCCCCAGGACTGAATCTTTTGGGCTCCCTGCCACCCCGGTCTCCTCTTGCGGTTGGCCCTTCGCCCTGCTAGCTACTAACGTGTTGAGACCCGAGCGCGGAGAGCCAGAGCTAGCAGGACGCAGACCAGTCCTGCTGGCTCCCTGCAGAACTGGGGGAACCCACCCTGCCTTTTAGCTTTTTGGGATATGCACCACAGTAATGGCTTTAAGAGAGCTCTTTCAGGCCCCTTTGCCCCCTCTAAGGGGTGGCCTGCAGCATGAGAACCGTCTGTTTGGAAGAGAAGGCTCAGCATCTCCTCTGAGAGGAGGGTGTAAGAGCATTGGGATTGCCGTTTGCAAAGCGGGGCCCAGGGCTGTCGCTTGGACCCACTGCAGCTGGCTGTCTGGCATTTGGGTGGGCTCTGCATGTGCAGTTGTGTCTCGCTGTTAGCCGGTCGGAGCAGACAGGTTGGGGCTCTCTGCAGCTTTCTCTCCAGCTGGTCCCTTGTGCTGGCAGAATGAGAAAGCGCTCGTGGCTCTGTGCCAATGGGGGTGGCATTAAAAATAACCAAAAGGTAGATTTGGGGCTTGGTTACTGAGTGCCAGGCCTGTTTCTATTCTGGGATGAAGATGACTTGCTGTGAGCTCATTACGCTGTGACTCTTCCTTAAAATGCCTTGACAGTTGATTTCGTTCCAGCTAATAAGGTCCTAAAATGTTAATGAAGCAAATCAATTTTTCATGGTTTGTGTTGCCGTTGTCTGAAAGTGCTGTGTTGCAATCTGCTGATTCCAGGAAGCTTTTTAGGGCATAAAGTAGAAGGGCAGCAAAATATTCAGCAGTTTGGAGGATTCCTTGGTTCCTTTTTCAGCTTTCTGCCGTCCCCCCGTGTGGCCCTACCCCTGCCTCTGTTCAGGATCAAAAATCGCAGCACCCTCTCCTTAGGGCAGTTCTCTTACCAAGACGATAGTGTCACTTGGTGTAAATGCTCTCTGTGCTCAATATTTCATGAGATGTGGAAAGGGGAGAGGTGTTACATGCTTTGTGTGCACACAAAGCTCAGCTACTTACACTGGCTTGGGAATTAGGTAGGTGCCGTCCTTTATTTCTCCGAGTGCTTGTTTCATACTATCAGAAGGTGTCAGAGGCTTCAAACCTTCCCGGCTGCTCCTGGAGTTATTTTGATGGAGTTATTTTGATTTGTTATTGCTCTCTTTACTCTTGCTTTGTGAGTATGATGGGAGGAAGTATTGAAATGTGTGGCTTGGGAAATGTGTTTTTAAAAAAAAAAAAATTTGGATTCCATTTTAAACTGTAATTAATTCACATGCACTTGAGAAACAGATAATTAATGTTTAGGGACAAGCAAAGAGTTTTCCGAGTTTCATAAAGTTGCCTTTTATACTGCAGCACTGCTGAGAGGTGATCTCAAATGACTCATTTCATGGGAATTAGTGGGTGAGATGTAAATCAGCTTTTTAAATGGTTGCCGTCCTGTAGCTGCTGAGTTGAGCATAAGAAGCGCCATCTGCCCAACTTCTGCACCTGAAAGCATGCTCAGTCTGGTGCCAAAGGTCTCCCCGGAGCTTTTGCAACCTGCAGGTGTGTCGGTGTCCTCTTTTGCTGTTACATCCCCCCCGTCTGGGGAAAAACTGCTTGGGCTCTAGCTAAGCGGAGCGCCCAGCTTCAGCAGCAAGCCTGGTGCTCCCTGCCCTGGAGCCCTCTGTCTCCAGGTCCTGACATGTCACAGGGCTCCGGGCTGGTGGTAGCAGAGGAATGGCTCTTAAGCGCGTGAAGTGCCTTGCAATTATTTGGGATGGAAAGCCTTGTGCACGTAAAGACGGTCTGCAATGGGAGCGGTGGCCAGAAGAAATATGGGCCAAGGCAGCTGTGCTAAGAAACTAGCTGTACATCTGCAGACCCTCATAGGGATGTGGGGACTTGCTCCCATCAATGCTGTCATGTTTGGGGCTTGTTATTTTTCCCCAACCGGGGTGGAGCACAGCTGGGAAGTGTGGTGTGCTCTGAGGATGCAGAGTGGCGTGTCTGTGAAACATAATCCCTTTTAGGCCCAGGCAGACGACATCGTGGCCAGTGCAGGTTGTGTGGCCCCTCTGGGCAGGGCAGGCCCTACGCTGCTGGGGATGGTACTTCTCCACATCACTGCACCGGATCCGCGCAGCGATTTGCAGAGAGAGAAGCAGTAAATCTTTCGGAGGTGAAAGATCTGAGAGGCTCTGTCAAAACTTGGGGGCTTTGCAGGTTTCAGCCTGGAGTAGGCTTGGGTGCAATTGGTCAAGAGCAACAAAAGCAAACCAGGACGAGGAGGACAGACTGGGAGTGCAGAGAGGCTGCACCTCAAACAACACAGTTATTTTGTTCGTGCTTGACCTAGACCTGTCGGCTCCAAGTTGAAAAGCCTCTCAGCTTGTTTCCAAAGATGCACCAAAGAAGTTGTTTCGTGTTTCTGTGGTCTGGCATGAATTAAGAGCCTTGATGGAACAGCTTCCCATACAGCCAGCTGGGAGAAATCATTCAAGGTCAGCTATATATATGTCCACGGCCAGAGTTGTGAGGCCTAGAGATGTGATGCTGGCTTGAGAGGCACCTGGTGCTAGGAGTGCAATAGCTGCAAAACTCACCTGTGCTTTGGGGCTAGGTCAGCTGGGGCTCAGCCTGCCCCTCCAGCGAGGTTGTGATGCTCTGGAGCATCTGGAGCAAAGTGCTTGCAAGAGGCTGCCCTCTGTCTGAGGCAGATATCCTTGCTGACGTCTTTGGCCCCGACAGCCTTAAATCTTTCAAAGGAGAAATGGGAAATTGGCATCAGTTCCTTTTCCACGTTTTGGAAAGCTCTACCCCTCTTCCTTATTTGCTTTCAAACCTTCTCCTTTTTTAACTCTGTTTAATCCCAGGCTGATTTGTTCCTGAGCGTGTGCTTTACGTGATGGCTAGCTCTGCTCACCAGGCTCCTGTGGCAATTGCTGCCCATCAGCAGAACTTTCTTCTCTCTTGCTTTTTCCGTGGTGGTCTCTCCCACTGGAGCACTTAAACAGGCTTGTTTATTTTAAGCTCCTTTAACCAGGACTGCTGTGTGAGATTTATGAAGTTGTCTGTCTGTAATCTGGATTTCCGCTCTGCGCTGCTCCCTTTTGTGGTCTCTCTGCTTCGAGCTGCTTTGTTCCCGCTGGTTGCAGCCAGGGGTGTGTAGCCTCAAGTGAGAAAAGAGAATGAAGTCCCAACTTGGAGGTCTCTATCCAACCCCCAGCCCCAAGCAGGGCCAACACCACAGCTAGGTAAGGCTGCTCAGGGCCTTGTAAATGCATCAAGGACAGTGCAGAGCTTTAACTTTCTGGGGAATATTTTTGTGCATGACGTATAGGCAGTGCTGTGGGGAGTATATTAAAAATTCATACCAGCACAGAGCAGTGTTTTCTAGGCAGCAGTTGAAGAAAAAAAAAGCTTACACATCACGCGCAGCAACATTTGCAGGAAGCAGCTCATTAGATAGGTTTCATCTGAGCTGAGAGCGGCAAAGACAAGATCTAAGTGGTGCAGTGTGGAGGTGGGCTTGGTGTGAGACGCCATCTCCCCCCCCCCCCCCCCCCCCCCCGCCAAGCCTAAAGGCACGACCATGAAGGGCTGCATACAGAGATGTCACGAGCAAGGATTATTCAAAGCAGACTTGACAGAAAAGCAATCGGAGCTGAGATGTAAAGCCTGTTTCCTGCTGCCTCCACTTGCCGCTGCTGCTGTCTGAAGGCCTTTAGCATGGAGGAAGAGCAACAAGGGGGAGATGGGAATTTAGGGTAGGAGGGCAAGCGAGTAGTGGGCTGTGAAAGACATGCAGAGGGATAGGGTTGGGGCAGCTCTGGGGCACAGCATGGAACAAGGGGGACAGCAGTGTGTAGGGACAGCTTGTTTTTGACCACCCCGCGCCCATGTCGTGAAGTGGAGCTGTAACATCTTCGAGGCCCCGAGTGAGCTGAAGGGAGAGGGGGATGCGAGCAACGCCAGGACTGGGGTCCTGCTCATCTGCCGTTTGCTGGCTGTCCTAGCAGAGCCCACAACCTGGCAGTGGGAATGACAGAACGAAGACGAGAAATACCATCGGGCTGATACTGTGCAGATGTGTTCTCCCAGCAGCTTGGAGAGAAACGAGTCAGTGTGGGAGGTCTGGGCGAAGCCTTTTACCCCGAGCCCTTCCTGTAGATCATCAACAATGTGAGCGGGAAACTTTCTGCTCCTTAGCTTGTCCCTGGCAGTGGGAACCATGTAGGAAAGGCACAGAAGGTGAATGGCCTGGGTGGGTTTTTCCCCCAACGTGCAAAACCCTTCTCTCTGTTAGACAGCCAAGTACACTTACAGCTGGGTCGGTCTGGCTGCCAGCATGGAGTAACCCAACTCTCCTGCAAGTACTTGCTTTTCTTACTGTCAGTTTCCCTTCCAACCCTCTGATTCGTCATGGGTATCTGGCATTTCATGGGTATTTCCTAAAGGCCAGAGGCACACGCTTTGCAGTGTGCATGAGTCTCGTTGCTGGCATGGGCTCTGAGGGGGGCATCCCACCCCAAATCACAATAAATTGAGGACAGAAAGAATAATGGGCCTAACTCTGTGTGGCCACAAATTGTATACCTGTGTTTGTCTGTGCTCCTGGGCCCACATGGCAATAGAAATCGAAATGCCTGCATCTGGCGAGCTGCTGACACTGAAGGGAAAGAGGCCCCTTCTAGTAGCTCTTTCGTCATGGCCAAAGGTTTGCTCCTGCCTTTGCGTAAGGGTAGACTTGCCCACACAGAGCAGGCATCTGGAAGGGGTGAGGGCAGCACGACCCGCTCAGCCCTCGCCTGAGCGATGCTCGTTGTTCCTGTGTCATGATGTGTCCCGAGGAGCTGCCAAGCAATATAGTGGTTGTGAAGAGGAGAGGGAGGAGGAGAAGGCCTCGTGTGTCAGATGTATAAGATGGGATCTTTCTCAGCTGCCTGGTGGAGTTTCCGTGCTGACTTACGCCGCAGCCAAAAGCAACTGTGGCAGCCTCATGAGAGGGTCTCCATATCTGTATCGGGGTTAGCATGCTATGCAGCACAGTTCGCCTGATGCTGGAGAGAAGTTTCTGTGCTGAAATGCTGGGAGAGTGGCCATGGGGCAGGCTCAACTCCTGTGTGCTGTTTGCCCCCTTTCAAACAGAGATGTGCCAAAGAAGCATCTTCTGCAAAGAGATGTCAGATGTTTTAGGTGCTTTTAGCCAGGCCTGGTGGGATATGTTCTCCTCTCAACTGGGACCTGAATGCATCTAAAAACCCGGCCTTGATCAGCAAGCCTCTGGCATAAAAGTGCCTTTGCAAACAGGGCACTCACTCCTAAATCAGCTAAGCAATTGCAGCGATGCAAACTCATCTCCTGGAAGATGGAATTGTTCTTCAGAAACTCCCCTGTGTTGCTCTCCAGCCTTAAGACAAAGTAAATTGGGGTTTTGATTAAGACCTTAGTGGCTTCTATGTAAACTAATGTTAAAACAAAGCTGCTCCGAGAGCAGGAAAAGCTTCGTGTTTTGTCTGTGTGCTATTGCAGGGCAATCTTTTAGAGGCAGCAGCCAGAACTGAAGTTTCCAGTAAAATTTGTGACACGCTCATGAAGGAATGTGCTATGAAAATACAGACTGGCTGGCTGAAATACAGAGAGGCAGGACAAGTGCTGCAAACATGGGCCACTCCAGCTGTGTTTAGACTTACGGTTAAACCAAGCAAGCACTACCGCATGCCAGGGACTTAGGTTTTTCTTTTGTATCGGTGAAATGATTCATTTGATCTTTTCTCTCCAATCCTGCCTCAGCCCTGAAGACTTTTATTTTTCATCTCCTGCTGTTTAAATAATTTCCGAACAGAAACGTGAGTTTTCTGAAACCTCCAAGAGATTGTGAACCTGGAGAGTTACCTCCAAGTGTTGTCACAGTGCTAGTTCGGTGTTACAGCTCTGAAGACTGCCTATTGCAATGGAGTTTGTGCTATGCTTTTATTTAGCAGTGATATAGTGTCTGGTTTAGGTAGATATGACTGGTTTAGCACTGCGATGAACTTGTGCAGCAAAGACTACCATCTGCTAAGACAAGAGAACCAGAAGACTGTGATGAGAAGGCAGTGGGACTCAGTGAAAACCCCCTAAACGGGAGGGCTAGGAATTGAAAGGATGCACAGCTGAGCTTTTGCCCACGTCAGCATGAATCTGATAAGGCACTGTGTGAGCTGAGTTCACGGTATCCATTGATTTAACAAGCTTCTGGCAGGATCAGACAGTGCTCCTGTCTCCTGTGAAACAACCTGTTTGTGTTGGGATGTGACTGTGATTGATGCCCTGACTCGAGGGGGATGATGAGGAAAGTCTCTTGGGAAGCAGCAAGTGTGTCCACAGGAAAATGGAGCAGGGCTGGAGAGGGTGTGGATGGGGCTGGAGGCAGAGTGAGTCAAGCTTCATCCCTGAGGCCAGGCTTGCCCTCCTGGGGGAGAACACACAGAGTTTGCTCTGCCTTTCTTCAGCCTGTTAATATCCCTAGGACCTGCACGTCCAGTGCCTCATGTTAGCTGCTCATTGCAGGTGTCCTTGTGCATTTAATACAAAACTTGCTCTTTAGAGTGGAACCTGTAGTTTCCTCACTGGTGGATTTCTTTTGAAGGTCCTAGTGCTCAGGCCCTCTCCTGCAGCTGCTGCAATTTGCAATAGCACAAAGTTCAGGACTCTGAGGTTTGCAGAGGCATTGATAGCAACCTAGAGGGAAAGGCAAAGCTGTTTTAAAAAAAAAAAAAAAAAAAAAAGTGCAGTTGATTGAAGGGCTCTGGGAAGGGGCTTGCCTGCAAATCAGGTGCCTATTTTACCCTGCAGCAATCTTCTCTGCATGGGATTCTTGAAGTGGGGAGACGAAATGGGAATGAAGGCTCAAGCAGACAGACCAGTCTTTCTGCACTTCTGCGCTTTAAGATCTGATGGATATTAGCCCTGACTTTAAAGTGCATAATGTTGCACTGATTTCATTTTCATCCTGGACTTTGGAACTTGGGAATCGCTGGGATGTGGACCTGGGACTCTGTGGTGGACGTGTTAGCTGGGATGTGGCGCCGCTCTTGATGTGTGATGGCTCACGTAATTGAGGGTGCCGCCTCGCAGAGTTAATTTTGAATTGCAAATACCGTCACGATTCTTCTGTTTTGGGGAGATGTGTCTGGGTGGCTTAAAAGCTGTTCTGCCACTTCAGGTTTGAGTGTGGGTGCGAGAGGAGGGTATATATTCAAATCAAATGTGAATTCAGAGTGAGAGCTGTGGGGGCGAACTGGAATTGCTGGCTCCAGAGATGGGGTGTCTCTCAAGAGCAAGTGTGTGTGTGTATGTGTGTGTGTGTGTGTGTGTGTGTGTGTGTGTGTGTGTGTGTGTGTCCTACCAAACCCTCCCCTCTGCTGTGATGATACCAGATTGTCTTCTGCACACTTTAAAAAGAGCAAGGGCTTTCAGATCTGCTTTTTCTTACGAAAATGGGAAGAGAAATGGTGGGGGAGAGAAGAGGGAGCATCGACGTTTGGGATCTCAAAGGTCAGGGCTGCCTGTCAGCTGCACCACCACCAGCCAAGCTGGGCAGTAGTTCTTGGAAGTGTGATTTCTTTTTGGATTTTCCTGAGGTGCCTGGCAATCCCAGCAGAAAGCTGAGAGCCTGTTTTCCGATGCTAAACAGCAGAATGATTTATCGTGAGAGCGTTTTACAACAGGGGAGTCCAAGGACTGACTGTCGTGGGGGTTTTAGTGGAAGCGGAGACAGCTCATGTTGGCCGCTTGATCGATGGGTACAGAGAGTCCTCCTGGGCTGAACCTGTGACTGCAGCCTGTTTACAGCTGGCTGGCTGCCTCCGTAAAGCAAGTCACTGATCCAGCCAGCACAAACCACTCATGGCATGACACCTCTGCCTGGGGCTGTTCAGCACTTCTGTGGCAGCCTCGGCAGAGGAGACAAGCCTTTGCTGGGCATGGATGCTGCCGTCCCGTGTTGCTGTTGAGAGCAGACCCTGCCTTCCAGGTTGGTATCAAGAGAGACCTCTGGTGCTGCTGGGTGGCTAAGCCATGGCTGGACCCACGCTGGGGAGGTGGCATGTCGATGGCTGGGGAAACTGCCCTGCTGGGGACTGTCAGGTTTGGAAGCGGAGCGGGGAGGAAATTCGAGTTGCTGTGGGTCGGCTGGCTGGGAGCTGGCTGTTCCTCAGAGCTGGGCACGTCCCAGCACCCAGCTTTCCCATCTCGCTGTGCCTCTTGCCCTGGACTGCATGTCGTGAAGGTGCCTGTGGTGGAGCTGCCAACTTGGTTCTCGAACAACGGAGCTGACACAGCTCATGTAGCAGAGGGAGAACATGTGCCACAAGAGCCCCTCCGCTGCTCCTAACCCGTAGGGTGATACTGCTTCAGGAAGGGAAGAGCTGATGGCTGGGAGCCGGGATCTGCAGGCTCAGCAGAGTATCGTGTGGCCTGTGGCCCTGATGGGAAGCAGTAGCAGTCCCACAGCAGCTGTGGCAAGCTCACCCAGGGAAAGGGGAGTTAGGGAATCCTCTTGCATATTTTTAGCTGCTCTTAAATACTGTTCTGGCAGCTGAAAACCATGGAGAAGGAGGTGCCCTGTGGCTGGCCAGCCATTGCAGAACAGCAGGATCTCCCCAGCTCCTGAGTAGCTCCCGGGGGGCAGATCAGGAATCGCTGTCCTGGAGCCAATGGCCAGCCAGCTGCATCAAGCAGGTTGCTTGGGGATGGGACAGGAGACAGTAGGAGGGTTTAGAGGACTTGTACGTTTGTCTGTGGCTGGATTGAGATCCTTGTTAGACTTTCTTAGAAGAAATGCTCTTAAAGTGATGCAAAAAAGCATGTCTGTGGCGGTGCTTTCAGGGCATCCGCTCGTTGGCTCATGCCAAGGAAGGTGGTTTTGTCGGGATCCTTTTAGCATCCATCTGCTTGAACTGAAGGACAGCTGCTTTTTGGGTAGCCTTGTGGGTATGGATGGCCGTAGTACACAAATGTGAATAACAAAGCTTGTGTATGTAGCTTTTTCTATCTGTTTATCAGTTATTTTGCTGATACTGTGGATCAACTTCTTCCCTTTCATGGAGCTTGAAGGTAAATTTCTGGATCCCATCTGCCCCCATACCCTAATTAAAACACCTACTCCTAAAGCCTCCATCTCATTAGGCTCAATCCCAGACGCTATGAATTGCAGCGAGTCCCTGAGGAGCTCTCAAGTCTGTCTGCAGTGATACAAAGCAGAGACGGAACGGATGGCAGATGTTGCTTTTGTTCGGAGCAGCGTGTCTCCAAGCTGTAATCACCAGGATGTTCACCATGGTTACGCAGATGAGACCTGCTTGGGTTGCAGGACCAGTGAGCCCTCTTAAGCTGCTCGCTTGAATTGGCCCCGGGCATTTACTTGGTGGGGGGAAAAGGCATGCTGGAAGGCTGAGTCCTGCAAAAACTGCCTTCCTGGTGCTTAAGCATTTTCATTCTGTTTTCTGTTATTCACAGGAGAACTGCTGAGTCAGCCAAGACCAGAGGGATTGACGGAGATCATCTGTCCCAAGAATGGCAGCGAACGAGTTAATGTGGCCTTGGTTTACCCCCCCACTCCTACTGTCGTCAGCCCTTGTTCCAAGTGAGCTCTGAAAGCAGATCCCCACCCCCCTGTCAGTATGCACCAGAAAGCCTGCGTAAAACAAGCCCTCGCTAAGCATTGTTTTTTGAAAAGTAGCAGCCACACAGCCTGGGGACAGTTCTAATTATTTGCGGATGTAGACAGCCCGCTCGAAGGATAAGAGGTACAGTAAAGTGGGACGAGCCATTCCCTGAGCTGCGCTGTGGCAGATGCAAGGCACGCATAGCAGGCAGGGGAGATCAGGAGATAATACAGGCGTGGACAGGTTTAGGTGGGAAGGGGCCTCTGGAAGTCTCGGTCTACCCCCTGCTCCAAGCAGGGCCACCCACACAGCCGGGTCAGGTTGCTTAGGACGTCATGCAGGTGAGGGTTGGTGATCCCCAAGGATACCACCACCTCTCTGGGCCCTGTCTTAGACTTGCATTATTCTCCTGGGGCAGAATTTTCTTCTTTCTGTTCCATGGGAGTTTCCTGTATTACAACTTGGCCTTCATTGCCATGAAGATGCGCTGCTGACTTGTATTCAATGTGTTGTCCATCAGACCACGAGCCAGCTGGCCCCCAGCCTGTGGGGCATGGGGTTGTCATGTTCCAGGTACAGGGCTGTGCACTTGTCCTTGCTGAACTTTACAGTGTTGCTGTTGGCCCCATCCTCCAGCCTGGTGAGGTCCCCCCAGATGGCAGCTCTGCCCTCCCATGTATCGGTAGCCACTGTGTCCTTTCCTCCACAGAGCGAGTCTGTGCTCAGAGAACAGATCCATGTTATGATGGGAACAAACGTGGAACAGGGCTCTCAAAGCCCTGAGCAGTGCCTCAGTTCACTGATGCACAGAGTTCCCTGCGGAATGGGAGCAGTGTCCCAGACATGGCCTGCCCTCCTTGGAGGGGTGCAACAGGGGTGGAAAGGGAGCTTGGAGGAGCAAGCCTGGTGTCTTGCTGGTGCCTGGCACTGTGCAGCATCTGGATGCCTGTTACTTCACTTTGGTGTCCGAGAGTAGCTTTGGATACTGTCCTGTGTTCAGTCCCCTTCTGCCCCAAAACAAGCTCATCCTGCTTGGGTGATGGGCCACCATTGAGCTGTGTGTGAAGGTGACCTTGAAGTGCCTGTCTCGGGCAGGAAAGAAGATAGCTGCTCTGATGCTGAGCCACAGGCCACAGCTGTCTGTGCATTTCGTCTTCCAGTGTGTGCGCTTGGCACAGCACATTTCTAATCCCAGGTTGTAATGTCAGTCGTACAGTGCTGTCGGGCCCATCCCCATGCACTTGTCTTCCTGTCCTCCAGCCTGCCCTCCACAGTATCTAAAACAGCATCCCAGTTTTATGGTTGCTCTGCTGGCAGGAAACTTGCATTCTTGAAAAGGACTACTTTGTTTTAAGGACCTCACCCTCCCTACTTAGCATTCAAGAGAAAATAGTGTGTCTCAGGCTATTCATCGCAAGCCCTATAAAAACCCTGCTGCTCATGCTATATTACTGTTTCTCTATCCTTTCCTCTTCCAGATAAATTGGCAGTGCTGGGGTCGAAGGTTTTCCACCGGCAGAATGTGGCTGATGCTCTACAGTGCTCCTATCTTCTCTGGTTGCAGAGTTGCATGCTGACAGGGATCAATGGGACTTTGGACTCTGAATCGCTGCAGGGGATGGCTCCCAGGCGGGGCCTTGGGGCTGGAGTGAACGCAGTCACTTGGAGGTTGGGGACGACGAGGCACAAAGCGAAACGACTGCTCCAGATGGCAGGGCCACTGGCCAGAGGGGAAGCACTGGGGATAGGATTCTGTGGACCCACTGATTGCGTGTTAAAAACCCATTTGGATCTCACGATGAATGTAAAAGTGTTCTTGGTACCATTTCATTCGGACCTGCTTGGAGGATAGTCTTGAAATGAGCTGTAGCGGCATTCCCTGGATTTGTTCCTGGACAAGTGAGTGGACGAGGCTTTGGCGGGGGGGAAGGGGGGTGGTTTGGTGCCGTGAAGCCTTTAAAATAGCTCCACTGCAAAACAGCCGGCTGCATCCCAAACAGCACCCTTGGGCGGTGGCCTGGGAAGCGGGATGAGGAGGAGGCTGGGAAGTATATCCTGCCACGTGCGTTCACGGGAGTTTCACGCACCAGAAGGTGCTATAATCAGGCAGGGACAGAGGAAGGGCAGACAGTACTCCATGGGTACCTACCACTTCTTGCTGAGGACTAGCCCCCAGCAGCTCATGCTCTGCAGCAGCCGGATGCTCTGGGATTGCTGATGCGGTCCTCTCCATGCATTGTGGTCACTGGGGCTGCAGGAATCTAGTTCTACATCCTCCTCTTAGGAAAGCCGCTCAAGCAGCTTTGTGCAGAGACCTAGTGATAATAGTGCGTGGCTAGCACTGTGCAAACTGGCCTTGGTGCCCTTGAGCTGGCCCTGACACCTGGGCTTTGTGGGTGGCTGTTCTCCCTGGGCCAGATGGGGAGGGGGCAGTCTGAGTGCTGGTACCACAGTGCTGGCTTCTGCCCTGCTTGAGGTCTTCTAAGATGCTGCTGCCAGTTTGTGCCCTACAGCTGAGCCCCGGTGGTTGGACTGCATGAGCAAACGTTGGATTTAGTGTAAATCGACCCTGTGCTGCTGGGATGCCATGTGGTGCTGGCTGAAATGGGAGCAAGGAACACTTTGCTGGAGGTGTCTCTGTGTATCCAGCACCCTCTGCAGGCTAGTGCCAAGGGAGTGGGGCCCTGGGCTGGAGGAGCAGGCATACTGCTTTAGGGAGGGCAGCGCGAGCCTGTGTTTGCTGGGGGAAAAGCCCTGGATGAGGCTGGGGAGTCAGGACACTTCCCAGACAGGGCAAAGTTCACCTGATCTTTGTGAGCAGAGCTGCTTCTGCTGTATGCAGGTGTTTCCAGAGCCAGGTTCCCTTCGTCAGACCCTGGAGGTCTGAGGGATAAGGGACTTAAAATGCTTGCTTAATGTGCAGCTCTTAGTCCCTGGGGCTGCAACGGAGCCACCCTGGAGGGAGGTGAGATACCTCTGAACAGGGAAGTAGTGCTAGGAAGCTCCTTTTGTCTGGAGTCTTGCTACCCAGGGGTAATGGAGAGCCCTGATACAGTTAGAGCTTATGTTGGAGCATTCCCTGCTGTCGCCTCTCAAGTCTGGAGGCCGCCTTCTCCTCTCTTCGCTGCTACTCACCTCTCTTTCCATCCCCGTAGGAAGAAACTAGTGATTTGTTGCTGTGATGTTGCGTGGAGTAAAGAAACCACAAACTGGAATCCTTTTCCAGCCAGAGGCCTGTTTGCTGGTGTGCCCACCTGGTCCAAGATATGTGAGCACTGAAGGAGTGAGAGGACAGAGCAGACATCTCACTGCCCCCTCCTTGGGACCGCAGCCCTCTTCTTGGAGCATACCACCTCAGCAGGAGCACGGCATTACCTGGGCTTTGCAGGCATTCAGTCCTCTGTGTGCGCTGAAGCCGTTACGCCGGGAGTGTGGCAGTATGGAGATCAGCTGTGTCTTTGCATCTATTTAATATGAAATGGGGATCGCTTATCCGCCCACTGTTCAGTAACTAGTGTAACTGTGTTTTCATCTGTTTTTTTTTTTTTTTAATATGCAAAAGCCATTTAATTTTCTATGCAGTCCAAAAATATCTCCCATTTGCAACTGCCAGGTAGGAGATCTGCAGGAGAACCGTGCCGAGTGGCTACTGGGTCTTTTGGTTTTGCTGTCGCTCTCTTTTAAGGATGCATCTCGGAGTCCTCCACAGAGCATCCCCTTGCTGAGCTCCTGTCTGTCAGACCTCACTTAGCGGCTCCCAATGTGTTCTTATCTCTCCATGGTGTTAGTCGCTGGCTATTTATCCTTCCCAACCCCCAAAAGACAAAACCTGAGCACAACAAAACTGGTATAGGGAATTTGAGGCAGTGCACGGTAGGGCTTTGGAGTCTGGTGCCAAAGCACTTGAGCTTCAGGGATAGGGGCCCTATGTGGGGTTTTCGGTTAGTATGTTTTGGTTTTTGTTTGTTTGTTTCAAGGATCTGTCATTATTCATGAGTCAAGCCACGAGGAAAGAGGACTTGAAGGCAATGGCCTAAGAGCAGAGATGCCTGAATTCAGAGCATTGCATTCACACTCCTTCTGTACTTGTCCCTCTTTGGAAATATACTGAACTATTAGACACTACTAGGGCCTCTGTGGAGCACCCTGCAGCCTTTACTACAAGTATGTTATGAAGAGGGCAGAAAGGACTGGGACTCGCTTGTCTCCCTCTGGAGTTGGCAGTGAATTTAACTCCCTTTAAATAGGAGGAGAATCTCCTGGCAGTAGATGCTTCCTCTGCTTAAGAGAACTGCACTGGATTTTGCTTATCGGTTTGCAGACCCTCTCGCTTGCTGGCCAGTTTGTTTCCTACCGAAACTGGTGGAGGCAAGTTTGAAAGCAGAGCAGCAAGTTGCTTTGCACTGCAGGGCTTTTCAGCACCTGGAGCGTCCTGGAGCACCTGGTGTTGTGTTCTGAAGCAGAACCTGGGATTGAAACCTGCATCCGTCCAAGTGAAACTCCCGGGATGGCAGCTTTGCTTACCGCTGGGTCTGTGCAACGCGTGAGGAATCGAGTGTCCTGGAGTAACGCACATCTGTTGAAGTAGAAGAAGAGGGTGCCTGAAGGGTGATCCTGCATATCCAGCTGGTCTCAAGACTCAGAGATCTTGGAGACCTCTGGCAATTGCAGAGGGCCCTCTCTGATGGGACACCTCTGCTTCAACTGTGCTAAAGGCAAAAGAGTCAGAAATAAGCTTGGCTCCAACATAACGCCAGGACTGGTCTTACTTTCCACGTTCTGCCTCTGCTCTGAGCTTGGGGCATTCAGCTTTAAAGTTAAACAGAAACTGGAATGGGATTAAACCTGCCTGGCAGTCTCTAAACTAAGCAAGAGGAGACCGTGGGCCTCAGAAGCAGAGGTCATCTCCCTTCCAGAATCCCTCATGGTATGCTTTCATGGTGGCTGTGGGAAAACTCGGTAGCGTGTTTGGGTGCTGCCTTCCCAATAATCCAAGGTGTGCTCAGCTGTGCTGTAGCACCAGAAAGCTTATACTGGGCCCCTGTTCCCTTCCCTTTTCTTTCTTTGAGCTGGTTAAAGTTTGCCAGAGCAGTAGGGGCCTCTCACTGCAAGGCAACAGATACAGTTATGTTAAAGGGAACTGCAAGAAATGGTATTTAGGAGCTCACTAAGTGAAGTGGAAACTCTCCAGGTCTCTCCTGCAGAGCCAGACGCCAGAGCTCAGCTGCCCTGCACCCTCTGGAATGGGATTTTGGGCTAGCATCCGTGGAGTGGTTGGGTGGCCAGAGGGAGATCCTGCGCTCCAGCAAGCAGAAGAGGAGCTGCCCCCAGCACAGCAGGGAGGCAAGCAAGTGGGCCTCAGTGTAGCACTCATCACATGCTTCATGGCTCAGTTCATGGACTATAATTGCAGGTATTTGTATAATCTGCATAACTGGGCAGGACTCTGCACGCACACACATGCATGCCCAGACATACATGCGCCACGTACACCCACACATCCTTGCCAAAACAACTGAAAATAAAAGTGATCTCAAGGAGAGGCCTGGCTGTTTGATTCATTTTGCCTGTTCTGGTGCCTCCTTGGGCCCTGCCCCTGCCTTTGGAAGGGCCTAGGACTAATTGTAGCTTTGATATTATTATTATTATTATTTTGGATGTGGAAGGGAGTTACTCAGGAGCCTGCTGGGATGGGCTTTTACAGGGGAGCAAGGTGCTATTACCAAGCTCCCGTTTTCATTTATTAGCTTAGGATGGCAGCCTGGTGAGAGGGAAGCATAAAACTATCACTTGTAAATGCTTGGTCTCTCTCCAGAGTCTCCCTTGGTCCCCTTGCTGAAAAAGGGGGCACGTGACCCTTCCCTCCTTGGGGCAAAGCTGGCAGCACCAGCTATAACAGCAGGGAGGCTTGGGGGCTACAGAGAGCGAGGGGGTTTCTTGGCTGGGACGAGCCTGGTGCAGCACTAGGAGCCCCAGTGCACGGTGAGCCAGCAGCTCTGCTTGATTAGAGGCAGCCTGAGAGGATCAAGCACAGCTGCTTCCAGCAACAGGCAGGGCTATCCTGGGACTCCTATGGTTGTCCCTGAGCTGGGGGTTTGCTGGCTCTTTCTCTGATGAGAGCACCTGGAGCAGGCCCTGTGGACCCTGGGTGCCTGGTCTGTGTGATGGTGCCTCTGCCCTGAGCAGTGACATGGGTGCAGATGGGCGGTGGCACTGAAGGGGCTTGCAGTCCGCAGTCCTCCCCTGCAAGCAGGCACCAGGCCCCGCAGGGCTGTGGCACGGACAGGTAAGCTGGCAGCACTGGTGGGGAAGTGTGTGATCCCGATGCTGCGGTTTGCACCCATGCACCTAGGTGGCCTGATATGCCCAACTGGTTATCTGTGTGGTGCTGGGCGCAGGACTGTGTTGATCCAAGATCCTGCCTGTGCAGCCAGCTGAACCTCGGGGTCAGGTTGAAGCTCTCCAATTGCTGCTGTAAGGGGAGTTGCTGCTCCTCTCATTCTGGGGCTGGGGCCTGGTGGATTCCTGCTCCTGTTGCTCTGACGCCAAACCTGGCCGTCAACCTCACTTCATGGAGTGTGCCTGAACAATAGGGGTGTTTTCTTTCTTGTGCAGAAAGCATGTGTGGGCTGGACAAGAGAAGCGGCACCCTAAAAAAAAAATCAGGAAGAAAAACACTTCAGAGTAGTGTCACTGCCAAGCCCCTAGGAGCCATTGCTCTCCCTCCTGCAGGCTCCTGGCAGTAGGCTGGACTCTGTAAATGGCATTCAGAAACAATTTTTGGCTTTCTCAGTGAATGTGCCCTGTCCTGCCTGGAGATGGGGCCTGGCCGATGCTCCTGGAAAATGATGCTGTTTTCTGCACTGGTGGCTAATGCAGAGAAACCTCTTGTGTGGGCTTTCTGTCTGGGTGGTTTTCCTTGGTTCTGTAGCTGGATAAGTGGATTTTACTCCCCTTTCCTCCCTCTCTCCCAGGTTTCACTTGCTCTTATAGGCGCCAAGATGTGTGTTCACAGGAGGTCTGTCTGGCCAGGATCACAGAGGACAACAGACACTGGTGAACAAGCCCTCCTTATGTCTCTGGGGTTCCCCTTTGTTGGTGACAACTGGTGTTTGGACAGGCTCGCGTACCTGTCCAGGAGTCGGTGGCTTTTACAGGGTGTCCCTTTGCATTGGGGTCTGGTTGACTTCAGTTTCCATCTGCGTGAGGCCTGGCTGCTGCCCTGGTTGGGTTTCCTTGTGCATTTGAATCCCAGGCGTGTTTTCTGGCAGGGCTGACAAGGAAGGGCTAGTGGATGGACATGTGGCCGCCTTGCTGCCATCCGCCTTCTGCAAGGAGGACCTAAAGATCCTACCCGCTCTTCAGATGTTGGAGTGGCAGTTGATCACAAAGGTCTACGTAGTCTTCTTTCCCAGTCTGTCCCTATCTCCTAAAACAGCAACTGCATAAAATCTACTGTTCACCCTCCTCTTCTCATGTTCTCCAATGTTAAATGTAGGAAATTTGTGTACCAAGAGAGGAGCATTTCTGTCTTTGGTGAGGTACAAATGGAAAGAGTGATAATCAGTACCAGTATGCTAGTAATCTGGTTAGTGGGGCCTCTTCTCCCATATCTGACAACTCAGTTGCTGGGGAAACCCAAAAGAGCAGTGACGGTGGTAACTGGCATTTATCTGATGGCCGTGATACCCCTGGGACCCAGCCACAGAATCTTACGGCGTTTGATTTGGGTCCTGATAGGTGTTGGCCTTTGGAGCACTGGGTATCCCGTGGGATCGAGCCCTGATCTCACGTGAAAGCCTAGCTAGCACTTTCCTTTCAGAGGGCTGGTTTGCCCTCGCCGTGCGCTAGGCATTGCATCAGGGCTGCTGGGTTTCCCCACCCACGTCTCCTTTCCCGAACCCAGGAGCCAGGACTTTCAGGAGCATCCTTAGCGAATGACTGGGGCTGTCATCACGAGACTGGGCATAATGCTGCCAGTCTGGCCTGTTTGAGAGTGGAGTCTCTTTTTTTTCACTGTCTGTCAATCGTTGCCCACTCCAGCAAGGCAAGTGGTTTCTGGGAAACAGCTCTTTTCCCTGCTGCACTTCGGGCATTTTGTGGGTTTGGTGAGGAACGTGTCAGGTCGGCACCCCAGGGCTGTGGGAAGCACCAGCAGAAACTTAGCTGCCCCGTGACGGCTGGAGAGGGCTCCTGCCTTCGCCTTCATCTCCGGGCTGAGAAGCCCTGTAGGGGCCACCATCTGCCCGGTCACCCACACGACCCTGCGTGGGGATCGGGGACCACGGTCAGCTGCTGTGACCTCCGAAACCAGGAAGGCAGTAGGCGAAGGTGAAGGAGGGCTGGCGAGCGCCCACGGCTGCCCCACGAGGCACTCCGTCTAAACTCCCCGTCGGGTGCCAGGCCTACATCAGCTGCGCCGGTTTGGGGCGGGGGGGGGGGGGAAAGGCCGCTTCTGCCAAAAAAAAAAAAAAATTGAAAAAAGAAAAAAGACGTTTTTGCCCTTTCTCGGCGCTTCCGGGCGCCCCGCCCCGCCGCTGAAGGGGCGGGGCGCGCGGGCGCGCGCTCCCCGCCTCCCGCCGGGGCGCCGTTCCCGCCGCCGCCGCCATGGAGGAGCATAAGGAGAACTGCCCGCAGGCCGCCCTCAACGAGGCGCTGCTGCCGCCGCCCGCCGCCCCCGCCTGCCTCCCGGTGAGGGCCGCTAGGGCTGCGGGGGGCGCGCAAAGCGGGGGGGGGGGCGGCGGCGGCAGCGGGGGGGGAGCGCGCCCCAACCGCCACAACCGCCCCGTGAAGGGGGGGGGAGGGCGGCGCCCGCGTCGTCGCGCATGCGCAGCGTGCCCTCTTCCGCGCCCCCGCCGCCGTGAGGCGCTGCCCTGCGCGTGCGCACAGCCGCCCGCCTAACGGCTGCCTCTGGCCGCCCGGGTTCAAACTGGCGTCGCGTGCGCCTTTGCGTTTTGCCCTGAACGGCGTGGTTTTACTTATTTTTACACCCTAAAGCACGTCTGTCCGTGTGTCTTCATCAGTTAGTACAGGCTCTGGTTATTTCAGGTGCTGGGAGAAATCACCTGTGTCCGTTACGGTTTTTGTAACTCGTACAGACAGGCCTGACTCTTTCTGTTGAAATTAGGACGCTTATTCTGGCTTTCTCGCTTACGTTTTCTATTAGTCATGACCTCAGACTCTTACATTTGCATCCCTTTCTTCTGTGTTTTTTGTGAAAGTATAAAGGAGAGTGTTTTTTTTCAAAGTGGGTTCCAGTATTGGTTTTCCTGTCCATCCCTAAGGTAGTTCCCTTGTTTTATTCATCGGTGAAATGGTGTGATGCTTTACTGCATTTTGGTGGTGAAACCACCTGTAAATTTTTTTGATCTGGCTTCTGTTTTGACCTTCTCGAGTGACCTATGGGTTTTTCTTTCTTCTAGGGAAAGCAGCAGTGTAGAAACAAGGATCAGGAAACTAATGGGAAGAACTTAACTTGCAGCTTGAGTGACTTCAGTGATCCAGTTTACAAAGAAATTGCCATCACCAATGGTTGTATCAATAGAATGACCAGAGACGAGCTCAGAAGTAAGCTTGCAGAGTTCAAGCTTGAAACGAGGTAAGGTTGAGTTGTAAACCTTTCAGTTTATCTTTGAGAGCAGTATAGCAGTAAGGGATGGTTATTTTAAGGTTAAAAAAAAGCCACTAAGTGGAAAGAAAACAAGCCACCAAACTGCTGCTGTTTTATGTGCAGTCTTGATGCAGCTTTTGTTGTAGCAGTAGTGCATATATTACTGCTTAATGTGTTTCTAGAAGTCTGTGTTGTCTCAAGTGGTAATACAAACAAAAGACTATGTAACTGGGTAACTTCTCGATGCATTTTTTGGACAAGGGGGAGGATAGGTTAGGAAGAGCTACAAGGGTTCTCGGATGGTATTGCGGACCTTCAAGGCATAGAAACTCAATTCAAAGCATACTTATTTTTATTTACTGTACCCAGTATGGCCCTGATGTTGGTAACCCCTGTTGTGATAGGGCCGGGAGTTCATGAAGGCAGAGGACAGGTAGCTTTAGATGGAGAGTTTGCTAATCTGAGTAGATGAGTTGGAGACTGTATCATAAACTGGATTTGTGTTCATTGAGGAGAAGGAAGAAAGGGCTAAGTGAGTAGAGAGTGGTTCCTGCTCCATAGGAGATTACCTGCAAGACCCTTTGATGCTGCTGTGGCCAGAGAAATTTGAAGTGTTGAGAAGAAAGTCAGCTGGGAAAAACGCAGTGTGTAATTTCTATTAGCAACAGTAATAAAGACGTTGTTGGGGGGTCGACAAGGTTAGAAGCTACTGCTCTGGAGGAAGAGGAGGTCGACAAGGTTAGAAGCTACTGCTCTGGAGGAAGAGGAAGTGTGAAAATGAGATGGAGTGAGGCTGAAAGGAGAAGTCTAGCTTTCTAGAGAAGAAGAAAACTAAGAGAGAACCTTGAACTAAGAGAGAACCCTTCCATCTACAGATGTTGTAGCTGTATGGCTTTTATATGCCTTCTTCGGTTAAATGAATTTGAGTGGTCCCTCAAGGAAAAAAAAATGTCATTACATGATAAAATTTATAGAGAGACAGGTTAGATTTGTATGGCTATTCAGTACTTACTGTGATTTAAAATTAACAAGCAGAAATCAAATAGCAAATGATGCATTTGTGATTTCCTAGATTATAAGTTTTCTGTTTGTGGTTTTTATTCAATTGTAAATGTAGAAAGCTTAAAACTCTTCTTTTTAGCGTAGTTACTTTTCTTGTTTTATCAATGCATTCCATTAAATTGGTCAGAATGTCTCTTGCCTGTAAACAAGTGCAGCATCAGCTCTAATGTAGTGAATTGAGTAGATTCCTGCATGCTGTCTTCTCTGAGTTTTTTTTAGGTAGCCAATCATCTACTCTTTTACTTTTTTTTTTTTTTTAATAGGTTGGATGAGGAAAAAAGTAATTTTCCCCTCTGTCAGCTCCTATTCTGTCTCAGCTTAGAATGAGCTAATCATTGAATTGAACTAGATCAATAAACCAGGAAAAAAAAAAAGAAAAAAGTTACCTGCATTTGCAGAAGAGGCTGATGTTCTCAAAAGCAGGTTTAGTAGTCTGCAGTTCCAATTTTTCCTGGTGGATCAGTGGACTACTTTTCTGTAAAATTCTGATAATATAGCTTTCTACAAAGAGCTCTTTACTACTTATATGATTTCATTTCCAATGCATAACTTCAACAATTATTTTGTTCCAAGAGTAAATTGTCCTCGTTTATTGAGCTCTGGTTTGGTGTGCAGCAGTTCTGGTATCTGTGCTTGTGTCTTATAATGACTGTATTAAAATGATGCAGTAGATAATTTTAGTCTGTTGCCACAGTGAATTCACATCTTGGTCACAGACCCCCTGGAAAGCAGGATCTTGACTGGGAAGTTTTTCTGACAGCCAAAATCTAGAGTACTTCATTTTCATTGAGGTAGTCAAGCTCGATTTATCTGTGGGTATTTTAGCTGGATTCTGAATTAGCTGTGCCACTGATGCGGAAATACCTCAGGTGTCAGTTCAGACAGGGGGCACAGGGAAATGTGGATGAAACTGTACTGCTTCCAGGACCAAGGGTCATCTAGAAACCATTTACTGCTGCTTTGCAGCAAAAGGCTTGGGTTGGGGAGGCCTGCTGGGCTGGAGGTGACTCTCTGCAGAACCATCATTGAAGAACTGTACTCTGCTTCTCAGCCTGTCCTGAAATACCATGTTATCCAGGTGTTTTAGTTGCCTGGGATGTCCCAACCTCTGTATTATAATGGAGTGTGAACTGTATGGCAAAGCTGAATTCAAACTTCATAAGCGCTGGTGTTCAAAATCAGGTTATAAATGATGAGCTTTTGAATGTTAGAGAGAGCTTCAGTTCTACAGTGGTGAAATAATTGATGTGATTAAATGAGAGTGTAATCTTTGATACTTTCCTCATCTGTTTAGAGGAGTGAAGGATGTACTGAAAAAGCGACTGAAGAACTATTATAAGAAACAGAAGCTGATGCAGAAGGAGCCTACTAATGGAGACAGTTACTATGACTACATCTGTGTTGTTGACTTTGAAGCAACGTGTGAAGAAGGAAACCCACCTGAGTTTATTCATGAAATAATTGAGTTTCCTGTTGTCTTATTAAACACACATACCATGGAAATAGTGAGTAATCTAATTATTGTGTCGGTATGCTATTTTTTGATGCAGCTTCTTTGCTTCAGAAAGTCTAGGTTAGTTTTTCAGTAGATGTTGAACTTCATTAAAAACAGCCATTTTTTCTTAAAGGCCTATACTCTGTGCCTGTTAAATACAAATAAAACTTTCTTTCTGTTTTTAAAAATACTAAGCAGCTAGAGTAGATCATGCCCCTTTAAAATGTGTTTTTACTTCTGCACCTGAATACTATCGAGGCTATCAATATGACAGAACTTTCAGTTTCTCAGTCTCCCCCCAACCTTTCTTTTTTTTTTTTTTTTTCCTCCTCCTCCTCCTCCTCTTCTGGTTGAAGATCCACGATGCAAATTAAGCTCCCTTTCTAGGACTTGGGGAATTCATCATAACCAAAAATTAGCAAATTCTGTGGTCATCTGTTTGATGCAATCTGGAACAGACTAATGCAGAGTTCTGCAAACTGTGGCTGAGTAAGCTCTGCTTGTGTGTGGGCTACACTGCTCCCAGAATCTGCCTGCAGTGGATTGACAGCTGTTTGTCTTGCCTGGTTTTAAAAGTAGCCTGTAGAGATTTTGCAGCCTCATAAGCACTCTATTCCAGTACTTCACTGGCCTTTCTTTTAGGAAAAGACATTTTGTGGTCTGACTGAAACTGAGTGACTCAATGAAATGGTGGAGCTGCACATTCTTCTGACTAGTGCTGCATTTATCAGGAAGTTTTAGGAGGAGGAGGATTTCCGGTAATTGTTGTGACGTAACAGCAAAATATAGCTGCATCTGTGCCTCTGACAGTAGATACAGGAATGTGTAGGTCACCAAGGCTGTTCTATTACCCATAGAGTAGAAAGCTGCTTGTTTTTTCTCTGTCAGAAAGGTTTTATATAGCAGCAGCAGCAGTTTGAGGCTTTTCTTTGTCCATGGAACTTGCATTTAGTCTTTCTTTTTTTTTTTTTTTTTTTTTTTTTTTTTTTTTTTTTTTTTTTTTTTTTTTTTTTTTTTTTTTTTTTTTTAACTGCTAAGTTTCCCAAAGTGAGATCATTGTGTTTATCTCCAGCTGGCTTGCACACAGAGGTGTTTGAGCCTCTGAGCAGTGTGGCTAGTTACATGCCTTGAATTACAGGTGTGTCTTCAGAGATGCTGCCTAACAAACATCAGGCTTTGCTCGTGGCTTTTTTCTTTTTTTAAATCACGCTCTCCTCTTCCTAGATCCTCCCCTTTGTTGCAGTCTGTCCTTTTCCCCTCTTACATCTGCATCCCTGCTCTTTAGTGCCTGCTGGCTGAGAGGAAGGGCATGTGCAGGCTGGAAAGCCAGCCAGCCATCCCCTTGAGAATCTCATGGTGGCCAACCAGGGTACTTACATTGACTGGGGAAGTACACCGACCTTTCTTGCCTCCAGCAGGGCAAGTATCACGTATTGCACCTCTGCTGTGGGCAAGCCAAAGAAGTTGCCTTGCGGCCTGCACAGTGTGCTGCTGCAAAGCGTTTGATTCTCTTGTTACAGGAGGATACCTTTCAGCAATACGTGAAGCCAGAGATTAATCCCAAGCTTTCAGCATTCTGCATCAGTCTGACAGGAATCACTCAGGTAATTTATGCTTTTGTGTCTTCAGAAACAAACTGAAAAAAAAAAACCCATAACAGAGAGATGTGGTGTTGATATTTTCAGACTTATGTGCCATTTTTTTCTGTAGGACTTATTCTCTTAATCATTTTTTTCCCCTCTTCCAACTGTTGTCCCAGAATTGATTTCACTAGGTCAGTCTTTCAAAGTGTTTTCAGGAGTTCTGAGGGAAAGCATTCACTTTGTAGTCCATGTATTTTAGAAAACGTAATGGCTAGCACAGGAGTACAGCCTTTGAATTGCATCTGCTCCTCTGCTTTTATTTTTTTATATATGTGTATATATACATGTATACATATAAAAATAAATATATATATTTGTGTGTGTGTGTGTGTGTGTATATATATATATATATATATATAAAAATAAATAAATAACTTTTTTTAAGAGTTGAGATAGTGTTATGGTTTGTGATCAAGTGACTTGAGCAGGGACCTGGGAAACAGGCTCAAAGATTTTTAAGCCAAGTTCAACAGCTGACTAATTTGTTAGCTTTCTAGAAGTCATGTGTGGTTAGGCTGTTTTGATGGTGTTTTTGTGGTGCTTTTGTTTAGAAGAATCTGACCCCTCATCTGCTTATTTTAATGAGTAGTATGTTTCAAAAGAGCTTTGCAAAGCCTTCTTAGTTGAGTAATTTAGTGAGTATCTACATAGCAGCATAATTTTTACACTGCATGTTCTTTTTTCTTTTCTTTTTTTTCCTGAAAAATGTTTCTCACGTTTCTTTTTTTCCTCCCTCTTAGGACATTGTCGATAAAGCTGATACGTTTCCTCAAGTTCTGCAGAACGTCATAGAGTGGATGAGACAGCGAGAACTGGGAACAAAGTATAGCTATTGCATGTTGACAGATGGGTATGTCCTTATGAAACCTTCAGCATACTCTGAAACTGCAAAACAGTGTTTAACTTTGGTAACAATATTGCTAAAATTGGATCATGACATGGCCCATTTTTAAGGTATGATTTTTAGCTTTCAGATAAATTAGGAAAACTAAACTGGATGAGTGTGAAATGAAGCTTGAATCCATTAGATGGCACTGTTTCTTTTCCAGGTTTCCATGCTCGTCTCTGTGCAAGTGAATGATGTTGAGTAGGCTGGTTTTATTCTGTTGTGTTAGTTTTCAGATGGCACGTACATGTAAAAATAGCGCTGTGCAATTTCAGTTCTAAGCAACTCCCATACTTTCTGGAATCTGAGGTTTCAGTGGTGGTGCGGTGGGTATGTGGTGTGCATTAGTCTTGCTGTTAATATGTCCTGCATGTTTTATCAGAAAGCAGTGATGGATTATGCCTCACTGAAGGAGGAGAAATGACTAGTAGAAAGAGTAGCGCTCTGTTTTGGCCCAGAGGCCTACAGTCCTGACAGGTATCAGTTTAGGCTAGCTTTTTGGATAAGGGGCTGATTAATGACCCTTGAACTCCCACCTGTACTGGCTTTCTCACAGGGGTCAAGGGGAAAATCGAGTCCCCTAATGAGTGCGGAGTGCACAGACCTTGAGATCTAGATAGATCTGTGATGTGACACCGTTCTTAAAATCTTAGCATTGTTAGATTGTAGTTGTATATTTTGAAGCCAAAAAATACCATCTGAGCCCGATCTTCTATCTTGTGTAGCACTGGCCAGGGAATTTTCTCTACCTGGTGCTTGCTTCTTAGCTGTGAAACATTACTATTCTGTTAACATGTGCTTTTATCCTACTCTTGGAATGAGAGAATTTAAGTAGCACAGGGAGTTTTCAACATTAGATTTACCTGATCCCAGTTATGCTTCAAGGTGCATGCCTTGTTGAGGTGAATGATGCCTGCGAATGCATTTTCACGTTCATACATGCGTGTGTTTAGAGTACGTCTTCTGGTGTGCTGGATTAACAAGGCAGCCCTGTGTAACTCTGTTATGACTGTGCTGGACCAGAGGGACATGGGACTCTGGAATAAAACCAGGGTTTATGAAATGAGCAAGATAGATCTTGCAGGATCTCAAGAAGAGTGAGATTTTTCCCCTCAGTTCTCTGTATAAAGAGAACTTATCTTTGAACATGTTACACTTTCTAAGGCACAAACTCTCTTTTTAGTGTTGATTGCATTAGTAGTAGTCCCTTACCCAGGCTACCTATAGGCTGTTCATGGAGACTGCACTGTTAGAAAACAATATCTGTTGTGTCTTGTACTCCACAATGCAGGTAGTAATTGCCTACTTAAGGGTGCTAAAGAAGTCATAGCTAAAGATCTTTTTCTATGTATTTGAAAAAGAGCATGGACTTTCTTCTATGAGAACGGTCCTTTCCAAACCTAAGAGTTACAGAAGAGATGTTAACTTTCCAAGGAGATTGGTCTATAATACTTCATGCCTGATTAAACAACATTTGTAGTTACAGGCAACTCAAACTATGACTTCCTAACACTTCTCTCAAGTAAAGCACAGATAAATATTGTAGTCTCTGACGTGAGTGGCTTGAAAAATCCTGTGTTGTAGGACATGAATTGATGCATAACAAAAGCCTTTTTGTCTTTTTTTTTTAACTTACCTGACTTAGTAGGTGGGAAAATACTTTTTGTGTGAAGACCTTTTTCTCAAAATTCCTAAAGGCTGGGACAACTGCAAATCGTAGACCTTCTCTGGTGAAGAAGTGGTTTCATTGAAATGTAGTTGTGCCCAATGTGAACAGCGAAGCTGTATAAGAGCTGTAACACTAGATTTGAGGTTTACAGCTTAGAGCAGGTACCCTTTGAAACTGGGGAGTTAGTTAAAGGTGGTATTACTTGATTTTAATTTGGGGAATTCTAATAAAGACTCTTACTTAGCTCACTTGTTACCTATGGTTAGGTTTCTGTCTTTGGAAGCAATAGTGCTAAAGCAAAGCTTCTGAAAGACTGGTTATAGTACTTCGCTTAGGAGAATGTGTCTTGAATATCACTCCAGGGTAAGCCCTCAGTGATACTACTCAAGCAAAATACATGTAATGAGATTTCCCTATCATATAAGAGAGATTGTGCAGACAGCTGCAAGAGAGAAAAAGACTTTATTTTAGCTTAAAGCTTTCAAACTTGTTTGGGTGACTCCCTTCAGGAAGGAAGGCTAGAAGTACATCGCATTATGGCTTCATCTTCTTTCCATAATGGTCTGGTTCTCCCAAAAGTAAGTGCAGTCTTGTTTCAGTGCTTGAAGTTAGGGAGAGAGATACATGTGTACAAGAGTGATCAGGGAAATTAAAGTGTCTCCTGCTTCCCTGAGGGCTATGTAAACCTCTGGCTTATTGGCTGTCCTGGAGCAGATGTGGTAGGTGGGGAAGCTGGCGTGGTATTTTTCGTTTCAGCCATTCTGGACCTGAAACCATCCTAGAGAAAATTTTGCTGACATGGGTATTTATTTTCCCTGTGATTAACAACTTCATGTTGAAGAATTCCTTACCATCCCTACTGAGAGAATGCTTTTCTAGCCTAAGCTGTTTTCCTTCAGTTCTTTGTGCTACAGCTGTGCAATATGTAGACTGGAGGGCATCTGAATTAATCATTATTAATATTTTTCTCTTTTCTCTCTTCTCTTTGATTTTTTTAAGATCTTGGGATATGAGTAAATTTTTGAATATCCAGTGCCGTATTAGCCGTATCAAATATCCTTCTTTTGCGAAAAGGTGGATCAATATTCGCAAATCGTATGGGAACTTCTATAAGGTGTGTATAGATTGTTGTTTCTCTTGTGGGAAAATTCTTTCAAGTCTTACATGTCCTGTTGTGCCTATGATCTTTGCTTGTGTGGTATAAAATTATAGTACATAAATTAGATGCCTGTGGCCTAATTTCCAAATGTGCTTCCTTCTAGGATCTCATTTTAGTACTTGAAAATGGCATCATCTACTGGAGTAATTGAACTACTGCATTTTAATTTTAATCTTGTCTTTGAGAATCAGGAGATATGTTCATTGTTGTTTGAAGAATTGTTTAAAAATGTCATACCGGTATGCTTAGATCAAGTGTGTCTTAAGCTAGTTCAGCTGAAAAGTCTCTGTATTGATCTTGCAGTTATTGCTTCCTGTTTTCATGTAGTACTCTACAAAGAACTAATCCTCAGCACTGACCTCAGGTATTTCCTTTTTTGACAAAGAATAATGGAGAAGGGAAAAGATTAGGACATATCTATGGTTGCATCAAATTGTCAAGACAAAAGTAGCACCAAATTCAGTGCTGGACTGCTGGACCTTATTGCTGCTTTTGATCACTGTCACATTGCCATAAAACTGGTTATTGGAGATCCTAGTGAATTCCAAGTCGGTGTAACATTTGTTTGAATATGATTTGGGCTTGGCTCACAATCAGCTCTTGAAGGGCATTGTACTACATGCTACTAGGAAAAGGAGACTGACATTTAATAAGAGCTTTACTTTCTCCTTGGAAATATTACAGGGTTATCCCATTTCCCCTCTATTATTCCTTCTCTGCATGACCTTTCCCATTGCAAGCACATATTAGAACACAAAACAATCTTGCTAGTACTATCAGCTTTAAACCAGCTGTCTACTTTTTCTTCCTCTGTTTAGCAGTGAGACTACTCTTCTGTCAAAGCCATTGAAAATTATAACTTAGGATGAATAGAATGCATCTCTCTCTCTTTTTTTTTTTTTTTTTACTTTGTGTAATTTTTTTTTAATGCAAAAATTTGTAGCATTTACAGTTGTTCAGGGCTTCTGTTTAGCTGTTCTGTGTTCCTATTCAATCTGCTGTTAAGTAACAATAGGTAAAAACTTGTGGCAAAGAATGCATTGTAACTCTCTGGTGGACAAGAAATCCCACAGCTTATGGGTATGTCTCCCCTGACAGCTCTGTGGGTGTTGCTATTAAAGTTGCGTGTTGCCAAATTTTGGCAGCTATGTTGTTGCTGTTCTGCCTAGCTATTAAATCTAGTAGTATGGTACAGCATCCTGGAACTTGTAGTGTCCCCTCCACCCCCAAGAAAACAAGCTTGGTATCCTTTTGCTTTTCTTCAGCCTTTCCTGAGAACAGATGCATGTTTAGTAGTTAATCCGGTGAGGAGTTGGGGCTTTTGCT
The DNA here is from genome assembly GCF_036370855.1 of Dromaius novaehollandiae. Lineage (NCBI taxonomy): Eukaryota > Metazoa > Chordata > Aves > Casuariiformes > Dromaiidae > Dromaius > Dromaius novaehollandiae. The sequence continues at coordinate 870,141 of NC_088101.1, forward strand.
GGTGTAGCACTTTCTGTGGGTAACACAGTTAAACTTCTGTGTCTCTCTATGCTGTTGGTCATCCAAGTAAACAGGGGTTACTGTAAGTGCTGCTAGTCTCCTGTAGTGGTTGGATCTATTCAGAGACTTGATGTCGGTGAGAATCAGGAGGCTTGTGCTTTTTAATTGCTTGGTGTTTTTAAAAATTGTTTTCCCTTTGCAATGCTACTTTGGTAGCAATTCCTTCTTTATAAGGCTTGTGAAACTTATCTAGGCCACAGTTTCCACTGTTGCCAGTGTTGGAATGTCTTGAACTGGTGCTGGTAATGGTGAGAGTCGCTTGAGATCATCCTGAGTGTAGACAAGATCTTGTTGACTATGCCTTCTCTGAGAAAATGAGTGTCTGTCTCACCAAGGTGTTTTGAAGTGTAGTTGTTAGTGATCTAACAAAAGGCAAAGTTTTATGTCGTACTTAAAATCTGCATACATTTCTATTGCATTGTGTTAGATGGAAAAAGCTTAGTAACAAAGCTAATTCTGGAATGTGGTTCACTTTCTCCATCAGGTTCCTAGGAACCAGACCAAGCTGACAATCATGCTTGAAAAGCTGGGAATGAACTATGATGGGAGACCTCACAGTGGACTTGATGACTCTAAAAACATTGCAAGGATAGCTATAAGGATGCTGCAGGATGGCTGTGAACTGCGTGTGAATGAGAGAATGCATGCTGGGCAGCTCATGACTGTCTCCTCCTCAGTCCCCTTAGAGGGAGCCCCTGTTCCACAGATGCCCCGCTATAGGAACTAATAGTTCAGGGATTCTGCGTTTTGACCTGCTGTCGAATACCTGCTACAGACTGTTAACAGCTTATGAACAAGCCACCTCTGTGAACCTGTCTGCAGTGCAGAATCTGAAAGCACCTTAAGTAAAGGTCTCTGTTGAAATAAAGAGAAGTGTGGAAGCTCTTTGAAGCTCGTGTTACAGCATTTTTTTATTCTCCTTTTTTTTAGTCATTTTCATCTTTTTTTAACAATAAGGTTGATATTTGGAATCCAGAGCAAGTGTTAAGCTTTAGAACATGTTGTCAAAACAAATGTAAAGATTCTCCGGGCTAGTGTACTACTGGTCCACCCCAACCCATGGGTAATACTAGTTCATTATGCTTTACTCTGCTGACATCTAGCATCTGATTATTCATTGCACAGAAACAAGTCATTGCTAGAAGAACTGAAGTGGAGATTGTTCAGGCTGACATTTCCTGATAAGGCTCCTGCTGATCTGCTGATAATTTCTTTTTTATGAAGTCTGGAAGAAGTGGGAGTGGTTCCTTTTTTTTTTTTTTTTTTTTTTTTGAATGTGCTTGTTTGCTTCCACATCAAATATAAGAGCTGTGTGTTGAATAAAAAAATATCATTCATGCAGTATGGTAGTAATTTCTTTTACTTATATTTAAAAAAAGGAAGTTTTGGGGGACTTCATGTCCGTTATCATGCCTCATATTCCTGCTACACTCAAGCTAAATCAAATGAAGAGCAGTGATTTACACACCGTCATCCATCTGGACTTAAAAGTGAGGGAAGTAAAAATACATTCAAAATATACCAGATGATCAAAATTATGTGCTATGTGGGTATTACTTAAAACAAGACGCTTCCAGTTCATGGCTAGACATGTTCGACTATTTTTGGTGCCTTCCCCTACCTCTGTTATCATGAAACTATGCCTTTATCTCAAAATCTAGTATTAGAAGATGAATATAGTTCTATTAGTGAAGGTCGCATCTAGTTATTACCATATGTCTGCATTCCTACTAGCCAACAGATAGCATAATATTTCATGAAGCCAAAGCGTTAATTTAGTTTGTCTGAGTGGGTTGTGTTATGAAACACAGTGTTAATGTGATCAGCTTTGCACTAGCATGGCTTGTTCTGAAATGCAGAACAATGCGTTTTGCCTGCTTTTAGTGGAAAAAGAGTTAGTTTGGTATCCCTGTGTTAAAATTGATTCCTTCTTTCTGCCACCTCTATTCAGGAAATAAACTGTTGATACCCAATTCATTATAAAGCCTTGTTTGTTTGTTCAGAACATTCGCTGCCTGGCTAATCAGACTCCTTCCAGCTCCTCTTGCTCTTCTGACTTAAATAGGATCAATGGAATTTTTTTTTTAATATATGTTAGAAAGAAGTATTGATCAATTCGCAGTTGTTTCCTAGGTAGGGAGAAAGCAGAGTCCTTTCCACAGTCATGAGTACAGATACCATTGTGGATACTCTTGAACAACTACTTTAGAAGGCTTCCCCCCCCCTTCCTGAAAGGAAATATTTACTTTACCTGTAGCCTTTTTTTAAACTTTTTGTCATTTTCCTTTCTGTCTGTAGCAATATTTGATGTGTATTCAAAAGAGTAAAATCAAAATCTCTGATATGCTTAATCCCAAAATATCACTTATTTGTCCACCCAGGTTTTGTACAAATTGTTAATTAAATATTTGCTTTTCCCTGTAGCAACCACAGTATCCTCTCTTCTGGAATCATCTGCAGAAGCATGGTAACTTCCTTTTTTTGGCTCTGAATCACTGCATTGAAGGTTTTTATGATAAAATTAAGTCTAGCTCAGCAGATCTCTTGGGATGCTGGCATTACCATAGACTGTCATAATTCTTTTATTTACAGGTCTGCAGCCAGGCTCACAGCCCAATGAAAAACTAGTTGGTTACAGATTATCCTGTAAGCTTCACAAGTGAAGGACAGTTGTAACTTTGCATCATTATTTTAAGTACAGAATTGTTTGTTTTTGTTAAATAACTTCAAAAAGTTATTTTTAAATAAGGATTAAATATTAATTGTTTCCTGTTTACTGCTTGAGTAGCTTTTTATCAGTGAGTTGTGGAAATCAGTAGAATCATTGCAGATATTTCCTCTAGTTTGAAATCAGTGTCAGACCGTAAACTAATTTTTATGAGATGAAGTGAATTTTGTCAGTATTTGTTTTCACTTGGAATATAAACAGACTTTTATTAAGATAAGTTGATAACTTAAAACATAAGATGTCTTTAGCAGTCTTGGGGGTCTTGGTCTCAGCATGGCCCAAGATCAGTCTTCTCTGGTGGACTAGCAATGTAACCATGGTGAGGTGGCTTAAATCTCGTGAATGATAGTCGTGACTAGTTCACAACACTTAGTAAAGGATAAATTTTCCTGAATTCTTGCATGCCAAAGGCAAAGGAGGCATTTGAGGAAAACGTGGAGTGGTAATCCTAGCAGTGACACTTGTGTTGCAGCCAAACATTTTTTAGGGTTGGTCTTTCTTGTTCATCCAGAGGAGAAGCTTGCTGGGTGTGTCTCTGCTGTAATTAATGTTTTTATCTATTAGAGGAATCAGCCATTGCTGGAGAAATTCATTGACAGCTATGTAAGAAACAGTCTCCTTTTTATACAGAAAATAATGTGCAGAAATTATCCTACTGATACTAGTGAAAGCGGCCTTAAATAGGTGGTTTTTTTTTTTTTTTTTTTTTTTTCCTTCACATTTCTGGAGCTATACTGGAAATACATATATAATTCTACCACTGCTGTAGGCAGCCTTGGTAAAACACTAGTAAACTTTAAACAAAGAAGTCACAGGCACATTTCAACACAAGCACACTTTCAAGTAGATTTCTTAATACGTATTTGCGTGACTCTGAGAGGGCTTTATAGCATCTTGGGGATGTGTTAGAGGGGGGGAAAAAAGGTTCCTGGGGAAAGTTATGGAGCAGTAACCTCTCTTCTGCCCTGGTGAGTGTTGGCTGCCGTAGCAAATGTCGCTTGCTGCATGGGGGAGAAGAAATCACAGCAGTTCATAGCCTCCTGTCAGCCTCCTGGCGAAGTATGGCTGCAGGGACAAGTCTCCGCAGGTCAGTTGTCCACAATAATTGCCCCCTGTCTGTGCTCCTCTGATAAATGAGAGGTAGCCATAGTTGTTTGCATACTTTGTTGGAAATCAGCATAGCAGTGATGAGGTGCTCTGTTCCCACCAGAGGAAATGGGTAAAAACCTCAGCTCATCTTGAGTTGAGATCTTTGTGTGCTTGGGCTCTTCAGTGTTCTTGCAAAAGCAGTATCTTCTCACCATAGCTTCATTAAAGGATAACTCATTTCTCACACCCTTTAGCTCCCAAGGCTGTGGGTGGGAGGTGTTTCTTTCTCTCTCTCTCTCTCTTTTCTCCTCCCTCCCCTACCTTACAGCCTGCCGTTCCACTTGTCTTTCATTAGGGAACTTTTGCCTCCTCTGGGAAGAAGTTCGTCTTAAGTAAGGTCTTTTTATGTTCTTTTTAATCTGGGGAAAAAACAAGCACTTTAAAAAGAAATTGGTGGTCTTAACCTGTGGAGGATAGGTGTCAGCTGACCCAGTTCCTGGCAGGAGGCTTTTGAAGTGGCCTAAATATATACGGCATCGTTCTGTTGCAAACAAGACCATTGCAGCCCTTTCTCAAGGACTTGTTTCACAGTCCATAGGTATCAGTGACAGCTCACCAGAAGGACTCCCCTAATGGAGTTACCTGAAGTAGCAAGCTGGTGATCGGTGCATGCTTCTGCTGTACATTGGATTTAGCTCTGGCCTGTGAAGTGGGAAGTGGCCTAGCTGCAGTGGGAAGCAGGGTAGCACTTCGCTTTAGACGACCTTCCTGCTGATGTGGTGGAGCGCTGAGTGCTAATCTGCAGCTAGGAATGCGGAGAGGGCTTTGGAAGGTGAGAAGTTGCTTCTCCGTAGTGTTTCTTCTAGCTTGGTCTTTGTGCATGCACAGCCTCCACCACTGTGTGACTTCTTTTTGCCCTGAATTCTTTGAATTGAACAACTGTGGTTTGGGAGAAAAGCCTGAAGTAGCTTTGGGATCTGTTCCTTAAATTAAGAGAGTGGTTGCTTTGCACAAAGTGGCCTTGTAGAGGAAAGGACTTTTCGGGGCAGTTGTATCCATTGGTGCTAGAGCACTATATCTGATGAGAATGAATGACAGGAGCCTTAGACAGGAGCCTCTTTGTGATAAAGGTGGCCTCTGGGTGTGTCCTGATTTGGGATGTGGTTGCAAGACTCAGGTGGCTCTCTCCTCTGCAGCCAGTCACTTCAGGGATGCCCTGTGAGTAGTACCATGCCCTGCACTTGCTGTCTTAACTCTTGCGCATGGATGATCGCTCTCTGTCTGCTGTATTCCCTTAAAATGGCTCCTTTCCTTCTCTGCGTAGTCTTGTCCTTTCCTTGTGCCCCTCTGTGTTGGGTTGCCCTGTGCAAGTACCAGCATGGATTGCTGGGTGGCAATGAAGGTATCCCTGTATTCACACATGCTGGGAGAGAAAAGCACTTGGTGGATTTTTCAGACCATGACAGCGCTACTCGGCATCCCTTTGGCAGAGTGAATTTTCTGATACGGGACATGATCCTGGGTGGTGCACTCATTACTGCAAGTGAGTTCTTCCCCCTCCCCTCCAAGTGATATTTTCATTGTATGAGATGAAGGAAGCCAGCTTTCTAATGAGAGCCTTCTACAATCTGCAGCTGTATTTGGGGAAGGGGAGGGTGGGAGTCTTTAGTTGCCTGCAAGAGAGATTTTGCTTCACCAGGCTCTGCTGCTTTGTGTGAGGCTTTCATAAATGCGCTGACTAGACTTAACCTGAAATGTGAAGGCAAGGGTGGTCATGATTGCACTTAGTAGTTACAGATCTTCTGATGCTATTCACAGATGTATGGTATTTTATGCCTACTATCCTAGTTGAGTTCTTGCTAATCTTTTTTTGCCATTTGAAATGAATGATAGTAATGATCTTGTATTTGTAAAGTACTTGTGAGAGATCCTGGTCTACTTCGCTTATTTCCCTGTTTTGGCTCTGTTGATTTTAAAAGAGCACACGTAGCCAAATGGATCCTTGTGAGCCAGCGATGTCCCAATAAGCAGGAATTGCTTCATCCGTGCTCATGATCAGCGTTGGAGCGTGCAGCTCCTGGGCTGCTCTCTGGCTGTGAAGCATGACACACCTTCGTGGGGAGCTGTTTAGCAGAATACTGTGCCTGGGCGTTGCTAGTTTTTACTTGTGACTGCAATCAGCGTGGCTTGGAGGGCTTTCTGCTGTGGAATGTACCTTTCTTTTTTTTCGTAATAATTCATATTTTGAATTGATAAGTAGTTGAACTCTGCAATATTTAGACACTGACGAGAATGAAAGAACTTTATATGTAATTTGGAGATGGGTGTAGGCCTTCTGACCAGCATTATGAGACCTGAAATGCCTTACTTTCTCACTTAAACATTTGTAAATAATTTATGTTCATGCTGATATGGAGTAAGATGGTAGAGAGCTAAAAAGAAGTGACATGTGATCAGCTGATCCAGGCAAGATCAGTCAGGTGTGTGCTTATACCTGTCCCTGTGGCCTTGGTGTTTAATACAGTTGGTGGACTTGGAGAACAGGCTTTTGGGGATGCCTACACCCCGTGTGGGACTGGCTGCCTCTGCGCAGTGTGGAGCCTGTGCTGAGCTTGGCTTTGCTTGAGCACAGTCTGTGGGTAGCATCATCATACAACGCTTTACTCAACAAGGAAAGGAGAGACAAAGCCACAGGCTCCTGACACAGTGTTAGCGATAGTCCTGCTCCAAGTGGGATGCTGGACTAGAGACCATCTCCCTTCCAAACAACACTCCTGCAGTTTTGTGAAAAAGAGTCAAGGGAAAGGTTGTTCAGCACACAGATTATTGGCACTGCAGATTGTTTGGCAGGTCTTACTCTGTTGCTGGGATCACTTAGTAAACAGGCAGCTTTCCACACGTTTTTAGGCCGCAGGTAAGGCTTTCAGGCCAGCTTTACTCTTCAAAGAAGATTGCCTCTCATTACTGGTACTGAAAGCTGTTCTTTCAACTAACACAGTGTCTCACCATATATTAGTTTGGAAAGTTAGGCCATGCCATGCTGAGAATAAGGTCTATAGGGCAGGTCACCACACCTGTCAGTCTTCGGTAAACAGGCAGCCCTATAGATAAGGAGCATTTGTTGGTGCTGAGAATACTGGGTGGAGCATGGCTGCAAAAGAAATCAGTCTTTCTTATCCTGTGTCTCTGGGAATTCCTTTTGCAAACCCCCTGTTAACGTGCTTCAAAACTTTGGGAACGTGTCTTTGAACAGTGCTTTTGCTTTGTTTCCCTCCTTTGATCTGCACAGCCACACTGGCATGTTTCTTCTTCAGACTGTTCTCAAACACTTCAAATCTGCTGTTTTTTGGGGCCAGTCTCTCTGGAATTTACTGACTCCTCATTTTTCCTTGGGTTGCTCACAGGAAAAAGACCTCCCCTGACCCTGACTGAACCAATTTTCTAACAAGCCATGTCTGGAAGCAGCTGTACTCTATACTGAAATCTTGTCTGTGCTGTTGATCTAACTCTGTCATGAACAGTTCTTACAAAAACCTTATCAGATCAGGGACTGCTGCCTTGTTAGGAGTTTTTATAGTGTGCTGTTGTGGTTCCTGCGTGCTGCAGCCATGTAACGGGTGCTAACTGTGGGGAGGACAGTATAAATAAATAGAGAGAGAATCTCTTGGTTTCTTTCACAGTCATGGGGAAAAGCTTGTGGCAAATTCTTGTGGTTTAATGGTGCTTTCATTCATGCTTGCTACCATGTCCATGTCTACTTTGGGGCTACTGCCACTGCTAGAAATGAAAAATTTACTGAATGCCTGTTGGGTTAGATGTGTGACAGGTATTTGCTTTCTACACTAGAGCTGTGTTGGTAGGTGTAGAGTCACATGGAAGAAGTGGAGTGATCCTTTACTAGATTGAGTAAGTCCATTCAAATGCAACACATGGAAAGCTTTTCTTTTCCTGGTTTGGCCTTGAAAGAGGAAAGTAACCCTTTAAAACTTCTTCAAAATATGATATTGGAGGAATTTGGGAGATTCAAAAGATGAGATCTACATCTAGTTTCAGGAGGACTGGGAGACTGGAAATGCTCTAGAAGCAGCACAGTGACATTGATGGGTTTTGTGCTGTCAAGTACAGGAGGCTGTTAAAGACAGAAAGGATCAAGTTAGGAGCAAGACATTGTTGGTTTGAGAGTTGTGGACAAAAAAAAAAAAAAAGAAAAGCTGTTTAGCATCTCAGAGTGTGCCACAGAGGAACTCTAGAGCACACAGACCAGCCTTGCTGGCTACTTGAATGGATTGATTCCAGCAGTGGTAACAGCTTTCAGCACAGAACAAAATATTGCCAGGCTCAGAGGGTGGCAGCCCCATACAGGAAGTGAATTGTATTATAAACAGTATGTCTTAATACATTGGTAGGCAGTTTTCTCCCATAGTTTAGTTTGGGAGAGGGTGATGTTCTTGTGAGTGTTGGACCATGGGATCAAAGCTTCCAAAAGGCATAATCCTCCCCAAATGTTCTTTCAATATGAAAATAGAATCACTGGTAAAAGCTTATGGTTTAGTTCCCTTTCAGACAGAAAATAGAAGTACCTTCTCCCTGTCCTTCTGCCGAGGGACCTGTCTGCCTTGGTGGATACTGATTGACATTGACATGGAAAATTTTTTGTTGTTTTTCAATGATGTTATTTGGCAGAGAGTGAATGAACTCCTCTGTGTTTGGCTGACTGTGTGTGTGAGTGCTGGAGCACTGAGGAATTTCCATAGAAAATATTTATGCAGGGATGTGGCAGCAACCAGACGAAGGTCAAGACTTTGTGGTAACGAGGAGGCGGCAGAAGGCTGAAATGGGAGGAGACTGGAAACAGAAGCAGCATCACAGACAGACTTTATACAGGCCAAAGAAGTGTGAACTATATCAGGTGAGTAGTGAGTGATGCTTCTGCCTTTGCAGCTTATCCAGAGCAGATTTCACTATGCATCACCTGTCTATGAGGATCATGAGTGGAGTTTGGGATATGCAGATATGTATGTTTGTGCAAGATATGAACTTTTTGATCACCGGTATCCACCGGGGTTGCAGCTGTCCCCTGTTTCGCTCCTACCCTTTTGACTCAAGCAGGGTATCCCTTCCACTTCTAAGTTCCCTGTTTAAGTCTTTGCTGAGAGTGATGATTTAGTGGTATCTGCCTATTCAGACGGGAGAATTTCCCCGCTTGCTGGAACATCTTTGGTTTTCCTTTTTCACCTCAGTTTAAGATAGGTCTAACTCACTTCAGTGCCAGGGAGCTTCCTCTCTACTGACAAACTCTAGTTTTCAGGGCTGAGACTCCACTTCTTCTCATGAATTGACATAATCTCCCTGCTGCAAATGGAAAGGTCAGTCAAAAGAGCCCAGTGTCCTTAAGGCAGGGAATGGAGAGAGTGATCCAGACCACCTATGTTAGATGGTGCTGTGAGCTGGAGAAGCTTCTTTCTGTTGATTTACAGAGGCAGAGTAGGAAGTGCCATTTCCTTAATTTACAGCTCACCTTTGCAAAAGCCTAACTTAGCGTTTGTTCAGAGAAAGTCACACTCTTGAGGGAAGTTAAATAATTTTATGCAGTCAGTTACCAGTGAAGAGTTCCTTGAGGAGCATACAGAAGAATATAGATCTCAGGTAAAGTTTGTGGGTATTGCAGCGAGATCTGGTGGGCAGGTGTTCTGTACAACTGACCTGGAAAGCATCCAGCAAGACGTTGTGCCACCATCACTTTATTTGGCTGCCATTTTTTTTTTTCCTTAAGGTGTCTGAATCCTCTTGAGATCCTCGCTGGCAATGGTTGGTGCAGGGAGGCTGGACTGGGGGAGGAATATTGCTCTTCTGCCACAAGCTGGTCTGAGGGCCATTCTGACCTGTGAAACAGAACTGGCATTTGTGAAGTTGATGCATTGATGGGATCACTGAGAGGGGAGCTGCTCTGACTGTCTCAGTTGATACTCCAATAAATGCCAGGAGTAATTTTTCACATTCCCCAAATGTCTGTTCCTTCTTCAATCTCCAGAATCAGCAGATTGCAGCAAGTGTGTCATGCTGAATGAAGCTCTGGTCTTGAAGCAAGGTTGCCTTGCTCAAGGCAAGAGACTGTAGACCTAATTTAGGTCCCTCTTGTTAGCTGTAGTAATGACTGAAATCTTGTGTGGTGCGACCAGCAGCTTTTTGTGTGTGAGAGAGAGATAGGTGAAGGCAACCCAGAGGTTGCCTATGTGCTGCCAGGGATACAGTAAGGTTGTCAGTCTGTTTTCATACCATATTTGAAAGGGCTTCACGGTTCAGCTTCTGAGCTGGTGGCTGCAGCCACCCGGCCATTGCTGTAGAGAGCTTTCCGTCCGTTCCCCCTTTCCTCTTTGTCATCTGCATAGTCTTTTAAGAATTACACAAAAATCTTCTCTAGCATGTCCTGCAGCCCAGCCAATTCCTCACACCCTGGGGGCTTTCCTACATATTGTTGTCTCTTTCTTGGAATATAAATGTCCTGATAATACTCTTTCTTTTAACCTTTAAGGTCTGGAGTGTATGTGGAAGGGACTGAACTGTCTTCATGTACCCTAGATGATCCCTGTTCCTCCATCCATGCCAGTTACCCTTCAGCCTGGCAGACAACCACTGCTCTGTTTACTTGTGGGTTTTTTGGCAGGACTAAATGTCCGTAACACACATTGGAGCACCATTGACTGCCTTCTCTTCCCCATTCTGCTTTTCTGTTCAAGCTATCTACTTTGTCCTTTGCCAGCCGTGTTGTGTGTCTGGGCTGAAGTTTACCAGTTCAGCCCCCCCGCCTTGTTTTCTTTTCCCTATGCCAACAGTCCTCACCTTGGCATCTTGTCATAACTCAGCCGCCTCTCAGTGACAAGAGTATGAGCTCCCAGGAGTCCGTGCAGCTGTTCTGAGCTGTATGCCTACTTTAAAAGGGGGTGACAAGTGTAGTAAGTTTCATACACTATGTTTTACAGTAAAGTTACTAGCCCTTGACCCCTTTCTTGAGCAGTCCCCCCTGCCCTGGCTCTAGGACCAGCACTGAGATTTCCAAAAGCTCTGAGTGCTTGTGGTCTTTTTTGCTAACAGCATAAAACCCTGTAGACTATGTGGTGATGACCACAAAGGAGCTTGCTTGCTCCTTAATTCCTTCATCTACCAGGAATTGTTGAGATTTGTAATGGGCACATTAAGATCAGTAGGAATGGAGAAAGAATGGGAGTGTGGGGTGAAGGAACACAGGAGGTATGTAAGAAATAAGAGGTGTTGATGGCACCTGTGCTAGCAGGTCATCAAAACTAGAGCACACCTCTGTGGCTCCCGAGAACATCTAGATGGGGCAGATGAAGGCAGCCTAAAAAAAAAGGGTCAGCCTGAAGTCTCAAGGCATATAAAGATGATGGTGGGGAGATAAAGAATGGGATTGGAGCCCTTAAAGAAGGAGACAAAAGACAGTGAATGTATCCTTATGACTCAGAGATGGGACAAGATGGAGAGACAAAAGATCCTAATCAGCATCAGCTCCTAAAGGAGGCCCATCCAAAACCAGCAGTTCTTGCTAACTCAGGAGAATGGGAAAACAGCTTGATAGCTATCATCTCTTTTCTTCCATGTCACTGCCAGTAATCCTGGCAAGAGCATAGATGCCTGAATCCTGGAGTGAGCTCATGAAGACACGTCATGATATTTGTGATTATGTAGGTATGAGAGTGTGAGTGAAATCAGTTTGGTTTCATGCAACAGGCTTATTCTTGAAAGCTTGCTGGAAGCTGTTAGCTGCCCGTGATTCTGGCAGTAGCACTAGAACGCCTTGCCAGGGGTCTCCTGATCCGTGTTGTTGGACTTCTTTTGGCTTCCTGTGAATGTGAAAAGTGGTCTTGGGAGCATATGTGCAGCCAGATCTGTGCACGTGCCGTCCTTGGAGTGCTGAGCAGTGTCTTGACCACTTAGCAGAATGCTAAGGCATCAGCAAGCTGCTGGACTGGGGGGATCCCGCACAACGTAGAGGGCAGTCTGGTGGTACTTGGAGCCGTCCTCCCAGGCTCTGGCCAACACCAGCGCAGACTCTGCAGGTCTGCCACGTCCTGCTGCAAAACAGGTTTAGTGATCTGCTCTGCGGGCTGCGGTCTTACATGACAGGCCTTGAAATGGAGAATACATCTCTGAGTCGCTCCAGGCGCATCTCAAGGAAACTTGATGAAGTAGTGTACATTTCTGGGGAGAGTTTAATGTGCAAATGGGGACCAACCAGGTGGTTGTTTTCTCAAGGAAACAAAAGGGTTTATCTTGATTAGAAATGGTTCCTGCTTGCTTGGTTTGCCATAGATTTCCAGTTTTCACTCCAGTACTGCTTCCCGTTCCATTTTATTTTTCCTTGTCTCAAAGGAGCTTGGCACAGACAACATGTAATTCACCCTGTCTAACTTTAAGCTCCTTAAGAATTAACCTGTAAGGCCTCCTAGGGGTGAGGTTTTCCTGCCTAAACATAGCTGTCTGCTGCCCTGTGGTATCGGAGCTCTCTGCACAGAGCTTGCAGATGTGGGACCTACAGCAGTCCTGCTCTCTTCAGAAGCAGCAACTGGAGGCCAGGCAGGAGACTTGGGATATCTTTGGTAGCGCTATTGCTCGTACGTGTGTGTGGACTCTGGAATGGTGCCCCTCACCAGCATGGCCTGCTACCTTCCAAAGACCTTTTGCTACAGAGATGGGGATTTCGAGCAGCCGGAACAGGAAATGAGGTGGTGTGGCCAAGACGTCATCTCCCCGACACAATAGGCTTTGCGAAATGAGGATGTCTTTCTCTTCAGCTCACTCACTAGCCTTTCCGAAACAGCGTGGAAGGAGGGTGGCTAAAACTGCTTTTAGTTGTTTTTTCTGTGCCCGAGTTGTAATGAATAGTGACAGCTGCCATAGCATCGTTAAGGTGGAGATCACCTTCTGCTGTGCTCCCTCTTTGCTCAGGAGCCAGTCCTTGTGGAATTCAGTGGCTTGCCAAGGTCCCCAACTGCAGATCGGGGGACTTCGCCTGTGACCTTTACGAACTCTTGAACTGACTTGCAGCTGGGGAGCATCTCTGAAGCACTTGCTGAAATGAGGAAAGAGTGATGCTGCCTTTGTAGTGGTTTGGTGCAAGTATTTAAACTGGGATGAAGGGATTTCAGCTCCTCTCTTTCTCAAAGCAAAACGCTTCCTTTGGGATGCTTTGCCTTGGTGCTTTCAGGGTTAGGAGGCCTTCCCACTCAGGGCAACTTCTTCATGCCAAAGGAGGGCTTGTCTGTACAAGCCACAGAGCAGGAGACTGTAGTCTCCTTCCTGCTGGTGGCACGTGAAAGGGCACTTTTTGCATGAGCAGGACAGAGCTGCTTTCTGTGCAGCTGTGTGGGAACGAGTGGTATGGACTAAGGTGCTAGGCATTGAACCCAGCCTTCCAAGACTGTGCCATAGCTGACTGCAGGTGAATGGGTTTGGCAACAGAACTTGCCCTCTGCTGCAAAAAGGGAAAAAAGCAAGAAATAAACAATAATAAAAATGTGCAAGAGGATGAACTTCCAGAGGAAAACAAGAAAGAGTTGAAAACGGATACAAGCAAAAAAATGTGTAAGCTTTTGCAAGAGAGGGCAGTGAAATCTACCTGCATAATTCAAAGGCAGAATCCTTCTGCTCCCTGCGCTCTATCACTCTTTTCCCCCACGTAGATCTTACTGGTACTGCAGGAAGTAGGGCTGCCGCCCTGTCACCTGAGATGCAGTGCAACTAATGGGCAGGGAGCTGCAGAAGTAGAGAACTGGCAGACAGCTCCTGGACTGAAGTGCGTTTTGCATGAACAGTTCATATGCTTCTGCATAACAAACAGATCTGTAAACACAAAGGCAGTTTGCCCACAGTCTGTTAACAGGTAGCAGGGCTAAGGTTTGCTGGAGAGTTTGAATGCAATGAATAATTCAACTGGTCCTGCTGTCCTTAAATTTAGGTAATAACACTGCAGTCAGAGGCTTTCTGAGGTTGGCAGCTAACCCCGTTGTTGTCTGCTCTCCTTGTTTGGCCTGGGGCCTGCACTGTTTCTCAGGTGGCTTTGACCTTATGTGAGAGCATCACACCAAACTGATCTCCTTTTGCCTGGTAAATAGGGCACAAATTCTTTCACCAGCTTGCCAATACCAATCTTGTAAAGTGGCCAGTGTCATTCTAGAGGAGACTCAAATCAGAGCTATGGGAGATGCTGGCTTCAAACTGCCGGCTGAAACACTTTCCCAAAGTTCAGCCTGATGACATTTTTTTTTGTTTTCCCACATCACGATCCTACTGCTGCTGATGGCATTTGTTGAGGGTCCACTGAGAGTTTAGTTGACCCTCACTTTCTGGGCTCTGAATCCTTTGAAGGTTTCTCTGGGTAATGTCTTCCCTCAGGCTGCTCATACTATTTCTCTCCCTCTTCTGATAACTATAGGACACCTTCTCTCCACAAAGCTATAGATTTCATTCCAGTTCATCTTGACCCCAACACTGGCAGGATCAGTAAGAAAGGAACTCTGCAGTGAGTGCCAGGGGACTCACTTTTGGGGACACGGTTGGGAAGAAGAAAACTCATGAAGAGATCACATACAAATGCAATTCTAGCATAAGCTTAACACCTAGCTGGGTTTTGCCTAGTGCCTAAGCCTTTCCTGTGGACTGCACTGCCAAGGATTTGGTGGCTACAAGAACACCCTCTGTCACGGCTGCCACCCTGACTTCCGTAGGGTTCACCAGCTTTGAGAGCTAACAGTCTGTCTTTCAGAATAACCACATTACTAAGTGCAGTTCTAGATGGCGTTCATCTAGCCTTACCCCATTTTTTGAATGAGGCAAAGGTGTTCTTGATGCTCTGGAGCTAGGTGTCTCTGGTCCTCAGAGGTGATTTCCCCTTTCTAGCTTGCACCCAGGTCACAGGAATAGAGAAGGTGAATAGTTCCCCTCTGCTTGGTATTGTGGGGTCGTATCTGGATCACTGTGTCCGGTTTGGGCCCCCCTAGAAGACAGATGTCAGCAAACTGGAGTGAGTCAGGTGGTGGTTAAGGTAAGCAGGCCTGAAAGGTGATGAGTTGGCAGGAAACCACACTATTCTCCAGTAAGGCAGGGAACAGTCCTTGGAGAGAGTGGTTTCTGTTAGAAATGGTATACGTGTTGTGGACAGAGACATGCCTTTCTCTTGAGCTGTGACTGTAGGGGAGTGGCAGAGTGTGAGGAAATGCTGCTGCTTCCATCTTTTACTCAGCATCCGTCTCAGCTCTTGATACCTGGGGAAATGTCACGTCAGGCAGGGAGGGTCTGAATGAGCTCAGAGGGAGGCAGGACTGGGGAAAGGGTTAGGACAAGGGATTGAACTTAACGGTTTTGCTTGGTGTCTGTATCCAACCCCTGATTTAGGGGTTCAGGGTGACCCCAACTGACATTTCCAGGGTCACCCAACAAGGAGTCAGAGGTGAAAAGGACCAGTGGCTCCCAAGTCTTGGCTAGCGTTGAAAGACAGTTCTTCAAATAAAGTAGGAGGGTATATGTAGTCACAGGTCTCACCTGAGATTCTCAAACTGATTTTAACATTTACTTTCCTGAGGCTCCTAAAAAAGCACCAGAGTTTTTCCCAAGTTGCTAATGGTTTTTCTGCAGCCCTGAGTTCCTTACTAAATTCACAAAGTTTGGTACAACAGGGTCTCAACGTGTCTGGGGACTACTGAAAGAGAGAATTTTTGATTCATTCAGGTACAGAAAGTCTGTTGAGCTCTAGCAAGGAAAATATAAGAAAGTACCAAATTATTTTTTTCTCAACATGTTATTCCTATTTTCAGATTTTTCAAATACCTGAGATGTACTAGTTTTGCAAAGACACTGTGCTGCAGCTTGTTTGCTTTATAAGAACCAGCTGTGGATGGATTTCCATGTCATGCATGCTCAAGTGAGTGCCCCCTGCTCTTCACTGTTTGTTTAGATTTTGCAATGACCTTTCTCAAGAAAAGACCCTCCACTGTCCTTAGACATGCAGGCCTACAGGGGACATTTTCAGATGTCCTTTTCCCAACTCTAATGGAACAAAATGTTGGCCAGGTGAGTTTAGACAATCTTTTGTGGAGAGGTGAGCACAGCTAGCTGTCAGGGGTGAAAAACTTCAGTGCCTCTGGGTCTAAGGGCAGTAACCTCCAGCAAGTGGTTAGGGTGCAGTGGAGTCTTAGACCACTATAGGCATTTTCGCAAGGGTTGTCTATCACTTAAGCCAGCTCCAATAGTTTCTACTTGCACTGCTCCTCATTCACACTCTCTGTTTAAGGCTTGTGCTTAAGAGAAAATAGCATCCAAAAGGGAAGCTTTGAGTTGCAGGGCTGTAGAGAAATTCAGGGCCAGTGCCTTGTCTGTGTTCAAAGAGAAGGCTTAGAACTGGGCAGAGTTTCTTTTCTTCGTGTTGCCAGCCAAGGCTTTGGGGCCCTATGTTGTTTGAACACTTCTGAGAGCCTTTTTGTGCTTGGGAAGGCCTTCCAGTCCCTGGCAAGCTGCTCTGGTTCTGGGTTCAGCATAACATGGCACATCAGCCTAGCTGTGTTCTGTGGTGCTGTGCTTGCATGTGGTGTTGCTGCCCAGTGTTCACCGTGGGGCTCTGGCACTAGGTCACATCATCTCAGACTTGGCACTGCGACTGTAAGAACATGCTTCCTCCCCTGTCCTCTTCCTGTGAATGGGCTGAAAACTGCTGGGATGGACTGCCAGGTTGCCAAGTGGCACAGAGCAGCACAACCATCTTGGATCTCGGTACCCCCAGCCTGGCTTAGGAGCCAGCAGTGATGGGGAGGCTGTCACCACCGGTGGCCCTGCACCACCTCAGCTAGAGTGTGAAGTCCTTAGGGGAGGAGTCCCACTGTTGGCATAGTTAGCTTTGACTTTTGGTTTGGAGGAGATGTTGCAATGGGTGGTTCCTCCTGCAGCAGACTGAAAGCCTGCTGCATCAGTGCCCTTCTCCATGGAGACTTCTGAAATCAAGACGTCATGGCCTTCCTAGGAGCTTTGTTTGACCAAGGCAGCTCTGACCGACAGATCAACTACAGGGAGCTATTCAGCTGCCCTGATCCAATCTCATAGTGTCTTGGGCTGAGAAACTGCCCAGGCCTGAAGTCCCCGTGCTATTTGGGGGAGACGAGAAGGACAGCTGAGCAGCAGGGAATGTGCTACATGCTTGTCTCTTCTATTGGGTGCTTGTACAAGTATAAATGCATAGAAACGAGTGCTTCTGCAGAAGCAGTGGCTGTAATTTTTCTCAAGAATTTTGCAAATGCTGGCTCCGTTCCCATGCTTGCATACTTCTCTCCCTCCCCTTCGTGCATGTAAGCCAAACATACAAGGACCCAATTAAACTTTCTGACTGCTGGATTTTGCTCTTGTGAACGCACAGTGAAGATGTATTTTTGGAAGCAAATGAAGTACGCGCATCCAAAAAAATAAAAAACCCCAAAGGTGTCAGAACTTCAGCTAGCTCGTTAGTAGTCTACTTAATGACTTTTGGGGACTGAATAATTAAAAAGCATTTGTTTCCATTGGCAGGCACTGGCTGGGAAAGCAAAAGCTTTGAATGGAGAGGGAGTCATCTTGCAGCCATTTTCAACTCTCCAGAGATCGCTAGGTTCCTGCACCAGTTTTTAGACCAGTTTTACGGCCTTTTGGTGTATAAAACTTGTGGAAACACTGGAATGTTTTGGATAGCAACTGTTCCTATGGTTTTCACGAGGGCAGGCTGAACTGAGAAACATCCTATTTTTAAACAGCATTTAGAAACAGAGGGAAATAATGACACAGGCTTTGACTCCCTATATGGAAGATAATGAGATCCTGGCTCCTGCGCAAGTCTGTCAGATGACTTCAGGGGAAAATTCATGTCTGGCAACGTTGCCAACTAGCTTAAAACCTGGTAATTGTCACCAAAATGTCCACCGTGGCCTTAATATCTTATGCATAGCTCTGCTTTGCAGCATTCCTCTGCAGTTATTTTCAGATCCATCAGACTGCTGAGTGCTGGTTTCTCTGCCTTGCGCACCTCTCACTGCAAGGAGAAATGCAAAGATAATGTGCTGGGTCCTAGAGCTTTGCAGGACTGATCCTTCCCTGCCAGACTGCTCCCTGGTAGTTTTGGGACAGTGTCCAGACCTCTCTCCTCTTTGTCTCCTCTTTTGACTTTGTTCAGTCTGAAGTCAGCTGGAGAAGCCATTTGTGCAGAAGGCTACCTAGAGCTGCATCAGTGCTTTCTGCCCATTTCCCTTTCCTGACCCCTTGATCTTCCTGATACTTCTTTCGTCCTGAAATCCTTTGAAATACTCCTGAGCTGACTCAAAGGATAGCCAGTCTGCCACCTCTTTTCATTGCGGGCTTTTGCTATCTTCAGGAACTTTGGCTTCTCTGTATCAAAGCCCAGTTCCAGATATCCCTCCATATCTTCAGGGACTGCCTCCTCAGCCCTATGATCTCCCTTCAGAGAGGTGCTGTTTTTTCCCCTTTTCTTGGGAAACTTCACCTCTCCTCTCTTTGCAGATTTCTCTGGCATCTTCACAACTTCTTGGCCTCACTTTCCCTCCCTGCTTGGCCTTTGTGCTCCATTGTAACACTGGGGTATGAAATTAAAAGATTTTCTTCTCAAATGCTAAAATAATTAAGCAAGTACAATTCCAGGCTCAGTGGAAGCTGGCAGCAGGACCAGAAGGGGTGGCGGTGGGACCAGATGTGCTTCTCCAGGAGCGCCAAGGGCACATCACAGCTTGGGCAACGAGCCTGCCTCACCTCTCCTTCCTGGCCAGGCGCTGCCCAGGAATGTGTGCCGAACTGGTTTACTCCGTAGTGAGGCACACCCAGGCTGGCTGCCTGCGAGTGTCACCGCCACGGCATAGGGAGCAGGGTGGAGCCCGGCGCCTAAGCGAGCTGTTTGCCGTCTCTGGGGAAGGGCCCCTCTTCTGAGCGTGTGGGGCCGTGGAGTGGCCAGAGGGCAGCCGCAGTCCCCAGCCTCTCCCTTAAGCCTGCAGAGGGGGGACGTCCAGCCCTGTCCGTTCCCCATCCAAATGCGGTCCCTCAGAATGCCAGAATTACATGTGAATTTGGCACCATACTTCTCTGTCTTATAGTCACAACCAGTCTGGAGGTTTATCATCTCTGGGTCTCGGCACTGCTCGCTGCCTCACCTCTTTGGTTCTGTCCTTGCATTGGAAGGTCAGTGAAACAATGTCACTTACCTCCATACAAGGCAATATTTTCAGTGCTTGAATAACATCACTAAGCTGGCATTGCCAGAGACAGAAGGACAGCCTGGCTGCTGCAGGCATCCGCTATCTGCAATGGGCTCTCTTCATTTTATCGCGTAGGAATAGCATGGACATGTTCCCATCGCCCTGTGAAACTGAGGGAGTGAGAAACAGGGCTGTCTTCTCTCTGGCTCTTCTTGGGAGAAACTGAAGAAATTTGGGATTCACATCAAGGGGAGAGAAAGATATCCTGAGAGTTCTTGACTGTCTTTAGTTTAAGGGTTAATAGCAGGAGAAAAGAGATTTACAACAGCTAGAGAAAATATGACTGCTCTAGCCAGAAAAAGATTTAGAGCCAAAAAGCAATAATAACCCTGCCCTGGGTTAGAAATGAGCAAGCTCAGAGCCCAGCAGAGAGCCTTTCTGAACCATGGGGCCCAAGTCCCCTGGGATTTTAAGGACTCTCAGGCCTGGGTCCAACTTTCTAGTGTGGACAAGTGGAAGGAACATTTTCATGTGCATCTGGATGTGGGAATTTCCTATTCTTACAGCCCAAAACAGAGCTTGATTCCAAGAATCAGCAGATCTTAAATGCCATCCACTGAGATGCTCTGCTAATGCTGGGAGTGAAGGAAGTCTTGGACTCCAGCATGGTACTGACAAAGTCATTTTTTTTCTGCCTTGAGCCCCCTTTTGATTAAAACATTCCCTGAGGAGGGAATGCAAGGCCTAAACTCAGTGTTCAGTGTTTCAATGGGGAGAAAATCGTAGCTGTGCCTTCTGCAGACAGCATTCCCTGCAAGTGTTGGGGCCTCTCCCACAGGAAAATTCAGTAAACTCAAACACCATGTAGGGAGGGATTTGCTTGTCCCAAGAAAACGGTGGAGTTTTCACTTTTTCCTCGACATAAGTCAGGATGGAGAGTCAAAGCAAATGTGAATCCAGGCTCAGGGGATATTTTGGTTTGGGTCCCTCCGAATGTTTTGTTGTGCAACTACCAAACAATGGGCTTTTGGCCTTTTAAAACCTTATGCTTTTCCCTCTTAACAAAGCCATTGTTTGGCCAAGCCTTTTCTTTTGAAAAGCTTGGGTTTACACAGCTTCACATTATCAGATGGGGAGCATTTTTGCCTCAAAAGTCAAACCAGCTACAGCAAAATCACAACCGATTCAGCCACTCTGTGCTTCCTCCACGAAGAGACCACCCAAGGGCTGAGCTGCTGTGTGCATGCAGTTGAAGGAAGACACGATCAAATTCCTCCTGGGTTGTGACCTCTATTACAGCTTGAAGCTAGCTCTCTGGAGACAGAAGATTAAGGCTGCGAATCCAGCACAGCCCTGAGAGCTCCGGCTCAGACAGTTGTCTGAGTCCAAACAGCTGGGGAAGTAGCTGCAATGAAATTTTGTAATGCAGTGATTTGGCCATTCATGGTCATCTAAGGAAGGCGTTCTTAACCTACCCTTCAGTCCACTTTTACAACACTTTATGCCTCTCTGTTGGGATATTTCCCATGATCATTCTGACCAGAGTTGCATGTTCTTTACTAAATTAATTTCAGAACAGCAGGGTTTGGCTGGGCTAAGCCACAAGGTTATTTTGCAGTTTTATGATGGCGGATTTGACTGGGAGCTGCTGGCTGGCTTCTGGTCAGGGTGTAACACAGGTTTTTCTCCTCCTTTCCTCAGGGGAATCTGGGACAGAACTGCTTGCCGTGTGGATGAGAAATGTGCATCCTACCTCACCTTGAGGTATCCTTGTACATGGTCCCTGCTCTGTTGTTGGTAGGGGAATGAGCTCTTGCTAGCTCCTGGGTCTGGCAGCTCCTCGTTCTCCTCTACCCTGGAGCACTGCAGTAGTGGCAGTGGTGGGCCCCTGTCCTCCTTCCTCAGACCTGGGAGGGTGGGTGGTACATGCAGAAAAGGCCTCCCAGCATGGTTTCCTTCAGGCTGGAAAGCTGAAGTCAGCGTCTCCCATCATTCCCATTCGTTGGTGCTGGGGCACCTCCACCTGCCTTTCTGGCCTTGCAGTGACAAGTCCCTCTCTGGTCCTTCCTCCCCCAGCTCATAGACAGACTACGCTCACTAACTAGCTGTTTTCACGTGCGTTGTGTGCTGAAGTGAGAGGAGAGGTGAGCAAAGCCACCAACGAGGACCAGGAGTTTCTCCCCCTTTCCTTCACTCTTTTCCATTCCCCCTCCCCAGCGGCCCTTCTTGTCCCTTTATGTGTTTGCCAGTCCCCCCCGGATCATTAGCCTGTCTCTTTCCATCGTGTCCCTGTGAAGGGGGGCCAAGACAGGCAGGTATTTAGCTGTGTCCAAGGGACCTGCCATGTGTGGGATATCTTACCTCAGCCAGGCACATTTGGAGTGGATATGTTCACAGAGTCACCCCAAGACTGTCTCCACTTTTGTTCTAATTTGAAGGCTTGGTTCGCACATTTGCACAGAGTCCTTGCATGCCTCTGCCCCCCCTGGCTA
This sequence comes from Dromaius novaehollandiae, assembly GCF_036370855.1. Classification (NCBI taxonomy): domain Eukaryota; kingdom Metazoa; phylum Chordata; class Aves; order Casuariiformes; family Dromaiidae; genus Dromaius; species Dromaius novaehollandiae. The sequence goes on from NC_088101.1 coordinate 891,743, forward strand.
GAGAGCCGTGGTAGTCGCTGGGGGTGAGTAATGCTGAATACTGGCCTGGCAGATGGTTCCCATGTGGACAGCTGGAGTTTCCCTTGGGGTTACCCCATGAAAAGCAAGAGACTTGCCTCAAGAGCCCATGCCCAGGAGCTCAATCTTTGGGCAACCCTGTGGGCTCACTAGGCAGAGAGGTTTTGTGCTGGAGGCAGCCTGGCCACAGGCAGATAGACCCTGTTCTGGTGTAACTGTGCCATGCTCTGCTCTTAAACCACATGCTAAGCACTTCTTCAAGTAGGTGAAACTAGAGCAGCATCTTCCTCCTGTTCCTGGTCATACTGAAACCTGGGAAGAAGCCTTTTTTGGCAAATGCTATGGTATAATGTCACTTCCTAGTAACACAGTGAAATAAAGAGAGCCACTCTCACTTCTTTAAAGCAGGAGCCAGTTGTGGTTTATGAATGAAAACATACTGCTGGGAAGGAACAGGCCGTTGTCTCTGTGTGATGCTGGCGTGAAAGGGAGACAGTTGGACTCCTCGGAGGTACAGTTTGTGTTGGGTGCAGTATCGCTGGAGCTCAGCGAGGTGTCTGATAGGAGACAGGATCCTCAAAAAGAGGGCTGTGGTCTGTGTGCAGAAGTGAGTGTTGTATTAAGCAGAGTTTTAGGTTGCACATATCAATGGCAAGTGAGAACTCTCTTGCAGCTTATGCAGTAAGCTTCTGGGATTTTGAACCTTGCCTGGGATGAAATAACAACACGAGTTTTCCCTGGAGAAATTAGGAATGTGGCCAGAACATAAAGCAAGGGAACTTCTTTGGGTGCAGGTATGTTGGCAGCATAATGCGTTGTGACTCTCAGGGCCAGGATGCGTGTGCCGCGGAGGCAAGCACAGCTAGCTGTCTCCCGGATTTGCGTACCACCTCGGCTGGCCGCACAGCCTGCATGTGCTCCTGTAGCACCCTGAGTGCTGCAGGACGAGCTGCCCCCGTGGGGTGTTTGAGGAGGCGATTGCCTGAAGCGAGTCAAGGGCTCTTTTTGTCTGTGTTGAGGTATGGTAGCTCGGCTAAGCAAGGTTGAAGAAAGATGACGGGAAATGCCTGCCCATCACAGCATCCTCTGCAGGGACAGGGGATGGTTGCAGGGCTGAGTGAAGGGCATTCACAGAAGGCAGAAACACTCCTGGGGGGTCCTTAGGTGTTTCCCAAAATGATCCCAGAGCACCAGGATATTCAGTGTAAGGGCTGAGTCACTGTAGGTCCACAGGAGCAAGGGTTGCGTTTGCCTCTCCGCTGAGGCAGATTCAGCTGCACATACTACACTCTGGCCTTGCCAAGAGGCCCTGTGACATGTCCTTGCTGTGGCCCGCAGGTTACTTCTCGCCTGTTATTAATAGCCCCATCTTGATGTCTCTCCATGATAGCCTTGCACACAAATTTTTCCTTCTTCAAGCCAATTATCAGGCAAGGAGCCAGGCCCTTGAGCAGCACGGTTGTCACGTTTCTCACGTCACGGCGTGGCTTGTTGCTTGGCCTGCATGGACAGTGGGAGTATCCAGATGCCCAGGTACCGCTCAGCTGTGAGACACCCCAGGAGAAAGCCGGGGCGCAGACCAGAATCCCGATAGGAGTGAGGGTAGTATGATGGGCTCCTATACCAGTGGCGGGTTTCCAGAGGGAAACTGAGCCGGGGGAGGTGAGACTGGGAGGAAAATGGGGCACTTGAAGGGTGGGCTCCTACTGTGGAGATTGCCAGGGGAGCACAGGGCAAGTGGAAAACGGGAGCCTGAGTGCCAGATTTTCTGCAGAAGAGTGTGTAAACATTGATGGGATACGTTGGAAAGGGAGACTGAGAGTCCAGGCAGGAGACGGTGGGTGACATCCATGTTCCTTCCTTCCTGCAGCCTGGTAGAGGTAGAGGCAACCTCAGTTTCTGTCCGGCCAGGAGAGGATTTGTCTTTGTCTACCGCGCAGATCAGTTCCCGTCACAGTGGCTTTTAAACACTGCATTCCTTTTCAGGCGTGTACGTGTTCAGTGCCGAACTGTATCAAGAGAAAACAGAACCACCCTCTCTCCCTCTGCCTCCCCCCCAACTTGTCCTCTTCCAAGGGAAAGGTAGAGGTGACCTTCACCCCCTCGTTAGTCTTTTCATGGAAAGATGGTAAAGCACGCGTCGTGCACGTAGATTTAAAAGTGTAAATAAGGGCTGACATGGGGAGGGATTACAGAATCCAGGTCAGACAGAAGAAATTGAACCTGCCCTTGAAAGCAGGTGATATTTCCAGCCTCCCAGTGATAAGGTGTTGGGTGGAGCTCTGTTAATAAGTCACACTGTATGCTTTAAATATTGGTTTCAGGTTACAGTAGAAAGTCAGGGCGCTGCCAGCTTTTTATTGCAAAACCAATGGACTTTGACTCCGGCACAAACTATACAGTGCCTTGTCAAATGCTTTGGGCCAGAAATGGTTGTGGCAGTTTCTTCTGCCTTCCACACTGATTTGCTAAAATCCCGTGGTGACCTTGGGAGAGAGGTGCTCTGTCCTTAGCCAGTGCTGGTTAGAAACGTTCTTGTCCTAGTGCTGGGGCAATTCTTTTCAGGGAATTACTCGCCAGCATTACCAGGCTTGGTTTATTACAGATTGCTCTAGTCAAAGTGTGAGACCTATGGTGGAGATGGGGAATTAGGTACCAAAAGGCCTTTGTGGATCAAAAATCAACTACATATAAAACAAAACCAATGGGTAGACCACATTCATGCTGCTTAATTTGGAGAACTTCTTGCTGTCATAGCTGCAAATGGAGAACTTGGCATTAAATTTTTGGCTGCTAATCAGCATAAGCTGAGTCAGGACCTGTGCTGGGCTCTGAAATTCAAGTTTGTCATGCTTTGTCCCCCACTCATTTATAATCAAGTTGCTCAACTCCAACCAGGCCATGCTCTGCCAATGATATTGCCTACATCCTCAGATACTGTGGTCTGCACATGCACAACTGGTAACTATTAGAAAATCACCTGGAATAAAACACCTGCTCCTTTTGCAAGACTGGTTCGTCTCGGATTCAGAGGAGTAAAAGGCAATAAAACTGTGAGAGCCACTAACCTCAGCAGATCTGGCTCAGATCTTGCACAGGGAACAAATCTTTTATGTAAGCAAAAAAAGTTTCACAAAGTCAGTTCTCAGAGCAGAGCTTTAATTTTAAATTGCTTTAAGTTTAAACTGGCAGAAAAGCAATTTAAGACTGGGGAAGAGGGAGGGAAGAGAAGGGGAAGGGGAAGCCAGAGAACAAAGGTAAAATTGCTTCCAGAGATGCACATAGCTTTGAATGACAGCCAACAGGGTGAAATTCATATTGACATCGCAGAAAATAGCATCGTTAGCTTGCACTGGGAGGGTCAGAGTTTGTATTGCTGCCTGTATCTTTTGGAAAGAGGACGGCACCCGGTATATCTAGTTCAGATTACACATCAGCATGAGATCAGATCCCCTGATGAGGATGCAGGAAGCAGAAAACAGCTGATCATGAATTTGGCCTGGGTGAATTTCTGTCCTCGGAGTGCCACTCAAAAATGTGTTTTAATCTCACCTGAGATTAAGACCAGAGGTGCAAAAACACTCCCTTGTAGATACCCTCCCTCAGTGCATGGGTCAGCCGAGCTTCGGCATGCATATTGGCCTCCAGCTGCATAGCCCCAGGTGGGCTGGCATCTCCTCCCTTGCCTCGTGCTAGTATGTGAACACTGGCCCTTTGTGCTGTGGACCTTTCTCTTGCCCCTTCCTCCCCTGTTTTCATACCATCAATGCTGAAGTTGTTTTGCAGCTCCTCAGGAGAGGAGTAATATTTTCCGTTTAGGCCTTCATGCCAGGAGTACATGGTTATATGCTGGCTCACTGCATCCGTCTCTTTTGGGAGTGCTCCAGGCTGGCTGAGCAGAATATGCTGAGGAAGCGATTCAAGAAAATTAGGGTCATCATCAGAGAAAAGTGCCCATGAAACTACATCTTTGCATCTTAACCGAAGCAAGGAGGGCTGCCTGGCATTTTAGCCATCCATGCTAAGAGAGAGCTACTTGGCTGGCCAAGTCCACAGTCTGAGGGACCAAGTGTGGTCAAACGGTGGAGCTTTTTCTTCCTTCATGATGTGGGGCTTGTGGCACCAAGCTGGAGAGAGCTCTGTGAACCGCAATGGAAAAAATAGAAACTGTCCCCAAATCTGCTGAATAGGGAAAAGCTATCCCAACCATTCAGAAAAGAAAAAAAGACTGAGAGAAGAAATTGGAAGAGCTTTCAAAGCACCACAATGCCAGATAAAAACAGCTCAGAAAGGTCCCAGAGATCTAATTATAGCCTGCAATCAATACTGCTCTTATCCATGCTGCTAAGGAACATGAGTGAGACGAGCAGTTTTGCTGCTCCAGGGTTTCTTGCAGCAGAAGTTGCAGCATGAAGATAACTAGCCACCTGCCTGATTAGGGCTCTCTTTGCCTTCTTCTGGTTTCCCAGCCTTTGGTACCTGGCCCCCAAGAGATGTGGGAGCTGTAACTAAGGCTTTTAAGGATGGGGACACCAGGCCAAAGCTCCAGAGAGGCTCTGGTGTGTGAGCACGTGGCTCCATCACTGGCAAACGGAGCCCGCGTTGGCATGATCCTACAGGGCAATGAAGGACAGGCCTCCATAGAGGTGCAAAATGCCAACTTTTGGGATGTGGAAGAACCCCAAATCCCCAGAAATCTATTGCACAGTGAAAGACCGCCTTTCAGGTGCCAAGCTACCTGTCTGACAGCTACCTCATGGAAAGAAAAAGGAACGAGAGCTCTCCTTCAGGGAATGAGCAACAGAGAACAGGAGCCAGGATCTCTGCTAGTGGATCGACTGCTAAAGTAGATAGCAAAGATTTTGCTGGCATGGGCCACGCTGTAATTCCAGGCAACTGCTTCTCCTCTACATGCTCAACAGAAAACAGATCCTCTCTGTATGGCTCTGGTTCAGATGACACCTGCCAAGCAAAAGTAGAGGCTGCTGTTGCGGAGGAGTTGTCTTCACACGAGGATGGAGTAGGCCGGAGGCAGTTCTCCAGCATCTGTTCTTTCTAGTGCTTAATTTTTTCTGAACAAAGCACAGCCTGTTTTGGCCTTGGGGGACTTGCAACCTTTCACTAAATAGTGTAGAAAATCAGGCATTGGCTGCAGTGAAAATAATGATCAAAGGTATCAGAGGGTCCCTGGGATCAGAGGAGGGACTGCTGTGCTGGGAGGGTCTGACCTGGGAACCAGCCTTGAACTGACTTCAGCTTGGTCAAACACATCCCTTTCAGAAAACATCCTAGAAGCATATGGTCTCAATTTTCACATGGCTGGTGACATTTCTTCCCTGCACCGCCTGGAGCAAGCGCTCTGGATGATTATTCATCCCTACAATTGAAAAATTGCACCAGCCTGAATTGGTCTGGCTCCATGGGGTTCTGGTTACAGCTTGGTCTGTTCTGCTGCAGAGCTGCTCTGTCCCAGATGGCCGATCCCTGGAGAAGAGATCACTCTCTCTGATCAAGGAAAAAGTCTGAGCTCTGGGGAAGTCTCTCCAGGGCTCAGATTTGCCTGTCTTTTTGTCTTGAGGTCTACACTGCAACTGGGACCTTTCCTTATTCACTACTCACCCCTTCCTCTTGTTGGCAGCACCTTGGAAAATTCCTGGTTGCTAAGTTAGGTTTGGATGGGTTTGAAGCTCCTAGCCATTCCCAGTGTCCCCTTGGTGTGAGATGCTATAAATTGCATCCACTCTTTTTCCATTAGGACCATATCCAAACTTCTTTGTACCATTAAGGAAACAAAGGCAATCCACTGCTGGGATTTGCAAAGAGCGTGAACACAAGCATGAACACAAGTAGCAGACTTGAAAAGCAACATCAAAACTGAAAATACAGCTCCAAGCTAGCTTATGACCTCCTGTGTATTTCAGGAGAAAAGAGCCTTTTCTTGGCCATGCTCTTGTCTTTTCTTTGGCTACAGCTAAAGCTGGGTGGAGCATTATTTAGAGCGAGTTACACAGAACTGGCTTATGAGTCTCTCCACTTGCAGCTTATCCTGCAAGTGTGTTCTCTTAAGCAGGAAGACTGAGTGTCAGAAATGCACATTCCCTAAGGGATAGAGCTTCAGGGTCCTGCCAGATTTGGTTGTTTTTTTTTTTCCCCCCCAGACTCTGCCAGATCTCTTACTTTGTTAATCAGGAAGCTGGGCTGAGGCCCCAGAGTGTGCGCGCTCTTTTCTCACTTGCTGTTCCTGCTCACGACGGGGAAGATGCCTGTCATCGCTGCGAGGCTTTGCTGCAAGGAGCTGGCTGATGGCAAGAAAAGACAAACTGCGTGTGCTGCACGAGGAAGCCTTCACGCCCCCATTCAGCAAAGGGCCCCAGCGTATTGCTTGTGGCCATTCTTGCACTGCTGGTGCTACTTGGCCATCGAGGTGGAGAAGCCCCAGACTCAGTGCTCAGCAGATCAGTCACACCTGTAGCCCATTCCCAGCTCCATGAGAAGCATGGCTTAAGCTGACAGCTTGCTTGGGGATGCTCAAAGAACATGCATAAGCAACGTTCAGGAATTTTAACATGACTGTAATGCTAAGCATGAGCTTGGCTGTTTTAAGACTGAGAGAATTTGAGAGCCCACACTGGCTGGGCTTGGCACAGTGTGCAGGCACGCTGGCACTCTTTCATCCCGGACATTCATCTGGGAGGCAGGATTTTCCCAGGCTGACATACTTCAGCTACAGTTTTGAGGGACTTAACCCTTCAAGCACACAGCAGGCAAGAAGAGTGAGGAGTCACAAATCGTCTTGGACACCTACTTTTGTAACCCAGCACGAGGAGCTTGTCCTGCCCCATACAGTGTGAGCCCACGTTCTCCACTCCATGAAGGGGACAGAGGTAGTGTGGCCCTGCCACTTCCTCAGGGCTTGGGTTTCTCTGTGTCTCTTCAGCAGGAGCGCAGCCCATCCTACAACCTTACAGGCAGTATTTAGCTTCCTTGAGATGACTTGGAGTCATTACTTGGGAGGGGGATTATTTGCTTATTTGGGGGTTTATTAGTGCAGCCAGAATTTGGCCACCCCCCCAGCTTAGCACCCACAAGTTCGCCTAGCAGGTTGTTCTTACAGGAAGGGCTATTTTGCTCATTGTGGCTGGTACCTCCTGCGGGAACGGGGGGACCACGTGAGAATTAGCACCTGTGCTGAAAGGACCCCACTCAATTCAGCACTGCTTCTGACACACAGCCCATGAGACAGCTACGCAGCAGCAAGACGAGTCCCGGCAAGCACTCAGAAATAACGCCTGCTCTAGCAGACACCCGCAGATGAATAATCCAGCCTGCGGGCGAACAGCGTGGAGCCGACCTGGGGAACAACACAAGGCCTGCCTCGGAGGCTGTGCGCGACGTGAAGCACGGAGATCTGAGTGTTGCACTGCTCTCTCTGCCCCTCGCTTTCGAGAGGCAGACCAAAGCATGCCAGAAGATGGTCAACACAAGCTCTTGGTCCCCTTGCCCAGACCACAGCTGCACCCTACAACATTACCGTGACCAAGGCAAGGCCCTCAGAGGTCTCCTTTCCCTGCTAGCACATATTGCGCTGACTCCTGAGGGCAGCAACTCTGCTTCCTCCCCAATGTCTCCAAAGTCATCCCGAGTCACCAGCTGAAGAAGCTGTCTGCAACAGCCATCTCATATGATGCCCAGCCCCAAAGACAGTGTGGGTGCTCTGTCAGAGTAAGCCCTTGCTTACCAAGAAATAGCAGCTCATTTGAGCTGTTTTTCCTTTCTCTGTAGAGAAGACCAGATCCTTTGCGGCAATGTGGGAACCTTGGTTCTGAGCGTCCTAGGCAGCCTGAGACTGTAATGGGTTTGAGCAGGAGGTCAGGTCATATGTGCAGTGCCAGTGTGTGTTGGAATGAGTGGTTAAACACTAAATCCAGGTTGGTGCAGAAAATTAATGGCAAAAACTTTGTGTACTAAGCTGTTAATAAATATTCATTTTTTTTTCCCAATTTTAGGATAAAATAGAGTATCTGTTAGCACAGATAGCACTCAGAAGACACCTCACCTGAAGAAAAGCCTCATTTCCTTTCACTAACACTAGGTTTATGCTGATAGCACTGTGAATTATACAACTTCATCACCAAAGTTAAAAAAAAGAAAAATGTCCAGAATGCTGGTATTAACCCCCAGTAAGTGCTTACCTGCTGTCTTTATGGCTCACTGTTCGCCAGCACCAGGCTGTTATTGCAGGACATTTAGGTGCACTGAAAGATTTGTGTGTAGGTTCATTGGCTGTCTAAGAAATCTTCTTGACTACCAACTTAAAAGTTAGTGTGTGGCTGCTAAAATTGCCCGTTGGCTATAAAGCATTTGGGTGGTTATTGTTCTGGTCTCTGAAGTGAAGTTCTTCTCCTGCAGAAGCTGCCATGGGAGAGTGGAAGGTTTGATGGATTAATTTATTTTTAGTTGGCCAGCTATTGTGCGTTGATCTGTTTGGAAACAGCGCCTTGAGAAAGTCGTGTTGGGCTGCAACTGCTCTCAGCCTGAGAGGAGGTTTGTTCCAACTTTCTCTGACATCTCCTACCCCAGTGACGGAGCGTGCTGTTGTGCGAGGAGTGGAAGGTGCTGCTCATGGTCCCTATCACCGGATTGTCTACAGCTGTGCTGACTCTGGCTTGCAAACACCTTCAAGGGCACATTCAGCTGAGCTCATAGATGAAGACACTTTCTGATGGCCACCCAGATACCAGTAAATCACAACAAATGGGGAAACACAGGAGAAGCAGCACCAGCCAGGTGTCCAGGGGAACATCGTGTGAAAGGGAACAGTCGTAAAACTCTGAGCGAGGCTGGAGATGGCTATTATATTTCTTCTTTTAAAACTGGCTGTCTCCATAGTGCTGGCATGTCACCACACAAACACTGAGGAATTACACTCCTGCTAACAACACTCCAGTTTTGTCCTGCCAGGGACCATGAAGATGGAAGGCAGCCACAGGAGATCATAAACTCCCTACACAGGAGATCATGAACTCTCCTACTCCCTACATACTACTCCTTAGTAGGGTATGTCCCACATACGCTCCAGTATCCCTACAGGATACTGCGTGCTGGGAGGGAAACTGGGGCCAACAAGCGGGGAGCTGTGAATGCTGTGCTCGAGTGTCTAGATGGTTTTGGCCAGCATGGGGCAGCAACCCATATCCTGCTTTGGCCCCTGTGGAACACAGGGCTCTGGCTTGCTCAGGTTGACCCCGATGGGTATTTCCTATGAGAGAGGGCAGTAAGATCCACCCAAAGTTGCTCATGCATTGGCAGGTATCTGGAGAGGTGCTCCCTCCATAAATGCTGTCCCAGCAAGTGTGCAGCATGTACCATCAGTGTTGCTCGCCGGTCTTTTTTTTTTTTTTTGGTCATGTAGTTCATTTCCTAGACACCATGGATTCCAGCAAGTTCAATTTGACAGAACAGTCTGGGTTGCATATTTCCAAAATGTCTTAGTGAGAGGCTTGTGACACTGGCTGAGGAAGAAAAATGCCATCAGTTTCCATCAGATAGGGCCATGCCCACTTACACTGCAAAGAAGGCCCTGAAAATGCAGCGTGGGAAGAACGAGTGAGCTCCCTCTGGAAGTATAAAGCTGTAACCCAGCTCTGCTGCCTATCCCGGGCTAACACCTCCTTGTGCGAAACGGTGCTGCTGTTTGTTGTTGGGCCATGGATCATTGGAAGGGCATTTGTAGGTCATCGTAGATGTCCGGCTCTTGACAGCAGTGTTTTCTAGCACTGGTACTAGGAATGGCGCTCTACCCTTCACAGCCCTATGTCCTGAACCTGGCCAGGAGTGGGAACAAAAAGAGTGCTTTGACAAGATTGCAAGGATATGCAGAGCTCCCTTGACTGCTTAGGAGCATAGCTCTTCCCTGGCGAGCAGTGCAGCCCTGGGACAGGGCACAGAGACATGGTGGCATCTCCATCCTTGGGCTCATCAGCACCTGCATGAGCAAGGCCCTGAGTGATCCGACCTATCTGCAGCAGTGGTCCTGCTTGGAGCAGAGCCATCCAGAGATCTTTTCCCACCTGAATCTGTCGGGGATCCATTAAACATAAAAACATCACCATGGTCTCAAGACCTCACACCACAAATAGCTGGAAACTACCAAAGCATCTGGGAACACATCTTTACAGCTTCACCCTGTTCTTATGCGTGTTCAAGCATATCTCTCATGGGGTATGAAGTGGCATGTGTCTCCCCCCCCCCCCCCAACTTGCTTTATCGATAAAGGATTAAATTGCAGCAGCAGTGCAGAGAGAGGGCCTGTGACTAATGCGTCGGCTGGAGGGGCTTGCCTGCAATCCTGTCTCAGGAGCCCAAGTACTTAACCGCTCTTTGGCGACTGTTCTGACTTATCTGCACCAAAGGAACATGCCAGCTGCACTTATTTTCCAACAAAGACGCCCTTCTTTTTTAAAAAAAAGAAAAGAAAAGAAAAAAAAAGCCTTGGAAAAGCATCAACAGCAAGTCTTTAAACACTGCTAACTGTGTCTGGCATGTTACCCCTCCAGTGGAGGGGAGGCTGGAGACAAGCTGGGCAGCTTTTCCTGCTGCTACGTGGCAGGACCTTGCTGGGGCAGAGCACTTGGAAGCGCAGCTCCATCAAAAAGAGACAACAGCATCAATATGTTTTATGGAAATGGTTCAGAGCCAGCCGAACTCCCCAGCAGGAGCAAGTGTGCAGAAATAACAGGATTATTCAGGAGCTTTGTGACCCAGCCCCATGCTGCTGGCTTTATGGCAAAGCTGTATGCTGTTCCTGGGGAACAGGCTGCTCTCAGCTCTCTTGGTTTGCCCACATTTTTGCTCATCATCTGCTCTGGTTTAGGCTCGTGGGGGCTCAGCTGTTCCTCTGATCACAGCTCAGTCTCATGCTCGGTTACCAACAGAGCCCCACTGTCAGATTAAGCAGGTCCATGAGCCAAGCGCGTGCTGAAACCTGACCTCCAGAACGTTTTTCGGCACGAGCAGCCTCAAAGAGCAAACTGTTTCAGCCTGTCACCAGCCCTGCAACCTGGACTAGGCTGGGAATGACTGTGGCAGCGCATCTTTCCCAGCAAGGACCCTCTCAGCAAGGATGAGAAGGGGAAGAGATTAGCAAACAGAGCCATGCCCTTCCAGGGTGTTAACAAGCCACTCTAACAGTTTTGATTTTGTTCTGTCAGGATGTAGGTGGCGAGAGCCCCCGTCCTGCTGGTTTAACTGCATCCAGGACCTGCAATCCAGCGTGGCCTGGACGCAGCTGCTGCTCAGCAGTGGTTCAGCAGAGCTGCTCCCTTTAGGACAGCATCCCTGAGGCAGAGGGAAAGCGCGCTTGGCAAGGGGAGTGAGATGCGGACTAAGGGAGCGCTGGCTGAGGTTGCATCACTTGAGCGAGCAGGTGACTGAACTCGGAAGTACCCTAAAAAAAGCTTCCTATTATCTGCAACAGCAAGCGCACAATTGCACCAGGCACTAAGGTAACCCCAGCGTCTGCATCCTCTAGCAACAAGCAGCGGGCCATTAGATGAGAAACCCAAGAGCTCTCTTGCCCCTTCTAATGTTTGCAAGCTTCCTTGGCAATCCCCGGATGTCAGCAGGCTTAGGCTGGACTTCCTCATCTCTAGAGCAGAAACCGTCACATGGGGTTTTCAGCCACAAAACTGTCACAGGAAATAGCTGACTGTGGTTAGCTTGCTTGCAAGCTTGGCTCACCGTTTGAATGTGAAACCAGCATTGGCCAAACCACCCAAATCAGCTGGGAATATCCTGGGATGGGCGGTGGTAGGGAAAGAATGGCATTTTAAAAAATATATATATTTTTTTCCCCCCGCTCCTAGAGAAGTGTTAGGATAGAGGGATTTACTTCCATTCCCAGGCCTTTAAGGAGAGCCATGTAGTGTGTTTAATTAAAAGAACAACAGTAAAAGAGCTGAAGCATTTTTAATGGTGCCTAACAGCAGTTAGCTAGAATTTGGTGAGGAAAGGGAAGGGCAAGCGGTTTCCGAGAAAGCTAAGTCATTTGCCTCAAGTTCCTTCTCATGGCAAAACTGCTGTCAGGCAGGGCATTACAAACAGGGTTTTGCCTCAGTTGTGTTGCTCTTGCCCACCTGCACATGAGAAACCACACTCTCACCCATGTACCTTGTTTCCCCAGCCTCAGCACACCCATCAGCCTGGACTGCTTGCCTTCCCAGCACCGGAGTGCTCCCACTGCAGAGCAGCTCTGAGCTGCGTCTAGGCACTGCTGCTGCTGCTGCTGCTGGGGGAATCACACTGCAAAGACACTGCCAGAAGGGCTTCTGTGCACAAACAGCAGTGGGTAACAGCCACTGCACCACTCCCCCGAGCCAAGCATTAGGAATGAGCAAGAAACAGTATGTGGTAGCAAGGAGAGGTTTTACCCGGGGGCTTACATCTAATTTCCTAGGTGCATGCCTCTTTCATACTCTTTTTTTGTAGTGGGGAACAGATTTACAGCTTGATCAAACAGCTTGCATCTCACCTTGTCAACATGCTTGTTTTTTCAGTGCAAAGACTGGGGGAGGGAACCTGAGAAACCAAAAGCTTTACATTAATCAGCTGCTGTGAGTAGCCAAACACCCTGCAAAGCTAGGTCATATTAGGAAAGTGAGAAATTCAGAAATAGCTGCAATCAGTTTCAGCCCTTGCCCTATACAGAAGTAAGTCTTGCCCTCTGCCAGGCTGCATAGCAAGAGGTCTCCAAGACCTGGCCTTTATGGGCAAAACCAGGTGAAGTTCATGAACTAGCCCTGTTAAACATTTACACCAGAGTTGGTCCCCTTCTGCAGCAGGCCTGAGTTTCCATCCAGTGCTTTTATTGCAGTGACAATAGGAACAAGTAGTTTGAGTGGGAAGAGGGTCCGATTTGTCACTTCATTGTGATATCAGAAAACGAGCCTGACCCTCCTAATGCGATTGCACTCCTAGCACCCATCACACACTAGTACCTAGGCCAAAAGAGCACACTCAGTGAACCCAAATCAGATCTTATCTGATATATATTTTTTTCCCCTCCACTGCCAGGTGGGGGAAGAAAAAAACCCACTGATTACGTGACAGACTGACTCAAGATAAATGCAGGAAAACCTGAAAAGGCTGTTCCCAACAGTGCAAACAAGGCACTGTAAAGCATGGTTCAGGAACAGCTTAGTGGAGAAACTTCAGAGCTTATCTAGGACTGGAGGCAACTGTGGAGCAGCCTCAAGTCTCTACTGCTGTTAGCCTGAACTAATGTATTTGAAAGTGCAGCTTGTCTTTTCAGAAATAGAAGCGTCTCCACCAACAGCTAGGAAAGAAATCCTGTCCTTCAACTAGGAAAATGGACCATTCCTGAAAAGAAGGGGCACCAGTGCACTACCAAGGCTGCATCCACTGCCAAGATGGTGGGACTCTCCTGCTGCTGCAGAGGCTCTGGAAACAGCTAGAAGCATTCATACAGACAGGAGACTAAATGAATAGGCAGCTCTTTCCTGTTTTGGGCAGGAGAGTCTGCTGGGAATGTGTGCTGCACCCTGCCAAAGGCTGCTCGCAGGAAGCAGATCCTTTTTCCAAACCACCTTCTCAGCCCTGTGGATATTTAACTAAGAACACAGTGAAGTACACAGCCAATGTTTTGTTCCATCTTTATTTTAACAATCAGATAAAAACAGAACCACAGTTTTAAAAGAGTCATTACACTGCGATTATAAAGTGCATTTTTGACTTGAGTGTTGTGTACAAAAATATCTTTTAAAAACAAACATGCAGAAAACCCCACAAGGCACTTCCAGGCATAGAGTGAGGGGAGCAACCCCTCACTTCTACATTCACATTAGCAATGGAAAAAGGGAGAAGGGGAAAGGCCACAAGTAGTAATTTTAAACCACTATTGGTCAGATAGTCAGTTCCAAGCCATCTTTTACTTATGGTATTGCTCTTCTAGCTTATATTCCATACTCTTCCCTAAGCACACCACTTCCACGGCCTGAAAACACACAGGCCCCAAAGGAGATTCCACCATCCACAGCACCCTGGACATGCATGCCTCCCTTCAGACCACCACCAGCCTTCCCCAGGCGCGAGCACATGCTAGGAGAACGCAGCTCTTCTGCCGTCAGTGTTTTAGAGCATTAACATCACACACTAAATCCTAGATCAGTATCACTCATATTTGCTTTAAGTCTAAAAACAGCTTCAAGCCAAGCTAGGCAGTGGTCCCTCAAGAGAGACCATGTTAGAGGATGCAGGAAGCTGTTTGAACAGAGATATCAAGCCTGATGAGCACTGGGCTAGCAAGTAAATTTGCTGCCTGGAATTTGATCAAGCACAGTGATAAGATACACTGATGTTGGGCTTAGAGGAGAGAAGAGAAGGAGAAAAAAAAAAAAAAAAGAAAGCAGCAATTGAAGGCTAGCCATTCTTCCTGCAGGCTCTTCTTGTCCTTTCAGTATCCAACAGTGAGCTCAGTATACCTCCTAAGTTAGAGCAAAACAGCTTAGAAGTATTTTATACAGTAGTCTCCAGAATTAAAAGCTAAGTTTAAAAGTTAAGTAGTCTAGTACTTTGCTTCTCTCCAGCCCCTCCAGAGGCTATTGCAGGCACCCCCCCCCAAAAGAAAAAGCTTATGCACTAGAAGAAAAATATATTCTCTTGACCTGTTTCTACAAACTATTCACCACTCTCCCTTTGACCATGAGGATTAAGTTATTCTGCTCAGCTAGTACACAAGAGGCTTGGAGATCAACAGGCAAACTACTGCTGGGATTGCATGTACCACCACTTTCTCAGTCGAGTCACTTCCACAACAGCAGGTTCTGTGGCCTTCTCTTAGTGGGACATGGCAGAGAGCAGCTGTGTGGTTTGTTCATGTTTAACTTCCATGATGCCTGGACACAGCTCTCTGCACTGGCCCCAGCCATTGCAGGCAGAGCAAGACCCTGCTTTACAGTCTGTGGGAGAGAGAACTGCATTTCCAGGACCCAAGCAAGGCCAACAGCTGACTTCAGATGTGCATCAAGGGCAAAAGCATCATCTGTTACTTTGATTTAAAAAGGGAAGGTTCTGAAGAAAACAGTCAAGGCTGTCAACCCACAGCTGTTAGGAGCACCACACATCTATAGCTCAGCTCTGTTTTTAGATAACACCAAAGGTATGATGAAAGCTTTTCAAGATCAGCTGATAGAACAACTGGTGACTATACACCATATACACGCATTCTCCTGCAGGGGCACATGTCTCCTAATATGGCAGGCCACAGGGTCACATTTCCCATCATCACAATTGCATTTTCATTTCCAAAACCCCTCTTCCACCTCAAGCAGAGAGGACCCCACACTACAGGGAAGGGTGTGAGAAGAGGACTCAGTCCCCCACAAGCAAACCAGTTTATAAGTTATTATATCCTGACAGGCACAGCTCAGCTTTGCAGGAGGAGCTCTGCCACAAAGCTGAAGTGCAGCATACTAAAGAAATACTAGAAAATACTTAGAAAAAAGCTTTTTAACACTAGCAAGCAACAGACAAACCAACAACCACTACATAGCTTAGATGGACAATACAAGCGCTGTGGCATGTGTTTCTCTGGAGACTAGCAGCTTCACAGAAGAGGAAGGACTAGCAGCAGTGAATGGACCAGCATCTCCTGTTCCTTTGAGCATCTGGAGAGCCAGTGGTCTGACTTAAGATGGGGAAGGTAGCCCACTATGCCAGAGACTCTTCCCTGACCCTAAGTCAACCTCCAGCAGAGTGCTACGCTCATCCCATTTTGCTGGGAGGCTCCTGCAGGACTACATGAAACATCACTTCTTCCACTTTTTGACACGCCTCATGTTCAGACCAGCTCCCAGGCCTGCAGACATGCCGGCAACAGTTAGTCAGGACTTGGCCCTCAGATTAATAGTAAGGCCCTAACTTCTCATAGCCCGAGTAGCTCGGCCACTCAGGAAACAGGCCGTAGGAGCACCGGGGACTCCCAAACTGATCAAAGGCGCTTCCGAAGTCAGGGCCACTTGAAGGGCGAAACGCTTCCTGGGCAGACTTCAGTTCTGACCGTATGATCCTGTAATTTGTGCCCTTGTTGCTGTCCCAGTACACTTTCCCATTACACTCAAAGGAGATGGCAAACTCCACTCTTTCATGGGATTGAATTCCCTCCGGCAAGCTGATGTCAAAGGAAAACGTGTCCCTGTCTGACCCTTCGTACATATCCTTGACATACTGGCATGGGTAGTCTACAAAGCTTTTCCAGGTGTCAAATGTCATCCTGATCCTCACAGTCTTTTCAAAAGCAAGATTCTTCACCTTCACGGTGCCCACAACAGACCGCTCCTTGAGCATGCAGTTTTCAAGGCACACACAGTCTGCCTGAAGACGGTTCCTGAAGTCCAAGTAGTCCACAGAGGGCTGAATGAAGTCTAGGACAAAGGTGTTTCTCTCCACTGTCGTTAGCCCCACGATGTTGTCTATCAGCTCAGTGATATTGAAAGGAATATCTAGGGGATCGTCAAACTCTGAGAACACCTTCACCATCGTCAGAGCAAAGCCCCTGCTATCTGCAAATGACACCTTCTTCTTCACCTTGTTTTCTGTAAAGGAGTTTGGTGCCTCTTCTGGCCCGCTCAGCACAGTCTTGCTGTTCAGCTGGATGCAGGGTCGCAGCGGCTTGATTGGCTTTGGAGCCATTTTGCAGGCACGCTTCTCTCTCCGCAAGGGCGAAGGGCACAGGTACAGCTGCATTGCTACATCCACAGCCATTGCTTGCTTGTGAGGAAAGTAGTCTAATACTCTGAAAGATGAGGAGAAGGGTCAGTTTGTTAGAGGCACATTTTATTAACCTGACTTGTCAGACCATCACCACATCGCTTCCTCCCCCCTCAAAGAAACTTAACTTCCATTATCCCCACAAGTCCCAAAAGCTTCGTTAAAGGCAGGTACTTGTACGGCATGATTGACAGACATGTTCAGAAGTGTGCTAGAGCAGAAGAGGTTGTAGCAGAGCTTATTACGTCCTTCAAAAACAAGATCACCTCCAATTGCAGCTGGGCCAGAGCCATCATTTGAAGATGCATGCTGGCACTGCCCTGCCAGGCTAGCAATAGCAGCCTCTGGAGCTTTTTTGACCCAAAGCAAAAGCCATGGCCAGGTCAGGTTGTCGTCATCAGCAGGATGGGGCTCATCACAAACTCCGGTATTACCTAACGCAGTATTTCTGCCATAGCTTCCTTCCTCCAACAGAGACTCTCCCCACCACACCAGACGATTTTGTAGAAACAGGAATGCATTTCATAACAAGGTGCTGTATGCAACAGACCTCACTTTTTGCCAAACCCTGGGCAGCAGGCATTTTTAGAGGCTAAAAAACACTCATTAGGTTGAACTACAGGTCAGCTCAGACAGTCCAGCAAGTTTTACCTCCTGTGCAGAACTCACTCCTCAAACCTCTGCAGTGCTTGTGCCAAGCCCCTGGGAAACATTGGTACAGCCACAGGGCTCAGCCAAGCACACCCACTTGCCTACTCAAGGTTGAATGAAGCTCTGAAATTAAGTACTTCCCATGGACAGCCCAGGCTGTGTGGTCCTCCACCATGGCCTTTCCTTCTCTAGCATCTGGCCCATACTCCCAGGGATGCAGCAGGCCCCTCTCTGGACACCCACTCTAGGGCAGCTTCCGCTTGGCATCCTGGTGACCATAGCCTGGAGTTGCATCTGCAGACAAACAGCTCCCAAAACATCATACCTGTCATTCCTTCCCTTACATTGAGGTTAGATTAGATGCTTTTGGCAGAATCAATTTGGCCTGGTTCTGGGTAAGCTGCAGGACACAGACTTATTGCATCCCCCTCCACAATCAGCTGGGTCACAGCTGACCTTCAACTCAGAATATTCCCTTAATAAAAGTTCCCTGCTTGGCTGCAGATCATGCTCCAAACCTACTTCCACCGCATTGACCGCTGCAAGCCAGCAGCGGTAGTAGCGGCTGCTGACCACGTGATACACCAGTGCACAAGCTGCCAAGAATACGCACAGCCAGCTCCAGTACAAGACTGCAGTCCCCATGCCAAGAAAAAGCAGCAGAACTACACTCCGATTCAGCACTTTAGCTCCCCACCCTGCAACACCAACAGAGCAGCTCTGAGGGGTCTTTCATAGCAGCATCCATTCAGCAACAGCATCTGCTTATTTGGAGTATGCATGCCAAGGCCTGCTCCCCAACACACCTACCACCGAGGTTCTTCCAGATTTCCTCCCCAAGCCACCTCTGAGCTCAATGGCAGCTGTATCATACAGGCAGCAGATCCACCTGTCTGCTAACACCATTCTGCCCAGCTCTACCCGATTTTGACAAGTTTTTATTCACACATGCTTTATATAGGTCACTTCCTCCTTTAAAATAAGGCAGCCTCCAATGCACCCCTTATCTAGGCCAGTTTCTTCTCCCTTAGTTGCACCTTTTCTCAGCAGAAGTTATTTGACTGAACTCCCATAGCTGCAAAGAACTCAACTTTTCTTAGTAAGCCTCAGATACTCCTGATTTTTAAGATGAAGAGGCATGCAATATCCAGCCTGATTTGCATGACTTAGACCTTTTGCCAAGCCAGGAACTAGAGTGGAGCTTTTCCTGCCCATTATTAAATTGAGCAGCCTGCTCCACAAACTGGCTGCAGCTTTCAGCTCATTTTATGCTCCAGATCTCACTTGCTGCTCTTGAATTGAGGCTCAGCCAGCTCCTCAACTCACCTTCACACAGAGGAAGGTCTCCCTTTCATGGCTCATACTGGCCCTCTTGAACACCAGATACTTTTAAGATGGGAACAGGGAAATAAGTTTTGAGACCTCACTTGGGAAAGCGAGTTCAGGAAGAAGAGGAAGCAAGGCAGGAAGAAGGAGGCAGCCCTATGCAGTTATGGAGACTGCTTCATTTTTTCTCCTCTAAAAAGGAAGAGGAGAGACTGGACTCTGCTGTTTGCACCCAAGAACCTCTTCTGGCAGTTTCACCCTCTCCAGAAGAGGATGTCCCTGCTCACTCTTCCCTCCATTTTTAAAAAGGAGCTCAGAGCAAGGAAATTCTTTATATCCACAATTATCAAGAGCCCCAGATTGCCTCAGTGCCTCTCCCAGCACCATTTTTATGCAGGCTCCCTCTGCTACACCCCTCTTGCAGACAGCTTGACATGCAGGAGCCCTCAGACCACCTGCAAGAAGTTTCTAGAGGCTTCATGCTGCCTTTTTACACGCTCAGTTTTTCAGCCCTCTGTCACTTCCAGTGGGGGAAAGGCCAAGCTGTTTCCACAATCCCACCCAGTCCTTACAAGGAAGCATCCAAAGTCCAGACAGTGCACACCTCTTCCACCCTCACTTCCATGAGCAAAGCACGAGGGCCAGCTGTGCAGCTGAAACCAGACGGGAGAACCAGAAGCAGCCAGGTTTCTCCTCCCTTGGAGGAAGCTGGCACAGAGCCTGGCATTAGCCATGGATCCTCCACCAGTACCTTTCCTCATGAGAAGGCAAGGAAGGAAGCCCAGACTCATCACTGCCCCCAGGGCTGCCCCTCACAGCAGCCAGGGTCCACCAGGCCCAAACAGCCAGGCTTAGGGGGGCCAAGTCAGACACCAGAGGGGGAAGGCAGCCCAGAAGCCAAACCCAAGGCCAGAGCAAACCCAGGAGGGCCTCCCCAGCTGAGGCCTGCCAATACCATCACTGCAGCAACGATGCCAGAGCAGGTGGAAAAAGGGAGCCAGGACCAGACCCACTACCCGGGTACCTTGGGGGCTCCAGGCACCCACAGGGGAGTGGGGCAGACAACCGGGAAACCCCAAGGGCTGCAGGGCACCGCAGCCGGCGGCAGAACGTGGGCCCCCGCCCCAGCAGCCCCCGGCCGTACCTGGTGCAGTGCATGAGGCCGGTCCCCGCCGCTGCCGGCCCAACTCGCCGCCGCCACCCGCGCCACCGCCGGCCCCGGCGCCTTAAGAGCGCCCGGCCGCGCCGCGCCGCCCTCCCCGCGCCGCCGGCGCGCGCCGCAGCCAATGAGCGCGCTCCGAACGCGGCGGGCGAGCCAATGGGCGGGCGGTGCGGCGCGGGGCGGGGCACGCGCGTCCCTGCCCGGGGTGCGTGCACGGGGCAAGCCCGGCCGCTTACGGGGGGGAAGCAAAAAAAGGGGGGTGCATTGATGCTGGGCGGCTGCGGCACCCCTGGGTGCTGAGCGCCTGCCCCGGCCTGGCCAGGCTTTACCTGCCCATGGGCTCCTCCAGGCCCCTTGGCACCGCCACTGGCCCATAACCATGCAAACAGCGGGACCAGCTGCCTCGAGGCTTGCAAAGCCCCCTCAGCCCCCCCCCCCCCCAATGTGAGGGATCCTCCCATAGGTGGGGGCAACCTGCTATTTCAGCCTCCTCTATCTGAGCAGTATTAGCTTGTTCTGCTAGGAGCATGAGCTCTTTTTTGGGCCTCGGACGCTTGCTTGGCAGTGCAGAGAAGCTTGGAAGCACAGAGTTTTGTGGAAGTTGCAAATAGGCAGATAAGAAGGAGTACCCCCCCCCCCGCTTTTTTTTCCTGTGGCAGGAAAGCCTTTTTTGGGCACTGATCTTGGTTGGGCTGGCCCAGGATGTTTCAGTGCTCGGGCTCACTCGCACGTCCGCATCTTGTGACTGCAGCAGTAGGCAGCAGGCCCGTGCTGACGCCGGGTGCGTGGGGAAGCTCCCCTGATGCGGAAATCTCGAGGGGCTGCTTCGACGCCCTCTTTCCTGGCAATCTTTATGGTGTGAAGTGGAAAAAATGACTTCCTTGCAGAGATGACTTTTGTTAGGAAGAAAACACCTGCGGGACCCAACTGGAGCAGAGGCTGATGCAAAGGGAGTCTCCGTCCCGGCAAACGCGCAGAGCTGGGAAGGCATTTCTGACGCTCCAGAAACGTCCGCTGGGCAAGTCGATGCTCTGGCACCGACCTCTGCTTGCTTTGCAGGAGGCCAGCCAGGTTAGGGAGTCTCCCTGGCTGCCCTCCTGCCGTGGGTCACCCTCTCTGCTCCCCAAGACTGCTGCCAAGTCCACTCCAGCACTGAGTCCTGCATCTGCAGCAATCTTCTGTGGTGTGCATGGCATTTGCCTCTCTTTTGCCACGTCTGGCCTCTAACTGCACAGCTGTGAGCAATGCTCTCTCCCCTCCCCTCCCCTCACAGAGCATAAAAGCAGGGCTAAAGTGCTGACATTTGCTTTCAATTAACTTGTGGGAGCACATGTGTGGCTATTGTTAAACCCAGAGACTCCCTGCTGTAAGCTGCAATTTCATAAATTTATTACTCTGTGAGGCAGAAAGATTTTGTTGAGGAGAGAAAAACATTGTTTTAGCCTTAGAGGCTCCCATTTTTAGATGAAGGTAGTGATGAGACTTAGAGAAGTTGGGGAGAGAGAGCAGAGAGATGAACCTACTTCGGGAGTCTTGCAGCAATGTTTTGCGTGCCCCAGATATGGTGGTATTTCAGCATGTCCTAACTTGGCAACAGGGTTTACATCAGAAATGGGAGAAACCATGGTCAGCTTTGCCTCAGGAGCAATGGAGAGAGCCACGTATGGCAGTCAGGCTTGTGGGCCCTCTCCACTGCTCCCGAGCCTCCTCCGGGCAGGGTCACTGCAGCCTGGCTCGGCATCGTGGGGTTGGCACGTCGGACAAGGACTTCCCCCCTGGAAGGGGTGAGTTTAATGGGACAGTCTCAAAAACAAGGAGGCCCTAGCCCAGCTTGTGCCTGTTGCTCTGCTCCATCACAGGTTTCTCACGCAAAATGCTTGCCCAGGACTGCAGAGATGCTGAGGGAGATATTGCCTGGCCTCGGAGCGGTAAAAATTTTGGCGATCCAGCTGCCTGAACTAAGAAACCGATATGTGCAGGGTGGCTTAGGGTCCATTTCTGCTCTCTTATAAAAGCCCTGTTTGCAGGGCAGGGTGTTTCACAACTGCTGCCCGGTATTTGCCCCCGAAGCAAAGGTAGGTAGAAGTTGGTGTGGGGCGTTGTGGCAGGCTGTGCACACAGGCCGTTATCTTTCGGCAGCTGAGATAAGGGCTATATTTAGCTCCATGCTTGGCCCTTCCATGGGGGTCTCAATAGTTTCCCCACGGCTTTCCGTCCCTCCCACCGTGTCAGGGACGAGGGAAAGCTGGGCTGGCAGTGGGGAAGACCAGAGCAGGTCCTCAGGGACCCTTTCTGGCCTTGCCGCCGCAGGCTTCCCGCTCGGAGGGCTCGGCAGCCCCCGCGGGGAGAGGGCTGGTGAGGACGGGGAGCGGGGCCTGGCGGCTTGTGCAATGTGTCCACACCACGGCGGGGCCAAGGCTCAAGGGCGAGTGTTGTAAACCCGTTGGGATGGGTCTCCGTCCCTGTCTGCCAGCAGTCCTCGGCGCGGTGGCAAAGGGGCCGCAGTCCTCGTGCTCGCTGCAACCGCCAGCGGGGCGGGGGGGGGGCCGGCGCTGCTGACCCGTGGTGATGGTGGCACTTGCCAGCGATTTCCACACCAGCTGGGCTGAGAAGCCACTGCTGCCTTTGAGCCAGGTCTCAGTGTGCACACCAAGCAGAAGAGTGGTTTTTTTTTTTTTTTTTTTTTTTTAAAGTCCACCTGCCTGCAACAAGGCCATGAGGGTAATGCTGAAGTAATTTTCGTCGGATGTTGCCTCATGTCAAAATGCTGAAGGAGAGACTAATTTTGGAGTCCTTTTTGTCGCTGGGAACATGACCCGGGAGGAAAGCCTGCCCGAGATAGTAAAGGCTATTTTGGGTGGCGCTGAGGCACTGCAGGAGAGTTGGGGCCAGCGCAGTGCCCCGGGAGTGGTGGCAGGAGGCCGTGGGTCTTGCCGGCCTCCAGAAAGGACATGTGTGTGGTTTAGCTGTGTGCCCGTCCAGCTGTCAGCCCACCCTCATCCCCTCACCAGGTCCGAGGCGCTTCGCCTGGGAGCTCCTCGTGTGCAGCTCCCGTAGGGTCGTAGCAAACCCTGCTCCACCGAGGAGAAGCCCTGCAAAGTCCTGCTGGGCGAGGAGATCCCCCTCTTTCATTTCCCCAGGGCACAAACTCCTGCAGCTGCCTCGGGAAATTTGGCAGCGAGCATTTAACGTGCGACGGCGTTGGAGGAAATCCCGCTCTGGGACTCCCGATCACGCTCTGGGGAGCGGCGCTCCGAGGTGGCGGCCCCCCCACCGCTGCGTCGGGCTCCCTCTAGAAACACGGTGTTACTGCAGTACGCTGGCCGAGGGCCCGAGGGAGGAGACTGGCCTCGGCATAGCTCCCTTTCCACCTCGCATGGGCAGAGATGGTCAAGCGCCCCGAGGAACGTGTACTCTGCCCTGCCAAAGGCTGCAGCACCTTCCCCTCCGGCACAGAGAAGACCCTGTGGGGCCAGATGCAAAAGCTGGCCTGGTGCTGCGTGTTGCAGAAAAATACTAGGCGGTATAAAACCGTTGCCTCTTAATAATGAATATGCCCAGCAACAGACCCCATGAAAATCCTTGCAAAACAAGAGATCATGAGGGAGGGAATGAGTGCAGAGAAGCTGCTACAAATGAGCCCTAAGGAAAGCTGCTACCCACAAGGAAAAAGGCATTCCATCAGGGAAAGAGCCCAAAGAGCAGCACAAGAGAGTGAGGCGTAACAAAATGATTGGCAGGCAGGAAGGACAAAGAGGGAGGTCCTTGGCCGGGCACACAAGGTGATGGTCAAAGATGTTACAGTGATGCAAAGGTGAGATGCTGTATGCAGATATCAGGGTTAAAACAACCTTGAAGGCCGGGACCTAAATGTAGGTGAGTCCCTCCAAGGAGAGAAGGCGGCCTCCTGCTCTCTCAAGATCTACAGTGTTCTCTTCAGAAAGCTGCTCCACGACCTTGCTTTCATGCAGTCTACAGGTTTCCTTGCCATTAGTGAAGTCCTGGGAAAATCGCAGCAAAAGCAGGAAGGTTGGTTGTCTGCCCCGAGTTTGCACCAATCAATGCAACAAAAGTGCGCCTGTCCTTATGGGGATTTTTCTTGAGACCATCCCTTTTTCCTCTAGAGAACATGGGGATGGAGGTCTATGCACTGTGCTTTGCTTGATGCAAAGAAACACGGTGACTTGCCATTCCTTGTGCTGTTTGTCTGAACCCCAGAGTACCTGGCTGCATAGATGCAATATGCAAAACCTGTCTGCAAGGTGTATATGCCCTCCTACGTGAAGGCAATGAGGAGCATAGAGACACAGCCTCTTGTAGGCAAAAGCTTGGACTAGAATCTAAAATCATCCAAATTTCCTGTATGCCTTTGTAGCAGAGGGACAGCAAGGTCCCTGGAGGAACGGTGAGAAGATTAAAAGGAACTGGTGCTATTTCCATTGATACAGTAATGTGATTGCAGAGACAGAGCAATGCTCTCCTCAGGCAGGCTAAATCCATCCAGATGCATTGACTTCAGCACAGCTTGGCTTGTTTACACCATGCGAGCATCTGGCTTGCTGGACTCGGATCTGCCCTAGATGCACAACTCATGGCAAAGCAATGTATATTTTGACTGTAGTGCCCTAGAAAGACTGCAAACCTTATTTGGTGGGGTAGATTCTTGGGAACTTGCATGTAGGCAGACTTGGGGACTCTGAGGGCAAATTCTTGCGTGAGAGACTGTACTTTGCTTGAAAGTCACTTCTTGTATGCTGACAAAGGCTAAGAGAGGAGGCCAGACTGAGGGATGCACGTAGTTCTTGATAACAAATATGGTCCTAAACTCTCCTCAAGGGTTCATGTCCCTCAGATAGGGCTCTTTCAGTATCTAGGCGCTCTCTACTGCAAACAGAGAATGGTCGGTCCCTCTGTGAAACATTAGTCTCATCCTAAGATCAATGTCAATAAAAGATGGGATCACTTGCTTTCCAGACTTGCCTATCTCTCTGCATTGCTATAAAGGGAATCCGAAAACTAGCAGGAGTGAAATGCTTGACTTCTAAATGGCATCTCAAGCAAGTGCCATAGGCAACAGCAACAGTAAAGGCAAGAACCGAGGCAACGACGCTGAGGAAGGCAGCTAGAGCTGCTCACATCTCAAAGCCTGATGATATCCAAAGATTTTCCCAAGTAACCAGAAGCTTGAAGTTTTCTTCTTGCAGAAACTGTTAGCAAAAAGACTCCGCTCTGTGGTTGTTACTGCACTTAAGTCACGTGTGAAATGCAGCTAAGCAGGTGGCTCAAGATCCCAGGATTTTGTGCATACAGATACCCCCCCACACACACACAACAGCCCTGCGCAGCATATTTGTACTGGACCAAGTACTTTTAAACTTGGGTTGGAGAAGGCAGAATTTAGGAAATGTCTCTGCAAAAAGAGACACGCCCAGGTCATGAATAGCTCTGATGGGATCTGGCAAGCAGGCCATTTATTCATAGGAAGCCTGCTGCTGACTTTGGTCAGGGAAGAGGAAGTCAGGCCATCAGACAATACTTCGAGTAGCATTCAAGTGCCAACAGCTGGGAATGGCATGAGTCCCGAACCGATGGAGCCTGTGAATGTTTTCGGCTGACTCCTTCATCCCTTCCTCCTCTAGCCTTCCCTCATCTCCTGTTGCGGATCGGCCCTGCTTCCACCAGGCACGCAGAAGAGGAGAGGGCCAGGAGGCTCATGCAGCAACCACTGGTTTCCTGCGGTGATGGAAAACCAACATAAAGAAAATGCAACAGCCCCTCCCCCAAAAGTATAAGAAAGTGGTTGGTGCCTCTCAGGTTTCCCTGGGTGCTGCTGTTCCTGCGCAGAAGTTACAGTGCTGGAGGGGGGTGAAGGTGCTGCAGACAAAGCAGGTGGTGAAGGAGAGGGTCCTTGGCCTTGGAAGATAAGAGATCAGCCCACACGGCTCCGAACCAGGTGGCACAGCAAGGCTGGAGAAAAGCAGTGAAAGCCTGGGGGTGTAAGGCAGTCAGTAAATCGAAATAAATGAGGTGGTTCTGAAAGTCGTTACAAGTAGTCTGGGAATTGGATTTGCTGCCTTATCTGTTCCCGAGAAAGGGGAGACAAATCTAGAAGAGTGTCAATGGGCAGTTCTTAGCAGCCGAATGTCCCCTTGGTTACCGTGCTCTGTGGGCTGTGTTTTGAGGCAAGAAGTGAATGCAGTATTGCTTTTACATTTCTTGTGCAGAAGGACAGCAATGTGGCCATTGGTCTCAATCTCGCACACACACATGCACAGACTAATGCACACATGCATGCTTTATATGCAAAAATGAAAGAAAGCTGTGATGATCCCTATGCTCAGATAAGCTCAAAGAGCAAAACATCATCCACCATTGAGCTTTTCAGTTGCAGAGAAAAAAGAAACCTAGTCTCTCAGATTTTGGTCTTGCTTAGGTTCTGATCCTTTTTTTTCCCCTCCCAAATGTAATGATAAGTCAGGCACTTCTTCTGGAAGAGAAATGCCTTTCAGTCTCTACTGGTAGGCCATCTTTGCTAGCCTTTTGAAATACTTTGGTGCCCACTGCATCAGTTCAATTTTGTGCAGTACTGCTTCATCAGAACTAATAGTGCAGTGCTGAAATATTGCAGTCAGGTGGTACCTGCACTCCCAAACTCCACACTAATCATTTCTGTTCATCTAAGAGTCACCTCAAAACATGAGGTTTCCGGTGACTTTCAGGCTCCCGCTATGGAGATAGCCTGGAAGAGAGCAAGCACTATATTTTTTAAAGCCAGTCACAGTAACCTGATCATCAGAGGGCCACAGAGCGCTTCAGATCCCTTTGTCACCATGTCTCTGAGAGACAGGAGCATGCTGTCACATCCAGGAGAAGGGCTGGACATCAAGTCAGGTTACCCCACACGCAGAGGACCAGCCTGACTCACATGCAGCCAACGTCAACTCTCTTCAGTGGCATGACCTCGAAATGACTGCAAGCCCTTCCTCCTGACTCCCTGTCCCTCAAGATGATTGCTCATACTTGCTGGTTCCTCTATGGGAGCCCTTGTGAGGGCTACTGCACTTCAGCTTGTTGATGCTGTCAGCTGGTTTTGAGCTGGCGGGCAACTTTGGGACAACCTTTGTGGCCCTCCATCCTGTAGCCAGTAGCCTGGTGGTTGTGGTGGGATTGGCTCAGGCCCTCCAAATTTGCTTGGGATTTGTTTGGGTCATCCAAAAGCTAGGCAGAGTTCTCTTAGCCCAATAAAGTCAAATAATCAAATCCTATTTGATTAATAGCTTAAACCACGTTTGACACAAGTTTGTGTCAGCTCCCAGTGACCTCCCCTATGCACTGGGCCTCATCCAGCCTGTGTTACGACACGATTTGGGATGTACACCATTCTCGTGCAAACAACGGCATGCTGTGCGTGCAGGACAGAGCTACCCTGGCATCCACGCTGCCTCCAAGCTTTTTAAAGCCTCCTTCTTAAATGTGAGCTGAGGTGGCTGTAAATAGCAAACGGTGGCCTCTGGTTAACCCGGGGGCTTTGATCACAGAACTGACTCTGGGTTTCGGTGTTTGGCTGTTCTCAGTCTCAGCTCTCATTTCAGCTGCGGGCCAAGTTCATTAGTGCTCCTGCCTCCTGCAGTCTGGGCAGTGGTGGGGGTGATGTGTTTTATTATACACTCATAAATATGAAAATATATAGTTGTATATCATAAGGGAATAAATGAGCACATAACTATAAAATTAATATGTCATTTTAAATAGAAAATGTAAAACCTAAATTGCACATTAGAACTTAAATGCAAACCAAACAGGAGAGGTTCATGTCATCAATAATATATTTAAAATAAAACTCTAGATGAAGGGTTGAAGGCAGCTGTCTTGGGACCTGAGGGACCCTTGACCCCCTATGTTGGGTTGCAAAGGGGTCGATGTGTCCCGTGCCGTCTGACGGCTGCTGCAGTGGCTTGTCTGTCACAGGCCTGGCTGCTGCGTATCCCCGTGCTGTCTTGCTGCAGTCCCCCGGTATTTCTTATCCGTGTGAACACTCATCCTGTTTCTTCAGTGGACTTCCTTTGTTTTGCAGGCCGCTCTACCTTATGAGCGTGTTGTCACCTCATGACCGGAAGGCGCAGTGCGATATGTCAAAGGCAGTGCGCCACACTCCAGCTTTAATTGCCTTCCCCATGTCCATTTCAAAGTGGAGGAGAGACAGCTGATGGAGGCCTAACAGTGTCTTCCAATACGTGGACGGCGTGACGGAGAAGACCTCAGAGGTGCCCACCAGAAGCATGAGAGTCAGTGGGCACCTCTGCAACACAGGAGCTTCTGACGAGGCAGGAGGAAACAACTCTGCCCCAGGAGAGTGGGGTGGCCCCAGTGCAGGGCACAGAAAGGTAGTGGCATGGTGGCATCTCCGTCCTTGGGGAACATCAACCGTTACCTGGACAAGGCCCTGAGCAACCTGACATGGCTGTGAGGCTGGCCCTGCTTGGAGCGGGGAGAGGACAAAGACCTCCGGAACTCCCTTCTCACCTGCATCTGTCCCTGATTGTATGATTACACAGTTCTGTTTGGAGCTGTCGCCCTTCTCAAAGCACTGATGCTGCTGATCCCCACCGTGTGAACCACAAGAATTCGCTGACCCGTCTCAGGGAAGTGGGGCTCTCACAGGAGCAACAAAAGAGGCATTGCTTAAAACTGTGAGGATGTGATACAATGAGCAAATACGGAATGGTGAGAGGCAGATAAGACATGGAAACCTCATATAT
Organism: Dromaius novaehollandiae; assembly: GCF_036370855.1. NCBI lineage: Eukaryota > Metazoa > Chordata > Aves > Casuariiformes > Dromaiidae > Dromaius > Dromaius novaehollandiae. The sequence continues at coordinate 920,444 of NC_088101.1, forward strand.
AAGCATGATATGGAATGCAGCATTATGTGTCTAACAGAGGATAAGGAAAGAAGACACGGATGACCCTCAAAATGCTTCAGCGAAGGTCTCACAGAGCTTGCAGATTGGAAGCGGTATGTGAGTGTGAGCTCACTGTGCTGTATCATAGCAAAGCCCTTCCTTTATGGATTTACTACTAATATAAAATTGTCCTAACCTGTCAGAAGCAATCAGATATTGCTAAAGCTAAGTTATCCAAATCTAAAAAGGCAAACACATGCATCTATTACTAATGCAAAGATAGCTTATTCTGCATAAGGCAAACAAGCCTATCTGTGGGTTGTGTGCAAGTAATTTGTCTTGCAGACCTTTGCCCACTGAGCATGGTGTGACTCTTTGCACCCCCGAAGGTTCCTGCTCACATTAGCTTCCACTGGGGGTGAGATGGGCTTGTGCTGGCTATAACTGTTACCCGTGACATGCTCAGCTGCAAGCTGTACTGTTGTCTCAAGTAATTTTGGCTGGTTCATTTCACCACTCACTCTGTCCTAAGACTTACTACATGAATGAAGATTATATGCGAGATCCTGTCACACTGCTCTTAAATTATCTATTTATAAAGAGGCTGTAGGTAAGCTGTGAAACTCACAGGACTTGGTGGAGGCTAAAAGTTGATGTGAGTGCAAAACAGGACTGGACACATTTACAGAAGGAAAAAAGCTGCCCTTGCACAGAAAGACACTGCCTCCCTTCCGGGAAATCCTTGATTTGCCAATTAAGCTGTCTAGGAAAGTAATCCGGGGTTGAACCACTGCAGGCTTGTCCGGCTCTGCTCTTCCTCAGGCACCTGCCATAGCTGACTGCCAGACAGGACACAGGGGGAGATGGACCATGCACATTTTGTATCACCAAGCCACAGAAGAGCTTGCTCGGTGTCACAGATCTTTTGAAACTTCGCTCTGGAAAACTTCCAAGAAGGTGAAATAAAATCCTTCTGGGCAACTGCAGAGGTGAAGGGATAGCCTCAGAGGGAAGAGCAAGGCCTCCCAAATCCTCCTCCTGACCCGAAGGCTCCCATGTAGAAATGCTTCTGGGGTTTGCAAATAGCTTGAAACCACCCGCAGGGACAGGTAAGTGATGGCTGGCCTGGGAGGATGCTTCCCCACCCACATGCTTCAACCAAAGAACCAGTTCCAGGGCAGCCTCTGGCACTGGTAACTACAACCACCCCATCCTGGGAGAGTTGGGACCAGCAGAGGGGACAGCAGCTAGCATCACTGGTGTAAAAATCAAAGGTGACAACCTCACAGTAGGTGAAATGAGTGTCTGCTTGATAGTAGATGGGGTCATTAGAAGCAGCAGCCTAAGAGTCTGTGATCTCTGAGCAAAAAATTAGTCATCCGAAAGCTGGCCTTTAGGTCAGTGCTGCCACCCCGGCTTCTGTGCTGCTCCGTGCAAGGGAAGGGCCCAAGGTGGCCTCATGGTGTTCGAGCCTGGGGGCTCAAGTATCCAGAAAAAGCCTGATAAGAGCCAGGAATTCAAGTGGGCCTGAAATAGTGATAAGGGCAGCTGGGGAATGCCTCATATGGGCACATGGGCCAGGGCAGCGGGGCTCGGTATGTGAGGGGGTGACACCTGCCCCATACGCTCGGGGGTCACATTTCACTCCCGAGGAGACGTGCACGGGGCAGGCAACGCGTGCCGCACCCCATGGAGTTCGTCCTTTGCCTGCCCTACATGGAGGTCCTTCTCCCGCGTGGTCCTCGGGGCTCCCGCTGGCCTCTGCAGCCCCCCCTTTGCGAACCGTGCGGCACCTACTCCCTGCTTCGGATGCAGAAGCATCTGCCAGAAGGTCACCCGTGAGATCCTTCTGCAGCGTTGCCGCCAGGGTAGGGCCCCTGAAACTATGTAGGGGCAGACCGAAGCCAGGTTTCAGCCCCCAAAACTGGAGCAGCTCCTGAAGACTCCCTTGTGGCTTGCCTTTCCTATGCTGAAGGGGTTCTGCCCTTACCAGAGGCTGTGACCCAGTTTCTTTTCCGGTGACCAGGTCCCACGGTGACTGAATGTCACCCAAAAGAGGCCCGGCGCTTTCCTGATATCTTTTACCGGGCATCAGCGATATCTTGATCTACGGGCCCTAGCATGAGGGAAAAGCGTGCTTCTTGCTGGAATGAGGTGGAGACGGTACGAGGCTGCTGTAGGCTGGCAGCTGGAAGAAGAATGACAGATGAATACGGTGCCAAACCAAGTGGCAGCCAGCCATTGCGTGGCCATGTGACTCTGGCTTTTCAGAGACTACTTTTTAACCTGTAACTGAGCCTGGTCCTACCCTTGCTCTCCCTCTCACCCTGCGGAAGTATGCCCAGCTCCCCCCGGACTTTTAAGGTTGTTTAATGCTTTTCAGTCTGAACTCAATGTGGAGGGAAAAAGCAAGCAGGTGCTTAAATTAACTGTGCTCACAGGGAGCAGTTGTAGCCGACAGAAACGTGTGTTCAGTGTGTGCGTCGTGGCAAAGTCTCCTGTGGTGGCGGGCGATGCTGTTCGCGGTGGACAGGGCTAACGTCCAGTTAGTTCAATTTTAACCCCAGGCTCCAAGCAAACATGGTTAGCAAACACTCTTCAGAGGAGGCCTCTAGCAAGCAGCAGCGTTGTCCTTCCAGGGCCTGCAGCATTGCCCGTTCCCCGGTGGCTGGATTCACATTCACCGCGAGGTCGCTGCCAGTCTGCCCGGGGCACACGTGGCTGCATCTTGTGCGAGTGCCTCTGCACAGCCTTTCCCCACGGCTGCTGCAGGTCCCCGTGGCAGCAGTTTGCTCTAACGCAGACATCTACCCCGGGCGGGCCCAGAGCCTGACAGTGCAAACCCATATTTCCCTTCCTGCAAATTCAAGAGGAGCACGGGAGTCGCAGCTCAGCAGCGGTGGTTGCAACGCTGGCAAAGAAACTGTGGAGTTAAAGGGCCTACTTCATATCGTGTGGAGCTGCAGTGTAAACACACCGAAAAGCCTCTGCCAGCAAAACACTCCCTGACCCCACTCAGGCTTCCGGGCTGCAGAGTTTGCCCAGCCTCCTCCTCCTCCTCCTCTCTGCTCCTGGGCCGCTCTGTTTCCACGCTCTCTGTGCCCCGTAGCAGCATCCAGGAGCAAAGTCAAACATGGGTTAAATATAGCAGTGAAAAGCTTTGCTGTCTCCAAGGGACCGCAAGGAAGGTGAGCTCGGCCGGGGGACAGCTCCAAAAGCCAGAAACAGAGCATGAGGGGATTTCAGACTCGGCCCTAAACCACCTTAACTCTCCCCGGTGCTGGGCTGATGGGAGTGGTCTCTCTGCTTTGCCGGAGGGCAGGCCGGTGATTGAAATAAGGGGTCTGGGGAAGAAGTCTGAAGCTCCCCCGGGGGGTAGGTGGCCTGGCCCCGCCTGGCCCGGAGCATCGCCTGCCAGCGTTGCACCGGGGAGCGAGCGGGCGGCCGCGGGGCCCACGCCAGCTGCTGCTCACGTGGAGGTGGCGTGCTGTGAGGGCTGCCAGCTTGGGGACAGCAGTCCCGGCTTCACTCTGCCAACAGCCGCTGCCCGGGGCGGTGAGCTCTGTACACGTGCCCGCGCAGCCCCAGAGCACAAAGTCAACACGATGTCCTGTCAGGCCTTGACCTGCAGCTGGGAGAGGGACCGCCGGGCTGTGGCATGGCTGCCTGGGCAGCCAGCGGGGCCGGACGCCCCTCTGGGAAGGAGCCCTCCTGTGGGGATGTGGGCCAGGCCTGGGTGGGCCCTCGTTCACCTCCCACCTGCGCTCGGGGAGGAGGACGGGGAGCAGCAAGTCCGGTTCGGAGCACTTGGCCGCTGCGAGGCTGGCGTCGCTCAGAAAGGCCTACGTGACACCAGCTGCCCCCAGGGGAGGCAAAACCCGGTGTCTGCGCAGAGTTTGAGCCTGCTACTGAGGCCCGTTGCTCATCCGTAGAGGTGGGCAGGGAGTCCGAGGAAACACCCGGCAGCCGGTCCTGCAGCAGCCCCACAAGGCCAAGAAGAACTGCCAGCGTCTCCCTCCTGCTGCTTTGCCCTTCGCTGCCAGACTGGGGCTGGGTAAATACGCCACAGGTATTTACCCAGCCCTCCGGTCCTCCTGCTTCCCTCCCGGTGCTGTGCTCTGCCCTAGAGGCTGCTGGGGCTTCGGGCTCTGCACCAAGGCTTGGTGCGTGGGCAGGCTCAGACAGACAGTGCTCCTGATAGTATAACCTGAGGGTTATTTCTGAAAAACCAAACAAGCCGGCAGGTTGTATGTGTGCGCAGCTAACGGGAGAGGAAATTTCGCAGCCCTTGAGCTTGTTTCAGTTACCTCTCATCTCCTACAGCCCTTCTCGTCTCCCTGAAGGGCCTGGCACGGACTTAATTGGAGATAGGTGGGGGTGTGATGGTGGATGCCAGGTTAAATATGAGCTGGCAATGTGTTTTCATCATGAATAAGGCAAAATGCATCCTGGCCTACATCAGATGCGTGGCCAGCTCATGTGTGCTGAAGCTTTTGGGCTACCATAGCTTTATGCTGGTATCTCCACACCAACACAGCCTGCTCAGGGCAGGCTCTCTTCCCACCCGTGCAGGATGCAATGCCTATCGCATCCCATGTCTCCTGCATGACAGCATCTCCTGCCTCCCCTCCCCGTCTCCCTCCCAGGCAGCTCAGGCAGCACTATCACGTCAGTGTCATCTGCCCTGCTGTGCTTCCCAAAAAGCCACGAGGTCACAGGGAACGACTTTGGCTGGCTCAGCTTGGAAGCGAGAGCCCAAGAGTCACGGTCCCAAGTCTCACACACCTCTGTTTCCCAGAAAGAAGGGGCCAGGCCGTGCATTTGTGCTGAATGATGCAATTGGCAGCTGCCCCAAGCTCTAGTTTGTGGTAGACACACTGTGTGGCTGGGTCTGAGGCTTTCCAAAGGGCTTGGTGGTACCCACGTGCTGCAGGATAGATGCATGCCCAAGATCACAAGCCTACTGTTCGCTGCAAAGCTCTTCCCTTGTGGCAGCAAGAGGGGATCCCAAGGGTGCTTATGGCTGCAGGGCTCAGGAGAAAAGGAAGTGGTCTGGTGGAAAGCGCAGCCAGTGTCCCACATGTCCCCATGGCTCTGGGTCTTCGGTTGATGGCACCACAAGGATGAAAGGAGTTCCTGCCTGGAGTTCCCTCTCTTCTACCAGGCTTGATTTTCCTGGCACAGTATATCTTGGTGACTGTTATGCCTGGGTCAAATGTTGACCCATGGCTTGCTGTTGACTTGTGTGTTTAAAAGTTGTTGAGAAAGGGACACACAGACAAATGGCTAGACCAAATAGCCAGTATCAAATAACCCCTTCCTGTAGGAAATGGAGTTAAACCGGAATGAGCTGGGAGGCATGAAAGTGGATGCCACCGCAAAAGGAGAAAACGAGTGCAATGTTTCATGCCCAGGGACCTGGCAGTACACTTTCTCTGAGGGATGGCAAAATGCTCAGCCCTGACAGTCCCACACTGCCCTGATGGGAAAACGTAGCATTCGCCCGCATCCCAAGGGGCAGCTGTCGCTCCAGAGGGTGGACATCAGCAGTTTTGGGCACCTCCTGGGAGACTCCCAGTCTCCAAGAAGGCCTCGCACACCTTCAGAATCAGGACCTCAGTAGCTTTGGGGCATCTCACTTGAAAAGATGGCTCAAATTACAGGAGATTTTTAGATCTTCCCTTGGGTTTTCCAGGGAGAGCTAGCAGGGCGTCTTACCAACACCCGCCCAAGACAAGATGAAGTTAAAGTAAGCGGCAGTGAGCATGTAGGCAAATCTTTTGCATTTCTTCATTTGAGGCTGAATAAAATTCTGGCATTAAAATGAAGGAAAGAATACGGCTTGGAAATGGAAATGCCACCCTGAGATGGGAGATTAGCCTACAAAGCAGCATTGGCAGGCCCATTTGAATGCCTCTTATATTAAAACAAGGCAGCGTCAGAGCCATGTCTACAGGGCTCTATCATCTGCTCATTTCCCAGTCTTCTCCCAGCAACTCTGCTGTAGTAGCATCGCCCTGGATGCTGAGCTTCCGAGAGGATGTGCTAACTGTGGGGTCGCAGGACTATTTTAAATAACGCAAGCTGCTTGATTAGCTGAACAGCCTCTTTCTTCCAACACACACACTATGTACAGCAAACATGCTCCCTTTCTGTCTTCAAGCACACTTCCCATGTCATCACTGCGAAAAAGTAAGCAGGCACATTATATCATAAAGATAAGGGGATACTCCAACTGCCCCCTCCCAGAAGAAAGAATCCCTCATCTGTTTTGCTTTACAGGAAAGAAACCGTTTAATCTACCAGCCACAAAGATAATACTAATTTATCTTGGTTGCTGTGGGCACTGGAAACTTGATCCAGCGAGTTCCTCTGTGAGAAGGCGATTGTTTCTATTTTTATGAGGACTGGTATTTGCAGGATTAAGCAAGATGGTCTGGACACAGCCCCAGCTCCCTGGAGGCCTACTTTTGGGCAACATGGCAATAGCAGTATTTTGTGCAGGGCTAAAAGCCCAGTCAGTGCAAAGCAGTGTGCAGTGCAATTCTATTTTGGCAGAGAGCGGGTCCTCCCTGAGTTGTTAAGTAAAGATGTGATGCTCATCCTGCATGAGACTTTTGCAATCGGTAGGTTTTAGGCAGAGTTATTTCAGGGAGAGATTCTGTGTCTCATGCCCCCACCGAGCCCTCCCAGAGAACTCTCCCCATTTACTAGAGTGTTGGGGTTTCTCTGCTCCCTTCATGACTCGGGGCAAGCGGACACTCAGCAGGGGAGCCCAGAGGCCCAAAGCCCATCTCAATATATGGGCCCTGCAATAGTGAACAGCAGTGGCTGCCTGGGCTGATGCCTTTCTTGGTCCAGTTGCCGACTTCCCTGGTATCTGCTAGGGAAGAGGAACGGCAGGCAGTGACTGATTTTGGTGCCAGGAAACGCACGGTGGTGACGGACTTCAAGGGACTGACTATGTTCTACTGCTTTTCCTCCCTAATCCTATGGTCAGGGGACCTACCAGGAGAGGAGAAGGTGACCAAAGTCTGCGAGCAAAACACATGCTTGAGAAGTGACCAGATCTGTGCCAAGTGCAGCCACTGTGGTCAGAGTTGGTGGGTCTCCTCAGCTTACGTCCTCACGGTGATCTGGATCGAGTGGTTGAGCCAGCCTTGTGTTAGCGTGCTATTCCCACAGCCCCCCACCAAAAGGTATCTCCTGTGCTCTAGCAGTACAAGGAGCAGCTAGCGAGGCATGCTACCCATGCGGCTAATATTGTTTCCAGTGCTTGCAATCGAGAAGGGAGGCATTAACAGGCTATGATGAACATGAACATGCATATACATCTATTGTAAAGCAAGCTGGGTCTGTGGTGCTTGCCGTTCTCGCCCTTGGAGCGCGCCGTACCATCCGCTCCAGTAAGTGCGAACAATGATGCCGATGCTGAAGAGCAGCGTCCTCCAAGGCGGTGGGAGAGCTTTCACGGTCAGCGCTAGCCTGGCCCTGCCACCCCTCTCCCTGTGGGCCGGGTTGAGCTGACTCAGGTGGTTAGCACAGCACACTCTTGGCTGCCTCCGAAGAGCCTTTTGGGGAGAAGGATTAGCTTGGAAATACTGGGCAACTCACTGTGTGGCAGAGAGGGAGTGCAAGGACTGCCCTTGGAGGACTCCTGCTCATGAAATCCTGCCACATCTGGGATTTTCTCTGGGTTTGTGCTCCCCTCCAGGCTGCTACCACAGGGTGAGGAGCCCCTCTCCTGCCCTGACAGCAGGGGCTGGCCACACCACATCCTAGTAGAGCACATTGCTGGCAGGAACCAGCATGAGAATGTGCCAGGAGCAGGGATGCCCTGTTTCACAGGCGTTCGGCTGCTGGCTGCAGCTTGCAGGACAGCAAGAAACTGATCGATTCCTGCCATCTCTGAGACAACTTTGGGAAAGGTCGGGAAAGGCATGGGGAAGTGGGAAAGAAATCTTCCATTTCCAAAATGGGAACGCTGCTTGCAGCGGTGTACCTACAACCATGGTGTGGCTACATTGCAGATGTTCTGCAAAATTCTGGTCCCCCCAGCCCCAGAGGAGAGCACCAAGGATGTTCAAATGTCTGTGATGGTTTCTACACTGGGAGAAGCGGAACAGGCTAGGATTATTCAGCCTGTAGAATACAGATAAGGTACAAATGTGAGTGGGCAAAGAGGAACTGTCTTTCCAAATACAAGAACGAGGAAGCACCAGGTGACATTCTCAGGTGGCTGGTTAAAAGGAAGGAAGAGGAACCCAATTCTCCCCGCTTTGCAGAGCTGAGAGGAGGAAGTTCTTGCTGTAGGATGTTGAGGTTTGCAAGAGTTCAAAAAGGCATATCTGTAAGAAAAAGCCATCAAGGGTTATTAGGTGGAGTCATCTTGTCTGGCTTAAGAAATGCTGATCACTGGAGCTTGGGTGAAGCGTTGAGGAGAATTGTGCATTTTCCTAGCCTTCTCCCTGTCCCTCTTCCTCTCCCTCCCTTTATAGCCTTTTTTTTTTTTTTAATAGCTTAATTTATTGAAAGGTCCTTGGAGAACAAGCAAAGGTGGTGATGTGTGGAGCACAGGCTTTCTTGCTAATTGGCAATAAATAAAACCTGCTGTGATAGCCTGAGAGAGGGGCAGATTGGCCTATCTTACTGTCTCTTGTGTCTCACTGCAGCTCTCAGCACTGCTTGGGGCCAGCAGAGGGATGGCCCTGGAGGTGTTGTGGGGGGGTGAGGTTTGCTGTTGCTTCCCCATGGGTGCCCTCACGGTGTGCTGCACATCACGGTAGGCTGCTCTGTCGCTGTGGGTCTGGAGCAACCAAAATAAGTGGGGTGTTAATGCAAGCACCGAGAGCAGGCAACCAGGGCAGGCACTGGTGGTTCTAGATCAGTGTCATGGCTTGAGGAGGACCTCCCGATCCAGGATACTGACTGTATCTTGCTGGCAGCAAGGGCTGGGCATACCCAAATCCCCACCTGCACTTCCACAAAGGGGATCTGCATGGGCAGGCTGGATGAGAAGCTGTGGCATGGGCAGGGTGGTCCCTGCTCTGGCTGAACCTAGAAGCAGCAGCCAAGTGCAGATGCAGCCTTGGATACATGGAGGAGGAGACAAATAAGCAGATTTCTAGAAATGAGAAGGCCACATTCACATCTGAAAAAAGAAATCTGGTTAAAGCGAGATTGGGAGGAGCTGTAAAAATTTTGGGGGCATCTTAAAGTCAGGCTAATTTTCCAAGTAATGATGAGTCAGAGGATTTCCTGTGAAGTTACGTGTAGCTAGAGAAGAGATGATAAAGACATATTTATTTTTCCTGGTATGCCTTATAAAGCAGCTAAAAACAGTGATGTGATGCTAACAAGTATCTGTGACGCTGAAGCAATGCTGGTTCATGGCATCTGGAAGAGGAAGACCATTTCTTCTCACTATTTCGATTTTTATTCAGATAATGGACTCAGCTACGGAATGCAGCAAGTGTGTCTTTACTTCGGATGTTTGCTCTACACGTTGAATGCAGAAGGGATGTGTTCCCAAGGACGGGTTATGGGCAAGGAGGAACCTGGAGCTATTAAACAGAGGCTGTGAAAAATAGGATAGAAAGGAAGACCTCTGCCACTTTTTACGGGTGGTTTTATTTCCCTTTGGGTGTGCCCAGCTGATTATCCTGGGGTAGGAATCCTCCTGGTTTGCTGGTCCCTGATCGGACCTGCTGGGTCCAGGACACGAAAGGTAGAAACGTGTTGGCACAAGGCAGCCACTTGGCTGGAAGGGTGAGGACAAGAAGTGCGTGTGGGCAGCATGGCTGCTGCAAAGAGCAGTGGGGCTGTGCCAAAAAGCATGGTGGGGCACGGACATGAAGCCAGAGGTGGACCTGCCTGGCAGGAGACAACTCGGTGGAACAGGGTATTAAACTGGAAATGATCCTTTAACATATATATGGGGGGGGGGGTTGTCTGTATATGTATATATGTATGTGTGGTGTATACATATATACGTGTGTGTGTTACTGAGTGGGAGGTCCCTAATGTCCTAGTAGCCCAGCTGTCCCCTAGAGAGCCCTGCACTCCTGTGGCCCCAGGGAGATGCTGCTGCCCTGCTGGTGTGGACTGACAGTGGTTTCTCCCCCTACTCCTGGGGCAGAAGGACTGGCAGAGCTGGGAGGGAAGGGGAAGGACCAAGACCGTGGCCCCAGAGCTCGGGCAGAGCTACCAGGCGGCCTTCCTCATCATCCGGTCCTGGGCCAAACCTGTGCCTGGCTCCTTAGTAGAGTCTGTTTCGCCTCATGCCGCCTAACCGGCAAGGGTACAGGGAGACTTTGAGAAGGGTTTGGTTGCTGCCCACGGGGCTGGAAGGTGGGCCGTGGAAGAGGGGTGGCTGTGAGGTGGGTGTGGGTGATGGTGTCTCTAAGTGGAGGTCCTCACATCCTCCTCCATCCTCCCGCGGTCTCCCAGAAAACTCTCAGGCAGCCGGGGAAGAGCGGGGCGACCTGGCGGGGCCTTCCAGCAGCCTTCTGCTGCTCCCCAGTGGCTGCATGGAGAGGGACCACAGGCAGGTCCCAAGGCGAGAAGCCGGGGAGATGCCGAGGGGAATTGCCGCACCTCCCCGAGGAGCAGAGGATACGGCAGGGAAAATGGGGAGAAGTATCTGAGCAGGTGCATGCAGCCCGGAGAAGCCAGCCCCAGCTTGCCGGGGAGCACGCTGTGAGCTGCTCTTTCCTTCTCCCCTTGTGGGATGAAGATGCAGCACCCCTGGCTGCCTCAGCCATGCATTAGCCACACTGAGTTGTGTAAATCCTATTTCAGCTTGCCTGTGTTTCCTGCTAAATACAGCCTTCTTGGCTTAGCAAGCTTGTTTTCTAACGTGGTTTTGTCATTTGCTTCACAATTAATAACTGATGCACTTAAATATTGGAGGCATAGTCCCTCCAATATGTTCTTAGCCCTCATCTAGCTGGGATGTGTGGGAGGTGAAAACACAGGCCCGGAGTTTTTAGAAAACAAGCCAGTGTTTTTAGGCCCATTTGGGCACCAAACAGCAGTTTCTGGGTTTATTTCCCAGAATCACTGAAAGATCTGAACTGGCTCCTTTTCCTGATGATTCACTTGCGTGTAAAAAAGATCATCCCATCCTGTTCTGTCCTGAAATGAGTGGCATGAGGGCAAATGTAGCAGGTTTTCAGCCTTTTCTAGGGTGATCAAAGCAGCGCAGCTCTTGTTATTCCTGCCAAGAGAAAGAAATTGTTCCTTTGGTGCATTCATAAAATTGTTGCTCCAGATGGCCATTCTTCTCCAAATTAACTGTGTTAATTAATGGAGAGAGTACAGCAGTAAAGGATGCTGTTCCTTGCCAGGATGCAGCACAGCCAGCGTTAATATTTATTAGCCCTCTCTTCCGTGCCTTAGGTTTGTGAGTTGATATTTTCTCGGGGCCTTTGGGACCCGGGAGGGTTTGGCAGCAGGTCGTCACCAACCCCAAAGGAAGTGGTTGTGAAGGTGTCTGCCTCCGTGGGTATTTCCATGAGCGATGGAGGCTGGAGGTACCACTTGTGAAACCACACGAAGGGCTTCAGCACAGGCAGGAGGAGCCCTGACCCGCGGTGCCTTGCCTCTCGCCGAATCAGTTGCGGCTCGTAAGGCAGCAGAGGTTTGGGACGCGCGTGCTGGAAACAGCACAGCTACCAACAGGTAATTAATTTGCCTGCTGTCTGATGGGCAGACCTGGCATCCTGGGGACAACAAGGCTAATGCAACAGATTCACCTACAATTAGCTAAAGCGGATAAATGATTAGATGCAACTATGTTAGTCCAGAAGGACGGGGGAACAAGATCGCTATTGGCATGACGCGCTGCAGAACCATTTAGTAACAACTCTTAGAACAATGCCCAGAAAAAGGTAATTAAAAGCCCTCCTTCAAGCCATATGTGTTTAGGGTTGCTTTCTGCGGGGTGGGGAGATGTTTCCTTGCTGTGGCAGTGACATCCATTTAAATTCAGTGCGATGCTCTCCATCTGGAAATATTTAGAGGGGCAGCATTAAAGAAAGAAAATCACACCACATATCTGTAGGGCCACAGCTTAAAATAGAAGGTAGGATGCCTTGTGATTGCCCCCAGTTGCAACACACCCAGGAAAAAAGAAAATCTGGGGATAAAAGTCGATAGATGGAAATGGTATAAAACCTTGCAACTGTTTCCCGCATAATCTTTTATATGACCAAAATTACCATTTTCTGTTTTCAGAGAAAAAGCAAATGATGGGCTCCACCTATGCTCCACCTATTAATCACCTCGTATGTGAGTCTTCACAGACTGTGACTTGTGGAGATGGGTGGGGGAGGAGGGGAAAAGTATGCTTTGAACACATTTCTATTTTGCAGACTCAGAAAGGGGACAGTAGTCCCCCTTTTTATGTATTCCTGAAGCCTTGGGGGGGGGGGGGAGGAGGGAAAGGAAAAATCCTGGATAAATCAAAGTTTAGAGACTAATCTTGTATGTAGTTATGTTTAAATAGGGTCACTGGATAAAATTAAACAGGCTAAGAAAAAAGTGGAAAGTGGATACCTTCTCAATAATCTTTTCAAAATTCCCCATCTGTTGAAAAACTGTGGTGGGAAAGCATTGTAACTTCTCCAACACTGTAACAAATTTGAAAAGACTTAAAAAGAGAAGAAGAAGAAACAGTTAAGACTATGGGAAGAGTGGGGAAAAAGTACACCCCCACCCCAAACTGCCCTAAAGCCAGTTTGTTTGCTCAGGATTGGAAAAGGAGAACGGAGGGCAAGCCTCTATGATAGGCAATTTTGATTTGGAAAACGCTTCATTTTTTTTCTGAAATTGAAATGAAACATGCCTTAATTAAAATAGTTTGGGATGGTCTGTATCTCTATTTTGAATAACTGAATCAGTTTACTGAAGAGACACGTTTTTCTAGGAAGAAAGGGGTGTTCCATGGAATCCAGTGTTTCTGCCAGAGTAAATTTTAGACAACAGATTGCAGTCATTTTTTTTTTCTTTCTTTCTTTTTTTTTTTTTTTTGGCACGGAGACGTGGCATAGAGACTCGTGCAGGACTGTGCTTTCCTGGCCTGGATGCTGCTCTGTACCCTCCACCCACCCTGTGCCACCGAGACTCCCTTACCTGGCAACCCTGCTGCAGGGGTGCTCCTTGCCCAGGCCAATGTCCCTGTGCCACTGCCCAGGGACGCGTGTGCCGCTGGGATGCTCTCCTGGGGACATCTGCCCCCAGCCTCAGCACGGGCAGGAATGCGTTTTGGGGATGCGCCGTGATGCTATTGGCATGGGGATGGTACCCAGCCCACCCAGGGCACCGCGTCCTGGGACGGACGGCGGCTGTGGCTGAGGCTGCGTCCTGGGCTGGGGCATCTCCTCGGGCCCCCGCTCTGGGCCGCCCGGCACCTCGGACAGCTGGCCACAGAGCCCTGCAGGACCTGGGGGGGGCTCGCAGCGCCCCGGCAGCTGCTGTTGTGAGGTGCCCGCTGGAATCACCTGGTCTTTATGGGTGATGTGCACATCTCCTTAGTCTTTGGGGCCTGGTGCATGGCGGGGGGGGGGGGGGGGTCCTTTCCCAGGCCACAGCAGGTGCCTTATCCTGTTGCCCCACTGTGGGTTTTTTTTCCCCCCTCCATAGCTGCTGCTTTTCCTCTCTTTGTTATGCTCCGACGCCTTTTTCCCAGCTCCCAAGGCCGCGCGTCTCCCAGGGCTGTAGATGGACCGGTTGCGCGGAGCTCAGGGGCGGGGGGGGACCATGTTTTCATGCCCTGCCCGTGCGTTCAAGGCTTTCGCTGCGATCCCACGCTTGGCCCCGCGGCATAACAGGAGACACGTGTGCGAGACTCCCACGCCAAGGCCCGGATGATAACGGGGGCTGCTGCCAGCCCATAAAGGCAGCGGTGGCGGTGCCGTGCTCCCCCCCCCCCCGCCGGCCCACCCTCCCCCCCCCCAAGCAGCCCCCTGCCACCATGGGCCGCCCCCCACCGCTCCTCCTCCTCCTCCTCTTCCTCCTGACTGCCGCCGGGGCTGGGACCCACCGTGCCCGTGAGCTGGGGGGGGGGGGGGGGCGGGGGGTGGCCATGGGGGGGTTGTGGCTGGGGGGGGGTCCCTTCCCTCTAGGGAGTCCCTCCATCTCCCCCCCCCCGAGGGGATGTGGGGGGCTCTGCTGCTTGGAGGGGGCCCCGTCCTCCCCCCGAGGGACTATAGGGGATCACTGACCCCTGGGGAGCGCCTGCCCCCTAAGAGGTCCTTATCACCCCGAGGGGCTAGGAGGGGTCCCTGCCCCCCCCCGCAATGGGATGTGGGGGTCCCTGTCCCTCCCATAGGATGCGTAGGTCCCCTCTCTTCTTTTTTGGGGGGCTTTCTTCCTCCCCCCGAGGGGCTTTAGGGGATCCCTGCCCCCTGGGGAGTCCCTGACGCCCCCCCAGGGATTGTGGGGGTCCTTGTCCCCTCGATGGGATATGGGGGTCCCTTTCCCTTGGCGGGTCCCATCCTCCACCCCCCCCGAGGGGATATGGGGGGTCTTTGCCCCTGCATTGGGTTGGGGGGGTCCCTGCCCCCCAAGGCATTTTTTTCCACCTTGAGTGCATATGGGGGTACTCCCTGCCCTTGGGGGTCCCATCCTCCTGCATAGGGGATTTTGGGTGCCCCGACGCATGGGTAGTTCCCCCCCCCAGGTCCCTGTCCTCCCCCTCGCAGGAGATCCTGGGGTGGCTCTGGCTGGGGCCAGCTCCCGCTCTGCAGGGCCGTGCTGCGACCCCCCCCCGCCGCGTCCCCCCGGGGCAGAGGGCCACGCTGGGCACCAGTGGGGTGGAGGAACACCCCCCCCCCCCCGCCCCCGCCGGTGCCCAACTGAGCCCCGGTGCTTTCGGTGCCCCCCCAGCGCTGGGCCGCCCCGGCGGAGGCAGAGGCGGCGTGCTGCAGGCTGGGGGCCTTTCTCCCGCAGCCCCCCCCGGCCCCGGGTGCGCGGCCTCGCGGCAGGCCGCCTGCGGTGCCAGCTGCGTCCCCGTGCCCTGGCTCTGCGACGGAGAGCCGCAGTGTCCCGACGGGGAGGACGAGCAGTGCGGTGAGTGGTCTTTGGGGGTCGGGGGGGGGGGGTCGGGCCCGGGCCCCGTGGCCGCGCTCGGAGGACCCGGAGGCCACGTCGGGCTGCCCCGCAGATGCCGCCTGCGGCGGAGACCCCCACGCCTGGCAGTGCGACGACGGCCGGTGCGTTGCCAGCGGCTGGCGCTGCGATGGTGCCGCCGACTGCCCCGACGGCTCCGACGAGCGGGACTGCGGTAGGTGGTGCCGGCCGGGGCGGCGGGCAGCGTGAGCCGGGGCCGGCGGCGGGTTGCGAGCGCCGCTCTGTGCCCGCAGTGTGCGGGGCCAAGAAGGTGCAGTGCCCCGGCACCCACCACTGCATCCCGCACTGGGAGCTGTGCGACCGGCACCGGGACTGCGAGGACGGCTGGGACGAGGAGGGCTGCCCGCTGCAGCCCTGCCTGCCCGGGCAGTGGCAGTGCAGGAACCGGGTGTGCATCATGGCCGAGTGGAAGTGCAACGGGATCGACGACTGCGGCGACTCCTCCGACGAAGACGTCTGTGGTGAGCGGGCCGGCGGCTGG
Source organism: Dromaius novaehollandiae (assembly GCF_036370855.1). Lineage (NCBI taxonomy): Eukaryota > Metazoa > Chordata > Aves > Casuariiformes > Dromaiidae > Dromaius > Dromaius novaehollandiae. Next base: position 936,057 of record NC_088101.1, read on the forward strand.
CGGGGGGGGCCCGGCGCCTGCCCGGGGCCGCTCCCCCCCGCTGACGCGGGCCGCCTGCCCCGCAGCCCCCTGCCCCCCCAGCATGGTGCGCTGCGACGAGGGCAAGTGCATCCTGGAGGCCCTGATGTGCAACGACGAGGACGACTGCTTGGATGGCACGGACGAGCCCAGCACCTGCGGTGAGTGGGCGGTGGGCGGGCGCGGGCAGGGGTGTGGGGGGGCCCCCCCCCCGTCACCCTGCCGCTGTGTCACCCGCAGGTCGGAGCTGCTTCGTGCGCAACGGGGGCTGCGCGGAGACGTGCGCCGACACGCACTGGGGCGTGCGGTGCTCCTGCGGGGCCGGCTGGGTGCTGCAGGCCGACGGGCAGAGCTGCGCCGGTATGGCGGGTGTCGGGGCATGCGGCTGGCGGTGCCGGGGCCCCCGTGGTGGCGGTGCCGGCCGTGCTGCCGGCTCCCGTCAGCGCCTGTCCCCACAGATGTGGACGAGTGCTCCCTGCCCTACGGCCCCTGCAGCCAGCTGTGCAGCAACACGCCGGGCGCCTTCAGCTGCGCCTGCCTCGAGGGCTACGCGCTGCGGCACGGCACCGCCTGCGAGGTGGCAGGTAGGGGCTGCCGGGGCGTCCCCCCACCCCGTCCCTGCTGCTGCCGGCACCCCCCGGCCCCGCGCCCGGCGGGTGACAGCCCCTCGCCCCGGCAGACAACGCGACGCAGCTCCTCGTGGCCGTGGGGCAGGACCTGGCTCTGCTGGACGTGCGGACCCAGGCCTACCGGCCCCTGCTGGCCACCGGGCTGGAGCCCCGCGCCCTGGCCTACGACCTGCTGCGGGAGACCTACTACTGGCTCACGGAGGAGGGCGAGCTCTGCTCCCGCCCGCCCGGGAAGGGCGTCCGGCCCCTCTACCCAGGTGGGTCCTGCGGCCGGGCTGAGCCGCGGCGAAGCCGGAGCGCCCTCGGGAAGCTGGCTCCAGGCTGGGTGCGCTCACCCTGCCGTCCCCGCAGATGCCGGGGAGGTGAACAGCATCTCCGTGGACTGGTTCACGGGGCAGCTCTACTGGGCCAGCAGCCACCCCGCCGCCATCTGCGCGGGGCTGGGCGATGGCCGGGGCTACGTGACGGTGCTGGGCAAGGACGTAGCCCCGGAGCAGCTGGTGGTGCACCCGGCCGCGAGGTGAGCCCCGTTCCCCCGTGCCCGGGCCAGTGGCTGCCGGGGAGGACACGCGGGGCCGGTGCTGAGTGCCTGCCCCCAGGTCCCTGTACTGGGTGAACCGCGGGCAGAGGGGCCGGATGGTCATCGCCGCGGCCGGCATGGACGGCTCGGACCGGCGGGAGCTCACTGTGGTGTCCATGGAGGAGCCGGTGGGGCTGAGCCTGGACCACGCGGCGGGCCGGCTCTACTGGATCAGCGAGTACAAGGAGGTGGGGTGGGGGGCGGCAGCTGGTCTCTGCCCCCCCGGGGTGCCAGGAGGCCGTGGGGCAGGGGAGGGGATGGTGGCCCTGGTTGCCCCATGGCGGAGGCACGAGAGGGAGCGGGGCACTGTGCGCGAGTCCCTGGCTCGGAGGGTGGGACGCCCCGCTCTGGGACCCATGGCTGGGGGGCAGCCGAGGCTTCCTGCCCCACGGCAGAGGGGTGCCGTGTGCTCACCGTGCCCTGGCCTGTCCCCAGTCCATCGAGACGCTGCAGGTGGACGGCGGCGGGCGCCACTCCTTCCCCGCCGTCCTGCGGAGCCACGCGGAGCCACGGGGCCTGGCCGTGTTCGAGAGCCGGTTCTTCTGGGCCGACGGCGCCGAGCTGGTGTCAGCCACCCAGGCCTCCCCCCAGGAGCAGGCAGTGCTGCTCCGCGCCCCCGTCTCGGCTTTCACTGTGCTGCACGCCCTGCGGCAGCCTCCCCGTGAGTACCGCACCAAGCGGGCAGCACCCCTCCCTGCTCCCGTGGGCGCTTCAGGTGCAGCTTGCTAGGTCCTGCCCCGTGGCCCTCCCGGCCCTGTGGTGAGAGCTCCCATGCCAGACGGGACGTATGGACCCATAGGAAGGGTGCTGAGCCCCCACGGTCTGGGGTGGCACTGATCCCTCCTGCCCCATGGGGTGACACCGGTGCCCTGCCTGGGGGCAGCGGGCTCACGACCAGCCTGGGCTCGTGGGCATGGGGGGAGGCCTGGCAGTCACTGCTGCCCAAGCTCCCAATGCCCCCTTGCTCCCAGGGAACACAGCCGCGTGCGCTCCGGGCCTCTGCAGCCACCTCTGCCTCCTGTCCCCCGTGCACCCTCAGGGCTACCAATGCGCCTGTCCAGAGGGGCTCTACCTCCTGTCCTCGGGAAAGTGCGCAGGTGAGCAGGGGTGGTGGGGCAGGGTACGTCCCTCTGGAGGTCTGGGGGTGGTGGGGTGGGGGGGCTGTGGCTAGGACCAGGTCCCCAGCACGCACGGGTGCTGCTTGTTACTCCTTGGCCTTGGTCCGCGCTGGGGACCTGGTCCTGCCGGTCAGAGATGTGGCCCAGCTTGGGAAGTGTCCTACATGCAGGGCGAGGGGACCAGGGGGTTCCTGGGATTTGGGGCTGGTCTGGGGGCACAGGACAGCCCCTACTTGTGTTGGGAACTGTGCCCCGTGCAGCGAAACCCTTGGCCCGGGTGAGGCATGAGCAGGTGCTGTCTGCACCCTGATGAGCCTGGGAGAGGCAAGGATGGGGCTTCGTGGGAGCTGGGGACCCCTTGTCCCCATAGCGGGTGGCCTGGTCCCTGGGCAGCCCCGCTTGGCCCTCCTGGATGGACGGTCTGCCCGGGCCATCCCTGCTCCGCTGCGCTGGGGCTGTGCTCACGGGCTGCCTGTTCCTGCAGAGCTGTCCGTCGTGTACGCGGAGGAGAAGGCCATCTCCCTGGTGCAGGTGGGCCCTGGGGCCCACAGCTGGCTGGTGCGGAAGTGGCTGGAGCCCCTCCACTTGCAGGACGTGGACTGGCAGAGGTCGGTGCTCTACGGGACGGACGACAGCGGGACGCTGCTGCGTGTGGTGGGGCACCCGGGGAGGAGAGAGGCCATCTCGACCGGGCTGCCAGGTGAGACCCTGCAGGGTGACGGAGAAGGGGCTCTGGGGCATGCAAGCTTTCCTGGCGATGCCCCTGGGGTGTGGGACTCTCCCGGGCGCAGGGGCAAGGGGGACCCACGACAGGGGAGCAGGGCCTTGGGACAGCCCTGTGACTGCTGCCCTGTGTGCTGCTGCTCAGTTTGCTCTGCCCGCGTGGACATCCGCTCGGGGGACCTGTACTGGCTTGCGTGTAACCGGAAGGACATCGGAGTGAGCCGGGCACCTGGCATGGCCCCACGCATCCTGCTCCGCGCCCGCAGCAGCATCCAGCACCTCTTCCTGGACTGGCAGCGTGGTGCTCTGTACTGGCTGGCCCGGGGGCAGCCCCTGCAGCAGCTCAGCCTGGCTGGGGGCACGCCGCGGGACGCCTGGAACGAGACGTGGCCTGAGGAGCTGCCTGCAGCTATGGACAGCAAGGCCTTCAGCTTGCTCTGGAGCTCAGCCTTGGGTGAGCCCGGAGGGGCCTGGAGCAGGGGGCAGAGGTGGTCACTGCACAGGTAGAAGGGACCAGCCTGTGCATGGTGGGTCCCTAGCCCGGGCAGAGGGTGGGCAGTGAGGTCCAGTGCCACTCTTGGAGTCCACAGAGCCCATGGGTGCTCCACCACGTGTGGGCTGATGGCCTCCCCCCCCCCCCCCCGGCATCCCTCCCGTACCAGCAGGGTAAGGGGGAAATTGGGTGGGCCAAGGGGTGGGGGGGCTGTGAGCCCTGGGTCAGTAGCATCCCTCTGCTTTGCAGGCCTGCGGGTGCTGAGTCTGGCCAAGAGGCAAGCGGTCACCCTGGTACCCAGCTGGCCCCACGGCCTCGTGGCCGCCTTTGAGCCCTACTTGGTGTCGACAAATGGGACAGCTCTGCTGCTGTGGGACCGGAGGACGCTGACCCTCGTGCTCTCTGTGCCAGCGGTGGACGTGCAGGGAGTGGTGACCTTCGTTGGCACGGAGCTGCAGGCTAGTAAGCACGATGGCGGCACCGTTACTGGCGTCGCTGCTGTACTTGGTGCGGCTGGGTGGCCCAGGCTGCCTCGAATTGGGACAGGGGGCCTGGGCTGGGGGGCTGTGCAGAGCATTTATGGGGGTACTCATAGCGCGGGCAAGGCACAGCCTCAACTCTGGGCTCTTCCTTCCAGCACCAGTGCCTCTGCCAGCACCAACGAACAAGGCGTCCACCCTGCCCCTCCCTCCACTTGTGGCCACCAGTACGACGACAACCACGACCACCACTACTGCTCGGCCCACCACCTCCACCACAAGGCCTACGCCAAGCAAGACTACCACCGTGCCGAGCACTGTTCATGTGCCAACCAGTAAGGCCACCATAATGCCAACCACCACCGCCCGGCCCACGCTAACCAAGACTACCTCTGCGCCAAGCACCACCACCACCCGGCCCACACCAACCAAGCTCATCCCTACGTCAACTACTACAACTGCCCGACTCACTGCCTGGGCAATGCCAACCAAGACTACCCCTACGCGGCCAACCAAGACCACTCTTACGCAACCAGCCACCACCGCCGCCACCACCACCATCGCCACCACCACCGCCGCCGCCACCGCCACTACCACCACCAGTCGGCCTTCACCAACCAAGACCTCTGCCGTGCGGCCAGCTGCCACCACCCGGCACATAACCAGCCCTGCACGGGTTGTGCCCCCAACCTCCAACCTCCCACCCAGCCCTGTGCACCCCTCAACCCCTGTCCCCCATCTGTCCTGTCCCCGCACGCATGTGCTCTGCCGCGATGGCACCGAGTGCGTGGCCCAGGAGTACCTGTGCGATGGCGAGAAGGATTGTGTGGACGGCTCTGATGAGGACGGCTGTGCCCAGCTCTGTGACATCCCAGGTAGGAGCTGTTCCCTGCTCCCTGGGTAGTGGGGTGGCCCCCAGGCCAGCCAGGCTGCTTCCTGGTTGGGTTGGAGGGATGGGGACCTAGGAAAGTTTGTGTCCTGGCCCTGTGCCAGGATTTGTGGTTGCTTCCTGGTGGGGCTGGAGGGATGGAGGATGTGGAGGATCATCCGCTGCTTGGAGAGACCTAGATGTAGCTGAGCTAGGATGGCTTCTGTCTCCTTGCCTGGTACCAGGGCTCCTGGAAGCACCCTGGCTAGGAGGGATAAAACCTTGGCCTGGTAGACTGGGGCCATTCCAGGGCACTGGGGGACAGGAGGGCTGGCCAGGGGTCTGGGCACCCTGTCTGCCTACCCCAGGCTCAGCACGGTCCCTTGTCCCCCCAGGGGCCTTCCACTGTTCAAGCGGGGCTGCGTGTGTGAGGCCTGGGGAGCGCTGCGACGGGGTGCCGCAGTGCCCCGATGCCTCGGATGAGGCGGGCTGCTGGACCCCCACGCAGGACTGTGCCCTGCGCTGTGACGGTGCCAGCCGCTGCATCCCTGAGAGCTGGCTGTGCGATGGCCATGCCGACTGCCTGGACCGCACCGACGAGCAGGGCTGCGGTGAGACCCCAGGGCTGGGCAGGGCAGGCGATGGGCCCCCAGGGGCTGCGCGCGACATGCATGGGGGCCGCAAGGACCGTGCGCTGCCTCGGGCACCCCACGGAGCAGCCGGAGCTGCCACAACCTGCCGGGTGCTGCAGCCGCCCTGCCCTGGCGGGATGGGGACCGCACGGTGCCCCCCGCTCAGCCCCAGCCCCGCTTGCAGTGCCGAGGGAGTGCAGCCCGAACGAGTTCCCCTGCCTGAGCGGGCAGTGCGTGGCTGCGGCCCTGCGCTGCGACGGCGACCGCGACTGCCGGGACGGCTCGGACGAGGAGGGCTGCGCCGTGCCGCGGCCCCTGCTGTGCCGCACGGGCGAGCTGGCGTGCCCCCGCAGTGGGGAGTGCGTGCCGGAGGCCTGGCGCTGCGACGGCACCCCTGACTGCAGGGACGGCACGGACGAGCAGGTGCGTGGCGCTGGCGGGGACGCGACGTGTCCCCGTCCCTGTCCCTGTGTGGGCGGGTGGTGTTGCTCACCCCGCGCTCTCGCAGGGCTGCCCCAGAGGGGAAAGGCTGTGCGGGGAGCGGCAGTGGGGCTGCTCCCGTGGCCACGAGTGCATCCCTGATGCCTGGCGCTGTGATGGAGAGAGCGACTGCACGGATGGCAGTGACGAGGCTGGCTGTGAGCACTGCCCTGCTTGTCCCCTCGGTTTCCTGCCTGGGGAGGGCTGACGCAGAGGGGAGGTGGGATGGCACCCTGGGCTGTCTGTGCCACTGGGGTAAAGGCCACATTCCCAGCATCCTCGGTGGCTCCGGGCCCTGGGCGTCTGTTGTCTCCATGGGGCGGGTGTTACCTGGTGTTTGAGTAGCCTGGAGCCGGGCTGTACGTTGCTGACGTGTGCACCTGTGGGAGCAGGCAAGCCTGCCCTGGTCAGCTGTGCCCCTGAGCAGCCCCAGACCGGTGCTAAGACATGATGGATGAAGCTCAGGACATCCTTCCACCTGTGCGTCCCCGCAGGCCAGCCTGCTCCCTGCCAGAGCCACGAGTACCCGTGTGGGCTGGGGACCTGCCTGAACGCATCCTCGGTGTGCGACGGTCGTCAGGACTGCGCGGATGGCTCGGACGAGGGGGGCAACTGCTCCGTGCCCTGCCGGCTGCCCTGCTCTCACCTCTGCTACCCCTCACCCCAGGGTCCAGTGAGTGCCAGGAGCCATGGGCCAGCTGTGGGGGGAGCACCATGTCCCCTGGGGGCATGTGGGACTGATGGCCCCTCTCCTCGCAGAGGTGCCAGTGCGCCCCGGGCTATCGGCTGGCTGAGGACGGCGTGTCCTGCGCAGATGTGGACGAGTGCAAGGAGCAGGGTGAGGGAGCCTGCAGCCAGACCTGCCTCAATGCCCTGGGGAACTACAGCTGTGGCTGCCTCCCCGGCTACCTGCTGGAGCCCGATGGCCGCATCTGCAAACTCACGGGTGAGCCCAGAGGTGTCCAGGCAGGATGGGGGGCAGTCCTGGCACTCCAGGGGACATTTGGCAGACATCTGCCCCAGGGCACCTGCTGCCCATGGGGAGCTCTGCAGTCCCCCAAATGACCCTGGCCCTCTGCCGTGTGGCCTCCCGGGCCATGCTCAGCTGTGAGTTGCCGCTTGCCAGCCCACAGCCGGTGGGGAGGTCTGTCCCAGCTTGGTTGTGTGGTGGGGCCAGGTCCCAGCAGGCTGCGGTGCCCCAGAGCACTGTCCTCCCTGTCCGCGTGCGCTGGAGCTGTTGGGCTGCTGGCAGTGAATGGGACCTGGGGGGCTCTGTGTTGCTCCAGGACCGGAGCCCACGTTGCTGGTGGCCGTGCAGTCAGAGGTGCTGTCCTACGGGCTGCGGAGTGGGCGTGAGGAGGTGCTGCTGGCCACTGACAAAGAGCGTGTCATCTTCTCGCTCGACTATGACCCGGTGGAAAGGAAGATTTTCTGGGTGGACCTGGGCGTGGAGAGCATCCGCTGGCAGGGCCTCGACTCGGGCAAGAAGGGCACACTGGTGAAAGGTGGGCTTTGACGAGGCGAGGGGAGCAGGGCTGGTGTCTCCGTGGCCGTGCAGCTTCCAGGGTGCTAGGCTCTGTACCCCTGAGCAGAGGGATGCTGATGGGAGCCGGGCTGGGAGGAGGCTGAGCTCCTGGGGTGGCAGGGATCTGGGCTGGGAGCATCCTGTCGGGGGTCCTGTGTGGCTGTAAACCGCTGGGCACTGAGGCTTGGGTGTGTTACAGGTGTGAGATCGGACTGCATTGCTGTGGACTGGGTGGGGAGGAACCTGTACTGGACAGATGGGGTGGCAGGACAGGTGCTGGCCACCCGCCTGGGGGCTGCCTGGCGAGGGGTCCCGGAGCACACCGTGGTGCTGGATGGAGACCTGGACCGGCCCCACTCCCTGGTGCTCCAGCCTCTGGCAGGGTAAGACAGGGGTGAGAGGATGCGGGAATCTCCTTGCCGGCTCTGCCCTGGCCAATTTTCCCTGTGGAGCCAGGCATCAGGCTGGGGGAGAGGTGGGATGGCCTTGCCTGGGCACAGTCGGGGCCATATGACTGGGGAAGAAGGAGCGTGGGCACCTGCCCCTGCCCTGGGCACAGCCCATGGTGTGTCCCTGTTTGCATGGGAAAAGATGCACTGCCCCTCTGGATTGCTCCAGGGCTGGGGTGATGCAGCAGGTCCACGGGCCAGCACCGCTCTCCTCCCCACAGGCTGCTGTACTGGTCAGAGGTGGGGAGCCACCCACGGCTGATGGAGGCCACCATGGACGGGAGCCGTCAGCATGTGCTGCTGGCCCAAGGGCTGGGCTGGCCCACTGCTCTGGCCCTTGACCTCCCCGCCCGGAGGATCTTCTGGCTGGATGAGAAGCTGGGCAGCGTTGGCTCAGTGCACCTGGACGGCTCCGGTGTGAAGGTGTGTGCAGGGGGGCTTTCGGCAGGGGATCGTGATGGACATCAGAGTCGGGGCTCATAGTCTCTACACCAGGTGCTGCGGCTGAGCTGGGTCCAGAGCCCCTTCGCGGCAGCCGTGTGTGAGGGAGAGCTATACTGGTCAGAGGCGAAGGCATGGACGGTGCAGCGAGTGGACAAGGCCACTGGCAAGAACAGGACTGTCGTGCTCAAGCGACACGGGCAGCCCCATGGCCTCCAGGTACCTACGGATGCCCCGTGGCTCAGCTGGCACCTCCAGCCTGCACGGCCCAGTCTTTCCTGGGGTGCAGAGCTGCCCTCCTCATCCTTGGGGTCCTTGAGCAGTGGTCCCCGTGGTCGAGAGTCTCGGGTCTTCTTGGCGTCTCTCTGTCTCAACTTCCTGCCCTGAGCTGGGCCACGTCAAGGCCTCGGGAGGCCGGCATGATGCCAATCATGCTCAGCCCTTCTGCTGGGTGCTGGCTGGGCCGTGGGGCTGACTCTGCCCTTCCCTGCAGGTGATGCACCCGGCGCTGCGACCAGCATCCCCCAGCCCGTGCGCAGCGCGTGGCTGCTCCCACCTGTGCCTGCTGAGCGGCCGGCACGCCGGGCAGTGCCGGTGCCCTGCTGGGCTGACGCTGGCCGCTGACGAGACCACCTGCCTCCCCCTCCACGAGTCAGCCTTTGCCCTGCTGGTGGCACCGGCGGCTGTGACCCAGGTACCGTTTTGCGTCTCCCGGGGCCGGGCCCAGGCTGTGCTCTCCCGGCTGCTTTTGGGCAAGCTGCTGCCATGCCTGGAAGTGGATGGTCCCCGTCCCGCTGCCAACTCCTTTCCGCACCCAGGTCTACCTGAAGGACCTGCCTGCGACGGCCGGAGCCCAGAGCCTCCCCCCACATCGAGCCCTCCCCTTGGCCAAGGTGGGCCGGTTGACAGCCATCGACTACGCGGTGAAGGACAAGAGCCTGTACTTCGCGGAGGTGGGGGGCGGCTCCATCAGGCTGCTGCGCCTGAAGGACTCAGGCCGGCTGTCCTGGAAGCGAGTGGTGGCCGTGGAAGGCGCAGTGGTGTCCCTGGCCCTGGACTGGCCGAGCGGGAACCTGTACTGGATCGGGGAGCAGCCGCCCCACATCAGCGTGGCAGCTCCTGGGGGTCGCTGGGCCCTGGTGCTGCTCAGCAAAGGGCTGCAGGGAGCTGCCTGGCTGGCGCTGTGTCCTCGTGCCTCCACCATGTGCTTCGTCACGGTAGCGGGCAGCCGTGGGCCGGGGGCCGTGGTGGAGTGCGCGGCCATGGACGGCACCAGCCGCAGGACGGTCTGGAGGAGAGCCCGGGATCCTGTTGGCCTCACGTTTGGAGGCACTGGCACCCGGCTGTACTGGGCGGACCGTGGTGAGCGCGGGGCTGGCCTGGGGCACCTCCAGGGGCGCCCCGACTGTAGGGCATGGCCTGGCTTGCCCCTGTGGGGCAGCCCAGAGCCCTCTAATGTTTGTCTCCTGCAGAGAGAGGAGTGATCAACAGCGTGGAGCTGGACGGCTCCCGCTTCCGCGTGGTGCGCGAAGGGCTGCATGGCCTCTCGCTCTTTGCCATTGGCGATGGCTTCCTGCTCTGGACCACGGCTTTGACCAATGGTGAGCCTGTCCGTCGGGTGCTGTGCTTGGTACACCCCCTCCTGCTCTCCCAGAGCATGCTATGGGTCTCTGCTGGTCCCTATGGGGTGCAGGCTGCCCCCAGGGTAAAGGGCAGGCTGTGGGACCCTGCTCTCCCGTACTGGGCACCCTCACGGGAGGAGACGGGGACGTGCTGACCCCCGCATGTCTCCAGGCTCCAGCAAGGTGTGGCACAGCCGGATGGAGCAGAAACCAGCCAAGAGCAGGTGGTTCACGGTGGAGCAGGAGCTGCTGGCCATAAGGATTTACAGCCAGTTCTCCCAGGAAGGTGGGTCGGCGGCTGCCACAGTGTGGGGTGGGTCTGGGGCACCAAGTCCTCCCCTGCAGAGGCCCTGCAAACCCACGCTGTCCCAGCAGGCACCAACGGCTGTGCGGAGAGCAATGGGGGCTGTGCCCAGCTCTGCCTGCCCAACCCCGTGGGACGGCTGTGCCGCTGCTCAGCTGGCTACCGCCTGGTGCGTGGGACAGAGTGCATGCCAGCCCCACCGTGCCTGGCCCCGCTCCAGGCCTGCCACGACCTTCAGAGTTGCTTCTCCAGAGAGCAGGCCTGTGACAGGCAACCCGACTGCGCAGATGGCTCCGATGAGCTGGACTGTGAGTATCTGCCCGTGCTGGGCGTGTGCAGGATCCTGCCTGGGCACCAGGACGCTTACCCAGTCTGGCCCAGTCTGGGGAGGTGATCCCAGCTGGGGCTCTCCTGAGCTGTGCACATCCCTCCAGGCCCCTCTGCAGCGGTGGAGACGCGGCCTCCCACGGCAGCACCGTCAGGGATGCCCCGTGCGGAGGGAGAGGAGAAACCAACCTTACCCACAGCTGCACCCAGTCCTCGGCAGCCCGGTCCCAGCCCGCCTGCAGCACCCAGCCACCGGGAGCATGGGGAGCCCTTCCTGCTACCCCCAAGCACCGAGGAGGTGCTGGGGGCCGTGCCGTGCAGCAGCGAGACGTGTAACCTGCGCGGGGAATGCGCCATCGAGGCTGGGCGGGTGACGTGCCACTGCGCCCTTGGCTACCGCGGTGACTACTGCGAGGAGGCGGAGGTGCAGCCCATGGCGGGTCCCATCGCCCTAGGGGTGGCCGTGCTCCTGCTGGTCAGCGCAGCCTCCGTGGGGGCCCTGGCCTACATGCGGAGGAGGGACAGCCGGAGGAGGTGAGCTCTGAGGCTGGCCTGGCTCGGGCTGGCAGATGGAGAGGAACAGGGCCCCTCTGGCCCAGGACAGAGTGGTATCTGGGTGCTCCTGGGCTGCGCGGAAACCGCCAATCACCCCAGCAAACTAATGCCAGGGGTTGTGGCAGGACCTCGGGGGTCTGCCCCATCTCCATGAGATGGCTTTGCTACCCTCAGTGTACTCGCTTCTCCCCAGGACCTCTAGCACTGCCTCCACCCGAGTGCTGACCCTGTACCACCGTGAGAGTGACCCTGAGGAAGAAGATGAGGAGGAGGAAGAGCTTCCCCCCAAGAGCGATACCTTTGTGAACGAAGCTTATGATGGGAAGGAGGTGAGCAGCTCCTGGGAAGGGCCCTGGTGGGGACCCTCCTGCCTCCTTAGGCCACGCTGAGGGCCCCTGCGTTGGCCAGCACTGGCGTGGTGCCCACTCTGAGGCTAGCTCTGCCCTCGTGCCAGGGGAGACCTGGGGATGCCAGGGTTCTGGCTGGTACAGGGCTGTCCCAGGGACCCCATGGCCAGAGCCCCTGTGCCCAGGTGTGGTGTGGGCCCGGGGAGGCCAGCTCAGCCCTGTCCCTGATGCACCTATCTGTTGTCTCTGCAGGAGCTGCCAGCCCCGCTGGGGAAGGGACCATCTCGCCCCTGAGACTGTATTTCCATAAAGGAACGTTGTGCAGCATTTCTGGTGCCATGGTGGTGTGTGTCCAGCCTGGGGAGGACAGGACTTACGGGTTGGCTTGCCCTTCCCACACCTCCAAGCTCCAGGAAACTTACAGTCCAGAGGAAAAAAAGTTTTAGGAGGTCTTTCAGGAAGTCTCCGGTCCCAGCATCTTCTCTGAGCAGCCCAGATCTGGTCCCCTGCTGCTGGGTGCATCCTGTACCATCCCTTAACCATGCAAAGGGTAGCTCCATTCATAGTCCCTCTACAGCAAGACTTAGCTTGCCAATTAGGGTGCTCTGGGCTTTGCTAAGGGTAGAAATCTGGCCCAATGGCTCCTGCAGGGGGAAGCCAGTGAAGGATACGATCAGTTGGTCAGGATCTGCCATCCAGGACATGAGTTTTTCTGGTGGGGGTGGGAGTCAGTTTGTCAGGCCTACCCTCATCTCTTGGTCGGGACCGATGGCCAGAGCTAGGAAAGGTCACATTGCTGCCCGGGAGGATGCTGTTCTGACCAACCTGGTGAGGTGACGGCAGCTTGGGCTGCGGCGTGTCCTCCTGCATGGAAGGGACAGTGCTGCTTTAGCAGTGAAGGGAGTCCCCAGCCCCCTGCAGCCAGGGTGACAGCCCCCCGAAGAAGCTTCCTTTCATCAGTGGAAACTCCTAGCAGCTGGCCAAACTCCAGCTCTGGTTCACTGCTATGTCCCAGGGAGGTGCTGTTTCCTTGGGAAAGGCTGTGTTGAGCTGTCTGCCAGCCCTGGAGCTCCTGGGAAGCAGTGGGGGTCCTGGCGTCCACAACAGCAACCCCCCCCCCCGCCCCCCCATTAAAAGCCGATACAGGATGGGAGCCAGCTCGGCTCTGCTCTTGTCCTGTTACACAGAGTCTTTATAGCATGGCTCTGCTCTTTAGGTGTCCCTTACAAACCAGTGAGACCAGTTTTACTGCCTCGCAGGGGGAAGTTTATGTTATTTTTCTCTGTCCTCTCTTGCTCCCTGAAACGGTTGTGCTCGAGGAAGGAGAAACCTCCTGAGCTGATTGTGACCATGGAGGGAAAAGTCCTTTAGGAAGCTGCTACGAACCCCCCCCTGTCCCCTTGCAGACCATTTTCCCCCGCTTCAGGTGGAGTGTGGGGAGCTTGGTTGGCCATGCCCACCGCTCCCAGTCCAGCCCAGCTGGCAGAAAGCCCATGACCACCCTCCCTGCAGCACAAACCCGTTCCTCTTCATTTATTTCGGTATGCACACAGCCTGGAGTTGAGCAGAGGTGTGCAGAAGGTGCTCCACTCCCCTCTTCCCGGCCTTGAGAGCCGTGCGGCGCTAACCTTTGCTCTGCTCACGTGGGGAACGCCAGCGCTGCCTTCACCCAAGCTGATGGGCCATGCACAGAGCTGTGCAGGGGGAAGTGGCGGGCAGGCTGGAGCCAGCGCTGGTCCTAACCCCAGCCCAACTTCGGTGCAGTCACAGAGCCTGGAGCATGGCGCGCTTGCGAGGAGGCTGTAGACATGCAAGCTGGGTCCCTGGGCTGTTTCCAGTCTGCTCTGAGGTGCCCTTAGCAAAGGCTATGGCCCGGAAAGGTAGGAGCCCACGCTGCTCTTGGTGCCGGCGGGCAGATCAGGGCCTGTTGCTGCCCGCCGCACCGGGGCTAAAGGTCGGAGTCGCAAGGCAGGGTGCTCCTCCATCCCCGTCCGTCTCGCTCATCCCGCAGCACATCCGCAGGGTTGTGGTAGGCCCTGGCGGTGGTGCGGCTCCCGGGCGCTGGTGTGGGGCTGGGAGGTGACTTGAGGGCCCGGCGCTCCTGGCAGCAGCGGTGGAAGCTGAGGGCCAGGGCCAGCCCGCCCAGGATCTCCAGGCAGCTGCCCAGGTAGCTCAGCACCAAGCTGTAGCCCACGGCCAGCGTGCTGCTGGCCGGCGCGGGCAGCGCCCACAGCTTGTGGGTGTACCAGGAGACGGATATGAGGCTCAGCAGCCCGGAGAGGAGTAGCACGAGCCCCGCCGCCCCGGCGAGCGTGTGCCGCGGCTCCTCCTGCCAGCAGCGCACGCCCAGGGCGGCCACCACCAAGCCCAGGAGGGTGACCACCAGCGAGGCGGGCATCAGTCCCCTGGCCACCCGCACGGGCATCTGCTCGAAGTAGCCCAGCTCGTCAGCCTGCCCGCAGAGGCGCAAGTGGCTGCTCTGCCGCTCGCTGCACACGTCCCAGATGCCCTGCTCCAGCACCAGGTCGGTGGGCTGGTCGGGGATGCGGCTCACCTGCCTCCATTTGGGCGTCAGCGTGCCCGTGAGCGTCAGCAGCAGCCCGCAGGGGCACAGCACCAGCCCCACGATCATTGCCGCCGGCGTCCTCATGCCCAGGAGGCGGGCGAAGCGGCTACGGTGCAGGTTTCCAGAGCCTGCTCGCTGCGGACAGGCAGGTCTGTGCGGGAAGCACGGGGAGGGGGGTCACTGCCGGTGCCCGTTGCCCAGGGAAGAAGGGATGGTGCTGGTGCCCTGGGGCTGCTCGGAGCCGGTAGCGGTACCCCCTGGAGATGCATCTGGTGAAGGCGAGCAGGTGCGCGGAGCAGGCGACGGGGCCCCCGGCTTGCTGCGGCCGGGGTTGCGGGGAGGTGCCCGGCAGCAGGAGGAAGTGCAGGTGGGGAGGAGCCCAGCGCGGGCTGGGCTGGCACCCAGCAGCCGGCCGCTGGCGGTGGCAGCACCCCCGTGCAGCAGGGCCAGACCCAAGGGCATGTGGGAGCCACCAGAGCTTTGGTCCCCCCTGTCCCCTTGTGGGGTCCTGGGGGCAGTCAGCAACCCCAGGGCTGCAGCTGGTCCTGGGACCTCTCAGCGTCACCCCGGGGGCCTGCCCGTGCTCTCTCCCGTCTCCTCCCTGCTGGGAAAACATTATTTAATTTAAATGTATTATTTAACACATTGAACTTCAAATTAATACACTTGATTACATCTGAATACGTTAATACATTTGAACTTAAAATAAATTCCAATTTAATTTAATCAACTTTGGTTGAATTAATTTATGACAATCATTAATTAAAATGAAATGCTGGCAGCACTCAAAGTGGTGAGGTGCCTGAGGGCCTCCCCAGGCCCAGGGGACCTTCCCAGCCCTTTGTCCTTCACTTCCTCACTCGCTATCCCAGCCAGGATTTCCCCAAGCTTCAGAGACATAACTGAGCTCAGCCCCTTCCCAGGCTACATTCGGAAGTCACCCATGGGTGCAGCAGCCCAGCTCTCAGCGGGAAAAGGTCCTGGGATGTCCACAGAGAGAGATGTGACTAAGTCATCACATTTTGAGATCCCTTATGTGGGGTTTTTTTGGCCTGTGAAAGCACCAACCTTGGACCTCTCCAAATTTCCCTGAATTTCTGCCAGTCGTGCTGAGCCCAAAAGAGGGCAGCATCCTCTGCAGGTTAGTCCAGGATGATTAATGCAAGCCACGCAGCATCCGTGCACTGGTGGCTGTGTGGCCTCAGCTACATCAAGGGCTAGGTGGATGCGTGCTGGACCAGCTGCTCTTCAATGCCTTTCCCAATTCCTCTGTCTTACAGCTGTTCCCCAAGAGCTTCAGGAGCCTATTGGCTTTGTGGGTGCCAAATCACTCCGGCATTCTTTTAAGAAACTAAGCCAGGAGTTGCTGTTTCCTTTTCCGTGGCCTTAACTTGCTTAACTTACACCCTGTGCCAGATGCTGACCCCGTGTCATCCATCACTGCCTTTGGAGCCGCTAGTGTGGCCAGATGCCACCTGCCTGACTCATTACCCTGCAAGGCTGCCTTCTGCCCCATGACCCTCTCCTGATGGGAGCAGGCACCGAAACAGGGAAGAGCCTCAAATCTTCTAATCATGACTTTTGCAGGAGGCTGGTTTTCTCCTTCCTCTCGGACATGGGGTGTAAGTTGGCCTTGAGAAGGTGATCTCCCTCTGCAGGAGCTGGAGGTGAAGAGAAAGGGCTGGTAGCCAGCTGGGTGGCAGTGAGCCCAAGCACCATACGTGAGGGCCGGTCAGTGCTGTATCTCTCCCTGCAGCCTCTTTCCAGCCTGGGGTGGTTTCCAGCTCCTCTCATCTGCTCCTCCAGAGATGCTCTGCACCTCTTCCCCTTAGCCCAGCAGCCTGGGTTTGGCGGGTGGGCATGGCTTGGCTCCCCTGCCTGGGGAGGATGAGCAGATGTCGGGTGCTGGGAGCTCTGCAATGAAGCACCGACATCAGGTTCAACAACCTGGGCCTTTCTGGTTTATAAATAACGACAGGAGGGTGTTCCTCCCCTTTGGCCTGGTGCCCAGGCTCCTTATTGCAGGGCAACAATAAGCAGATTAGGTGATTTGGCCCCGACGCTTGATGACCTGCTCTGACTAAGCTCAGGGAAGGAAATAGGATTAACAGAGCTGTTTCCCGATGCCACGAAGTTGTAGATTGTTCATTTCTTCCCTTTTACTTTTTAATGAGTCGGTGTGAAAAGCAATTCAAAGCAGAGCCTGGCCCTTTCCAAGCTCTGGGGAAGCATTTAAAGCCATCTGGTCTTAGAGATAACGTGAGCCGACTGGAACTGCCTTCCTTCCCACATTTCCCTGGCTGCTGGGTGGGGAGAGCTACCTTACTTGGTATTTCCTACTTCTCCAGGGCTGTGACTTAGTTTTTCCTACCTTGGCAAAGCCATCTCTTTAAGAAAGTAATGGAAACTTTATCCAGGCATGTTCTGGTTGGCATGCTTACCTCTTTCCTTCAATCCTATTTTTTAAATTGGAGCAGGAAGAGGCCTTGACCGAAGAGGAACTAGAAAAGATCCAGGCCAGGATGGTCAGAGCACAGAACTGATTCCTGGGAGGGCGGAAATCCATGATGGACTATTAAGTGTGGGGTTGCTAACTTCCAGTCTCAGATATCACCACATTGTTGGAGGCTGGGAACACATTTGGGGCAGTATTGCTATGTGTTTGGCATCTCTGGGTGTCTGCCTCTGGCTGCTGGTGGCAAGACTCCAGACTGGACAGGTACTAAATCCTATCAGTGGCTCTTAGATAACATCCTTATCACACCAACTGGGCCTTGCCTGATACTCCAGGAATGGCCACAGCTGGAGAAAACATACACGCAACAGTCCCCAAAGCTTTCTCTGTGATCCTTGGTGGGATCTGGACTCCCAGGGCCAGCTGGGCTTTTAAACCATGTCTCTGCAGGGGAGAAGAACCTCTTTGCACTAAGGCAGCCCTGCCCCTAAACTTCCCATCACTGGGTGGATGAGGTAGGTGGTTAGTGGTCCTCAGCTCATTCCTCCCGCTGAGTCCACAGCACGAGAATCAGAGGGGCCTGACCTTGCGAGGGGGCTGCTTGCTCCCCCTTCCCCTTGGGGCCCATCTCCTTCAGCAGCGGCAGGACCTCTAGGCATCCTGTTTGCCGTGCTGGGAGCAGCTGGGGCCAGGGTTGTTTAGCCGGATCCTGCAGCTGGCAATTCCTGTTTACATCCCGCTGACCCTGGGGATCTGCCTGCGTCACACATAACGAGATAGCGGGGCTCTGCAAGGCTGGAGGGAGAGCTGGAGCCAGCTCAGCGCCCGTCCCGCGCGGGCTGCATCCCCCCCGCGTGATGCCGGTTGTATTGTTCCCGAGCCACCTGAGCGCTGCTTGGGTTCAGAGTGGCCTTGGCCCGTGGCTGAATGCTTAGCCACGTGACAGCTGGGTCTGTGGATGTGGCAAATGGCAGCTCGTGCTCGGCGCTTTCCTGGGCTGCCTTATGCCTGGCAGGTGCCCGGTGGGCACAGCGCTTGCTCCTGGCCATTCATCTTTCTCTCTCTCTCTCTCTCTCAGAGAATTTGAAAGGGCTTCGCAGAGGCTGGCAACTCCTTGTGACCTTCCTGCTTTAAGAAGCAGGACCAGCTGGGAACAGCAGCTCGGTCCCCTTGGGGATGACGTTTTTTACTTCAGCCTGACTCCTTGGATGGGACTCCTGGCCATCTTTGGATTTACCTCTTTGCTAAAACCCTGAATCTCTGCAGGCCAGGAATAAAACAGGATGGCTCAAACAGCACATGCTTGGTTGTTCAGCTTGAGGCCTCATTTTCTAACCTTCTCTGCAGTCTCCATCTTACAGAGAAGTCTCCTTAGATAGGTGTCTAGGTTGAAGGACTTGTCAGCTCCCTTTTTCTGCTTTTCTTCTAGGATTTTGAGCAGGAGAGCTCCTAGGAGTGTAAAGCAAGGGTTTCTGATCATCTTCTCCTTGCTTTGGAGCCATGGTCCGGGCAGCATGCGGATGTAACCAGGACACGCTCCGCATTGTGTGAACAGCTGCAGTTGCAATCAGCTTCTCTCGGCCTGGCTGCCAACTTCCTCTCCAGGCACACTGTTGCCTTTGTGCTTGCTGGGTGCTGGGATGCTGAAGACCAGCCCCTAGGCAACACAAGGCCCCCAGTCCCTCCTCACCAGCTGAGCATGGAACAGGTGACCGTGTGTCCTCCCCAGAGCTCAGGCAACGGGATTGATGCTTTGCACGCAGACCCGTGTCCTGGCTCACCAGCCTCTGGGCCTTGACTTCTGCAAGCAGGCTTATTAGCCCTTCATTTACCCATTGATCTGCCACCCTCGAGACTGACAGTGGTGGTGATGGCAGCCCTGAGGCTGCCTATCGTAGGGGTTATCAGAGACGAAGGGCCATATCAGGTGTGCGAGGGCTTGCAAGCCCTGTGCAGGTGGATCTCCCTGCAGGGCTGTCACCCAGCTGTGGCTTATCATGCTCAAGGCCACAGCCCACTGGCGTCCTGGCTGTTCCCCTTGCTCAAAGTTTGGCATCATGGCACCACATACACCCACACAATTTGAGGGCAGCATCCTGTAATGCCTGCAGGGAGCAGTAAATTTATCAGCAAATGCCGAGTTTCCTGCTCCTTTTCTGCCGTGCAGCTGTGACTCAGAGAAATATTCAAGCTAGATCATGGGAATGAGTTGCTGAAAGTGTTATTAGGTGCCCTCCAGGTATTCACTCATCTGTTAAACTCTTTCACTTCCAAACTGCTGCATTCAAACTTGCCAGATTGTTCAGTGCCTCTTATGAGTTTTTGCTTTCAGTTCAGAGAATGATATAAAAAGCATTTTTGCAGCTATTTCTATTTGTGTCCAACCCGGTCCTGAAGTGGTTGAGAGTGGTTTGGACATGAAGCTCATGTGCTGGGTTTTGGAGATGCCTAATGTGCTGCTGGATTCGGTAGCCCTTTTCAGTCATGCAGAAAACAGTGGTTAGACCCATGTCTGGCTGTGGAAATCACAGGTTGTCCAGCTCCTGCGACAGGGATCTTGGAAGCTAAAGGCAATGCCAATGCATATCGGTGCTGAGCTTGTTGCAGCTTGTAAGGCAAAAACAACACTTGGTGTCGCGGTTCATCTAGTTACTGCAAATGTGACTCACCTGCACGTACTTTGCTCTGTCCTTGGGTGAAAGGTCTAAATCCAAAGCTCAGCTGGCTTGTGACTGTGCCTTTACATATTTTCTAGGAGTCTGGGCAGCTCTCTGTGGGTCACAGCTCTGGACGTATGGCTAAGGCTGTAGGAGAAAAGACCTGCTTAAACCTTTCCTCATGAGAAACCTCTGGGAGGGAGACAGCTTTGCCCCATGCCCATTCTAGTGAGTGAGAAACAGCCATACAGCTAGTTTATGGGAGTTTTATTTTGAGATTGGATGGGATTAGCACATGGGTGGGATGGAACCTCTGTCTTGACTATAGGAAATCCCCACACCATGTTTGCAAACTCCATGGATGTTTTGACCTGGAAGAATAGTTGCATCTCGCTCTCACATTACTTGCAGGTCAGCAGACAGCCCAATTTTGGACTTGGAGAGCAGAGGCTTTCTCCGCGGGAGGATCCTGCCCCCTTTGAAAGAAAACACAGGACTCTTCCAAGTTAGTCAGAGAAACCATTCAAATGAAAGGAAAATATTTTTTTTCTTGGCAAGGTGTCAGCCCCATGCAATATGGCACATCTTCAATGAGCTATTTTGATACCATCAATACATACTTTCTAGGTAGTCAGCACTCCGGTGGAGACAAAACTAATGGGTTTTGACATGGAAATGTCAGTGAAATCACCAACCACAGAGCATGTGAAGCACAGGTACAAGCAAAGCAGAGTTTGGCCTGGGGACCCCATACCTCAGGCTCTCTGCTGCACTGCAGCTGTCCAGCACTTTGGCATGAGCACCTCTCCCAGATGCTGGATGAGACCGTGACAGTGGTAGTGTGGTGACACTCCTCATCCCCCACATTCCTCGTTGGCTCCCTGTACAAATGAACTCTGCTATGTGGCCTGTGTCCCAGCTCACGTCCCACTCCATGAGCGTAGAGTATCCAGTAATTCAGGCCCCAAAGTCTCCTCTTCCTGCTCTCTGCTGTCCCAGAAGGGAGAGACCACCCCTGAGAAATCCTGGCATGGGGCAGGGGACATGGCAGCCTTTAGCGTAACTGGGACAGGGGTCATCTAAAGCTTGGGGGTCTTGACATAAGGCTAAGAAATACCCAAAGAAGCAGCTGTTTTTCCTCCCCAGGAGGAGGTGAAGCCCTGGGACAGATCCCCAGAGAGGTGGTTATGTCTCCATCCTGAGGGGTTTCCAAGCTTCAGCTTGAAAAAGCCATCAGCCGTTCTGACAGCGTTGGCGATTGTCTGGCCCGAGCAGCAGGTCGGATGGGAGACCCTAGATGCCCCGTCCAGCCAACAGTGCTATGGCAAGTTATGGTGCGTATGGGAGCCCTTCAGGGAAAGGAAAGAGTGCAACAGTGCTTCAAGTACACTGGACAGGCAAGGAATGGAGAGCATCACCAGCATGGCCATTTTGCCCTCCCGCAGTGCTGCCAGTCTGACATGCATAGTGTGTGATGCTGCTCTGTGGGTTTTTTTTTTGTTTTTGTTTTTTTTTTTTTTGCCATGGCATTTGTATCAAACCCCGGCACTTCAAACATCACCCATAAAAGAAAATCATGTCAACCCACAACTGCTGTAAGTGGGCTGAAATTCAAGCAAAGCAGGAGCCCTAGGCAGAGGGCAGCAAGCCAGCTCCCAATTCAGGGAGCATCCAGAGTGCTCCATGAGTGGCCATAGGGCCAGGGTGTCACGTGGGTCTACGGGTGGATGCCTACACACTGTGCTTCCTCGGGTGGAAAAGCAGAGCGCCTGTGCATTGCACACTGCCATTAGCTCTCCAGGGCAGTAAAACTAAAGGTCACTGAGCACCTTGGCAGGGTTTCTAAGAGTGGCAGGCTCTTTCTGGGGGTAGTGGAGCCAGTGATTTCCTGTGCTTTGCAGGGGTGAAATTCAAGCAGAAGAACCACTTACGACAACCAGCACTATAGCAATGTGCCGTAGGCTACGGGACATCAGATACAAAGCCAGGGGCAGTTAACAGGACAGAAGATCAGGGAGACATTGCTCCAAGCCAAACGTTTTGGAATGTGGATGCTTGCCAGCAAGGAAACAGCGGAGGAAATGAGACGTCCTGGAGAAACAGCTACTTCAGAGGAGTGTCAAGTGCAAGCACCAAGAGAAAGCATTTTAAAACTACATGTCACACCTGGTGCGCTTCTCTAGACAATAGCAATAAATTACCCATGCTCATCAAAGCTTTATCACGAGGAAGGCAGGGAAAATTGCCAAGCACGTTGGAAGGGCAGACTGGAGGCGGGGTGGGGTGGGGGTGGGGATGGGGATGGGGATGTGTCTGTGGGAAGATAAAGGTCGGCATCACTATGCACAGCTGCCGAGGCATCCACCATGAATTACCAGAGCCGTTGTACAGATTAAAGCCCTGGAAATTGTTAGGCAACGGCTGGAGACCAGAGAGCAAAGAAGCCAAATGGCCTGATGGTCTTTGAGGAGGCTGGGCTGGAGCAATATCCTATTCCCCCCCAGCCCGCCAACACAGGGTGACAGGTCAGATCCTTGGGGCCTTGGGGACTGGGGAGCCCCTGTGCGTGCTGGGCATGCTGCGCCTCAGCATCTCCGTGAATGGAGGTGGCAGGGCACGGGCACCAGAGGGCCTTGGGGACGGAGCGAGAGGTTGAGCACCACCCCTGCCTGTGCCAGCTGCTCGGGCAGGAAAGATTAAGCAGCAGCAGCAGCGCACCCCCCCCGCCCTTTTCTTTTTAAAGAAGACTCTTTTGGGGATGGGAACAGAGTTTCAAATATCCTTAAAGCAAGTGATGAGTATCATTCTGTGCCATCAGAGGAAGGCTTGCTCCCTGTCTGCTCCCCGGTCTAATTTGTGGCCTGTTTCATCCCACATCCCCTCTCCTCGGACTGGATTGATCCTATTGCATAGCACTTTACACCTGACTTGACTGAATTTCATCTGACTGATGTCGAACCCTTTTTCTGTCAGGTCTTTAAGGTCACTTTGAATTCTAATTTTTCTTTCTGTCATTCCTCTGGTCTCGTCTTCAATGTTAGCTGCAGTGTTTCTAAGGCAGCATGCCTTCTAGCCTGCAATATGAAAATTTTGGATAATACCGAAGCCAGGACCTTTTTCCTGCTGATCTTTTCTGTATATGTTCCCCTAGTCTGACCCCAAGCCAGCGATACCTCTCCACACAGGATTGGGGTGCTATTTTTGCACCAATTTTGCATCCATCTTTCATCTGGTCAGAATTTCTCTTTCTGTTGGGAAGTCTGGATGGGATAACACAAGGAGGTCAAAATTTGTCACACCTGCTGCTCCCCCTTTATCTGCCAGATCTTTGAAAAGGAAATTAAGCTCATTTGGCATAAAGTAGCTGTTGAGAAATCCCTGTTGGCCATTTCTTAGTCTTCATAATGAGCCCCTAGGTGTCTCTGGATTAATCCTTTGTACAGGTTAATTTTCTAGGCACTGAATTACGGATCCATAACTTGCTTTTAACCCTTTTAAATGGGACATTACACCAGCTCCTTGGTTCTGTTCCAGCCCTGCAGCAGTTCTTGGAGAGCTCGGGAACCCGAGATGGCTCCTCCTCTGACAACGGGTGTTGCTAGCTCACACACATTTCACCTAGTGAAAAGTTCGTGAACCTCTTCTTTCACAATCCTGGCCCATTTCCCAACTCTTTTTCTGTTCGTCATCTGTAGGTGCTTGAGAGACAGACTGCAAAGTCTCAGCTAGTTATCTGGTTATCTTGGTGGTTTGTGGATGGTAATTGATCCCTTTGGGCGAGTGATTCACCGCTGGATTCGACTTTTGTGTGAAGGCTAAAGCCATGAAAGGTCTCAAAGTCTGCAGTTTCTTCCATCACTTCCCTCAAATGAGTGATAGTGATGGTGTCGCCTGCCCCTTAGTCTTTCCTCTTTACCTCCTATAGTTGCCTCTCATGTCCATCACTAGCTTTTCACCATACAAGCTGTCCTCCCATTGGGAAGCAATCATTGGCAAGGCAGACACGTGGCACAGAGCTAGCCAGTTCAGTCTAAGACCACCTGAAAACATCTGAGCTTTGCTAATTCCCAGATCCTTCCTCTGCTCTTCTCTTTTCCTCACCTCCATTTATAAAGTCCCCTTTGAAGGAATTGCGCCTGCAGCACTGAGAACTTTGAACTGTACGGTAGGAAAAACTTCTCTCCCAGAGGGAGATGCAGCCCTGGGGCAAGTCCCCAGAGCAGTGGGGGCTCACCATCCCTGTGAGTTTCCAAGTCTCATCTAGACAAAACGATGGCTGCCCTGAGTCAGTGTTGGTGATAGTCCTGCTCGGAGTGGGAGGCTGGACTAGAGACCATGGAGGTCCTTTCCAGCCAATGCTGCTGTAGGTCAGCAAAAGAAAATATTCAAGATATGCCAAAACTGGGTTATTCCCCTGTATCAGGAACACAACTCCATTGCACTTGGACACAACAGGTCCAAATGTCCTTTGCCTTTCTTTTTTCCCTGCCAGGTGTTGGCCCCTTGTTATATGGCCCCATATTGCCCGTACATACCACGGAAATGCAGTGCATGCAGAACAGCTGACCTCGCATTCCTCCCTCAGGCCTGTCGCTGCATTAGAAATAGCCTCACTGAAATGTCTGAACTTGCAGCTTCATTGCTGAGTTCCCCAACTGCCAGGATTTGGGATTTAATAGCTGGCACTGAGAATGCTTGCATCCTTTCCCATGGCAAACACTAGTTGTACCTGGGGTGTTGTTGCCTGTTGTGTTTTTTGCCATCTTTGCTGCCACAGCAGTAATCAGAATGAGGTATAACTGCAAAGTTTGTCTTAGGACATATGCAAGGCCACTGAGCTATTTTGCAAAGTCCTTTGAGTTTTCTGCTCCTTTTCCTTCCATGACAAATGCCTGATCTCTGGTTTTAAGTGGGAAGCTAATGGTTATGTAGCTATGGGCTGGCACTGAGTTCCTTGCTCCTCCTTTCATCCTCTTGCCATTTATCTGACCTCCCCAAAGTAACCTGTGGGTCCTTGAGACCCCTAACATCATGTTGAATACTCTTGGCAGTTGTAGAGGAGAGGAAATTGTTGTAGATTAGGTGCCCGGTGGAGAAACCAGGGTCAAAGAATCTGGAGATGTGTCTTGGAGGCCTGCAGGAGATGGAGGAAAAGGCACTCCCATCTTTTGGAGGCACCCCGGACGATCTGGGCAGCACCAGCAAGACCTTACCTCTTGCTGCCTGGTACAGAAGGCTCACTTTCGGGCATGCTTTTGGAGGGCAGGCAGGAAGTGCTGCATACAGATGGCTCAGGCTGGCTCTTGCAGACTTTCACCCAGAGGCCTGCCTTTGAGGGATGGAGCAAGGATATTGCTCCCAAGGCATGCTCCCAAGGCACAACCCCAAATCTGGCAGCAAAGATGACACAGATTTTCCAGGATGTTCACCAAAGACCTTGGGAAACAGTGGTGGTTTATACCTTGGCCCCTGAATAAACATTTGCATGTCTTTGCTAACTGCTGCTGATATTCTTCCCCCACCCCTGATTCAACCAGACATACCTTTGTTTTTGCATGCCAGCAATGCCTCAGGAGCTGGGCAGTTATCAGAAGACAGTGAGTCACCTAAAACATCTGCTAAACACATTCTGTAGGAGCTCATCTTACTCAGAGGACAAATTCCCGCTCTTTTGGCTCCTCTGAAAATTTTCTACCCACAGAGTATGCAGCTGCTCTGGGACCCATTTTGGCCTGTCTCAATGAGGGATGCAGTCGCTGCAGTGCAACAGAGCTAGAAGACAAACCCAGCAGCTACAAACCAGGGCTTTTTCTTACATCCAGGAAGAGGCCTATATCCATTCCCAATACTTGTTTTTAAAGATAGTGATGGGCTTTTTATGGCAGAGGTTCCCTTTCAGTCCAGAGTTTGTCCAACACGTTCCTCAGTGGTCTGCAACCAGGTCTCCTTTGTGCAGTGGGAATGTAATATCTGTAACCTGAGAGCCTTTCAAACTTGGAAGCAGACCCATGATCTTTTGAAGAGTTGTCTCTAGACTTTTTCTATTTTTCACCACAGAAAATATTCCACCTTCTGTTTTCTCTAAGGAAAATCTCATCATAAAGATTAGGTTCTGTGCTGGTAGCTTGTGATATTGATGTGTTTTGGGGATGTTTTCTCATACAGTATTTGGGATGGAGCTGGGCAGCTCTGCGATCAAAGCACACTAATGGAGACAAAAGATCCCAGAGATTCTGTAAGAGGTGCAAGAGGGTGTTGGTAAACCCTGTTTCACTGTTTGGTAGTGTCAGACTAATCTCCCTGCCGCTTATGCTTAATTATTAATTTTTTTTGGAAGTGAGCAGCATGATTTGAAAGCAGCATGGAGGCATGGACTAGGTTACAGAGCAGATCTTTGCTAACAGACCTCTGAACCTTGCATAACACCAAACACAGAATTTCACTGGGTGACTTGTGTCTCCAGCCCAATAATGTGCCGAAGGGCCTTCCCCTGTGGGGCAGACCTTTCAGAAAGACATCCAGCTTGATGACAACTACAGTTGCAAAACTAAACAAGATCCAGTTCAGACCTGTGTGGTGACATTCCTGCTCTTTTTCTACCTTGGCTAGAGTCATTTCTATACTGCTCTGTAAATCATGACCCAATGATAAAATATCAGGGGGGACTGGGTTTGTTGGTGCCACTCTTGAGAGGCTTTAATCTTACTTTAGTAAAAACAACCCTTGGGGAGGGGGATTGCACAGAAACATGCAGCATATCCACCCCATCTCTCCATGTTTTTTTCTGCTACAGCTCTGCTCCAGTGGTGTCTGCCTGTTGCATGTTACGACCTGGCACTGGACCTCGGCATTTCAGTCTTTCTAGCAGTGATGGAACTCGTGTCTCCTGTTCTTGCTCTGTTTCAGGGTTGAGGGGTTTTTCGCCATGCTTTGTGTGGACCTTCTCTGCAGGCAATATCCACCACAGGACAGGCAGTATTGCACTCTGGTTGTAAACTGGTCTTCTCATCAGCATTATTTGGATGCCTGGTGCCTTGTCTCAGCCTTGCATGCTGTTTGTGCTGAGCTGCTGCTTTATTTAGGGTGTGAATACACCTCACACACACACACAGCACTAACAGCCCTGTGCTGTGCCTGGGAAGAAGAAAAAGGAGATTACTGAGGTACAGTATGAGAAAGGTCAATAAAACCATGTATGCTAGAGAGGGACCGAGTGTGCATGGCCTTCACAGCACAAGACCTAGGAGGTATTGAATAGAGCTAGCGGGTGCCAGGTTCAAAACAAGCCAGAAGAGATGGTTTTTCACCCAGCCCAGCACCGAGCTGCAGAATTGCATACTGCAGGATATTGCAGAGGGTGAAAATTTACATGCACTCCAGGGGACGCTAGAAATGTTCATGAAAGAGGGATCTGGAAATATTAAATCCAAAGACACCAACTTTGGCCCAAGAAGCCCTGCAAGCTGCTGAAGGCCAGGAGGCTATATCGGTGCAGACAAACTGTGCATGTTGTCTGTCATCCATCACACCCTCTGCACCAGAAAGCTGGTAGATGTTATGGACCATAGGTCCTAAATGGCTTTTGGGAGGTGCATCCTTCAGCTAGACATGACTAAAACGTCCAGCTAGTCTGCTCTGTCCCCCATTTGCTTAAAGGCTCTCCAGAAGCATCAACTGACTCTGCATGGCTGGATCCAGGGCACATGTGGGTCCCCACTGCGAGGGGCCAGAGCTGCAGAAGAGGGCTTTAAAATGTAAAGGGAACGAGCACATGGAAACGCTGATGTTTCCTCACAGGCATGCCTAGGCTCACGGGTGTGTCTGCCTAGACACAAGGCATGCCTGTTAGCTAATTGTGTTTTGCTGTTTTCTTAGATTGCACTGAAGACATAATTTGCATTCAATTGCCTCCACTCTCCTGTGAGGCACTGCAGGCTGCAAACTTTTAGGAGTAATGGCCACTGAGTAAGCAAATAGGTCACCCTGGCACCTTTCTGGAACTGGGAGAACACACACTGGACATAAGAAGCTTCTTCTTTAGCCTGGGCGCTTTGCCAATCTGTTTCTAGAGGTGGTATGACCCTGCTGGAGGCTGAGGGGCCCTTGAGAGTACCCTCATTCAGAAAATGTCCTAGGAGGGATGTGTGCCAGTTCTCTTGTGGTTACAGCTTGCTCTGAAATCTACCGGTCTTCCCCAAACTAAGCCCCCTTTGGGGATTTTGCAGGCTGGGGGGGCAGCAGTTCTGGGGTGTTACCTGTACCCGCTGCTTCCTGATAGCTTAGTCCTTGACAGCCATGCCACGTGCTTCAGACGGTCTTCTCTGAATAACTGCAAATGCTCCAGACGTATTGGCACAGATGTTAGTTCTGATAAGTGAAGATCTATGTTTTTTGCAGTGAAACTTGATGTTAAATGTAGCCCTGGGAAGGGGAACAGTCTCTTTCAGAGTGAGAAGAGACCCTGTGGTCGATACTAGGTTGGTCCCTCTCCATAGGTAGCTCCAGAGCCCAAACGGCCTTTAAAAATTGCACCACCCTAATGTCAACTTGGGGCTCAGGTGGTCACATTCCCTTCAACCCCGTGCAGGTCTGTGTGCTTTGGAGTCCTTGCAGGCTTGTCCCTGCAGGGCAGTAGAGGTGAGCTACCCCGAGCCCCCTCAGACATCCCCTCTGTGGAAGCTGGGGCTGACCTGCCCCAGCGTGGGGAGACTCTTTCCTGTCTCCATGTCGTGGCTGGTGTGAGCCCAGTCCTGTACTGCCCAGGGCTCAGACTGGCTTTTGCCCACTGTACTCACATGTACCCTTTCTCCCCATTGCTTGAGTCAGGCTACCCTGTGCGGGGGGGTGGGGATTTGGATCTTGCCCCCATACCAGCCCCTTGAGCTGTCGCTGCTCATGGAGGAGTGAATATCTACATGGGGAAGAGGGGGTGGTGGTGTGATTTACTTTTAAACTTTCCAGAGAGGCATTCCTGCCTTTCAAAGTCCTATTTGTGGTGGCCCAGGAGGCAAATTCCTTTTGCAGGTTGCATAATTTGCGGAGAAAATTCTGCAATGGTCCGGGGCGGTTTGCTGACTCACACCTACTCTACACTCCTCTTAGCGGCTCTGTCCTCCCTTGCCTGATGGAGCAGGACATGCGGCGTTTAAGACTGCACCTATCCAAAGTCCTTCTTACAGCCTTAGGGTGACATGCACTGCCTGGGCTGCCTTGGCAGGTAAAAGGGGACGGACGTCCCCCTTTCTGCCCATGCTGTTTCACACCATTGTCATCTCCCAGCCCCAGTTTCTGGGACACTGATTTTTGTCTCTCTCTTGTTTACCCACCCTGGCCACAGAGGAGTCCTTGGGTGCTATCAGCATCTGTTTGGGCTAACCCAAGTGCTTTGCCTTATTTTTCATACTTTCCCTATCAATGTACATATCCTTGGGTATGGGGAACGCGCTCCCCGCCCTTTCCAGCTCTTGAAATCATAGCTGGGGGTGCACCCTTGTTCCCAGGGCTAACGGCATGCAATATAACCGGGTGGCTGGAAACCTCTTCCCCGTGGGAGCCTGAGGAGATGGGGCACAGGCTACAGGTACCCCATGGGTACCAAACCGCATGGTCCAGGTCATGTGCAGCTCCGGTCCTCCCAGGCCCTTCCACGTGGCCCGCTGGACCAAGCTGCACCAGGGAGAGGGGCGAGAGCCAGTGTGTTTCTCCACTCATTCTTGTCCTCCGAGGGAACCGTGTTTGAAGGTTTGCTGTCTTCCCCGAGTCATGGCAAAATCAATCCCAAATATTCTCTTTGAAGCTCTTCACGTGGTGCTGAAGTGCTCTCGCCTTCAAAGCGGCTGCTGGAGACAGACAGGCTGCTTAAAAGACACTCGAGCGCTCTCACATCATGTTCAGGCTGTATTAAAATTTTACCTGGCTGTTTTGCACCTCAGATGAATTACAGTCGCTACTGAAAAGCATCTTGGGGCGGGGGGGAAGGGGGGGGCACGTGTGCAAGGAAGGGCTTTTGAAAGAGATTATTAATGCACGGAGACATCTTGGTGTCAAAGAGAGGCCCTGAATGGCAGCTCTTTGCTGTTTGCCTCCGCGCTCATTAAAAGTGAAGCATAGAGCTGCCGAAGAGGCGAGCAGAGCACAGGGAGGACATGGCTGCTGCCCAGCCAGGGATGAGCCCAGGGAGATGGGTGCTGGCTGTCTCCGAGAGGCAGTTTCAGGTTACGGGTTTAATGCCTGTCTCCCTTTGGGAGGCTGCAAGGCAGCGGCAAGTCGTTTCTTGACGCACAAATAATTAAAAAGAGGGCGTGGGGGGAAGATGAAGAAAGCAAACACCTCCGTGGGCTCTGGATGCGGCCGCCTCTGCAGCTGCTCACCCAAGGCACCTCTTGTGGAGAGAGTTTCACCCAGGGAAAATTGCGCCAGGGGCGTCAGGCTCCTTGGGGGATCCAGTTTGGAAGCATGCGTGAGATTTGCCCTCAGTAGCTAGATATAATGAAACTTTACTCCCTCTTTTGAAGGAAGGGCCAACGTCCGGGCGTGGAATGGGTCTTTTGGGTGTTATATGAGGGGTTACAGCCCCCTTTTGGCTGGTACCCGGGGTTTCCATTTCATGGTGGAGAGAGAGGGCTATGAGGGGAGGCAAAGGGGCAGGGACGCCCTCATTCTCCTGCTAGTGGCATCCTTGGGCAAAAGCAGAAGTTGTCACGTGATGTCTGCTTGCATAGGGGGAGAGGCCAGCTCTCCACTGCATCCATTTGCTCCAGGTTTGTCATCACCTTGTGAGTCCTGCAGACTCCTGTCGGGTCCCTCAGCCTTGTTTTCTGGAGACGGAGTGATTATTTTTACTTTTTTTGTCCGCGGGGCAGAGAAATGCACGATTTAGCCTTTTGTTCTGTCTGGAAAATTCATTGCCTCCCTGCATCACCCAAGTTTTGTTTGAAATAGGCTGTCTGAAGCCATCACCCTACCATCAGACTTGCCTAGTGATGCCTCTTGGACCAAGCAGAGAGGCCAGGCCAGGAACCGAGCGTCTGCAGGTCCCCCGCTGTGCCGGTGGGGTGGGAAGCATCCTCCTACCAGTTCCTTGGAGGTGGAGGTGGTGGTGAGGACTAAGCGGCTGGCCTGGCATGCAGCTCCCGTCTTGACCCTCGGGAGCTCCCTGTCCTTCTCCCTTTTGGCACACGTGCCAGGTGTCAGTGCAGGGGCTGCCTTTGCTGGACACAATCCAGCACAGCAGCTTGTTGAGGGGCGGGAGAAACCCTGGCATTGCTCCTGGAGGGGGAGGGTGCTTTTGTATCCCTGCTCGCTACCTATTTGCTCTAGAGCTAGCGAGCAGGGGGGGCACCAGGTGTGTTTTCTTCATAATGATTTTCCTCTTTTCTTAGACTGCACCACTGAGCCAAGCACCAAACCAAGGGCTCTCTGTATCCCTTGGGAGTAAAATGCCCCCAGATTGAGCCCATATTTCTTCCTCCTGAATCTGGAACATGCTGTTTGGGAGGGAAGGCACATACAGGCCATGTCTACCCTACTCTCACCCTCCCTGCCCTGGCTCATTCACCACAGCCATGCTCTTCAGCTTGTATTGCTGCCTGTCACCCTGCTGACACCATCAGAGAAAAACTCTGGTTTGCCTTGGCCAGAAAACTTTCCTTGCAAAGTAAAAAGCCAGTTCAGGGCTTTTCACTTGAAGAGAAAGAGAGAGAGAAGAATAGACTTGAAAGCAAATTCCCCCCCCTTTTTTTTTTTTACTATGGGTGAGAGCTTTTCCCACGCTCCATTGGAAGCAGCGCCAGGAGCAAACCTTCCCCGGTGCCTGTAAACAGCAAACTCCAGTGAGAAGCAAGGAAAAAGCCAGTCTTGTTGCACAGCTGCAGAAACCAGTGGCGTGCTTTCCTGCGGTGCCTCATGCCTGCGTGCCTGCTGCTTCTGCATTGATGGCTCTTCCAGATCCCTCTTGGCCGCACCATTGGGAGGCTAGCTGCATTTCCAGAGCCCGCTTGGAGCCCCGACAACATGGTGCTTTGTAAGGAGGCAGGTGGTGCTCGCTGCGGCCAGAAACGTTGCTCCAAAGCGCTGGAAGCTACTGCTTCACCGGTGATGTTCCTTGTTTGGCAGCCAGACTGGGAAGAGCCTGGCGGGTTTATATCCCAAGGTGGCACCCAGGGAGGTGCTTAACACTTGTCCGCGACATTCGCTTGGTGCTGGCCAGGGACCATTAGCTGGCTCTGTAGGACCTTTGCTTCCCCATCTGTGGAAGGCTGAGAAAACAAGTCTGGTGTGCTGTGTTTCCCGCACCAGTCGCCTTGTCTGCCCCAAGCCCCCTCGCCTACTAACCTTTGCCGCTCTGATTTCTGCCTCCTGCCTTTCAAAGAGAGCGAACATCTTGCCGTTGGCAGGCCTCGGCCCTGGCATCAGGAGCGACCTTTTCCAAAGCAGCCGGTCTCCGACAAGGCTATGCAAAACCCGTCCATGTATGGTAGAGCTGGCCCTTGTGGCTCACACCCCCGAAACCAGTTCAGCAGCTCTCTGAGTGGAGGAGGCCTGTTTCTGGCTGCGGCTGCCCAGCACATGAAAGGCCGCATACGTTTAAACGCCCCCGAAAGACAGACGAGAGAGTTGAGGGCAGCTTTTGAAGATGAGGAGCCAGCTGAGGTCAGGGGTTTTTTTTTAATTGATCAATGAGAAATTGGGTTTCTCGCTCCCCACTCTCCCTGCCCGGCCTTTGGACTCGCTTGTAGAAAGCTGTGCTGACAAGTGCCGTAGCCCGCGCGCACCCCTATCTGCTCCGGTGATCTGCCTTTGTTTGGCTGCCAGCTTTCTGCACCTGCGTGCAGGTATGCTCTCACTCTCCGCCATGGGGAGTCCCTCCCTCTCCCGGCCCGTGGGCAGCAAGGGAGTTTTGGCCAGGTCTGGGCAGCAAGGCAGTGCTTCCCCACAGCAGCAGCCAGGGGTGGCTACGAGCCATCGGTGGCCCGGCGATGTGCGGGTGGAGCACAAGCTGCCCTGCCCGCATCCCTCTGATGGCAGCGGGAATATGGGACTGCCCACATGTTTTCTTTGCTAATTGAGCACAAATTTTATTAGCTAATCCCACCTCTGAATCCCCCAGCTGTTCAAAGCTTAGCAAGAGCAACCACACACGCCAGCTGGGAGGCTGTGCCTGTGTCCTGTTGGGACAAGGATCAGCGAAACAAAGTGTGTGGGTTTCATTTCTTCTTACCGTATTTTTTTTTTTTTAGTAATGTATAGCCCACTGCCATCACCCTCTCTCCCATCCACAAGGAATGCGTGGCACAAGAAGAAAACATTGCCACCAGGCGAGGGGGGCAGACCTGGGAAGCCACCGGCCGAGGACGCGTGGAGTTAACGCCGGGTAGACCCCTGCTCTCACGCCCGTTTGGCATTGCCTTCCTTGCACCGCTGGCTGTGACGGGCCACTCGGGAGCTGCTGCCCTCTCCCCGAGGGACGCTGAGGGTGCCAGCGGGTTCTGCGGCACTGCCGCTGAGGTCCCCAGGGCAGCGGCTGGAAGCAGCTGAGGGCCTCGAGCTCTGTCGCACTCACTCTCCCCACCGCCTCGGGCTGTGTGTTGAACAGGCCACCGAGAGGACTGTTACCGCCGCTGTGACTCTGGCTGAGGACAGCGGGCGCTTGTCTGTGCGCACAATAGCACTTTCGCTTGGTGTCATGCGGTGATGGAGGAGAACTCGTGCTGGCCGGAGACCAAGAAGGCTGGATTTGATTCCAGGCGCTGACCGTGGCCAGCGTGGGCTGCAAGTATTCACCGACTACACAGGAAGGGAACTACAAACTGAGCAAACACGCTCAAGTGCATTCCCTTTCCAGGAGGCACCGTAGCAGCCCGGCCGCCGCTCTGGGCCAGTCCATCCTCTTCGGAGCCACTGTAAGGAAGAGATGAGATGATGCAGCTTTGCTTTTCAAAGACAGGCAGTGACTGAATCGGTAAAATCTCTTCTGTGTAATGCCCATTTGCTAGAGCTTTTTTAGCCTATTCTCCCACCCCGACTACCCCAAATGGGAGAGGAGGCCAGAGCAGCTGTGGCTGTCCCCAGCCCCGGCGTACAAAGCCCGCTTGTTGCCCGCACTGTCATACGTCCCCGCACCCCCTCCCCCTGCCCAGCCCAGCCACAACCGCTTCATCCCGCAAGCACAAACCGAGCATCCATCAAAAGGGCTATTATCCTGTGATTTCTTAACAGCCACTGTTGCTCTTTGGTATGGAGCACCGAGCTCCCCCTTTGACACAGTCCCCCAAGCCATGAAATAGCAGTGCCTGTCGCTGATCAGCATGCTGATTTGTGGCCTTTCTCTGCGGCGGCGGGGAGGTGGAGGCTGCTGCCTGTGCACGGGGTGGCACTGGTGATTTTGGCCCTCACCCTAGTCGTACAGGATAGACAGGTCCCCATCCCTGCAGGGACCTCCTGTAGGGATCAGGCTTTAGGCCTCCAGATGTTAGCAGGGAGGTAACTCCGGAGGAGGGTGGTTCAGAGACCACATTAGGGTTTAACTCTTTGTGGCTATGCTTTTAACCCACTCTTCCCAAGAACAAGGGGCTGGATTTTGAAATTTTTTTGGATTTGGGTATCCTGGTGTTGCTCTGAACAGCAGAGGCACCGAGGGCCCAGGTATATTCTCTCCCTATGGCAAGATGGGGTGGTGACAACCTCCACAAGACCGAGGGGAAGTCCTGGGGGGTGGGAGGCAGGTGCTGCTGGGAGAAGCCTGCACATCTGTTCTTCTGGTTTGCAGCTCCTGCAGGAAAGGGAGGGTTGGTGGAGAAATGCTGCAGGTGGGTTCGAAACAGGGCATGGCAAACAAGGTGACCAACATCTGGAGTGGGAAAAGTGTCTTGTGTGCATGGAGAAGCTAATTGCAGGGACATGCACATTGAACGAAGCAGCCTGTTGACTCCCAGGGAGTATTAACATCCCCCAGAGCCTCCTGATCCTTCACCCTTTACTCTTTTGTCAGGCAGGTGGTAGGTACTGTCACTGTTGCCCATCACTCTATCACAGGTGCATTTTTGCTGCTGGATGAGGCCAGGTGAACTAGTCGCAGCACAGGGTGCCATCTCATTTCCACTCAAGATACCTCACAGCTGATGCCATGGGTAAAGCCTGGAGTCCGGGAAGGGTGCCGGGGAACAAGCCCCAACACAATAAGACCCACGGCCAGGAGGAGATCTGTGTGCTGCAGGTGGAAATGGGGATTGGCACAATCACACCATACGGAGAATAAGTAATAAAAGGTGTTGGAGAGCCCTTTTTTGTTCTTTCTTTAAAAAACCCCACCTCCCTCTGCCCAGTTTGCTGGCCTCAAGCAGTGCTGAACCCATCCCCAGAGAGCTTTGCTGCTGTTGCCTGACCACATAGACATTCCCTCTCCATTTAGGCCTTTGTTTTCCTCGTCGTTTGGGGGGGTTTCTCTTATAGCTAGCTCTTTGAAAACCAGGTTTGGTGATGCCCTCACTTCTGCTGGTGAGGAACGGTGCCTGAAGTCCCTGTCAGCTGGAAGTGCCCGTAAGCCTCCAGGGCTTCTCCAAGTCACATGCCTTTTTGCTGAGCCAGCGTTCTGGAAAACAATACTTTGGGAGAAATATGTTTGGCTGGGGCATATTATCATGTCTTAGTGGGCTTTGTATAGTGATCTGCATTTGGCCAGGCTTTCTATCAGAAGCTTTCTTGGCCATTGGCCACTTAAATGAACAATGATGAATATCATATTGGAGCAGCTATGGGAGTTTCCACCTACCCCAAATTGTTCTGGACTAAAAGCTGTCCTTCTTGGTCTTAGGCTTAAAGAAAGGTTGTTTGGTTTGTTAGAATATGAGGCTATGTTATTTTCCACTCAAATCTTTGGACATAAAAAGGATGATTTTACTAGAAAAATAGATTTTTCTTTATCCTGTATCCCAAAGCCTCTGGCATTGGAAAGATTTTTCCACCTGGAATGAACATTTCAAGACAGTTCACCAATGCTGTAAACAGAGGGGTTTAGCAACATGGCCATTTTCCAGTGTAATTGGGGTTATTTGCACCAGGCGCATGACCCAGGAAATACCGAGACGTCTGCCCAGCAATTCGGCAGCCACGGCCACCCTGCTTCCAGGTGAGATGCTGATGGATAGTAACTGTTTGCTTTTCCTGGTCCTGCCAAAGAGGTTCCAGCTTTGCCGTAGCCACTCTCCCCACGACTGAGCACTCAGCAGGTCCATGGCCATCCCGGTGCGAGCCTAGGACAAAATTTAATTCCAGTTTTCCTTCTCTCAGGTTCCCCTGACTCATCCGATGGCCCCTCACAGAGAAGCCACATTGGGAAAACTGTAACGCCCAACAAGATGCTCTTTTTAAAGCTCCAGGTTTCAATTTCACGCATTTGAACATCGGGAAGTTTACCGTCCTCTGAAATTAAGCAGCCATAAAGACCTCAGCTGCAACCTCAGCTGTGATGGTTGAAACCAGCTTCTCTGACCCCAATCTTTTAAGACAGTGGAAATTTGGGCCATTCATTTTCCCTGCTCGCTTTCCCCTCACGTAGCTGAGACATTGCTCTGGGCTGCAAGAGAGATTTCTGTCATGATTAACGCATTTCTGAGAGCTAATTTACTCATTCGACTGGCTGCGCTGGCACCGGAATCCTGAATGCAAAAAAAAAAAAAAAGAAAAAAAAAGAAAAAAAAAGAAAAAAAGAAAAAAACGCAGTGAATCAATTATGAACGAATGAGTGGTTTGAGAGAGGACGTGGTAGATGTTAAGCAAATTTCTTGGCAGCAACAAGGAAAATTAGGCGACTGTGTTTTCCTGCGTTTCTGCTAAACGTGGGGTTTCTGCAGCGGCTGCCCAGAAAGAAGCGAGACGAGCAGCAGCGCGCCCTAACTGGGGGTTTTGCGAGGGGGGAGCTGGGGGAGCTGCGGGGTCGCCCCCAAGCTCCCGGGCGCCGGAGAATTTTCGGGTGGATCGGTTCCCGAGAGGGTGATTTTTTTTTTTTTTCCCCCCTCTTTTTTTCTTTTTCTGGGATGGGCGCGGTGCGGTATCTCCGGTCCGCCGTTGCGGGGCTCGGGTTTGCCGCGGGGTGGGGAGCGCGTGTGCTGCGGGGCCGGGGCCGGTGCCGCCGCGCGGGGCGGGGATGGGCGGGCCGGGGCGGGGCGGGGCGGCCGCTCGCCCCCAGCCCGCGCGGGGCCCCGCTCGCCACTCGCCCGGCGGCGGCGGCGGGAGGCGCCGGGACGGCAGCGGAGGCCGGTGAGCGGGGCCGGGGGCCGCGCGGGGAGGGGGGGGCGCCGGGCGCCGCCGCCGCCGGGACAAAGCCGCCGCCGCCGCCGCTGCGGGCCGGTGCCGCCGAGCACGTGGCCGGGCGGGGGGGGGGGGGAGCCGAGCCCCGCCGCAGCCGTCCCGGGAGCCCCGCTCAACTTTTCCCGGCCCCGAGGGGATGCCCGGAGCCCCGGAGGGGGTGGGCGGCAGCAAGAGCCACTTTTTTCGCCGGAGCATCCTTGCGGCGTCCCGGTGCGGCGTGCACGGAAATACAAGCTATATAGATGTTGGAGATAATATGCAGCCTTTTTACAGCACCCTTTCCCTCGGGCGACGGCGCCTGCCCGCTGCCCCGGAGGGCACAGGGGCTCTGGGGACCTGAGGCTACATCCAACCCGGGTGCTGCTTTTTGGCTCGCCCCGCTGGGGCCGAGGCCCGGCTGCTTTCCCAGCGCCGGGCCGCAGAGGTTGTCGCAGGTTCGCTCCTTGCTTTTTTGCCAACCCGCTGACACAGAGTCACCTGCAGGGAGGTTTGGCCAGAGAGAAACCACTGCTGTTCTAGCTGCAAGGAGGGAAATCCCAATCTGAAAAAAAAAAAGGAGCAGGCAGCACTGATAATCAAATCAAAAAATGAAGAGTTTTTTTCTGGCTCTGATCCCTGCTTTCCTCCCTTTGATTCTTTTCTTTGCTGGATCTTGTCAGGTTTCACATTAAACTTCCGGTGACATGGTAGCCGCTGGCATGGCTAACTTTCCAGCTTTCATCCTGGGATTAAGCCTCTCTGCATCGTAACACTTTTATTTGTTGTTTTTCAGTTGGGTTGATAAAATTAATAACCGGACATTCAGATCATCCCCGCTGACTCAGCGGATGGTCAGAGTCCGAAAGCAATCCCCTGTTCAATTAAGTACCGGATGCTGCTTGCCAAATCTCAAAGGAAACAAAGCAAGAGTATTATAATTTTCTAAAAGCCTGTTTCCCTGCAAATAATAATCTTGCTGAAGTACAGAGTGTCAGTGTATGTCCAAGAGTGATTTGATCTCCTTTGGTTAATTTGCAGCCTGTGAAATCCATGGAAATACCTTTCTAAAACCTTTCTAGAACGTCCCACAGGTGATGTTTGAATGTAGATGATGCGTGCAGGTTGGTGGCTCTTCTCCGTTTGCTGTGTCCTACCCAAGCTTTTATTGTTTTTCATCCTTCTCCACGTTGCAGGGACAAACACTTGCGTGTACGCTGGCCGTCAGAGAGGATGGCCAGGGTACCTTTGAGCCCAGAGGCAGGAGGCATTACTAACGTGGGGACTGTTTTGCAGGTGCGAAAGTGGCCATAACTATGGTTTTGTTGCAGTAGGCCTGTGTGGTGGAAGTGCTGAACGATCAGGCTGGTAAATCTTCCTCCTGTACTGTCCTGACTGGGGTCTAAAACTGCCTGTTTGCTCAGAGACCCTCAGGGAAGGAATCTTGATTTGCTTTGGCTCGTCTAGGTGTCCACTGGCTTGCGAGATGACGACCTAAAGATGGTTACACAGGGAAGGACCCTGTAGAGGGATGCAGGGAACTAGTGTGCTGTGACATCCCTAGCAGCAGGCTGAAATTTTCCTGCTCTAGCTGCGTTTGTCTGATCTCCTCTTCCCTAATCTACTGAGCTTTGCGGGAGTTGTTGTCCAAAGCATCTCCAAAGTTGTTAGCTCCGGATAGCTTCTGGCCGAGCGCGATCTTGGCTGCGTGGGGGGGATGGACAGGAATGCAGGAATGTCTTGTTCCTGGGGCATTTCCTTCTGGAGAGGGAAGATGGGAAGGGATCCTTGTCTGCAAGTGATCCAAGAGCAAAACGTTTTTCCCCTTGCAGACAATGGATCATTTCAGTGAGCTGCCACTGTTATATGTGGCTCCTGGCAAGCCAGACAAGCGCTTTCTGCCAGGCACTTGCTCAAATCAGTGCCAGCCCCAGACGTGCTGATTGCCTTTCTCCATTGCATTGGGTGGGAGAGAAGCCTTTGTGCGCAACCCCAGTAATCACAGCACTGTTTCTGGGCAAAGGGAGGCTGCTGCTGGTCCCCTTGGTTACACGGTCACCGATTCTGGCTGCTGTATCTCCAGCTCTTTTTACTTTCCAGAGAGGGGACGTCACTTGGGAAAACAAATTTTTCCCGCCGGGCTCTGCTTTTGGGGCCCTGAAGAGCCATTTCCAAGACCTCTTTCCTTTACCCTTGGTCTAAGCCTCGCATGAGGTTGGTTATGTGTGCTCGTTAAACAGGGAATTAAATCACATAGGAATGCTGCTTGTTTGATGTCTTCTCTATTATAGAGTTATGCTTAGAAGTTGAAGCTTTTTAAGTGATTGTGTGGGCTTTAGCTAAGCTGTGAAAGAAGCCTTGTAAACAATGAGCCTTTGTAATGAAAGCAGAGTAAGTGTAATTATAACCTCTCCTATTAAAAATCTTCCAGTTTTCATGTACAACAAAACTAATTGGACAGTGTTGTGCTTTTCCAGGTAACGAGGTGATCTGTAAGACCAGCTCTGGGGAGCGAACGCAAAATGAGCAGCAGCGGACAGTGCAGAAGAGGCAGAGGGCTCTCAGTCTGAGCCGAGAGGATTTGAAGATGTCTGCCTGCAGTGAATTTGTGGAACACGTCTGGAAGCCCGGCTCCTGCAAAAACTGCTTCAACCCCAAGAGTTCCCATCGGCTGCAAACGCCCCCTGACGCGGGTGCTTGCAGCGTGCTGCCGAATGGAGTCAGGGCCAAGCCTGAGAGCCCAGTGTTGGAAGACGAAGGTGTAAATACCTCCTCTTTCTCGAAGCCAACAATCGCCGTGAAGCCGACTATGATAAACTCGGATGTTTCTGACTCGTGGGCGGATATGAATATGAATTCAGGTCTGTCGCAGGTAATGATTAATCAAGGGAGTGGCGATTCAGTGCATGGCTTCCCGTTACTCACCTCTAGTGGGGAGCACTAGGAATATCTGTTAAAACCGTTTCCTTCCCATTGTTTTTCCTTCTAGTCTTGTCTTGGGTTTTTAAGATGCATGGTGGCTTCCGAAAGTGTTCTTGGCTAAAGTTGAATGAGATGGTGCTCATGAGGCATGTGCAAAGGAGTGCCTGTGTCCCAGAAGAGCTGGAGCTGCTTGCAACAGGGCTCGCTGCATCTGCTGTTAGCCTCCCATTGCTCTGCCTCACTTCTTTAGGGAGAAAGGGCACATGAGTGCAGGCTCCCACCGGTGGGGCGGTTTGATTTGCTGATTTGCGTATGCGGATTTGGCCCCAGGTGGAGTTTTGCGCTGTGGGAGCCGGTTCGGCAGCATCGCGGTGCGGGGACTGCAGCTGGGTATCACTTTGCAGGCACGTGTTGTGCCCTGCCTCTCCCACTCCCGCTCTCCCTTGGCGAGCAGAAGAGTGGGAAGGATCCCTGCTGTCCCAGCATCCCTTTCATGTTTTTCCACAGCTGACTCCCAGCCTGAACGGTGCAGGCACAGCCTCCTTGAAAGCACAGGCTTGCTGCCGCATGAATAGCTCCCAGCACTTAGCAGATGTGGGGGAAGAGAGAGGCTGCTGTGACCTCGCGGTGGGGCGGCAGGCATTATGCTTCCGGTTTACTCTCCTGGTTTTTATCTCAAGTTTCCATCCTGCAAAACTGTGTCTATCAGAGCAGAGATACAGCTGTCGGTCTTCAGGCGAAGGGACAGTTTAGAAAATTCCCTTGCTTCTTGGAAGAAATGACCAAGATCATGCAAATCAGGATAGATTTCCCTCAGACAAAAAGATTTCGGATACATTTCTCCGCCTGCCCCCCAGTCCCTTCTGCTGAGTGTAGCCAGGTTTATCCTGTGATAGTCTGTGCCTGCGCTCTGGAGTGTGCGGCTCTGAAGCAGTAGTGTGAAATGAAACAAAAATAGCAGGGGAAGCACAAATATTCCTTCCCTTGCTGAATTTTTAATTGCACAGTGATTCACAGGCAGGATGACAAGTTGGAAATGTTCCTGGCTGCGAACCCACAGAAAGAGGAAGGAGAATGCCTTATTTGGTGCATCGCCACCGTCAGTAATGCAAGGATTGCAAATGGTCCGGGAAGTAGGACAAGTGCAATTTAAGTAGAAAAGGTTTGCAGTAGTTACCAGCAGGGTGAGCACAGAGCGAAATGGACTGTAAATGCCAGAGGACTTTTGTGTGGACCTGGGTATTTTCTTTGCTCCCCTTTTGGTTTGTACATCCTGACAGTGCATTTGTCTCTTTGGCCCATGCAGGTCAGCTGGGTTTCTGGCAAACACCTCCTTCTGAAACCAGGAGATGCACAGAGGATCTGCCTCAACAGTTTTGGCGGTGGTGGCGTGCGGAAGCCCTTCGCGCACAGCCCACCGAATGACTGCTCATCCTGCTGCCCTCCGAGCTACTCCATGGTGGGCCTGCGCAGCCTGGAAAGCCGGGTGGAGAGAAACGTCTCCATCCACAGCCTGGTGTTTGTAGGGGAGGTGAGCGGGCAGGAGGACAGAGCCAAAGACAAGCTCACCCTGCCGCATCGGGGCTTCTGCCCTCATCTGTCTGCCTTGGGAGAGAGAGGCACTACGGACTCCAGCAGGAGCCCTGCTTTCCAGGCAAGAGACAGAGCAGGGCTCCCCTTGGAGGGCAGTTACAGTCATCCCTCTCTTGGCTTCGAAAGTGAAGGGGGCGAGTACTGTTCAATCGCGGACTGTTGCCGAGAGCACCCCATCTCCCAGGAGCCACCCTGCTTGGAGGGCAAGGGCTCCTGGGCTGAGAAGGAGGGCTCAGCTTCTTGGGCCTGGAGGCACCAGGATGCGCCCGATATTCCCACGCCGAGCG
The DNA here is from genome assembly GCF_036370855.1 of Dromaius novaehollandiae. NCBI lineage: Eukaryota > Metazoa > Chordata > Aves > Casuariiformes > Dromaiidae > Dromaius > Dromaius novaehollandiae. Next base: position 977,410 of record NC_088101.1, read on the forward strand.
GCAGGGCAGTGAAGTTCAGTGAAGAGGAGCGCAGAGCTGTGAACGTGGCCTTCTGCATCCCGAAAGACCAAGGTGACCCTCTCCCCTACGCCTTGTGTTCGGAGAGGAAAAAGCTGGCCCTCCGCTCGGAGGCTGCCGCGCTACCTGGCAGTGGTCCCTTTGCTTTACCCCAGGAGAATGACTGCTCTCCTCTCCTTGGAGACCTGGATCTCCCCGGAGGCCCCCAGCCCGAGGGCTTGAGCACTTCTCAGCAGGCGTTGGTGGAGCTGCAGCGCTCCCCGCTCGCTGAGCCAGCCCGTGGTGATCCCATCTATGCGGAGAGCACCAAGAGGAAGAAAGCTCAGCTGAAGAGCATCGGTGGACACGCAAAGCCGGACAATCTGGCCCGCAGCCCCGGCAAGGAGCAAGCTGATGGTACATGGAGGGACAGTGGCTGGACTTTGAGCGCCGAGAAGGAGTACCAAGACTCCACCGCCCAGGTAGCAGCAAAGATAACTATTATGACCGCACACACGGAGGATGATCATAAGACTATATTCCTCAGCAGCCCTGACTCAGCCGTGGGAGTGCAGTGGCCGTGTGTTAGTCCCACTTCCCACCCCGACTTTGGGAGCTCATCACCTGCCGTTGAGCCTGCAGAGATCTTTCAAGCGTCTGGAAGTGAAAACGGCCCGCGATTTCACCTGGTGGCTCCTGCCAAGACCTCAGTTGCTGAGAGTCCGGCCATTCCCCCAAAGATGTCCAAAAACAGCCAGCCAGGTAGTGAGGGGACTCACGTGCCCCCGGTCAGCTCCTCGTCGGCAAGGTTTGGTGACGACAATAGCCGTGATGCAACCAGTGCTCAGCTGCAGCCGAGGAGCTGTACAGATACAGGTGCCTTCGGAGTGTCCCCCTCTCCGTGTGCTCGTGTTAGCGGGGTCCCTGCAGAGGAGGCTGGCAGAGGCATGACAGGCTCGTCCTGCGACAGGAGGCAGAAATACTACACCCTGGCATGGAGCAAGCAGTGCCGGATAGAGGAAGAGGAGGAGGAGCAGGGGCTCGCCACCCCCCCGCGGGCGGGGGGAGTGGAGAACAGAAGAGCTGGTACCCACCTTGCGGATGACTGCTCAATGCCGGAGAGCCAGGCTGGGATCAGCAAATCGTCATCTTTCTCCTTTGATTTTCCTAAAGACAGGAGCAACAGCGTGGAATTTGCACCGCCGCCACCACCACCACCACCAAAAAAGCAGTCCAGGTACAGCCGGGTGAGAGGGTGTGCGTGAGCATCTGTTAAGCATTTGCAGTCACGGTGTTTGTTGCAGGGGTCAGTTGACTAGAAGATGCTTCCTGTTCCTCTCTCCTCCCTTTCTGTTTAATGGTGGGTTTTCAGGGGTATGGGAGGTGACTGCGCGACTGTAAAACTGCTTTCCTAGCATGCCAGATCTTTGCAAGTCCCGGCCCAAATGCCAGGTATGCTAGTGAAAGCCCTTCAGGGCTGCATGTGCTGCCTTGGGGTACAATATTCAAGTGACAACAGTGCCTGTGTCTGGGATGGCTGGTGTTTCTGGGCCAGCTTTCCTCTGTGTCATCACAGACCCCCAGTGTTGAGTATGACCCAAAATTCGGGGTTACAAGCCCCTATTGGAGGTGGCACTGGACACTTCCTCTCTTGGTGCTCCTAGCAGTGGCCTCCAAAATCCTCGTTTTCAGTTTGGCTCCGGTGTCTTTCTGTCTTAGAGACTGATTCTTGAAGCTGCAGTTTCCCAGGGGGGGAGTCCTGCCTGCGAGCTTGTCTAACACGTGCTGGCTAAGCGTGGGGGCTGCCTAGCTTCAGGCAGCCTTCCCCTAACCGTGGCTGTCCTGGAATTCAGGTTTGGAGACAGAGTGACAGCAGGCTCTACAAAATGAATGTGAACAAGGGCATGCTGTCCATCTGGGAAGGAAGGAGCTCTGCTAAGCAATTAATAAACCTGGCTTCCAATATTTTGTTTACATTCGGTATCTGCAGTTGCATGTGCATCAGAAAAAAAAAAAAAAAAAAGAGAAAACAGAGGAAGAAAGATTGATTTCCTTTCCATGCAACTGATGGATTAGGTTGTCTGATCACAGGGGAGGGATGCTTTCACGTTCTGCGCATGTCCTGCATTTGCTTCACCACATACTTCAGATTTGTTATGTGGAACTGGGTCTTGCGCAGCAGATCTGCCTCCAGCCTCTTGAGTTAAAAGTCGAGAGAAGAAGGGAAGGGTGTTTGAAAGAAAACTCACTTTTGGGGTCCTTGATCAGGCTTATGCGTAGGCATCAATGTCCTCTCTGGGATGGGTTTGTGGTTGATTTAATCAGTCCTCTGCTTTCTTCTTGCACTGAATTTTCAACATTTTTTGGGTTGGCTAGCCCAGGGAACTAGTGTTTTAAATCAATAAAGTGCTGAACAAATGAGATTTCTCAAGGAAAGGGAGCAGATGAACCAGAGGCTTCAGCTCTCCTTAGTGCTGGGCTTCCTGCTGGACTGCTGCATGCCTGGTTGAAGTCAGAGGCAAGAAAGGAGCCGCAGCGAGTGAGCGTACAGGCAAGCTTTATTGCCTTTATTCTGAACATCAGAGATGGCATCTAAGAGGTGCTTTAGCTCTGACCCCGTGAACTTTCTTTCATGGCTGCTGCCACTTGGTATCTCATGTCAGCCAGTGGCTTGAGGTTGTTTTTGCCACATGAGATGAAGTGTTGTTGAAGTGCAGCAGTGCAGAGAGTTCTTATGATATGGTGCTTTTGAGGAATGATCATTTAGGACCTGCTGAAAGTCCTCCAGGAAATGATTTCTTCCCCTGCAGATGCAGAGGTTGCTGGGTGGGCCAGAAGGGTGGTGGCACTCAAACTCAGCAATGGATGTCCCAGCAGCATCCTCCGCATGCAGCGCTGGGACCTCCTTCTGCTCCTAAAGAAGGAGCCATAGAGAGCCCTTTCCCCATGTCAGGGCCAAGGATTTCTTCCCCTGGCAGTGCTTGGAGTCTCCTTTCCGGCTGTGGTGGTTATAACCCGTCACGCAGTAGTGGAGACAGGAGGCTCCCGATGTGTCAGGGCATCTCATTGGCTGTGTGAGCTGGACCAGCTGTGCTCCGAGTCAGGCACGTGCGCTCAGCAGTCGCCTCCCATGTGCAGTTTGATCCCTCCTGAGAAGTATGGAGCAGTTTCCACTCCTTGGAGGGGCTGTTTCAGGCTGCCTGTGTGATGAGGCCATGCCAACTGTAGCGGTTGCTTCTGAGTCATCTTGAAAGCATTCCTGCGCTGAAAAGCCTCTGCGAAAGAGGGGAGGGAAACCGAGGTCATGAAACGCGTGACGTCCGTGTCCAGGATCTCTAGAGGAGCCATAAACCATGCCAGGTGATTGAGGTGGGTACTGGCAGCGCTCTTCTCCCCTTGCGGCTACAGGCGGTGGGCTGCGCTATGTGTATTTGCCTCCCAAACACTGTGATACCAGCAGCTGAGCGCAGCCCTCCCTCCAGCTGCCAAGCCCTTGGCAGCCACCGTGAGGAGCGATTCGGTCAGACGGTAGGTTTCGCAAGCCGTGCAAACCTGGTCCGATTAGTTTGCATGTTTACCTTGAGCGCGCTCTCGGTTTGGTCTCGAGCTTCACTTCTCCGAGCGTGTTGGTGCAGGGATCAGGGCGTTGTTGCCTGCACGTGGCAGTGGAAGGGATTGGTATGTGCTCGACTGGTTATAACCACCAAAGCTGGATTGCGTTATCTGGGCGGTCATTGCTTGCCGCTTCTGGTGACGGCATGCCTCTTGCCCAGTGCTGAAGGAACATCTTTTTTGGTGTTCCTGGGCTGCAGCCAAGTGCCCAAAGAAGGGAGGAGGTCTTGCGCACAAAGATGACTTTGAGATGTGTTCAGTCTCTCCTCGGCCTGGACCATCTGTGCCCATGCGCTTGTCCATACTGGAAGAACCACTTACATTGCTGTTACGCTGATATAGTCCCCTCGCACAAGCGCAGCGCATCAGCATAAGGCGTTTGCTGGTGGCACAGCCCCAAAGGCTCCTTGAGTGGATGGATATAGATGAAACCGGTGTAGACCTGGCTGTGATGGGGTCTTGGAGGTTTGGGGCTTAGCGTTTCAGGTGATTTGTAGTTCCTTGCTCACCTGGTTGTGCTGATGAAGGGGAGTTGGGGGAACTTCCCTCAGGCAAGATTAAGGCCATTCAGGTCCATGTTTCCTCTGTGTGCTGGAGGGATGCTGCCTTTTGCTAGGGCAGAGCCATGGCAGGGGACTCTCTGGGCAGAGGCAAACAAACCTGCTGGGTTTGCAGGAAATGCCTAAACCCACCCTGCAAATATGAGCATTTTTTGGCCTCGGTTGAATGAAGTAACTTGGTTGTAGCTGGAGCTGCAGCACTCCAGGACTGTTGCGGATTAGGGTTTAGCTCAGCTGCAGGAGGAGTGTGCAACCATCCTTTTTCCTTCTAGATCTCAAGCTGTAGCAGTATATTTGATTTTGTGGTGGAAAATGAAGCCCGCTTGTTTGGCTTTCCTAATTAAACTTAATTGCTTATTTTAAGGAAACTTGTATATATGTTCAAACTAGTTTTGAAGCCGAGAAACAAAAAGCAAATATGTATCACATTAAGATTTTTTGTTGTTGTTCATCTTGGCTCCAGCAGTTAAAAGGGAAAAAAATGTAGCAGAGTAATTCCTGCCAGGCACTGAGGAAACTCTGGTTCGCTATCTCCCAGGTTGGCTGAAGAGTGCTTATAGACAGCTTTAAAAGCTGACACACAAAGGGAAAATAATGGATTGGTGCCCATTTCTTCCTATATAAAAACATTTTGGATCACTTCTTTCTTTGTATGATTCTTTTTCTTTCTTGTTTGAAAGATTATAGTTATTTAAGGTTTGCATGGTCCAAAATGAGATGGAAAATGGGTTGAACCGTGGCTTCACAAAAGGAAAGAGACTGGAAAAGGAAAACGGCAGCTGGTTTTCTTCCAAAGCTGGGAAGGTAGTTGGCCACAGGAAGGGCTCTGTGGGGGAACTAGGATCCTCAGGACTTACATGTGCAATAGTGATTTAAGGGCCCTTCCAATGGGAAATGCTGTAGTGTGTCCTTTGTTTACTTGGCATAAGGAATGGATCCTTGATGAAATTTATGCCTCTGCTATGCACGATGACGATGTTAGAGATGGGCTTACCAGGAAAAGTTCCTTGCTGGGTAGATGGTGCTGCCTAGTGGGACCGTGCTGTGCATCTCTTGCCAGAAATCGGGCTGTGACAGAGCAGTGCCGTGTTTGAGACAGGATTTTTTCCTTTTTAATGCCATCCCTGAGGCATCCGTTTCTCTTTGGTAGCAAAAGCAGACTGGTTTCATGGAGCTGCTGTGGCAATTACAAGTACAATCAGGAGGTCCCAGATTTTGACCCCTTCTCCATGATGGCATCATCTGTGGCTGACAGCAGGGACATGCTGTTTGGTCCAGGACAGGACAGTTTTATTGTTATTAAAAACACACACGCACAAGCGCACACGCGCGCACACACACACACACACACACACAAAATCTGGACCAAGTTAAAAAAATAAAAATAAAAAAGGAGAAAGAGAGAGCAAAGAAAGATGGATATCAAGAATCACGTTCCAGCACAGGCAGGTAATAGGCCTTTCAGAGCCAAATTTGGAAATGGCTTTCTTAAATGCTATTTTGATTCTCCCTGTGATTTCTGTCTGGAACTAATCAGGAATTTCGCATGCTGCTTCTGCCAGTGGATTATTTTTGAAGTTTGTGACTTCTCAGACAAGGCTTTTAGGAGAGATTGTTTATTTTAAAATGAGGGTCATGCGCTTTTCTTGCTGCTTCTAATCTTGCTGCTTAACGGGCCATGCCGGAAAGTGAAATCCAATCTGTTGTCCTTCTCACCCACCTTGGAGGGGAGGGTGCAGTGATTCAGTTTTTACTTACCAACCATCTTAATTCTGCACCCCATCCAAATTTCTCCTTGGATATCCGGGCTCCAAACACTTGTTTCAGCCTAATCTGTGCTATAGAAAATCGTTTTGGTATAGGGAGGAGAGCTATAGGCTTCTGGACAGAGCTGTGAGTGTTTTAAAATCATCTCTTTGTCACCTTGATTTTGGTTTCCCTCACTGGCTGGGAGTGGAGGGACAGGTACAAATGCAAGCCTCAGACATTGCAGGCTCCTTATGCTGGTTTTAACTGCTCTGTGTGTGTAGAGGAAGATGCTGAAAGAAGTAGCAGTGGAGGGAGGAGAAAGATATAATTATTCATGTTTCATCACAGACAAGCATATGGTACAACGGTGCTTCCTCTTGTATAATAATTATGCTCAGCCATGTGTTGTGTTTGACGCTACAATAGTAGCTGTAATTCATTCTGGCTTTTCTTTGTCGTGCGTTAGCTCCAGTGTTTTATTTTGGAAGGGGGTATCCTGCTCACGTTATAGCTGGTCTCATCCTGGAGCGTGGTTTGGTCTGCAGTGATTTGTTTGTGTTCCCTGCTTTCCTATGCTTCCCTCCCATGTTTGCATGATTTATAAAACTCATAATCTCTGTAATCTGGCTAAGCCCTGTCATCTTACAGTTGCCCGGAGGGTGTGGGGGACACTCGTTTCATTCTGAGTGAAGAAAGCAGTTGCGATGAATGAAAATGTGCTTTCCCTGAGCGCAGTCCCCCAGGATGCTTTCTCCAGGAGAGGGAATGGCCTGGACGCTTCTGCCTCTGGCCGTGCTGCGATGGCCGGGACCTCCTCTGGCTGCAGAGCATCCCCTGATGGGATGCAGAACATCCCCCACTGAAGCAACAGCATGTCCATAAACATGCTTTGGTTAAATCAAGCTGCGCTCTGACTTTAAGCATGGTCTGCCCTTGTCTGCGTTTGGCTGGTCCCCACCTGAGGCAAAGCCCATCGGTTGAAAGCATGTTAACCTGGCAGAAGTCGTTATCTGCAGGTTTAGCACCAGCTTAAGTAGCTGAGCACGGGCTGTTGAAGCTTTCCTGGTTTGTAGGGCTGTGATGCTGCTACATTGCTGCTCTGCTGGTGGAGCAGCCCTGAAAAATGGCTTCATGGCTCACTATATACAGCGAAATCAAAATCAGCAGGTATTTCGGAAACTCCCATGGCCAAATCAGTTCAGTCGAGGTTAGGCTGTTTCCTTAAGGAGAAATGAGGGAGGAGCCGTCATTTGGTGCCCATCTCCACTTTCTCTCCAAGAAGCGCGAGGTACGGAGCAGCCTGCAGTGCTGGCCTCCTGCAGCTCCAGCACAGTGTGAGATGGGACCACAGCCTATTCACAAAAGTGAAGTTAAACTGGCTGCTTCGTCAATGTGATGCCCAAGAAACGCGAAGTGTTCTACTGCCTTGGCCAAAGATGCAATAGAGAGCATTGCAAATGGTCTGACTCCCTTGGCAACAATATAGGCCTTCACGCTGTATTTTTGTGAGACCACCATTTTCAGCCTTGACTTGGTTTAGGAAGGACAGTGGAAATCATGTGGATAAGTCAGCTGGATGAAAGCATTTGGGATGGGAAAACTGGGGAACAGTGAACTGGAGGGGCTGCCTGAATGTGCCAGGATGTTGCATGGAGGATATTGAATAACCAAAGGAATTTTAAACTTATGAGAGTAATTCAGAGGTCTGGAAATCCTGTCTTTTTAGATTATTAGATGGGGAAAGCTGACTTCTTTGCAATTTGTTGCTTATGCACTATTACATGGGGGAGGCGCTGGCACTGCTCTTGAAGCTACCAGTCACACTTCAGGTGCTGAGCACAGATTTTGGAAACGGAGGTAAATTAACCATTGCTGTATCTTCCCCTGAGCATTTTCAGCAAATCTTTGATACAGCGATCAGTATTTTAATCTGTGCACATTGCAGTCTTGGCTTTGAGCAGCTCACAGGCAAAGAGGGAGATGTGAAGCGGAGGTGTTTCCCGGCGGTGTTAGCTGGCCTTGCTGTAACATCTGAAACAAGAGCAGGATGTCGTTTCGGCAGCAAGTGACTTCTCTTGCAGTGTTGCGCCTAGGCAGGAACTGCATTTTTACATAAGTCACGGCGGTACAGAGAGGAAACGGTGCTCTCCGCATGTACGACTTCACAGCAACGCCGGCAAACACAGCAGGCAAAATGGTGCCGGCAGACGCCGGGTTCTGCCCAGGTTGCGCGGAGGAATAGGTGGGGCCGCGCAGTGGACCTTGGACCCGCGGAGCAAAGTCTCAGCTCGGTCCGATCGTGAGAATGGTAAGGCGGCCCTGTGCATTTGCGTTTCAGTGATGGGGAGGAAACAGAAATCCAGCACTGTTTCTATGTGGGGGCATGTCGGGGGTGGGGGGAGGTATTAGAAAGCTTCTCATCAGTGCAGCTCGAGACCGGCTGTCTTGCAAAATCTCCCTCTCCTCTTACGGATTCCAGTGCTTCCTTGATTCTTACCGAGTCAGATGGTGTGCACCCATGCATTATTTCTTTTTCCAAGTTACTAAAAGATAAACTTCTGAGTAAGATAATTATGGGCTAAAGACAAGTTTTTATAATGTGGAAAAAAACAAAAAAAGGATCCGAGTCCAGGAGATGGTTATTTTCAACAGCATTAATGGTAACTGAGCAGAAAACCTCAATGTATCTTTCTCTCTCTTTCTGTCTCCTTTTCTTCTTCTTTTTTTTTAAACTGTGAATTATGTGGTGCATGTGAAGTTTTCTAAATCGTCCCTAAGAGGCTTGCTGCAGTGACTGACTTGCACGTGGTAAACTCATCGCTGATGCGAGACCAGTGTCTCTGCTGAGTTATACCCAATGCGATTTTTAGTGCGCTATTTTGTTCAGCCCCTGAATATTTTTAGAGCGAGGTGGCTCACGCAAATGAGGAAGTCTAGCAGAAGTTTCTTCCGGACTTCTCACACTTTCTACTCTCCATGTGGCTGTGTGAGCACTAGAGAGTAAGTGCTTTGTCTCAAGGTGGAGTGAAACGTTTCTCAACCTTAAAATAAAAAGCTCGTGGCATCTGCTGTGCGCTGGGGTTTCTAAAGAGGAGGAATTCTGGGCGTGTGAATGGTTTGTCGCAAGAAAACAGTTGTGCATGTCTTTTGTTTGTCTTTCTCAACAGCCGTTCAGCTGTCTGATTAGGAAATGCCGGATACCCTCCAGCGAGATAGCTGGGGGAAGTTATTTTTCTTTTTTGCAAGTGCTCCACTAACCTATTTCACTCTTACTAAACAATGCGTTGAATTTTTTCAGCAGACTGGCAGTTTTTGTTTAAAAAAGAAGTGGGCAAATAGCCTTCATTTCCCACTCAGTAAAATCTGAACTGTACCAAAGCTAGGAGTGACTGTGCCCTGATGCGCTGTTGTCTTATTTCAACAGCTCCTGTTGTTTTCCAGGGAGGCACAAATGAAGAAAACGCAGGGGAAATTCTTTATCTCAGTAAAAAGTCCTGCTTTCCTACAATGGATCATTTAAACTGAGGTTGTAAGCACAGCTTTTTTTTTTTTTTTTTTTTTTTTTTTGCTTCCCCTTTCCTGCCTGCCGCCCCTCAGCAAAAGCTGCAAGGGAAATAGTAGGTCTTGCATTAAAAGCTATGCAGCATGTCCTGAGTTTGGCACACTCTTGTTTTCTGCAAAAGTGCTTCTCATCTCCAAAGGTGTCGCTTGCTCCTGTGCAGCCCTGGAGAGCTGGCTGCTGTGAGGGACAGACCCCTCTTCCAGCCATGCCTCCACCATGATGGAACTGGGCTCTGATGCCCAACCTCAACCTGCCCTTCTGTAAAATGGGAGGAGTGATGCTGCTCCTTCTCTTGGGAGCTTTACTGACGGCAAACACTGGTGGTGATGGCAGGAGAAGGCTGTCTGGGAAGGGAGGTGGTCCAGGACCTCACATTTGTTGAGGGAAGGACGTGTAGACTGGAGCTGGATGATGTTGGCTCAGTGTTTTTTTCTCTGCTCAAGCACAGCTGTTTTGTCATGGGGGCTGGCTCTTTGCAAGGCTGTAACGGGCTCAGCATCAGTAGGATATTTTCCCCAGTTGCTGGCGAAAGAAGAAAAGCGTGCAGGACCGAGATACTGCGGCAGGGTAAATGACTACACAGCGTCTGTGTGAATGTGCAGGGAGCAAATCGAGGCTGCTCTTGGCTTGAATCTCCGCACGCAAGCACCTGCAGTGCATCTTTTGCTATCTGCCCCTGACTCATCCCTTTTGCTCTCCCTAGGCATGCTCTGAAAATGGACCCGAGTAATGCTGAGTTGGAGAGGGTCAGCAACAGCTCTGCCGAGAGCCTCAGCCCACCTTTCAGGAGCGTCCATGTCAGCTTCATGGCTGGCTCCTCCGACAGCCTCGACTCAGACACGCAAACCGGCAGCGATGGTGGTAAGCAAGCGTCGGGCGCAGGAGAGGCCGCATCAGGCCTGAGGAAGTGGTTACCCACATCCTGAGTCCTGCCGCTAGGGCAGCATCCACGGAGCAGGGGCCGCGAGGTTCCCACAAGCTACCCCTCACAGCAACCCTTCATCTGTCTGCGTCTTCCACCCTGCTGCTTCTTGGTGTCCTGGAGGTGCTGTCGATGGTGCCCTTGGGTGACTGAGCACTTGAACAGGTTGTCCAGAGAGGCTGTGAAGTCTCCATGCTTGGAAATATTTGAAAGCTGTCTGGACGTGGTCCTGGGCAACCTGCTCTAGGTGACCCTGCTTGATCGGGGAGGTTGGACTAGATGATCTCCAGAGGTCCCTTCCCACCTTAACCGTTCTGTGTTTCTGTGAGATGAATGTGGCAGTCAGGCCAGTACCATCGTTTTTCTCTTTTTCAATTGGCCAGCACCCAAACCATTCATCCCGTGGTTCTCCTATTGTTTGGATAAAACCTCCATCTGAAAGCAATTGTGCTCATCCTGCATACGCTTCATCCTGCACGTGCTTCAGATGTTGCACAGAGTAACAGGTAGCCTTGCCATAGGAAGTCCTCCACTGATTGGAGGAGTACCAGGAGGAGTCCTGTGCTAGAGGTGATCTCTCTGTCTCATTTTATTTGCAGCTGTTTCTTGAAGGGGAAATATCTGCCTTTGCTCCTTTAACTGAGATCTAAAAATATTTATTATGAAGTCACCTTTTTCAGAAGTGTGTAACTTAGACATGTACTAACAAGTTCAGCAGCTCAGCAAGCATTTCCTTTGCAAAAGCAGCCTCCGTGTAGTGGAAGTTCTGTCTCTCCAAGAGCAACAATTTGCAGCAATAAAATTAAGAGCAAGAGCTCTGGAAACTCCATTTTTTCCACTGATAACTTGGAGTTTGAAGGTGAGACCATGCCAGAAAATTATACAGGGTAGAAGAAGAACTTGCATATTTTAGGTCTTTATTTACTGGGCACAGGGGCAGATTGCTGTCAAAAATGTTATGGGACAAGAGGATTTCTCTGCCCTCACTGACAGAAGGAACTGTTTAAACTCAGCTCAGTTTTGAAACGAGTAACCCGCATGTGATTTTTCTTGCTGATGCAAGCAAGAAGCTATTCAGTTAGTCACTGAGTGAGCTTAGCTCAAATTAACTGGCTCTGCTGTTTGTTAAAACGTGAGGGGGGAATGCTTTAGCAGAAGGACTTTACGCTGGAGGCATGGAGCACTGTCAGGAAAGTTGTGAGAGGGTTTCGGTACATTATTTCAGTACATTGGGGCAGAGCCCAGCAGCACGTGAAAAAGGACTAAGAGCTGTTTGGCGTCTATGGGCTAAGCGCATGGATCGGGTGCCAAAGTTTACAGTGTAGACATTTGTTCCATGAGCAGCCCCCCAAATAAATCTGGCCCCTCAAAACAGGGACTCGGCTGTGCGTCCTGGCAGAGTTGCCTCTGTTGATTTGCTCTTAGGCTGTGTGCTGAAGGATTTCTCCTGTCTGCATCCTCTGGCAAAGCACCTTGGACTGGAAGTTGCAGTGCCCAACTATTGCTGCTTGGGGATTTTTCCAGTGTTTCTGCAGGGAGATCTGTCACGGAGGGCATCTTTCTTGTGGACCAGGCAGGGTATGATGCAGGCATTTGGGTTTTTGATAAAGCTTGGGGCATGCCTCTTTGTTGAGCCCTGGCCTCTACAGTTAACTGTGCAGCTGTAGAGCGGTTGATTGCTCCTCAGCTGAGTGTCCAATGCAGGCAGACACCCGGGGCAAGGGCCGTGGCAGGAATCGGGCAGCTTGGTGCCCACCAGCTGGCATGCGGGTGAAACAAGAGACATGTGCTGGCTGACAGCAGCCTCTGAAGAACTGTTTCTGAGCATGTTATGAAAGACGGGGTGCCGAAACTGCCTCCTATGGGAAGTTAAACTACCATGGAAGCTGAAATCACTGCTGCTGATTCCAGTTCCCAGGATGTTTCTCAACGCTGTCATTTGGGATGTGGTGGATTGTAGCGGGAGCATCCAGGAAGCCTTGGCGATGGAAGTGACACGTGAAAGTTGATGTTATTCTGCCAAGCCCCGGCAGGGATGAACAGGGATGGATCGAGCCGGCCCCCTCTCGGGTAGCTGGGAACTAGCAGATCTGCACCCACCCTGTCTTGGCTGTCTCAGGCAGCGAGCAGCTACCAGCTAAGGCTGGTCTGAACAGCTGTACAGCACGTGGCGACGCACAGACACAACAGCATGGGTCAGAGGCTCGTGGAGCCAAGCCCCTGTCTTGGGGGTGGTGGAGGAGAGGTGGGGAGTCACTGGGGTTGTGACTCAGAGGAGCGTCTGCTGTGCGCCAGCCTGAAACCACCCCGGGGGCTTTCCCACGGGCAAGCAAACAGCTACTGTGAGGGTGCACCTGCTGTCAGCTGAACCCATATTAGCAGCCTTGCTAGGGGAAAGGATCTGCTGTGAGTTTGAGGGCTTGCTACCAGTCTGAAAACGTCAGCTTTGGGACTAGACTTCAAAAAGAGAGCAATAGATCCCACTGCCAACTCAGCTTGCTCGGAGCAATACCCCACTGTGCATCGTCCAAGGCCTGCATTGGTGTGCAGGCATTAGCAGAGCTCGGGTTTATTGAAAGCCCCACCTGTCATTCAAGTGACGTAGAATATTCTCTGAAATAATTATGTTCGTTCTTTAAATTTCCCCTGCAGACCCCTCTGCTCCACATTTGTTATATCTCCATGACCTGAAATTATTGCTCTTTATTTCAATGTCAAATCATCTCCCCCCCCCCGCCCCTCTTCCATGACATGCCATGGTCTTTACCCGTCTCTAGTCTGGCCAAGGTAGGAAAGCAGCTGCTATGGATGCCTGAAAGGAGCCACACACCCAAATTTGTGTGCCAGTGGCATGTCGGGCTGCTTGCGGCTCAGCTACATTGCGGGGCCAGGCTGCCCTCTGAGCAGAGCAGTCCAAGAATCTGCTGGTGGAGGCCAGATTGGGGGGAACCGGCCAAATCCCCAGCCTTCGTCTAGGATTTGAACCTTGCCCAGTGTGAGGCAAAAAAAAAAAAAAAAAGTTCAATATCCTCCTTGGGCTGCTCCAGTCGCACTTGAGCCAGAGCTGCATGTAACGTGAGTCATGCTCCCCTTATCGCACCGTGCTGCTGAAACGCTGGGTGGCAGCTCCCAGACCCAGCGGGCTTATGTTTAAATGTTTGTTGTCGAATGAGTATCCCCCAGTGCTTCCTTCTCACCGCCTCACGGGTGATGTCATGGCTTAAATATTTACCCTCTCCTGGCTTTTTACTGTGCTTTTTACTACTGTGTATGCAGTTTGTAGGCAAGGTTTAGGGAGGGGGATTTTTTTAGGTGGCCGTTGTAGCCTGCCTTGAAGACCTGCTGTGTTAAATTGGATTAAATACCTAACGCTTTCAGTGCAATAGATTTTAACCGATGAGGCTCGCGCTTTGGATTTGGGTGTAATCTCCTTTGCTTCTTGCCTTCTGGGCAAGACAGGCCAAGGGGTTTTGCTCCACGGGGGCCTGGCAGAGATAACTTGTGGGGGCGATGGGGATGTGGTGAGGGGCCTGCACTCCCAGCTGGTGAGGACTGTCTGTTCCCCTGTTCATTGCCTGTTTTTCTATGTGTCATTGTCTCCTAGGGCATTCGTCGGAGCCAAATCACTCCCCGCCAGCAGCCGAGAGCCAAGCGTTTCCCCCCATCCCTTTTGCTGCTGACTCCTGTGAGGACGGTCCCCCCTCTGTCCCCAGCCACCCGCCTCCTCTGCCCCAGAAGAAGACGGTGAGCAGAACTGTGTCCTCCCCGGATGGCTTCTTCTGGGGACCGGCCTCTTTGGGCAGAGCGGCCAGCGCCACTAGCCCCAGGCTGAACATCAGCCACTCCGAGAGCAACGTCTGCCTCCGTGAGGAGTCTCCCTTTGGCTACCCGGCGTGCCTGGGGGGCCCCCCTGGTGCCTTCTCCTCCTGCGAATCATTGGAGAAAGGCTCGAAAGGAAATGGCTCCTGGGGCTCAGCTGCTAGCAAAAGCACGGGGACCTGCATCCCCAGCAGAAACCACCAGGCCCTTTCCTCCTCGCAGCTCAGCGTGTCCAGCCAGGTGTCTTCGGGCTCCAGCCTCCAGCTCCACAACCTCCTCAGCAATATTGACAGCAAGGAAGGGGTGTACGCCAAGCTGGGAGCTCTCTACGCCGAGTCCGTGCGCCGCCTGGTTGCCAAGTGCGAGGACTGCTTCATGCGGGAGCAGAAGAACGAGCTGCACTTCAACGAGAACAACTGGTCGCTCTTCAAGCTGACGTGCAACAAGCCCTGCTGTGATTCAGGGGACGCCATATATTACTGTGCCACCTGCTCCAAGGACCCCTCCACCACCTATGCCGTGAAGGTAAGCCTGCGCCTGGGAGGTGCCTGGGCTTATCCCCATCTGTAGTTGAGGATGAGGCAAAGAGCTACAGGGCCCAAGTCATGCTGGAGGTCCGCAGCAGAGCTGGGATTGAACCTCCAAGCTCCTTTTTCCTGCATCTAGCAAATGGATGGGAATGACAGTCAGTTGCAGACTGTGGGAAGCACCATCAGCATAGGATGGCCTGTTTTCTTGGTGCTTGTCCTTCTCATAATTGAAGTTTGGCAAGTGAAACCCCTGCCAAAATTACCTATGTTGCCCCACCCTTGCAAAAGATCACTTTGGAGAAGTAGTTTTCATTGTAGCAAATGTCAGTCAAATGCTTATGGCTGCAGAACAGTAGGATCTGCAACCCAACCATTTTCGCTAAAAATCTTTGTTCTCTAGAGAAATATTGTATTATAAACTTGGAGGCTTTCAGCTCTGACAACACAAGCTGATTTAAAGCTATTCAGAAGACAGGCTGTTTCCTTCTGCATGCTTCTTAAGTGGAAGGTCTGGCCTAGAAACCATGTGAGTGCTTCTATGATCTTGAAACTACAAGCCTTAAGATGGCTACAAGCCTCATGCAAGGCTGACTTAGAGGTGCTGTGTAAGGTCAGGTCTGAAATATTTTCCTATAACTAAAAAAAATTCATGTTTGAAATGGAAAATTTCGATGCACAAATTCAGCTCTCTTAAACCTAGAGAAGTAAGCTTATGCAACCTGTTTCGTGCACATCCCATGGATTCGGGGATCTTGACCTAGGTTATTGTGTGAACACAGAGCCTTTGATTTCTACTTTGACTTAACCCCAGGGGCACCTTGTTGCTGCTGATTCCTCAGGTTATTTTCAAAACCTAAAATAGTTGCCAAGAAAACACTGCCAGAGATGCACTAAGCAGGAATAAAAAGCCCTGCTGAATTGATTCCACCAGTGCAAACCCCAAGGGGATGTTTTAGTTAAGTGATAGCTTTAAAGATAGTTGATACTCTTAAGAAAGCACAGCCAAGCCAACAGGGGAGCTCTAAACAACCAGAGTAGTTAAGTGAGGGCTTGCCCCAGTACCCTTAGCCCAGCACTCAGAGCAGTAACTTTTTTGATGTGTTGGGCCTAAATCCACTGGAGCTTTCCTTCGAAAAGCACAGCAGAAGAGCGGTGTAAACTGGTGCGCTCCTTTGCAACACGTGCTTCCCCACGGCACACACAGACCTTTCCTCTTGCCTGCAGCGTTTGATGGGGTTCAGAAGCTCAGCTCTCACGGTGCAACAGATGAGTTACCGTTAAGGCAGAAACAGCCCTTTTTGTTGTCTAACAGGACTGTGGATGCGCACTTATTCTGTGCTCCTGGCGCGCTGCGGAGCACCATAACAAAGCCCAAACTAGTTTGCCAGGACTGTGCTGTGCCAGCATAAAGTGAAGCTGGACATGTGTTTATATGCATGCACGCACATCTCCTGCAAGGTTCCAGTGTGCCTTCTTTTTTGTAGCTGAAATAGAGAAAGGTTGGGAAACTTTACAGCTGGCTGATTTCTAGCTGCTCCTCCTGGCTGCTTGCACAGGTTTTATGACAGGAAAGAGGTCACAGATCTGTAGTTAAAAAAAGACTTTGAGAGCTCAAAAAGGGCAGAGGACTTGACTTGGGCCGAGGGGCCCGATGAGCAGCAGGAGCCAGAGCTCAGGCTGTATGCAGGCAGACGCAAACATACATAGAAAATGGCTAGAAAGAGGCAGGGTAATGTGAAGCAGCTGGAGCAATTGATTCAAGATATGCTCCGTGCCTCGGCCTCTCTCTCCACCCAAGATGCACCAGTCACCTACTTGGAGCTTGCTGCATGGTGGACACCTCAGGTGCGGTCAGCGTCGCAAAGAACAGCTGGCTGGGGAAGATCCTCCCCGCTCCATTCGGCTACTTGTATTCTGTTGGGGACTCCTCTTTCTCAGGAGTATTTCCTCTCTTCTTCCAAAGCCGTACACCTCCTCCCTTTGCAAGGAGGAATGAGCTGGCTTGTTCAGTAGAGGGCTGGAAGGCTGCTTCTGCCTTCAGGGACCTTCTGCGGCTCGCTGCAGCCCACTGCACTAATCCACAGTTTATCTAACTCCCTGGAAATTATCTTTCCGCAAAATAAACACGCAGCCACAGCAGGGCATTTTCGCTTAGCAAAGAGAGGACAATAGGGATTTGAAATGCCCCTTCCCCATGCTATTGTCTCATCTGAGCAAATCGCCTGCAAACAGATTGATTCAAACCACTGCTAGAGGAATACAAAGGCAGCCCATTTCTCCAGGTCTGCTCTATTCTTGTATTCGTTTTTAACTTGGAAGCAAAATTGATTTCTTGTCCGATCTTGCACGCATGCCAGTGGCGTGCTCCAGGGTTTGAAACCTTTTACGCTGAGTTTCAGCCCATTGCTGGTTCCTGTGGGTGAGATATAAATACATCTCTAAATTAAAAAAAAAAAAAGGCATATAATAGGAATGCCAGAAGGTCTGTAAGTTAATGGATATCTCTATAATAAACTTGGGTTTGGGTTTGTTCGATCTTTAATGCGGTCATAATGCTAAAACATAGAACAAAATGAAGATAAAGTCATGTGGGCTTAAGAGATACCAGACTGTAAATGCTTTTTTTTCCCCCCCGCCTTGTTTGAGTTTGCTGGACTCTCACGTATTTCTAAGCCCATTGTAAACTCCGACTTTTTCCCTAGTGTTTTCTTCACTGTGCCAGTCGAGTATAATTTGTGGCTGGCTTTCCTTAGCCATTGATCAGAGCTTTAAGAGTAATCACTGACACAAGCAAAAGGAGTGGTTGTAAAGGATATGAAAGTGGTTCCATGACTTAGGATCAGAGGAGGGTTTAGGTGGGAAGGGAGCTCTGCAGATCTCTGTCCACCCCCTGCTCCAAGTAGGGCCACCCTGACAGCCAGGTCAGGTCACTGGGCCTCATCCAGGCAAGCGTTGACCATCCCCAGGGATGCAGGCAGCACATCTTTAGCCACAGCCTTTGCTTTTTCCTCTGCAAAGTGTCTCCTGCGTCAGAGGGGGGATCTGACTGACATGCATCCTGCTTGTACTAACATCTTCCTTAGCACCTGCAGATGGGAACCCGTCCCTGAACTGTTGATCTTTGCCCTGTCTCTGTCACTGACGGGCTCTTCTTCGCTTTTGATCTCTTCACAGATTTGTAAAACTCAAGAGTCGAAGGTGGCTGCTTCGTACTGCAGCCCCATGGTGCCCGTCCACTTCAACATCCAGCAGGACTGTGGGCATTTTGTAGCCTCTGTCCCCTCCAGCATGCTGCTGGCCTCGGATGGGGGGAACAGTGTTCCTGTGGATGGCCTCCGTCCCTCCCGGCCTGCCAGTGAGCATGACTGCGTGGTGGTCATCACCCGGGAGGTGCCGAGCCAGACCACTGCCGACTTCGTGAGGGACTCGGTGGCGTTGCACCAAGCCAAGCCTGAGTTGTATGAACGCCGTGTTTGCTTCTTGCTCCTCCAGCTCTGCAATGGCCTGGAGCATCTCAAAGAGCATGGCATCATCCATCGCGACCTGTGCCTGGAGAATCTCCTACTTGTCCCGTGCAAGCCCCCCATGAGCTGTGTGAAAGCCAAAGATGACAAACGCTTACCCCGCCTCATCATCAGCAATTTTTTGAAAGCCAAGCAGAAGTCAGGAGCTGGAGACTCCAAACTGAAGAAGAGCCAGGCCCGGCTGGCTCCGGAGATTGTGTCGGCTTCTCAGTACAAGAAGTTTGATGAGTTTCAGACTGGCATTCTCATTTACGAGCTGCTGCA
Organism: Dromaius novaehollandiae; assembly: GCF_036370855.1. Classification (NCBI taxonomy): domain Eukaryota; kingdom Metazoa; phylum Chordata; class Aves; order Casuariiformes; family Dromaiidae; genus Dromaius; species Dromaius novaehollandiae. The sequence goes on from NC_088101.1 coordinate 995,949, forward strand.
CCAGCCCAACCCTTTCGAGGAGAAGGTGCACCTCAGAGAGCAGGAGTACAGCCCCGAGGATCTGCCTGCTCTGCCCAGCCTGTCCATCTACTCCCGGGGGCTCCAGCAGTTGGCCCACCTGCTGCTGGAAGCGGATCCCATCAAGCGCTTGAGGATCACCGAGGCCAAGCGGATGCTGCAGTGCCTACTCTGGGGGCCCCGGAAGGACCTCACTGAGCAGCCCCTCAACCACGAGGAAGCCCTCCGCCAGGCACTGCAGAACTGGGTTGACATGAAGCGTGCCCTGCTGATGATGAAGTTTGCTGAGAGGGCCGTGGATGCGGAGCGGAGCGTTGAACTGGAGGACTGGCTGTGCTGCCAGTATTTAGCATCCACCGAGCCCACCTCTCTCTTGCACACACTAAAACTGCTGCAGCTGCTCTGACCTTGGACGTGTCTCAGAGGCGGCCAAGGGTTCCTGGTTTCCTCACGGCTAAAGGTACAGAGCCCTTTGTATGTGAAAAGCATGAATGTCAGCTGTGAATGTGCATTTAGCTCCTGCCCTGCACTCCAATCTACATCAGACATGTTTGCTACCTTGAGCACTGTCAATTGTGAGCAGGCGAAACTGGGAACCTACCCCATTTTGGGGGGACTTTTTTTTTTTTTTGGTATGGTAAGTCTGTGGACTAATAAACTCCTGCCTCTGTGTGTGTGTGTTTCTAATGGGCACAATATACTTGAGATGATTTCTGCACTTGTGGAACATATCTTTGTTCTCCTGCCCACCCCAAAAGCATCAGAGTCTCTTTGCCTGGAAACAAGGTCCACTCACAAGGGTGGGCAGCAGAGGTGAGCAGAGTTGTCCCAGCTCTCCTGGGGAAGAAGAGCAACTGGTGTAATGCTCCTTTGCAAGGTAGGACAGGGAGGAGCTTTCGCGTTCATATGTCTTTGCTTTTAGCATCTGTTTTGTGTCTCCCTTTAGAAACAAAAATCACCGCTTGTTTGTGTGTCTAACCTGTCCTTTCTGCTGTGGGTAGTTCAATATCCTCTACCTGTTACATACTCTGGATGCTAATACAGCATCATCATCCTGTGCAGTGTTGCAGCCCTGCAGGCCGTTGATCGTGAAAGGGTGAGAGAGAGCTGGGATGGGGCTGTTCACAGGGATGAGGCTGCGTGCTGGGAATTACCCCTTGTAAAGTTAATGAAATGGAAAAATCCCCAATTTGCATCCAAAGCCCCGGAGAGAAAGTTGGGGCCAGACTGTTTTGCTTTCCCATCCCTCCTGCTCCTTCCTTTTACCTGGTTATTCACCTGTCCTTTGTGTCTGGCATTTAACCCCTCTATTGAGAGGTTAGCTGGCATGTGGGAGGTCAGGGCCATTGGTCTCTGATCTGGGAGGCCCTCATTGCTGCTGGTGGTTGAATTAGAAATGCAAAGGGTGTGGTGCAGACGTGCTCTTCCAGCAGAAGGGATGTGATGGCAGCGTGCTGGAAGAGGGAGAAGCGGCCTGACTCCCTCTATCTAGATGTATGGGAGCCGCCTGGCTTGGCAGAGCTGCCACTCAGAAAAACTGTTTTTTTCGGAAGGGTGTTGGGCTGCTTTTGCCCTCTTCCACCCCAACATGAGGCAAAGCAGAGCTGTCTTGCCCCTGGGCCCAGTTCTGCTGCCTGTGGAAAAGGGGCAGGATTGGGGCATCTTGAGTGAGCCCAGCAGCAGGCAGCTTCACTCAGGCTCAGCTACCCGCTTCTAGCTCAAAATGGGGAGCAATGCATAAGTACTCTCCTCCAGCCTTGGTTCATCTCCAGAACCAGTGTGATTTCTTGGAGGAATTTTAAATCCCCATTTTTTTTGACACTGTGTGTGAATCTTTTCCAGGCTTCTCACCTGGATCTTTATCTGTTTGGCTGCGATTGCTGCTGATGGGAGGGAACAGTACCTTGGCTGGGCACCCATTTGTGATGGATTTTTCCCCCCAATCCCCATGGGGAGGAAACCTTGCACGTCCCTGCCTGCTGAAGGAATGCAGGATGGCTCCAACTGTGATCGGCAGAGATTTTTTTTTTTATACACTGGCTTTCTTGCATCTGACTCCTGTGTCCGCTACCCTCCAACATAGGCATGACTCAGGAGCCTCCTGGCTCATGAATGCTGCTCCGTGGACCATCCTGGACACGTTGCTGTTGAAAGCCTGGCCCTGGCCTGCTGCATGTGGTCTTACATGGACTCTGGGAGTGATTAAACAGCTGGAAAACCTGCCTGAAGGAGCCCAGCATGTTTTGCATAGATAAGACGAAGAAATGACTGGATTTGTAAGCATGGATGTGAGGGACAGGTTGGAGGCAGTTCTGCAGGACAGCACTGAAGGTTGCAGAGAGAGATGGGACCATGACAAATACAAACTTAATGCCAGCTGGGCTGGCCACAGGGAGATAGTTTATTTGAGGCAAGTGGCTTGCAAGGCTTGGGCTGGGCACTCAGCAGGACCTAAGAACTGGCCAAATGTCCAGCTGGCCCACATAAATAACACGTTTGGATCTATTTTGCATGCTAAGTTTCAGCTTACTGACAACCACTGGCCCTGATGCAGATATTGTCTCGAGGCCTGCACTGTGTGGGATGTTAATGTGATCATAACACTTTCTCTTGATTTGGGGCATTTGAAATGGGCTCTGGTGTTGGTCTGGGTACCCTGCAGCAGCATGCCCCATAGAATATGGGCTGGCAATAATGTTTTAGCATTTTCAGTTATATTATCTTGAGATGTGGTGGGTGGCTTCTTCTCTCATATAAACAGAAACTCTTAGCTCCATGCTTCCCGTTACCTTCCTCTGCGGCATCCCATGTCTCCCTTCCAACCCAAACAGTCCTGGGCCTGTGCTTGAAGTGGAGAAGGGCATTAGGGTTTCCTCTGTGCCACTGTTGTGGGGCAAGAGGCCCCCAAGACCTGGCTCAATGTCACACCCACCCTTGAGGGCTCTGATGGCTCCCTTCCCTCTTGTCCACGCTGTCCTCAGCATGCCCGGGCAAGCTGGGCCCTCCCTAGGCAGTAGCTCTGCTGTGCCTAGCTGGCATCCTTGCCTCCCATGGCCAGGATCTTCTGCAAGGATGGTGGAGGGGACAGAGCATCCTAGTCCTCAGTAAAGCAGAGCAGCACAGCTAATCTGTGCCCTGGGGACCTGGCATATCGCCCACCCTGGGGGATTGCAGGAGAGCTCTAATTGGGGCCATAGCTTGGGGTCTACATGCCGCAGAGAGGGTGCCAAGGGGCAATTGCAGCCTGAACATCACAGACCTTTCTATCTCGCTGGTACTACTGAGTGGGGAAGGAGCTGCTTCTTGTCTCATGCTGCCCCCAGACAGACTGCCAGCCCCTTTCCCTGTGCCCAGGCTCCTGGTGGCCTTTGCATGCAAGAAAGCTGGCAGGCCATGGCTCGCTGCACCCACCTCCCATCCCCATGGAAGTCAGGTCCCCAGGAGCTGGACGCAGTTGTTGACTGGTGCATTTATAGCACAGATGAGTTTTGTGAGGGAGTGTTGCGTGCTTGCTTACCTGGGGTGAGGCTGAGGCCTAAAGCCCCAAGACAAATACAGGGTAGTCAGTGCTGTTGGGAGCTCTTCTGCTGAGCAGTCCCACGACCTCTCCTGCCCTGCTTCAGAGCATCCCTCGAAGCTGGGGGGATATTGCAGGAGCTATGAGCTGCTGTTATACGAGGCTGCTTGACAGGTAGTCCTCTTCCCTTGTGTGCTCATGTGTGTGGGGACTTTCCCCAGCTTGCAGCACAAGGTAGCTGAGGATGTGGTCAGTTCTGCTTCGGTTTCTTGATGAGCAGCAGCAGCAATGCGAGGCTGTAAGAGAGGGGAAGGATGCTGTTGGAGGAAGTCCAGAGCAGATGGAGTTCGGAGAAGCTCTCGGTCTCTACGGCCACCAGGATATAGGCGATGATGAGCTGGGTGAAGAGCCAGGTTGCCCCATAGTAGAGGAGCTTTGCACCACGAGAGACAGCCTGGGCACGGAGGAAGGGATGGATGCGGTAGTCAGCCTCCACCATGATGGCCCAGCATAGGAAACCAAACACCTGCCCGGGCTGGAGGCCGTGCCACCAGGCAGAGAAGGCAAAGGTGGCGAGGAGTGGCTGGGCAGGGCAACGCTGGAAGATGAGTCTCCTCAGCCAGCGGGATGTGCTCTTGTTCCAGGTCCGCGCAAAGACAGCCACGCGGTTGGTGGTCTCCAGCATCCACAGGTCGCTGCCTGAAAGATCGCCCTGGCCTGCCTCCGGCCCGAAGCCTGCTGCCTCGAGGAGGGCCTCATCCAGCATCCAGTGTGAATAGTAGGCCAGCTTGAAGAGCAAGGCTTGTGTCCACATGCTATGCACACAACTCAGACCAGCGCAGCCCTGCATGGTGGCCAACTGACCCTCCAGTCCTGCGCGCAGCACCTGCAGAGCCAGTGCACAGAGGCATCTCCGGCCAGCAGCCCCCAGCGGGCAGTGGGAAGTGCCCGAGAACTCGATCTGGGCCTGAAACCTCCTAAAGGAGCACAGGGGACCTCCTAGGAGGGCTGGGAAAAAAAGCAAGTAGCTACAGAGAGGCAGTGCTCGCTGCAAAAGCCCCTGGCTGGGCTGGAGTGTCACGGTCCCTTCATGAACATCCAGGGCCAGAGATGTAACTTTCTGGGTCAGCAGCATGATGGCAGAGAGGATGACAGCTGACCTACAAGGAAAGTACCCAGGAGCTGCTGTGAGTCTTTTGAAGGGAGCATTAGAGGCACAGCAGCAAGGTTGTGCATGGAAGACGTGCTTCCCACATCCCAGCGTGCACAGATGGTGTGGTGAGGGGAGGCCAGCTGCTGGGGAACAGCAAGCTCACTTGGCTCAGGAGCTCTCTGCCCTCCTGAAATGCCCTGGAGGGCTCCAAGCTCTCTGAGGGGGAGCAGGAGGGAGGCAGAGCTGGAGGGGTTACCTGATGTCTTGTGGGTCCAGCTCCTGGCTCCTCAGGCCCAGATGGCAGAGCGTCTGCCAGGACATCTGGAGGCTGAAGACCCAGGTGTGGACACGTGCTGGGCTGACGGAGAGTAGGACGAGCACGGAGCCGGCTGTGGGGATGAAGAGCAGCAAGGCATAGCTGCCCATGGCTGTGCTGGCAAGGAGGCATCCTCCAGCAAGCAGGGAGACATACCTGGAAGGGAAGGGATGCCTTTTGGCTGGCTGTTAGGAGAAAAGAGACTTGAAACTCCTGCTCCGGTATTGATGGTGGGGCTTCACCCGGGTCCAAGAGCCTCCCTGGTACCCCTGTAGTTCGTCCCTTAGCATCCCATGGGGCCGTTGTGGCTGCAAGTGGCAATGGGGGGGACCAGGACCCGTGTTGCTGGCGCTGCTCCCTGTCTTAGCCATGCCCGAAGCAGTCCCCATTCTCTGCCTTGCTCTGTTGCCCATGTGCCCTCCTGATACACTGCTAAACCCCTCTCTGATAACACAGGAGTGTCAGACAAGGCTGTTTTGGCCTTAACGACCCCAAACTGGCCCCACCATAGAGAGGGAATGAGGAACAGCTCACATCTGAGACATTACAAATGCCTGTACCCGTGTCAGTCAGGACTCGATATCCGTCCTGCTGCACCTCTGGCTGGGAGAGCTCAGCTCAGCTGCAGGGGCAATGACCACATACCGGGCAGTTGGAGAGAGGTGCCCCGAAGCACTGAGGTGGTGGAGGAGAGCAGCGAAGGGGAAAGCTGCCAGCTGGTATGAGGCCATGGGGCAAAGGACAAGCAGGTTTGCCCAGTGCATCGAGCCACTTGCTTCTTTGATGTCCTCTGATGCCTGGAGAAAGGATGAGCCACGAGCTGCTCTGGCTTCTCTTTATATGTGGCAGGACCATACCACAAACTGCAAAAAAAAAAAAAAAAAAAAAAGAGAGCAGGGCCAAAGAAACAGAGGTATCTGCAGGAAGTGGAGCACAGTGTTTGCATTCGTCAGTGCTGACTCCTTGAAGCACCTCTGCCCCAAGGTTTGTGTGCAGGTGGAAAAAATTCAGGCTTGGTGTTTGCTCTGCCAGGTGCTTGAGCCCTTGCCCTGGAGTGAGAGTGAGCTACCAAGATAAGATCCTCTTTGGGTTGCCACGTGCATCAGGCTGGGATGTATTTCAGAGCAAATCCCCAGTCACATCCAGGGATTTATCAGGCTTGGTCCTTCCTCTCAGCTCAGACTGTCAGCCTTTTCTCCCAGCTCTTGCCCCACTTGTCATGGGGTGGCAGTGGAGACCTCCTGGTATTTACACCCCTGCTCACAGAGAGGAGAAGACAGGCCCTGCTGCTCCGCAATGGGGCCCCAGTACTCAGACCAGGCCACAGAGCCTTTTCATTTACCAAAAATAGTTCTATTCTTCCCAAACAGTTTTTCTTCAAGAAAATAAAGAAACACAAAAAAATGGAATCACCGAGCTGTGTGTCACGGTAGAAATTAGTTGTTGCTGATAAACTCTTTAAACCACACATTCATTCAAAAATACGCAGTCTGGAAAGGCAAAAGCTCTTCTTTGTGACCAGATGTAAAAAGTGATTTGAAGACTGATCTCTGGAGTGAGTTACTATTGCTCCCCTATTGTCAGCCATAGTATTTCATGCTAAACAGGCCGAAAGCCCAAGAAAATCAGCCTGCAAGACTTCACTCTTTCTTTTTTTCGTGAGATGTAGTTAGAAAAACCCCAAAATTCAAAAGAAATGGAAACATGGCTTTTTTTTTTAAACTTGATTGATATCTGCTTTATTTTAGGCATACAAAAAGGTAAGTTCAGTGTCATTGCAAAGAAAAATACTATGAAATTTCCTCCTGGAGGAAAAAATAACATGCTGGAGGGGTAGGATAAATAAGGTTTTCCCCTTCCTGACATGAATGCTTCAAAATATTTAGTCTTTTGATCTGATATTTCTGACATTTCTGTCTGACATTTCTGAACATTTCTACTCTTTAACAGTTTATTAAAACCAGTAAGTTTTTCACAAGATTAAGTGACTCTGTTTTAATACATTTGGACTGGTGGAAATTCCAGTATTTGTGCAGTTACTTTATTTTCATTTAAAGCTGAACACCCGCAAGACTGTCTCAAATATGCAAGAAAACTGCTCCACCTAGAGAGCAAAGGATTCAATTTTGCGAATTCTTCACTTAAAGTTGGAAGATGAGTTGGGGCATCCTGAGCTGTTTCTGAATTGCTCTGTTGCCTTGGCTAACCCTGGGTTCACATGTTATCTCTGGACATGGTCAGCATGGAGCATTTTTAAGATGTGATGTAAAATGTTGGTTACGCCTTTGATTTCTGAATCCCTTGGAGTTTCACCTACACCGCTGGCATCTGTGGGACCAAAAAAACCCCATGGAAAAAAATGAGTTGCAGCAAATGCTACAGAGAAACTGGCTCTTCGTTTTGCCATATTTGTGCAGAGTGTATTTTAAGAACAGGTTGTTAGGTGTCTGCAGTGTGTATGTGATGACACTGGAGAGAAGCTTCTTCCATGCCAGTTTTGGCATGCGTGGCATGCAGCAGCAGCCTGGTTTCACAGGATTCATCCTGCCAGATCCCTGGAGGCCAGCACTGACTTTGCTGAGCAAATATTTTTCAAGACCTTTGCAGTATCTATTTAAGCAATTCACTACTATGGTTCTGCAAAAATGCCCTTGCTTTTCAGGAAGCAGACATGACTTTCCCCAGTAGCACTGGAAACCTTGTGACACGCTGCGCAGTCCTCTCATTTTATGCCATCAGATGCGAGGCCGTGGAAACGTGGTCTTGTGGTGTGTGTATGAGCCACAGGGAAGCATGAGAGAGAGTTTTAATGGCTTTATTTCTAGGTACTACACAAGAAACAGCCCTGTTCCTTTCTGAAGGATGAATTGCTTGATAATACAGCAGGCGAGAAGAGCGAAATGAGCATTGTCAAGGCAAATGGTGGGCACAAATTTGGAACAGATGCGACTCAGATGTGGTACAGCCTTGGACTAGTACCTGGAGGCTTTCTAGTTGCTTCCTTGGTGGAATATAGTACTGTTCTGGGAACAGTTTTGCTTGCCTATTGTAAGGTAGCTTGTACTGATTTGCTGCAGGATGCATTCAAAGTGAAGGATGTAAATCAAAAGCAAAACAAAGGTATTTTAAAGAAAAAGTCAGACTGCTAGGGTTTGTCTTTTCTCTAGAGGAAAAGTACATCAATAGGAAGGAAGGAAGCAAGAAAGCAAGAAAGCAAGCCCATTAATATAGGGTCTAGGATGCTTGGACCGAGCTCCTGTCTCAGACTTTCTCTGTGACCTTGGGAAAGCCACTCAGTTTATCTGGTGTTTCGTATCTACCAACAGGATGATATTTTCTGCCTCCCTGTGGTATTATAAGGTAGAATCTATTAGAAACCTTGGGACTTACATTCAGCTGTGATAAACAGGACATGAAAGTACCTAAAAAAAAAAAAGGAATTAATTAACAAATAAACATAGTGGTTTATTAAAACACAAAAATGTAAAAAAAAAATCCTTCCTTTGCTCGCAAGTGCCAGCCCCTCACTAACTTTGTGCTATACTTGTTGCCATAACTGATTTGCTGCCTGCTGGCTGTAAATGGCCCAATGCTTTTTTTGGCGATGGCCTTTTTTCCCCCTTGGATAAAAGGCTGGTTGTTTCATGCCAGTAGTTTAAGTCGTGGAGGTCTGAGAAGGCCATCTGTGCCCTATGGTAAGGTAGCTTTGAGCTAAGTCCCACTGGCTAGTGAATCCTGTTGACCTCCAGGGACACCTAGTCAATGGAACATCAACAGGGACTTGGGTGAAAGTTAGGGAAATGAGATAAAATTTGAAAGCTTGGCTTTGGTTTGAGTAAAGCCCATCTGCCTGAATGGCCGGCCTCATTGAACGGCCCGTCTCACCGAACAAACAGCCTGGCCTTAATGCTGAGCTGGGCTTGACTGCTAAGCAATAGCCCCACATCTTCTGCAAGTGGAAATGGAGGGCGGGTTGATCCAGAGTCCCAGCTAGTGATGAGGGATCTGTTGACAGGTGGTCTTCTGCATGAAGGTAGGCTGAAACTGTGAATGTGGTGTTTCCTGGGCCTTATATAAGTAGACTGCGAAGTGGTGCCTAATTTTTGCCTTGAAAATTTCTCCCTTCAGATCTATCATGTTCCCTGGTGAGGTGTGCTTGAACACAGAAGAGAAAAAAAACAAGGTCTGCTCATGAAACAGAGGCCCAGGTGGAGGTGGTGATCCTAGGTGTATTTGGCGCAATGAGAAGGACCTTGGGGATCCCTGTGGAATAATGGTGCAGCACTGCAATGGAAGATGATCTCCTCCAAGAAACTTAGCCCAGGAGTTTGATTCTGGAAAACTAACCAGGCAAGTGGAAGGCTGTTTCATGGAGCAGAGCTGCTGAAGTCTCCACTGGGGCAGACAGTGTTGGCATTGTGTTTGTAGTATACATCATATCTGCAGTATGCATTCTGCTTGCATTCTTGGCAACTTTTTTCACTTTGGACTGTGACACAGCCTTTCTGATCATTTTTTAGTGTGAAAGCACCCTGTGATTTTCAGTTTATTTTGAGGTGTGCTTGCTTTCCCGTTTCACAACAGGAATCACAGTGTTGACTCATAAGCATAGATTTGGAGAATGAAGGCCTGGAAAACAAATAACCTTTCAACTCAGCAACCAAAGCGAACTAAGAGATGTTCTGCATGGAATTCAGGTCCTTTCAGTCCAAATCCCTCTGCTGCACATTTTGTGTGAGCATTGCTGTTTCTGCCTCTTGCTGCTGGGAACACAACAAGTGCAATCTGGGCAGTGGGAAATGCTCGTCTCTTTCTTCTTGTTGGAGTGCATGGTTCCAAACAAGCTTGTGTTTACGCGCCCATCAAAATGCACTGAATGCATTTACATTGACGTCTGCAGGAAGCATCACCAAAAAAGTCCCTTCATCCTCTTATTCAAGCAGAATAGCTTGTGAAACAGTGCAGGCATCTGATCCGCTTGCTGCGAACAACATAGGGACACACACAAACCTAAGCAAGACTCCAAGGACATTCCATTTAGTTTCAAACTAACCATAATGCTGAAGTTCAAAGTCATGGTCATGAGTACTAAGCAAGTCTGGTAGCTCATGCGAGATGTTTCTCTCTGTTCCTGTTCAGTACAGGGATGGCTTCAGTCTCTGAGTTTTCTGGGAATGCAATAAGCATGGTGGTGCCTTCTACAAGTACATCAGTCCAGTGTTGCTGCAGATTTTGTACAGTGTAGTGGACGACTAACTGGGCTTCAGTGCCAGATGGCTGCAAAGCATTTAAAAGAAAACTTTGAAAAATAGTGTGGTAAGATAGATGGAAAGTCTGGTTCTGTTTTTATGCACTTTTTTACTGGGACATATCCTTTGTAGTTTCCATTTCCTTTTTTTTTTTTTCTCTTTCTCTCAACTCTTGCATTGCCCAGATGTCACCCAGAAATTTATAGCACTTGAACTGCTTCCCACAGGACAAAACTTGTTTGAAACTTTCAGTCAAACTGCTATCTTCGGTTAGCCATTTGCCACCAGCAATTTTCTGCAGCTTTTTCTTTTTTAGCATTTTGCTGCCACCTTTCAAATATATATGACAAATGGCACCGGGAATAATGTCCACAACAAAAAACAACAGTTAAAAGAGTTACTCAGCCATCCAGCTTTCTGGCTCGCTGCTTGCTTAAATGACATGAATGCAGGTGTGTGCAAAGCACTGATTCAACTCTCGCTAGACAGAAAAGGCATTTCAAAGAAAAAAGCTATTCCTGGCATGTCAGATGATTATGGGCAGCAGTATTAAGGTGCTGCCACTTGCTTCAGGGGAAGTGACTGACTTGTGCAGAGTAACCAGGGTCCAGTTTGCCTGCTCTGGGGGCGCTCACTGTGAATGACACAGGCTGCTGGGAGCCTGAAAGCCCCTGCCACTTTTTCCAGGACATCTCCTGTCTCTGTTTTTTTTTTTGTTTTTTTTTTTGTTAAGGGGGCTGTTTTTCTGTTGCCTCTGCTCTGGAATTAAAGGGCAAGACAAAATTGTGAAGTTGTTGCATATTGCAGACAAAATGTTGCATTTGCTGCAAGCTGGTCCCCTTGATCTGAGGGCTTCTCCCATTTAGTGTGTGCTCTTTCCAGCAACAACTTCTGTAGCGCCTCTTGAGCATGTCCAGGTATTGGTTACTGGGTACCCAGCACTGCTTGAATAGTTTGAGGGGTGCACTGGCACTTTCTACCCAGATGGGACCCCCTTCATCTTGAGATGTAAAACCTCACACAGTTCCTTTGACTTCAAGAATACTGGATAAATCAATGCTTGGCTCAAATCCAGAGGGATATCTTTGGAGTCATGTAAGTTCATCCCATTTACCACGGGACTGGGAGCTGATAAAGTGTTAGGAGATGCCATAAAATGCATATGTACATGTTTTCTTCCTGAGCAGTGTAAGGAAGACAAGTGGCTTGAAAGAAAAAAGATGTGAAGTTTGTTGCTTTTGGCTATACTATCAATTACTTGTTCATGAGGCTTTCAGGTTGTTTTAGAAGGTGAAACTATGGAGGCTTGCAAATTCAATCTGCTGAATGTACCTGGAGGCGAGGAGAAGAAGCTGAAGACAACTAGATCTGAAGCCTGACAAAAGCTAAAAATATTTGCTAGACCTAGCTCTGTTTGTACCATCAAGTCCATATTAACGAGCAGGTCTATTTGGTTAACATCTGCATGGCTATGGAGCAGTGAGAACACTTTGTGGATGATGAATGTGCTTTGCAATTCGCTTGTGCAGTGGTGTTCATTTTGTGAGGATGAAATAAAATGACTTATCAACAAATATGTGGGATGACAGTCCGTGATAGTTGGTATGCTTTTGATGTGACAAAAGATGTGGTGTATGTGTTGCTCAGTAAAAGTATATTTGTGAGATGCGTCACGGGGACCCACTTCCTGAAGAAACAATTCCAGCTCGGAGCAGCACTGACTATTTGGTGGTGCTGTGCTGCCCTCAGGTGGGATGTTTCAGAACTATCCCAATTCTCGGCGTCAGCCTTCGCTAAATTAGCGCTTCTACACTGACGTGGATGTGCGCCGAGCCTCATGCTCTCGGCCTCACGTTCCTCAAGCGGAGGTGGAAGCCCTGGACTGCTTGGAGGCCTTTTTCCAAAGCGGCAGGAAGGTAACGGTGGCCCTTTCTGCCGGGCCGGTGCCTGCATCTCCTGGTGGGTCCCGCGGGGTCTGCTCTGTGCTCAGGAGCCCCCGGGGGGTGCTGGCTGTGCAGAGCTGCTCCCTTGCAGGCATCCCGCATCCCAGGGCAGGCCCGCGGTGCCCTGCTCCTGCCTGCCCTTCTCAGGCTCTCTGCTGCCCGGCGCCAGGAAACAGCTGAGAAGCTGCAGTTTCTGTCTGCCGTCCGCACCCTCTGCAAGGCCTCTCGCATCGATTTCCCCATGTGGCAGCCGCTCCATTTCTGCAGAGCTGAACTGGCCGAGCATCTCCAGGCGAGAGGACGTCCAGCAGGCCTGAGTGGAGGCGGCATGCTAGCAGGGTGCTGGCCTGCCAGGAAGGACACGCCGGGGGGGTGCAGGCGTGGGGAGGCGCGGGCGCTTCCTCGTGGGCGTGGACCTTCCCACTGCAGGGCTCCAGGAGCCGCCAAGAAGCCCTGCGAGCTGGGCCCTGGGCAATGCGGGGGCCGCTGCTGAGCTGAGGGCACCTGGGCTCTGCCAGCCCTGCGGACTCCTTGCTGGGCGCTGGCAGCTCCCATGCCCCATCCCAGCTGTGCTCTGCAGATGCTGCTGTGCCAAGAGCCCACTGACCACCTGGACACTGCGGTGAGGCAGCAAGTGATGCTCACTGTTGTTGCCATGAGGTACCTAAGTGCCCCAGCCCCTGGCTTGGCTAAGGCCTCCCCGCTGTGCAGCCCCCATGGCCCCTGTCCGAGCCGCCCTGTCCTGGGGCAGTCTGTCAGTGCTGTGTGCTGGGCACCTGCTCTTGCCTGCCTTGGGCCTGATGGTGGGGCAGATGGGAGGGCCGGCAAGGCCCGTGGCCCTCATTCCTGCTGTCTCCGGACTTTTCGCCCAAAGCAGGACTGAGGCAGGAGATGTGGAGGGCATCGGGCCCCACCTGCCAGGGCTCTCCTTGGTCCCTGGGTCAGTGTCCCCGGGGGAGAAGGTGCCTGCTGGCACGCTCCCCCACCACGCATGGGGTCTCCGACCTCCGCGGTCTGTAGGCGCCTCTGCCCGCACCAAGAGCTGAGAGCTGCCCTTCTCTCCTTGCGGTGAAGCGAAGCTTCATGTGAAGGGCCAAGTGCAGAAAAGGCTTCTTACTGCCTGCTTCTGCAGTGTATTCTGCCTTCCTCCAAGAGAGGACATGGCAGACCTGGATGCTTCCCTCTTCTCCAAGGTATGTGCCGGCTGAGCTATGGGGAGCCTGCCAGTGCCTCTGGGCTTGTTGCTGCCTCCCCTGGGCTAGTAGAGGAGCATCAAGTTCCAGCTAGGGCAGGGTGCCAGCTTGGATTTCCCCCGCCTCATCCCGCCTTCGCCTTGCCGGGGCTGGGCCACGTGCAGCAGCTCTTCTGCCCCGATCCTCTGCCTGGGCACTGCAGGGCTGTGGGTGTCCCCCTGAGGCAGAAGGAATTCAAGCCCGTCTCCCGAGGCTGAGGGGCACGGGGCAAGAAGTGGCACAGCCCTCTGTCCTCCTTGCAGACCACGGATGCTCTGGATAGCACACTGCAGCTGCTGGTCCTCAGACATCCCGCTTCGGACCTCCAGGAGCTGCAGCACATCTTGCAGGTCTGGCTTTTGCCAAGAATGGTGGGGCTCCTCAGGCCAGTTCCTCACCCTGGACAGAGGTGGCCTTCTGGAGTGGACACCTGCTTCTTTGGGCTTCCGTCTCCAGCGCCTGCTCTGTCAGGAGCCAGTTCTGGCGCCAGCCCTGGGCAGGACAGTGCTGCCTCTGTAGCCAGGCGGGAGCCCAGCAGGTCTGGCAGCCATCCCTGCCCTGGGCTGCTGCCCAGCTGCTGTGAGAGCCCGGGCCGGCAGGGCCCTCTAAAGCTCTGGCTCCCAGCTTGGGCTCCAGCCCTGGCTGGACGGTAGCTGCCAGGCTTTGGTGCCCACCAGTGCCCCTTTGTCTTGGTGCCAGTGCTGCCTCCCATCCGCAGGACCGCTCCCGCTTGGCAAGAAGCAGGGACAGTGGTCCCGCCAGCTACAGAAAGCTCCGTTTCCAGATTGTGGGGAAGCTGGTGGGCTGTCTCGCCCTGTGTTGTGCCTACAAGGACGAGGGGACCAGTCGCGGGGCTGCCGACGCCCTTTGTCACTTGCACAAATTCCTCCTGCAGCGAAGAAGTAAGAGAATCTGCATAGGGCTGGGTCGTCTCAGGCACAGACACCCAGGCAAGGCCAGGTGAGCCACTGCACTGCCTCAGCCCCTCTCCTCAGTGAGAGGAAAGGGCAGAAAACCCCTCCGACATAGGTGCATGCAGCAACTGTGCTGTGTCAAGCCTGGCACCCACACAGCCCAGGCTTAGTGGAGTGAGTGTGTGAGCAGGAGGACATGGGTGATGAGCTACACACCTGCTTCATTGGGGAGGGATGGAGGGAAGCAGGGAGGGGACATGCATGCATGCAGTTCCAAAGCTGCAGGCACCTCCCAGCCTTCCACCAAAACTGTAGCATCCCCTGCTGTCATCCCCGACCAGTTACCAAGGGACTGGAAGACCTTCAGTGGCACCTGTTCCTCCTCGGGCTTCTGTCTTGCTTCAGAGCAGAAAGTCTGATCCAACTCATCTGCCCTGCTGTATTCTTAAAAGCAGTATCCTCTCCCCAACCACCCGTGCCTCGCAATAGGCCCAGGCCTTGCCTGGGAATCCTGCTCACCCTACCTTTCTGGCACGCCCTTTCTCTGCCAGTGAGATCTCTCCCTGACACTTTCTGTGTGCCTTCTGCAACTCGCTGCCCTTCCTGCTGACTGCCCTGTGTTTCCCCTCCTGTCCAGGCAGGGAACTGACCCAGGACAGCCTAGAGCATCTAGAGTTGCAGAAGGACTGGGAAGCCACCAACACCTTCTGGGTTTCACCCTCCATCAGTGCCATGGAAATCGCCACGGTAAGGCGCACCTGCCCTGTGGGGACTCCCGGCCATGGGGTCAGCAGGAGACTTGCATGAACAGAGGGATCCCTAATCAGTGGGGCTAACGGGGCCTTGCGGTCACTGGGGAGAGGGCTTGCACTGTCCTTGCGCAGGGACTAAGCAAAAGCTTCCCTCCTGGCTCCCAGCGAGCTCTGCTTGCCCTCAGGATCAGTGCATGGGGGCCCTGACCTCCTCCTCCGTGCCGTCACCCAGCTCAGCAGAGCCCCTGCCCCCGGTTCTCCTGGTGTCGCTGTGCCAGCACTGTCCCGTCTCTCTCCAGAGCCGCTCCGGCTGCTCAGCCAAGCACTGCCATCGGCGCCCTCAGTGTGACCTCTCTGTCTTCCCTGTCCTCCTTTCTCCCATAGATGTTAAAGAAGTACCTCCAGCCCTCGGAGAGGGCGGATGCCATTGTCACGGCCATCCGGGGCATGACAACTTCCAGCACCTAGGAGACACAGGCAGCTGCTCTCATGCTTGGTGTGCTTGTGCCAGACAGTGCCTCCCAGCTGGAGCACATAAGTAGCCTGCGACTGGGGTGTCCAGGGCTGGAGCCCTCCGTGGGCATCGTTCAGCCTCTGAGTGCAGGCGTCCCAGGCACCTGGCACCTTGGAGGCCAGCACAGGGTGGTGGAAGGAGAAGCACTTCTCCGTGGGAGCTGGGGAAATGGCTGCATATGGCAGCAGCCCCACTCTCAGACGTGTTGCCTCCGGGTGGCAGACATCGTGAGCTGCATCTGCACTAGCCTGGTGTCCATCGCAGATGTGTCTGCCCAGCACAGCCTGCACAAGGCCCTTCTGCAGCTGACCTGTGTGAGCCCCAACGAGATGGTCATGAGCCTGTTGTGGCATTCACCATCATGCAACAGGTAAGGGGCCCAGCTGCCTCTAGGCCCTCCACCTGCCGGGGAGGGGGCAATGGGCAGAGGCAGGGCCCCCTCTGTCCTTCCCCACGCGCCCCCAAGCCATGACCTCCCCTGCAACGCACACGTGCAGCACCTCAGGGCCCGGCTGGCAGGGTTCTGCCCAGGGCCAGGCCACCGCTGTGCCAGCGCGCCCCTGTGCTGAGCACTGCCTGGGGCTCGGTGAGTCCCAATACGGAGCCTGTGTGAGCAGCCCTGCGTCCTCCCCCACCTCGGCGTCTCCTTGTCGTGCTCGGCAGGTTGGAAACCTGGGGTAGGGCTAGGGCTGGAGGGCAGAGCAGGGCCAACACGGAGCTCGGGCAGGCTGCAAGGGCTGGGACGGGGAATCCAGGGGCACGTGCCAGGTGCATGAGGTCCACCCAGGGTGCGGATTGTGCCAACCCAGGAAGGTTGGGCTCAGTTTGTAACGTGCCCATGACAAAAGTGCTGCCATGACTTAGCTCTGTCCAGGCAGCCGAGCCGGCTGCTCCATCTGTATGCCGTGTGGCCTGGGGAGGTGCTGGAGCCTCGCCTACCCAGGCTTGGGCCGCGTGACAAGGCGGGTCTCAACAGCAAGAGCTGTCGCTGGGTGTTTTCTGCAGGCAGCCGGGGCCCTGCAGGAGATCATGGGACAGCCCACCTGCCCGCAGCAGCTGGAGGCAATTTTCCCCCGGCTCTTCTTGGCGCTGCTGTTGGGGATATCCCTCAGCACAGACCTGACGCAGCAGGAGATCGGTATCAGGAAAGGGAGCCGGCACTGCCTGGCTCTGAGAACTGCCGGGGGAGAGCCAGTGTTTCCAGGCACAAGAGCGGGTGATGCCTAGGAGCAGTCACCTCCCAAAGCCCTGCAGGCCCCTGCCGTGGGGCTTGGGCTGGTGCGATACAGAGCGCCAGGGTCTGTCTACAGGCAGCCCCCCAAAGGCAGCCCACTGGGCAGGCCCGGGATGCGCAGGGGAGCGCTGGAAGAGCCCAGGGAAGCGGGCAGGAAGGAGGTTGCGTTAGAAGGCCAGGCTTCAGGGTAGGCGGGGTGCTTTTCCAGGCTCCTGCAACAGGAACCTCCTGGTGCTGGGCACTAGCTTTCCAAGGGGGAGGTGTGGTGGGCAAAGACAACGCCACCATAAGCCAATGCTGCCAGCTGCTGGAGCCGAGCACAAATGTGGCCCTGCCCTGCCTGTCCTGGTGCACGGGGGAATGGCTATGCAGGGCAGTGCAATCCCAGCAGAGGTTTACCTGGCCCGCTGAGGACCAAAGGCGCCTTCTTCTCCCTGCCAGAGAGATGCGGAAGCGCCCAAGAGCCTTGTGTTTCTGGATCTTCGACCTGCTGGCACCACTGTTGAGCAGGGAGCAGCCCTCCCAGGGCTTCCCCCTCACGGCTTTCCTTGATGAGGCAAGCCTGATGGCAAGCGGTGCCTCTCAGAGGTACCTCTAAGCACCGTCTTGTGCTTAGAGGCTGTGCTGTCCTGCGCCTGCAGCTGCAGGGCGGGCAGCAGTCAGTGGAGCTGGGCCAGTGGGTGCCCTGCGATTAGCAGCCTTGGCCTCAGCCCACTTCTGCTGGGGTAACGCTGTGGTCGCCACTTGTATTTTGTGCCTCCTTCACGCCAGCGCTCTCTACTCCACTGCTCCTCAAAGGCGTGAGAGTAAGAAGCTGTGGGTGGCTGAGAGGAGCGGAGCAGCAGGCTGTGGCCTGTGCCTTGAGGCCCAGGGCAAGGAGGGCTCTGGGGAGCTCTGCAACCCCTGCTGCCTTCGGTCTGGGCTTTGCCTGGACCTGGTGCCCTTGCCCTGAGCCGATGGGTGGATCCAGCACGGCACGATGCGGGGTGTGCTGCCAGCTTTGCCAGCGTCTCCGTGTTGTGTGTGTTTCAGCTGCTGGTCTGCCCTGACCTTCGGGGAGAGGAGGACTCTGACCAGAGCCTCTTCCTGAAGAATCTCCAAAGTCAGCACCTGAGGATGCGTGGGCTAGTCCGCAGAGGCCTCATGATGCTCTCTGAGAGACCGGAGATGGTGAGCAGGGCTCGGCCGGGGGAAGCCGGGTCAGGGTAGGGGCTGCTGAGTAGTCCAGTAGCTGGGACTTTGCCGGGGAGCGGGAGCCGTGGTAGCTGCTCCTAGCTCTCCTGCTGCCCCCTTCATCTGCCCTTGCGCCCTTCGGGCCAGGCCCTTGGCTATGCTGTGCCGGGAGAAAGGCCCCAGAGCCTGCAGCTGATCAGGGGGCGAGGAGCCTGGGCTGTGCTCTCCTCCCTCCCTGCACCACCGGTCCCCACCCCGCTGCAGCTGTGCCGGGAAGCCCTGCTTGCCAGGTGGTTGCTGCAGTAATTCTCTTGCTCATTTCTGGCAAGCTAGAGGGGAAGCTGCTGTCTAATAAGCAGAGCGTTTTGTTGAAGGAATTTCCCAGTCACCACCTTTTCCCATAGGAATTACGCCGTTGCCTCCTGAGATTGTTGCAGGAATTACGCAGTTGCCACCTTCAGCTGCTCTGGCTCGACCTTAGGTCTCCGCTTATTTTCCCAACTAAACATGTGAATATTTTCCCAAACTAGCACGGTTTATTGCGCGTACTAAAGATACAGCCCAGGCTGGCTGCCTCCAAGGAGGGACCCCCGACACAGGGTCTTCGTTCTTTTTATCCAGGCGCAACCCGATTGCAAACCCACCACCCCCATAGTCTGATCCTCGTGCACCAATCCTGCGACTTCTCTTGTTCATTTTCTTGTGGCCCATCGGTGCTCTCTGTTGCTGGGAGGCATTTCTTCAGGTCACCGCTGCATGAGTTGTCTGCGATGGCTACGCTATTCCTTGTTGTGTAAAAGCCGGCTCCAGCTGGCCTTGGCTGCGCCCTTGGCCGTGGCCTCTGGCTCCCACTACTTCAGTGACTAGTGCTAAGTGTTAGGACTCTTGCTCCTCCCTCCTTACAGCTTTTTCCAGCCCGGTCTTTCATTGCTTCACAAAACAGAGACGTGTGTTTCCTGCAGGCAAGAACACTACAATTCCTGCTGCCAGACGTCATGAATCCAATGCGGGATGTGGACAGGGATGTCAGCACGAAGGCCCTGATGGTGCTCAGCAACGTGCTGCATTTCATGGACAGGCAGATGGCCGGCCCAATCGCTCTACAGCTGACCAAGCAGCTCCTGCTGCTCTTTGATGATGGAAAGGCTGGGGGGAGAGAGAGCTGGGGGTCCTCTTGGCCTGTGCATAGGCCTCTGTGCAGGGTCATGGCTGCGGTGTGTTTGTCTCCACACACATTTTCGAGCATGTGAAGCTGTGCCTCCCACCATGGACCCTGGGTGCCGCTGGGAAACGTTTAGCCCTGTGCTTATCAGAGCATTGCCTTGTCCTGCCCTTGGTGTCCTAGGCTGTCTGCAGGCCCAAGCTTGCTCTTAGAGCCCAGAGGGCTCAGTGGCAGCTGGACACTGCTGCCGAGCAGGACCGCCTGCTTTCACCGCTTGCTGGGGCAAGCAGGGGAGACCTTGCAGGCAGGGTGGGCTCATGGTGAGCTTGGAGCAGCCAGCACTGAGGTCGTCCCCTCTTCCTTCCCACCAGCAGTCCAGGTGCGTGCGAGAACTCTCCATTCGCCTCTTTGCAGAAGTGATGGAGATTGTAGGGGGCTCTGTTTTACAGGCAGGTGGAGAGGCAAGTGCGAGGCAGCCTGCTCCTATTATTCTTCCACCTGCATGGTCAGATCCAGAGCATGGCCCAGGTGTGGATTTGTAACCTGGCCAGTCATTTGGGGAGGGCGGTGCTGACCCCCCGAGGGTAGACCTGAGCATCAGGAGCAAGAGCTGTGGCAGTCATACCCTTTGAATGTGTGTGCCCATGGGGAGCAAGCTCGGGGGGTCCCTGAGGGCAGCACAGCACCCCCTCCCTGTCTGCTCGGGGCCCCCCATTGCCTTCATCCTCCTGCCATGGCTTCTCCTTCACAGATGGACAGAGAGGTGGGCTCCCCTCCCAGCTGCGCTCCGTCTGTATGCCTGACCCCCAGCCCCCCAAGTGCAGCCCGTAGGAAGAGTCCCTGCAGAGCCAGAGCTAATAAGGGCCACGAAGCTGGGCACGGACTTTTCCCAGGCCTGCTCTGCCTGGTCCAGGAGGGATCAGAAGCAGGCCAAGGCCACAAAGGCACTGAAGTCCCTATGGGCTTCCCAGGTGTCCCAGTAGGTGTCCAAGGCCAGGGTATTGACCCCCAACCTCTGTCCCCACCATTCTGCACGCACAGGACCCCCAAGTGTCTGGGCTGCAGCACGCCCCAGTTCCCAGAGGCATGGCCATGCCTGCACAGATGTCCTGCTTCTTGAGTTCCCCCTGCCTGGGGCCAGTGCACTTGGCCTGTGCAGAGGAGCACAGCAACTGCAAGGGGTTGTGAGAGGAAGAACCTGTGAGAGGAGCCCCTGCCATCTGGGCAGGGGGAGGCTGACGGGGAGGGAGATGCAGTCAGGGAAAGGGACTGAGCCTGCATGCTGGCCACTGGGCTCTGGAGCCTGGGTGCAAACAAGCACGATGGGGAGCCAAACACCATGCAGGGCGTTCCCCTTGGAGGCACTTCTGGATGAGCTGTGCCTTGAGGTCTCTGTGAGTGCAGCACTTAGGCCTCCCCTGACCTTGGCTACAGCTCAGCAGCTCTTGAGGATCTCTGTTCTGGAGCCCCAGCAGCACGAGGAGCCCGGGATGGTGGTTGTGCTGTGAGGGCATTGAAGCCGGTGGCAGACTCAGTCCCCTGCTGCATCTTCCCCTCATGAAAGGCCAGGAGAGGCTCTGAGGCTTGCCAAGAGGAGGGGGGTGCAAGGTCTCCTTTGCTTGGCTGCAACTGCCTTTCCCAGTCTCTGCTGCTCTGCAGGCCTCTCGGGAAGCTCTCATTCGTGCTGCCAAGCTCCTGAAGTGGAAGCAGCTCCAGTTTCTGACTGAGATGGCACAGAGCCGGAGGATCAGCGAGTGCTTGGTAAGCACAGCCGCAAAGCCCCCAGGACTAGGCCTGAACAAGGCCTGCCCCCCCCCACCCCCCCATGCTGAAAGTGTGCGCTGGAAAGCTGTGCTTTCTGCAAGCCACAGCCCCGAGTTGCCAGCCGAGAGCTGCACACCTCCTCCCCTTCCTCAGCCCGCGGCCGCAGCTGGCTCTTCTCAAGGCTCCTCGCCTCTCGCTGACACCTGGCATGCTGCAGGGGACCCTGGCGCAGCGGGTTCCTGGCAGCAGGATGGCACCTCAGCACCCCTGGCGCGGCCCCCTGCCCTCTGCTGCCTCCAGCCCTTGGTGCTGCATGGCTTGTGGCTGGGAGGTGTGACTGTCCGGGTGGGGAGAGCTGGCCCTGGACTGAGGCACTGGCTGCCTGAGTGGGGAAGATCTGCGGCCACCCGATGCTCTTTTGCCCTCTCCAGCTTGTGGGGGACAGCAGCCGAGCAGAAGAGTATCTGTGCCAGAGCCTGCTGTGCTTAGAGAGCTCCCAAGAGTCCTTACGAGAAGAGGCCCTGAGGGTCATCAGTGAGTCACAGCCCCTCCTCGGGTCCTCGCTGTCCCAGGGCAGCCTGGCCCCAGCTGGCAGCAAGAACCAGCCCTGTTGGCTGCTGGAGCCCCAGCTGCCCAGTGCAGGGTCTGGGTGCCCAGGGGCGCCCTGTCTCCCTCTCCCATCCCTGTGCGCACCTGTGGGGCTGCTGGGAGCCTTGTTCAGTCCCTTTACGGCCTCCTTGAGCGTTTCATGCTGCAGACCGCACTGGGGCCAGGGTCAGCCCTGCCCAGGGGGAGGAGGGCATGTTTCCAGGCCACTTGGGCCGAGGGGAGCTGTGCTGCTGGGGATGGGCTGGGGAGGCAGATTTGTGATGGGCTGGCTGTGCACCCAGGACTTGTCAGGCGGTACCTGAAGGACCAGAGTGGGGAGAAACTGGAGAAGATCTGCAGCAGTGAGTGAGGGCAGCGGGGTGTCAGGTGGGGCTGGCAGGGAGAAGGAAAGACCCTGGGCAGGCAGCTTCAAGGCCTGCCCCAGGCAAGGAGGGCTCCGCTCCCTGTGCAGAGGAAGTGTGGCATGGGCAGAGGAGAGAGAGAGCTTTGGGGGGCATTTGCTTGCGGGCATTGCTGGCCAGCAAGTCTAGCTGATCCAGTTGTCGCCCCTGCTCCCTCCTGGCCATGAGAAGAGCTGGCTTGCGATGGCCCTGTCAGAAGGGGATGCCTAGGGTCTCTGCAGCTGTGGGGGTTTGATCTCTGCTCCGTTCCTTTCCTTCGCAGTACTTCAGTGCCTGGAGAATGACATCAGCCCCTCCGTCCGTTCCCTGGCGGCTGAAACAATCCTCATCTGGAGATCTCGGCAAAAGTCTCCATCCAAAGGCACGCGGGAAGCCCTGTGCTACTGGCTGAGGAGAGCGTGGAAGAGGTGGTGCTTGCCTCTGGGAGCTGGCTGTGTGTGCTGTGGGAGCTCTGCTCAGTCCTGATCCTGTGGTGCTCTGCACACTGGGGACACCCGAGTGTCCTGGGCAGTCTGACTCGTTCCTGGCACCTCTCCCTTCCGTCGAAGGACAACCTCAGCCCTCTTGCTCTTCCTGTCCCATTCACGTTCTGCCCATTCACTCTTCTGCTGTGCTTTTTTTCAAAGCAGCAGCCTTCTTTCTTTGCTATGTTTGGGTGTCCTTTCTTTATGGAGACAAAGGGCTGAAAAACAGCTCTCCCACACCTATGCAATCGCTGCCCCAGCAGCTCCTTTCGTGTCTCCACCGTGCTGGGCCCATGGCCGTTTGCAAGCCCAGGGCAAGTGCTCAAGGCACGTGCATCCCGCACATCTCTCACCTCCTTCTCTGCCCAGAGCCCTTCAGCTCAAAATACGCACGGTTCCTTGTGGGGGCTTGAGCAGGCACCCACAAGAGAGATGTTCCATCTCCCATGCTGAGGTTAAAGAGTACCAGACCCGTGATCATTTTGCAGCCACTTGAAACCCCAGCATTATGGCCAAGAGCCCCCCTCATTCTGCAGCTGCACATTGGGCGCCCTGTGCTTGGACCAGGCGTTCCAGCAGCACCTGGAGCGAAAGGCAAAGCCCTTCTTGTTGTCTTTTCCGTGCTTTGCCAGATTAAACTCCAGGTGGCCTGGAGGTGATCCTTGAATATCAACCAGCTTTCTGGGACCCCTCTCCCACCAGGACCCTCTCCCACGGGCTTCTTTCAGGCAGGTCCCCAAAGAGGCCAGCGTTGCTTTTCTGAAATCCAGGGTTGTAATCCTCCTGTTTGCCCTGAACCCCACCATTTCATGGTCACTGCAGCCAAGGCCTACCCCAACCTTTACACCCCCAAGCAGCCCTGCCTTGTTTGTAAGCACAAGGTCTGCAGACGGCTGCCTCTGCCACTTGCAGCAGGGACTAACCCACCACAATCACTCACCACTTCCTCCACCATCAGAACCACTGAACATTCGTGTCGCAGAAAGCTACTAGCAGCCATCTACTTCAGACAGCCTTTATTCACACGCACTGGCAGCTACAGGGCAAGTGTGCCCGATACACAGGCCAGGCAGAGGCTTGCCTGCTTAGGGTGGTATAGTCACAATCTGATTGGCTAAATGTGCCATGAGGAGATAAGACAATGTTTTTTATTTTGTTTTTGGTTTTTTTTTCTCCACTAGCAACATCTACAACTTCTGATTGGAGAAAACCTCAGACAAGGTTCAAGACTTCATTCTTTGTTCTATCTAAAGAGGGCAGTGATTAGTAAAATGAAGTTGGTCTTACTGCTCTTGATTTTCTTTTGCTTCCACATTGGAATAGGACACCCAGAGAAGTGGTGGACTCCCTGTCCCCGGCAATATTCAAGGCTCACCTTGACAGGGCTCTGGAAAACCTAATCGAAGGCCCTGCTTCCCAAGAGAAAGTCAGACCAGATGATCTCCAGAGGACCCTTCCAACCTGGACTTTTCTGGGATCCAATATCCCAAGCAAGACAGGCCTGTGGGTCAGGCTCTTGGAGGGTGACCGCAGGAGAGGCCGTCTGGGGCTGTGCTGCCCGCCTGCCAGGCATCAGAGGACGTCTTCCTACCTATCACAAGATGCCACAATGCCAAGGAGATACTTGGAGGAGTGGCTGAGCTTGATTGCTATATAACCAGCCATTGTGTTTTCAATAAAGGAGCTTTTGCACTCCCCTACCTGAGGTCCGTGTTGTCGTATGCCACATTTGGGGATTCTGGGTATGTGCTGCTTCCCTGCGGTGGTTTCAGAGGAGCTGCTGGAAGCAGCGAGGGCCCCATTCTCTAGCAGTGCTCACGCTGCTGAGTGCCAAAAGCTTACTGTTTGTGTGGGAGCAGGACTTCCCGTCTCAGGGTGTCCTCCCTTGTCTGCCCTATCCATACAGTCAAAGCATAGCTGATGTGGAGGGTGTCCAGAGTCAGCATTTCCCTTCTGGGGCAAAGTACGCTATTGTGGCATGTGTAGAGAACCGGTACTAAATGCGGTTTTGTCTCGACATTGCTGCTGCTGTGGCAGAGCCGCCACTGCCAAGGCGCATCGGGCAATGCCGCGCCGGCGCCCCCGGGAGCTGTCCGCGAGGTGAACAACCTCGTGCACCTGCATGGGGGAAAAAGGGGGCAAAAAGGGCAGAAGGCGGCTTCTAGAGGAACAGCACGTCTGGCACGAACCGCACGTACTCATTTGCCATCTGCGCATGAGCAGGAGACCCCCAGATGCCCCCAGCCCCTTTCTGGAAGGTTCCGGGAGGGTGGACTGCGCATGACAGCTAATCTGCTTGGGAAGTGAGAAAGCACCTCCCAGAGGGGGGCAAGAACCTATAAAAACTGCAGACTGGGTGAATGGGCGGGGCTTGTTTGCGACGACTGAAGATCTTGAGTGGAGTCAGCGGCACATCATCGGACTCGGAGTGGCAGTAGCTAGTTTCTTTTCTCCTTTTCCAGCTTTCTCTGACTTTTCCCCTCACCCTTGTTGCCCTCTCCCCTTCGCCTTTCCCCACCTTTTCTCCCCACTCCACTGAAAATAAAGTTAAAAGGTTGTACAATATTTGACTGGTTTTAGGGTCTTAATCTCGCCCTTGGGATCGTAACGAAACCTTCCCGATATTGGATCGGGACAGCACGTTTCCATCCAGAGTGGGCAGTAAGCCCAAGCTTCATTGCCTTTGCTCATGGGAGGGGGACATCCCAGTGTGCTACAAAAGGTTCCCCTTGCTCTGAGTGGCTCTGTCGGGCCCCTGCTCTGCCCACTGCACCAGGCAAGGCTGCGGCCCCCGTCTCTGCGGACCCTGCTCTGCCTCACCTGTGTTGCAGGCCTGCCCAGCGCTGATGCCAGGTAGCACATGCCACACGCATGCCTGGTTTACCCACCAACTCCACGGGGCTTCCTGGTGCTGCGGGAAGCGTGGCCCCGGGACGTGGGCTAGAGGACTCAAAGCTCCCTCCGCTCTCTCTTCCATGGCCCTGGCGAGGAGGCCTGCAGCTGTCTTGAAAAGAAGGGAGCTACTTCCACCACTGCCTGTGCTGCTCTGTGGCCCAGGAGCATGCGTAATGTCAGACTCCCATCCCCCTTGATCATTCTTCCATGAGACCACTGCCTTCCCAGACAGCCCTGACCCATCAATAAAGGCAGTTAAAGCCTGAGGGAGAGGTGCACGAGAAAGATGAGTCTTGAGCTGTAAAGGCAGGGTTTGCAGCGAATGAAGCAGCTTGTGCCAGGGAATGGAGAAGCTAAGCTCCCCTCCAAAACCTGCAAGAGCAGCTTGGAGAGAGAGAGAGAGACTCTGCTGGAAGCAAAAGTTGAAGTCCTGCTTGGCCAGTGGGATAGAGATACTAGCCGGACCTTGTGCCAAAAGGCTTTGCAAATGATGGCACCCTTTCTGGATAAGCAGCGCCATCATCTCTAGCCCAGTGGTCACAGTCTTCAAGAAAGCATGTGCTAGAAACACCCACTCCAAGATTCTTAAGGGATCATTGTCACCCGAAACCCATTGGCATAAGAGAGCATAAGGTTGAAAGACATTATAAATCAGAATCAGGTGAACAGGAAACATTGGAGAGATGCAAAGCGAAGTGTGGACTCCTGATTGTTGATCGCCGGAACCGTAAATGCAAATCGTGGCGCATCTGCTGGATGTAACAGTATAGTGAAAAAACAATCCTTAAGACCAATAACAGCAAGAGGCCATGATTCAGGTAACATTGCTGGTGACGGGATCCCAGGTTGCAGTGTCCCCATAGGTTCTATCAGTGCATTTACTGCACGTAGGTCATACAATAATCACCATTTACCACTTTTCTTTGGAATAACAAATACAGGAGTATTCCACGGACTAGTGGAGGGGACTATATGCCCTGCGCGAAGCTGCTCCTGCACCAGTCCATGTAACTTTTGCAGCCTTTCAGCTTTTAAGGGCCACTGATTCACCCACACTGGCTCATCAGTCTTCCAGGTGAGTTTTACATAAGGCTGCACTTCAGTGACCCTTAGGATAAATTTGTTCCTATGACGACTCCCCATTGACTTAACAGATCGTGGCCCCAAAGGGTACAAGGGGCTTGCACAACATAGAGGGTCATATAGCCCCGCTGTCCTTCGGGGCCCAACACCAATAACGGCTGGGCACTTTGCTTGGCAAATTGCATTCCACCAACGCCTACGATAGCCGTGGCTGGATTCCTTAGAGGCCAGTCCCGGGGCCAGTCTGACTGCATGATGACTGACACAGCCGCTCCGGTATCCACCAGACCAGAGAAAGGTCGTCCATTGATGTAACATGTCATAAGCGGCTGGTTCTGGGTAATTGGATGTGCCCACATAATTTGAGGTACATTGGTGCTCCCGAATCCCCCGAAGCGTTCTCCCCGACCTTTCGGTCCACTCACCTTAAACAACACCAGCTGGGCAATCTTCTCCCCTTTTTTAATATAACACAGGGGAGAGGGTGTCCACGCCATAATCTGTAACTCCCCCATAAAATCAGAGTCTATTACTCCTGGAAGAACAAAAAGTCCCATACGGGTAACAGATGAGCGACCAAGCAAAAGAGCGCTGTGGCCGCCACCTAGCAGGCCCCATACTCCCGTGGGGAGAAGCTGCACTTTGGTGTCCGTAATCAGAACTGGCTGGGAGACGGCCAGGTCCACGCCGGCACTTCCCCCATCAGCTCTTCTGTGCTGATATTAGCCATATTATTTACATTGCTCATAGTCTGGACTGTGGCTCGGTCAAGATACTCAGTGAGCCATACAGTATATTGCATAGCCGAAAGCGTCATTCGGCACAGAGTCTTCCAGTCACGCGGAGTCATGGTATAGCCCTTGGCGACAGCTTGAAAGCAGTTCATAGTGTAAGCTGACTGGAGGCCATAATCCTTAACCAACTTCCTGACTTCTTTTATCGCCTCATCAGGCAGCTGCTCCCATGTAGTGGGGTGCCCTGCCTGATATCGCACAGGGAAGGCGTGGAGAATGTCCAAGTCTGCTCTTCGCAGTGCCTCCTCGCAGCAAAACTCTAGCACGCCACAGCATTGTGGTAGCGCTGGCGTCGGGCCAACAGATCTTCCCCAGGAAGCCGAGGCGGCGGAGGGGGGCTGTGGGCGGTCCGCATTCGTGGGCAGCCCCGTCTCTTGAGGGGAAGGCGGTCCCGGGGGGGGCAGCCCCGGGAGGGGTGTGGTCCGGGGGGGTGGTCCCAGAGGGTCCGTGGGCTGGACACAGCAATGCATATTAGGGGGTGGATAAAAGTCCGCCTCCTGTTCCAGATCATTCGACCCTGGATTAAATGAGTCGTCACACTCGGAATCCGGTCTGGGTATTATCGGGAACCTTACAGTGCTCTCACCGGCTGTTGCAAAAGGTCAGCCGCATGTACTGCTTGCAAGCGGAGAAAGGCAGAAAAGACCTGTTGCCAAGTCACTAAAAGTTTCTTCGCCTTATCATTACTCCGTTGCCCCAATTCGTCCCCGGTATGTTTCCACACCGTAATGTTTAACGTTCCCTCCTGCGGAAACCAGGAGAGCTGGGAGATATTCCCCCCATGACTCTTTAAGACTTTCTGTAACACTTCCATATAACTTCCCTGATCTCTTGTAAGAGATCGCCCCATGGCTCCCAGCTGCTCACCTGCTGTTCTGTGGTGGTGATGGGAGTGCTCAATTGTCAACTGTCCTGAAGTTCAGCTGGGCTATGCCACCGGATTTATTGCTTCTCTTTTTCATGCTTCATTCTTCAATGCTGCTGTTCGAACTTCCTTGACTCTGTTTCTCATGCTTCTATTTTTCATGCTTCTGTTTTTGAAATCCCAATTCGGGCACCATTTGTGGCATACGACGACACGGACCTCAGGTAGGGGAGTGCAAAAGCTCCTTTATTGAAAACACAATGGCTGGTTATATAGCAATCAAGCTCAGCCACTCCTCCAAGTATCTCCTTGGCATTGTGGCATCTTGTGATAGGTAGGAAGACGTCCTCTGATGCCTGGCAGGCGGGCAGGACAGTCCAGCAGGACAGGCCCACCGCAGCTGCTGGCACATAAGCAGGAAGGCACACCGTGACTGCTGGCACGTAGGCAAGAAGGCACATGATCACTGGCAACTCACGTGCACACATTCTGGCCACAAATCATAGTTACCACATCATTACTTTCTGCCATAGAGATTCTCTGCTGTCTTACACAGCATCATTCTGTCTTGGTCCCCAACACCCAAAGGCACAACCTTGCGGTCCTTCATCATGATGCATCTAAGCAACCGCTAGCAGGGCATTACACAGTGCCCCGGCCGGCTGCCTTGAGGTCTGTGCCCGTGCTCACGTAGCCACAGAATTTGGTACGAATTTGGCTAAAGAAGGTGTCATGCTGGTGGTGCTCTGGGGAGGGACTGGCTCTTTGGAGTGCTTTCTCCAGGTAGTCCCATACCAGACCAAATCCAAATCCATGCAATCTTTACCAAGAACGTCCTGAGCGAGGCCTTAGCACTCTTGTCTTCCTGCCCCTCACTCTAAACAACTGCCGGATAATGTCCCGGCAACATCAGCACTTGCTACGTTTTCCTACCTGCTACAGCGAGACTCTCCCCCGGTCCAGCTGCTTGTGTGTTTGCTGCGGCAGGAGCAGCCGACATGGAAGGGGGGATTTTCTGGCACAGCCATCTCACCTACAGGCAGCATTGCTCTGGGCACGCTTGCACAGCCGGAGCACAGGTGCCTGGATGAGGCAAAGATCCGAGCCGCTCCTCTGGTCAGAATTGCCTTTCTCCCCCTTCTGCAAACTAAAGCAGCACTTGCTTCTCAGCAAGCTGGGTCAGATCTAGGGCAAGAGACTTCCACAGTGGCTGTTCTAAGTGTACTTTATTTTACTGCTGTGACGGCCGCGCAGCAGCACCCCGGAGCAGGCAGGAGAGGCTGTGTCCTGGGTTGTCCCCACGACACACGTGGTGCAAATGAAGAGCAGAGAGAGTCCTCCCTAGCCTGGAGCACTGACCATCCCAGGGGGAGATGGCAGGGGCGTCCAAGGGAGAGGGGCAGCGCCAAGAAGGGCGAGGTGTGCATGGCAAGGGTAGCATGCAGCCCCTGAGGGCACCATGGGGCTGGCACCTCATGGCCAAGCTGGGGCAGGGGGGTGTTTTGTGGGTTTGGGTGTGTCACCTTTGGGGAAAGCAGATGGCAGCTGCTGGGGCAGCCAGGCAGAAGGCCAAAGTGGGCACTGAGGATGCATGTGGCCAAGGGCAGACGTGGACTTGGGTCTGGGACTCGCAGACTCCCAGAGCAGCTGGTTTCTCCTCAGTGACGCGGAAGGCAGCACACCAGCCCCAGTGGAGACATCTGCCCTGCAGGCAGCCACGCTGGAGAGAGGCATCCCTGCCACATGGTGCAGGATCTTTGTTCTCCGGGCTGCAAGACTTCTCCTTAACCGGACTGTCCGTCAGCTCTTCAGAAGCAGAGCCTCAGGGAATAATCACTGGTGGCCTCCTCGAGGCAGAGATTGTAATCTGAGCCTGCACCCCAGCGCTAGCACCAGGGACACGTGGCTGGGGACTTCACCCAACACACAGGCCTGTCCCCAGCCTCCCTTGGCATCTATGCTGGAGAGCCCCAGCCCTCAAGTGGCTCCCAAAGGAGATGCCTCTCTGCCCAGACGCTCCTCCCGAGCGGCTCCTCCTGAACCACAGAGCTTCCAGGGGAGAACGTCTCCTGCTATGCCCACCTCAGCGTCCCCTTGGTCACACTGCTCCTGAGCTGTCCTGGTGCCAAGACACACAGAGCTTCAGCAGTTCACCCCACTCCCCGGCACCACCAGAGCACCCCGCAGCACTTCCAGACAGCAAGGCATTGGCCACCCGTGCAGAATGCAGATGGCCGGACTCAGCCCCTCTCCCCTCTGCTCTTGGGAGCTCCCCACATTCCTTTCACACACTTTGTGCTCAGCTCCCCTTTGGGCTATTCTGACTCGTCCCCTCTAAAGCCCGCTGCAGAATACGTTCGGCATCAGCAGCAGCATCAGACAGGAAATTCCTCAACAGAAAGAACGTGCTAGGGAAAGCAATTGCTGCCGACAACAGACAGCCTATCACAGCCCCCACTATGGGGATGGATTTTAACACAAGCAGTGGATATTGCACAGCACCCCCAAAGCTTTTGGTCAACAGCTTCATTACAAGATCCTTGGATATTTCGTGGTGCAGGGGGGACCTCATGACAGCCTTCAGCTCCTCAACAGGCTTGTCCACCTGCTCTG
Organism: Dromaius novaehollandiae; assembly: GCF_036370855.1. NCBI lineage: Eukaryota > Metazoa > Chordata > Aves > Casuariiformes > Dromaiidae > Dromaius > Dromaius novaehollandiae. Next base: position 1,026,614 of record NC_088101.1, read on the forward strand.
CAAGTTTCTGGAGGGAGTCTTCAGCCAGGCCAAAGGTCCGGCAGTACTCTTGCAGGGATGTCACCAGGATTGCAATATCAACAGCGGTAGAGAGACCAGGGATGGGAACAGCAGATGCTCCACATGACGCAAGGCTTTTCAGCCAGACATACTTCATCAGCTCCTTCTTCTTCTTTCTCAGCACCTCCTTTGAAGTGACGGCCAGGGACCGTAGGAAGCTGAGTTTCTTCTGGCTTGGCAGATCATCCAGGAAGGTCCGCAACAGTCTGGGACCATCGTACTTCCTGCCAAAACCATCCCTGCAGACAAGAAAGACTTGAGGGGAGCTTATGCCCAGCTCTGTCAAGTTACTTTCACAGTCCTGACGGATCCTATCCAGGACTGTCCTCTCATCATAGCGCTGTGACCGGGTCGCAGGAGCTTCCTTCCCTTTGGCCTTCAGGACTCCCTCCTCATCGTAGAGTCTTTGCTCATTGCTCACGTCCTGATCCACCTTGGAGCGCACAAAGTAGAAATGCTTCCCCCGAGCCTGAATTGCCTCTGCCAGAATCGCAGCATTGCATGTGAAGCGGCTGGAGGAGATGATGATGAAGAAGTCATAGCGGTCGAACTGCACCTGCTGCAGGTAGGTGTCTGGTCTGAAATTGGGTGTCCCAATGCCAGGCAGGTCCCAGAAAGTCACGTGGGAGTCCTGGGGGCAAGGATAAGGGCTGCACTGCACCGTTGTCTCTGTCACTCCAACCTCAGCTGCACCCTGCTCATGGTCCTGCAGGCCACGCACGGCATTGATGAAAGACGATTTCCCGGAGCCTGACTCTCCTGTTACAGCAATGTGGAGCTGGATCTTTTCTTCATTAGCCAGGATCTCCTGGGCTTTTGTAGCTGCTGCTGTGAGGTCTCCTTTCTCTACTGCAGCCCTTATCTCATTCACGTCTCCTTCAGAAATATGGGGAAGTGCCTCCGCCTCCAAGTCTGCGTCAGCGCTGGCCATGGCGGCTGCAGTGAGTGGGTGTCCGGTCAGCCTGGAAGAAGAGCAGAGGCTTTCTCTTTCCATTTGCAGCAGCAGAAAGAGGAACTGAGCACAAGGCGTGAGCCCCAGGCAGAGCGTGGGCACCAAAGCAGCCTGTCCAGCATCCCTGCTCCCCCCGTGCCGGCCACGGTGAAGCCCAGCCAAGCCTGGGGTACAAGGAAGGACCCTGAGGCTGTGCATGCTGGGAGGCAGAAGGAGCCCTGGGGAGCCTGGGCCAAGGTGCTGTGGGGCTGCAGAAGAGGGACGAGAGCTGGGATGGGGTGAGGAAGCAGCAGAAGAGGCATTTGGGGGCTGCCTCAGAGCTGAGGGACAACGGCTGGGTGGAGGGGGGTGCCTTGTCTCAGAGAGCACTGCCGGGAAATGGGCCCAAGCATGGGGCAGATGGGCTGGGGGAGCACACAGCGGGGTGGCCCGGAGGGTCCCGTCTCTTGCTGGCTGCTTGAAGAGCTCAGGGAAACCTCAGCCCCTGCACCAGGACCAGGCACAGCACAGTAAGAACCACCATGTGAACCGGCCCGACCTCCCTCGGGGACCATGGCTTCATCTCCGCACACTCAGACCCCTCTAGGGCAGCCCCAAGCCCAGCCCCAGCCCTCACGCAGGTGGGACTTGCATCCACCACTCGTGGAGCTGGGGGCAGCTCTGAGCACAGGGTGCCAGATGGGGGGCTGCTGGGACCTAAGAGATGCCCTGCTGCAATCACACACACTCCCTGCAAGGAGACACATGTCCTCCAGGGAGACTGAAGCCCTCTGGAAAGCAAGACCTTCCAGGTCAAAACAAGAAGGGGGTGAGCGGGCATGGAGGTGGGGGCAGCACAAAACTGCCTGCTCCAGTTTGCTCCTCTGGACCATCAACTTCCAGACAACCCCAGTCCCATGGAAACTGGCATTCTGCTCCTCTTCCCCCGACAAACACAGCACAACCTCTGCCTCATCCCCCGAGGACGCTGCCCACACCCTCGCTCCCTCACACCTCTGCAGCAGTACCTGGCGCCTGGGCTGGGCTGCCCAAGGGAGCTCTCACACCTCCGGGCGGCAGCTGAGGACGAACAAAAGGCTCCTGGCTGGCCCACACAAGCCTTGTGCTCCCGCTCTCCTTCCCTCCCTGCACTCTCCTGCTCTCTCTGAGTTTGCATGTTCAGCCCAGGTGTGACATGCAGCCAAGAGGGCTGGGTTTGCCTTTAAGGAGGCTCCTGACAAACCACCCGCGGGAGTTTCCTCCACAAAGCCAGGGAAGGCAGCTCCGCTGGCGGGGAAAAGTCTCCCTGCTCACTAAGGGCAGGTTCCTGCAGCAGGCAGGAAGGGCAGGAGGGAGCCCACGTGCACAGCCAGCTCCCCCCGCTGCTCCTGCCACGCTGACGCCCCACGGCAGTCCTGCCAGCAGTGGGTATCGTCTGGGCTCTTGCAGAGGGCCCCTAGCCCTCAGGGGCAGCACAGCCCCAGACGGCCTCTCCTGCGGTCACCCTCCAAGAGCCTGACCCACAGGCCTGTCTTGCTTGGCCTGTGTTGGCCCCTGCTCTGGGACATTGGATCCCAGAGAAGTCCAGGTTGGAAGGGTCCTCTGGAGATCATCTGGTCTGACTTTCTCTTGGGAAGCAGGGCCTTCGATTAGGTTTTCCAGAGCCCTGTCAAGGCGAGCCTTGAATATTGCCAGGGACCGGGAGTCCACCACTTCTCTGGCCTTTCTTTTCCACTGGTCCATTGTTCTTACGGTGAGGGATTTTTTTCCTCATATCCAGCAGCATTTTCCCCCCCAAAAAGCCTGTGCCTGCTGCTGCTTCTCCTGTCACCATCCATCCTTATGAAGACAGGGCTCTCCGCTCCTCTGTAACTCCCACGTAGGAACCGGCACACTGCGATTAGATCCCCAGCAGCTCGAGCTTCTCCAGGCTGCAACAGACCCAAATCCTTCAGCTTTTCTCCATAGGCAAGTTCTCCAGCCCTCTAACCACCTTGCTGGCCCTCTGCCAGACGCTCTCCCATTTGCAATGTCTCTCTTGAACAGGAGGGACCGAGACTGGACACAGTTGTCCAGCTGTGGCCAAACAAGCACCCAACAGCGTGCAATAATCTCATCACTTCATCCGCTGGCTGTACGTGGTCGCTGGTGCCGCCCAGGACGCAGCGTGCCTTCATCCTCCCTCCGGGGAGGGGAGCTCTCCGCCCTGGCACCTGGAGCAGCCCTGGGCTCCCCACACACCTCCCCCTGGGGCCAGGCGCAGACGCTCCCACCCTGCCCCATGCACCCTCTTCTCACAAAGGCATCTCCAGCACGGCGCAGTGAGGCCACGGGTGCAGGTCACCCCTGCGGCCAGGCTGCCCCCTCTGCCCCTGCTCTCCACCGGTGCCAGCAGAGCCTCCTCCTTGCCAGGGTCCCGTGGGGGAAGGGAGCAGACCTCTGGGGTCGGGCTCTCATCCTGCCTCTCTGCTGGGCGTGAGCTAGGAGAAAAACGACTGGGTCTGCAGGGATGAGGTTTGTAATCCCCGGCGGGAAAGCTGTCTGCACCACGCAGGCCCCGTGCGTGCCAGGTGACTTAGCACAGGCCTTGCAGTTTCTGAACCTCCTTCTCTAGGAGGGGAGAGGAGGCCCCAAGGGTCTCTTGGGGAGGAGACCCGGCCTGGTCACCACTGCAGGACGCAGACGACGGACAAGGAGCCCGTGAAGTCGGTGTTGCGCGGAGCAGACTGGGGTGCGGCGGCCGGGAGCAGGGCTAAGGTTTTGCTTCACCAGAAAGCAACTGCCTCGCACCACCGAGGCGGGAAAGGGAGCGTGAGGCAGGGCTCCTGGCCTGCCAGGGCCAATGTGGATGCCTGGCTGTGCTATAAAGCAGCGTTTGGGGCTGCAGACGGTGATGGAGAAGAAGCCGGGGGCACCCGTCCTCAGCCACGGACCCCCTCCCACAGCTTGCCTGGGCTCTTCTCCATCGCCTTCCCGGCACCAAGGGCGAGCTGGTCCTCAGGCGACCTGGGGCAGCCAGAACCGCTGCCCCTCAGCTAAAGGCTGCGCGGAGGAGACGCTGGGAGCGGGAGGAGGAGGCACAGCCCAGGCAGAGTCAGACACACAGCCACCACACCCTGAAAGGCAACAAAACCTCACCCAAGGGCAGGAAAGCAAAGTCCTTCTGGCCCCAGACCAGGCACTCCGGTTTACATTTCTTCCCTCTTGCAGGTTTTCTGCTTTCACTTTCTCTGGCAGGCAGGGCTTGGGCAATACAAGGGCGATGGGCTCAGAGGCCTGAGAGCGCGAGCACGCGAGCCAGCTCCTCTCTGCCTATGCGGGAGTAAGGGAAGGAGTCAGCAGAAGGTCCCCCAGCCAGCGCATTTCTTTGGGAGAGTGTGTCTGGTGGGGAAGGGAAGAGCCCCTCTTTGCTCTCCCTCCGCTCACGTCCCCCGCGGCTTTGCTGGGAGCCCCGGCCGTCTGTGCAGCCTGGAACGGCTGTTGCAACAGCTTCCAAAGGGGAAAGGCCTGAACTGTGGGGGACATCTGCCCATGTCCTCAGCGGGGGAACACGCGAGCCCTGTGCAGACAGGATTTCTAACCCTTCCGTCAAGGCAATACTCCGAGAGGGGAAAATCCCAAGCACGGGAGCTGATATCCCAAGCACGGGAGCTGACTCTCCAGCTCACACAGGTCCAGAGGAGGTTTGAGCAGAGGGAAAGCATGCGGGAAATCCCCAGCCACATCATTCTCAAGCAGGTTTTTCCACCAGCTCTCGGGTGCTTTAGGCAAAGTCTTCCTGCTACACAAACAGTAAGCATTTGGCACACAGCAGCATGAGCACTGCTAGAGAATGGGGCCCTCGCTGCTTCCAACAGCTCCTCTGAAGCCACCGCAGGGAAGCAGCACATACCCAGAATCCCCAAAGGCACAACCTTGCGGTCCTTCATCATGATGCATCTAAGCAATCGCTAGCAGGGCATTACACAGTGCCCCGGCCAGCTGCCTTGAGGTCTGTGCCCGTGCTCACGTAGCCACAGAATTTGGTACGAATTTGGCTAAAGAAGGTGTCATGTTGGTGGTGCTCTGGGGAGGGACTGGCTCTTTGGAGTGCTTTCTCCAGGTAGTCCCATACCAGACCAAATCCAAATCCACGCAATCTTTGCCAAGAACGTCCTGAGCGAGGCCTTAGCACTCTTGTCTTCCTGCCCCTCACTCTAAACAACTGCCGGATAATGTCCCGGCAACATCAGCACTTGCTACGTTTTCCTACCTGCTACAGCGAGACTCTCCCCCGGTCCAGCTGCTTGTGTGTTTGCTGCGGCAGGAGCAGCCGACATGGAAGGGGGGATTTTCTGGCACAGCCATCTCGCCTACAGGCGGCATTGCTCTGGGCACGCTTGCACAGCCGGAGCACAGGTGCCTGGATGAGGCAAAGATCCGAGCCGCTCCTCTGGTCAGAATTGCCTTTCTCCCCCTTCTGCAAACTAAAGCAGCACTTGCTTCTCAGCAAGCTGGGTCAGATCTAGGGCAAGAGACTTCCACAGTGGTTGTTCTAAGTGTACTTTATTTTACTGCTGTGACGGCCGCGCAGCAGCACCCCGGAGCAGGCAGGAGAGGCTGTGTCCTGGGTTGTCCCCACGACACACGTGGTGCAAATGAAGAGCAGAGAGAGTCCTCCCTAGCCTGGAGCACTGACCATCCCAGGGGGAGATGGCAGGGGCGTCCAAGGGAGAGGGGCAGCGCCAAGAAGGGCGAGGTGTGCATGGCAAGGGTAGCATGCAGCCCCTGAGGGCTCCATGGGGCTGGCACCTCATGGCCAAGCTGGGGCAGGGGGGTGTTTTGTGGGTTTGGGTGTGTCACCTTTGGGGAAAGCAGATGGCAGCTGCTGGGGCAGCCAGGCAGAAGGCCAAAGTGGGCACTGAGGATGCATGTGGCCAAGGGCAGACGTGGACTTGGGTCTGGGACTCGCAGACTCCCAGAGCAGCTGGTTTCTCCTCAGCGACGCGGAAGGCAGCACACCAGCCCCAATGGAGACATCTGCCCTGCAGGCAGCCACGCTGGAGAGAGGCATCCCTGCCACATGGTGCAGGATCTTTGTTCTCCGGGCTGCAAGACTTCTCCTTAACCGGACTGTCCTTCAGCTCTTCAGAAGCAGAGCCTCAGGGAATAATCACTGGTGGCCTCCTCAAGGCAGAGATTGTAATCTGAGCCTGCACCCCAGCGCTAGCACCAGGGACACGTGGCTGGGGACTTCACCCAACACACAGGCCTGTCCCCAGCCTCCCTCGGCATCTATGCTGGAGAGCCCCAGCCCTCAAGTGGCTCCCAAAGGAGATGCCTCTGTGCCCAGACGCTCCTCCCGAGCGGCTCCTCCTGAACCACAGAGCTTCCAGGGGAGAACGTCTCCTGCTATGCCCACCTCTGCGTCCCCTTGGTCACACTGCTCCTGAGCTGTCCTGCTGCCAAGACACACAGCGCTTCAGCAGTTCACCCCACTCCCCGGCACCACCAGAGCACCCCACAGTGCTTGCAGACAGCAAGGCATTGGCCACCCGTGCAGAATGCAGATGGCCGGACTCAGCCCCTCTCCCCTCTGCTCTTGGGAGCTCCCCACATTCCTTTCACACACTTTGTGCTCAGCTCCCCTTTGGGCTATTCTGACTCGTCCCCTCTAAAGCCCGCTGCAGAATACGTTCGGCATCAGCAGCAGCATCAGACAGGAAATTCCTCAACAGAAAGAACGTGCTAGGGAAAGCAATTGCTGCCGACAACAGACAGCCTATCACAGCCCCCACTATGGGGATGGATTTTAACACAAGCAGTGGATATTGCACAGCACCCCCAAAGCTTTTGGTCAACAGCTTCATTACAAGATCCTTGGATATTTCGTGGTGCAGGGGGGACCTCATGACAGCCTTCAGCTCCTCAACAGGCTTGTCCACCTGCTCTGCAAGTTTCTGGAGGGAGTCCTCAGCCAGGCCAAAGGTCCGGCAGTACTCTTGCAGGGATGTCACCAGGATTGCAATATCAACAGCGGTAGAGAGACCAGGGATGGGAACAGCAGATGCTCCACAGGACGCAAGGCTTTTCAGCCAGACATACTTCATCAGCTCCTCCTTCTTCTTTCTCAGCACCTCCTTTGAAGTGACGGCCAGGGACCGTAGGAAGCTGAGTTTCTTCTGGCTTGGCAGATCATCCAGGAAGGTCCGCAACAGTCTGGGACCATCGTACTTCCTGCCAAAACCATCCCTGCAGACAAGAAAGACTTGAGGGGAGTTTATGCCCAGCTCTGTCAAGTTACTTTCACAGTCCTGACGGATCCTATCCAGGACTGTCCTCTCATCATAGCGCTGTGACCGGGTCGCAGTAGCTTTCTTCCCTTTGGCCTTCAGGACTCCCTCCTCATCGTAGAGTCTTTGCTCATTGCTCACGTCCTGATCCACCTTGGAGCGCACAAAGTAGAAATGCTTCCCCCGAGCCTGAATTGCCTCTGCCAGAATCGCAGCATTGCATGTGAAGCGGCTGGAGGAGATGATGATGAAGAAGTCATAGCGGTCGAACTGCACCTGCTGCAGGTAGGTGTCTGGTCTGAAATTGGGTGTCCCAATGCCGGGCAGGTCCCAGAAAGTCACGTGGGAGTCCTGGGGGCAAGGATAAGGGCTGCACTGCACCGTTGTCTCTGTCACTCCAACCTCAGCTGCACCCTGCTCATGGTCCTGCAGGCCACGCACGGCATTGATGAAAGACGATTTCCCGGAGCCTGACTCTCCTGTTACAGCAATGTGGAGCTGGATCTTTTCTTCATTAGCCAGGATCTCCTGGGCTTTTGTAGCTGCTGCTGTGAGGTCTCCTTTCTCTACTGCAGCCCTTATCTCATTCACGTCTCCTTCAGAAATATGGGGAAGTGCCTCCACCTCCAAGTCTGCGTCAGCGCTGGCCATGGCGGCTGCAGTGAGTGGGTGTCCGGTCAGCCTGGAAGAAGAGCAGAGGCTTTCTCTTTCCATTTGCAGCAGCAGAAAGAGGAACTGAGCACAAGGCGTGAGCCCCAGGCAGAGCGTGGGCACCAAAGCAGCCTGTCCAGCATCCCTGCTCCCCCCGTGCCGGCCACGGTGAAGCCCAGCCAAGCCTGGGGTACAAGGAAGGACCCTGAGGCTGTGCATGCTGGGAGGCAGAAGGAGCCCTGGGGAGCCTGGGCCAAGGTGCTGTGGGGCTGCAGAAGAGGGACGAGAGCTGGGATGGGGTGAGGAAGCAGCAGAAGAGGTATTTGGGGGCTGCCTCAGAGCTGAGGGACAACGGCTGGGTGGAGGGGGGTGCCTTGTCTCAGAGAGCACTGCCGGGAAATGGGCCCAAGCATGGGGCAGATGGGCTGGGGGAGCACACAGCGGGGTGGCCCGGAGGGTCCCGTCTCTTGCTGGCTGCTTGAAGAGCTCAGGGAAACCTCAGCCCCTGCACCAGGACCAGGCACAGCACAGTAAGAACCACCATGTGAACCGGCCCGACCTCCCTTGCGGACCATGGCTTCATCTCCGCACACTCAGACCCCTCTAGGGCAGCCCCAAGCCCAGCCCCAGCCCTCACGCAGGCGGGACTTGCTTCCACCACTCGTGGAGCTGGGGGCAGCTCTGAGCACAGGGTTGCAGATGGGGGGCTGCTGGGACCTAAGAGATGCCCTGCTGCAATCACACACACTCCCTGCAAGGAGACACATGTCCTCCAGGGAGACTGAAGCCCTCTGGAAAGCAAGACCTTCCAGGTCAAAACAAGAAGGGGGTGAGCGGGCATGGAGGTGGAGGCAGCACAAAACTGCCTGCTCCAATTTGCTCCTCTGGACCATCAACTTCCAGACAACCCCAGTCCCATGGAAACTGGCATTCTGCTCTTCTGCCCCCGACAAACACAGCACAACCTCTGCCTCATCCCCCGAGGACGCTGCCCACACCCTCGCTCCCTCACACCTCTGCAGCAGTACCTGGCGCCTGGGCTGGGCTGCCCAAGGGAGCTCTCACACCTCCGGGCGGCAGCTGAGGACGAACAAAAGGCTCCTGGCTGGCCCACACAAGCCTTGTGCTCCCGCTCTCCTTCCCTCCCTGCACTCTCCTGCTCTCTCTGAGTTTGCATGTTCAGCCCAGGTGTGACATGCAGCCCAGAGGGCTGGGTTTGCCTTTAAGGAGGCTCCTGACAAACCACCCGCGGGAGTTTCCTCCACAAAGCCAGGGAAGGCAGCTCCGCTGGCGGGGAAAAGTCTCCCTGCTCACTAAGGGCAGGTTCCTGCAGCAGGCAGGAAGGGCAGGAGGGAGCCCGCGTGCACAGCCAGCTCCCCCCGCTGCTCCTGCCACGCTGACTCCCCACGGCAGTCTTGCTAGCAGTGGGTATCGTCTGGGCTCTTGCAGAGGGCCCCTAGCCCTCAGGGGCAGCACAGCCCCAGACGGCCTCTCCTGCGGTCACCCTCCAAGAGCCTGACCCACAGGCCTGTCTTGCTTGGCCTGTGTTGGCCCCTGCTCTGGGACATTGGATCCCAGAGAAGTCCAGGTTGGAAGGGTCCTCTGGAGATCATCTGGTCTGACTTTCTCTTGGGAAGCAGGGCCTTCGATTAGGTTTTCCAGAGCCCTGTCAAGGCGAGCCTTGAGTATTGCCAGGGACCGGGAGTCCACCACTTCTCTGGCCTTTCTTTTCCACTGGTCCATTGTTCTTACGGTGAGGGATTTTTTTCCTCATATCCAGCAGCATTTTCCCCCCAAAAAAGCCTGTGCCTGCTGCTGCTTCTCCTGTCACCATCCATCCTTATGAAGACAGGGCTCTCCGCTCCTCTGTAACTCCCACGTAGGAACCGGCACACTGCGATTAGATCCCCAGCAGCTCGAGCTTCTCCAGGCTGCAATAGACCCAAATCCTTCAGCTTTTCTCCATAGGCAAGTTCTCCAGCCCTCTAACCACCTTGCTGGCCCTCTGCCAGATGCTCTCCCATTTTGCAATGTCTCTCTTGAACAGGAGGGACCGAGACTGGACACAGTTGTCCAGGTGTGGCCAAACAAGCACCCAATAACGTGCAATAATCTCATCACTTCATCTGTTGTCCGAAAAGCGGATACGTTGCCCGGTGCGCAATAAGCCAATAATTGCACACTCAGGAGAGACATTTGCTTATTTATTTCAGAGTTGCGCCAGCCTGGGTGCTCGGTGGTTTCCCACAAATCAAGCACACCCCCACAACTTTTCAGGTAGCATTTATAGAAACAAATTGCCAGATTTGCGACTTTCCCTTTTACACTGATTGGTTAGTGATTTCTTCATTCCCCGGGTCCCACCCCTGTCTCTCAAGGTGTTATCTCCCAAAGTCCTGACAAGGGGGAGGTAGTCCAGACCCCTTAATTAACACTGTTTCAGCAGTGAGAGGAGGTTTTGCTTCCCAAGGTCCTGGCGCCCAAGCAGGCCTTATTTCAAAGCCTCGACATCCTCCCTTTCGGAGTGTGGGGCACAGGAATGCAGACTGCTTGTAACTCCCTTATCTTTCCAGCCTGCACCAGCTCTGGGGCCCTTTCTTACTGAACGAGGAGCGCGGCCTAAGGCTTCAGCAAATTTAGCTACTCATGCTAAGCAAGTGTGCGGATTTATTTCAGCTACTCATGCTAAGCAAGTTTTATACTTCATGTCAGAAGTTATCCTAATCTACCTAGTTCAAACATTCTTTCTGAGCTTCCCAGGGTTGTCTTGTAACACATCCGCTGGCTGTACGTGGTCGCTGGTGCCGCCCAGGACGCAGCGTGCCTTCATCCTCCCTCCGGGGAGGGGAGCTCTCCGCCCTGGCACCTGGAGCAGCCCTGGGCTCCCCACACACCTCCCCCTGGGGCCAGGCGCAGACGCTCCCACCCTGCCCCATGCACCCTCTTCTCACAAAGGCATCTCCAGCACGGCGCAGTGAGGCCACGGGTGCAGGTCACCCCTGCGGCCAGGCTGCCCCCTCTGCCCCTGCTCTCCACCGGTGCCAGCAGAGCCTCCTCCTTGCCAGGGTCCCGTGGGGGAAGGGAGCAGACCTCTGGGGTCGGGCTCTCATCCTGCCTCTCTGCTGGGCGTGAGCTAGGAGAAAAACGACTGGGTCTGCAGGGATGAGGTTTGTAATCCCCAGCGGGAAAGCTGTCTGCACCACGCAGGCCCTGTGCGTGCCAGCTGACTTAGTGTTGTCCGAAAAGCGGATTCGTTGCCCAGTGTGCAATAAGCCAATAATTACACACTCAGGAGAGACATTTGTTTATTTGTTTCAGAGTTGCGCAAGCCTGGGTGTTCGGTGGTTTCTCACAAATCAAGCACACCCCCCCAACTTTTCAAGTAGCATTTATACACTCAAATTGCCAGATTTACGATTTTCCCTTTTACACTGATTGGTTAGTGATTTCTTCATTCCCTGGATCCCACCCCTGCTTCTCAAGGTCCTGGTCAATTAACACTGCCCCAGCTAGGTCAGTAGGTGTTATCTCCCAAGGCCCTGAGGAAGAGGACATAATCCAGACTCCTTAATTAACACTGTTTCAACAGTGAGAGGAAGCTTTGCTTCCCAAGGTCCTGGCGCCCAAGCAGGCCTTATTTCAAAGCCTCGACATCCTCCCTTTCGGAGTGTGGGGCACAGGAATGCAGACTGCTTGTAACTCCCTTATCTTTCCAGCCTGCACCAGCTCTGGGGCCCTTTCTTACCGAACTAGGAGCACGGCCTAAGGCTTCAGCAAATTTAGCTACTCATGCTAAGCAAGTGTGCGGCTACTCATGCTAAGCAAATTCTGTCTAAGATAGAAGTTATCCAAATCTACCTACTTCAAACATTCTTTCCGAGCTTCTCAGGGTTGTCTTGTAACAATTCCCCCCTTTGAGACTTCTATGATCATTTTTATATTAGTCTCACTCTTTTAAAATCTTTCTATATTAATTTTGTAAAACACTTAGAAATGCATTGAATCACTACATAAACGCATACAAAAACTACTAGCACCATTCCCAAAATTGTTAAATATTTTTTAACCCATGAGCTCACATCAGGGAACCAGGAAGTCAACCATTTCCATGTTTCTTCAAATCCGAAAGAAGTATCATCTTTCTGAACCCCATGTAAGATTTCAGTCTGCTTCCAGATTTCATTTAGATCGGTAGAAATTCTCCCGCTTTGATCCACATATACACAGCAACTAGTGTTTATTACTGTACATACTCCTCCCTGAGATGCCAATAACATATCTAGAGCCATCCTGTTTTGGGTACTTATTTTAGCAATTTCTGAAACCTCCTCTTGTAAAGCTGCAATGGCATCAGAGGTTTTATTCCCTGTTTTTTCAATAACTGCTGAAATATTTACCATTGCTTTTTGAAGTTCACTCACTCCCAATTGTAGAAACAGCCACCTTACGAATGACTGAAACCTAGTAGGTTGATCTATTAAAGGATTATTGACCCCCTTTTGTCTCCTCATGAATGTTCTTAGCCAGGATTTTTGAGATTTATTACTCAATTCTTTTCTTATAGTAACATTAGGGATTATTGCCCTTAAAGTACACGTCCCTGACCAATTAGGAGGTAGCACTTTTCGTGCCTTGTTCCCACACAACCAATACCATCCACTACCTTTCGGAACACGCCACCCATTTAGTTCCTTACTTGGCCACTTATAACCTATTTCAGGTATATGAGAGCAATTTTTATAACCTCCTACCTTAATGGCTCCAGTACAGTTGATCGGTTGCTTTCCATAAAGTACAGTTTTCTCCCACCATCTATTACTACTATTACATCTTCGGATACATTGATAATCATCTCCTGTCACACTCTGGACTTCCCATTGCTGTTCGGTTGTTTCATCATATTTCGTTTGATCCCTATCATTTCTTATCTGTTTCATAAACTCCATAAAGGAAAAATTAAGAGGCACTCCAATTAGGGGGAAGCCCTTGTTGGAACGTTCAGGGAAGTGGGTACACACCCAGCAATCCCTCTGGTTAACTATCTTCATAGATTTCGTAATTACTTCCAAATGGAGATTGTGGCTCCAAAATCCTTCCTGATTCCCTTTAATTGTTTGGCTCAGGTAACCTAGAAAAGCTAACCACCACATTTCTCCCCTGGTTATTAAGGAGAACATTATTTTTACACAGATACCATAACAACAATATTAACCCTATTCCTAACAAACAGATTAAAACAATTCTTCTCTGCGTACAATCTAAATTTGAAACCGATTCGCTTCCAATACAACTCATATATCTTTATATATTTTTAACTTTAAAGGTTGAACTTGTTCAGCTTTCCACGTCTCTTGAGATACTGCTTTCACTCGGGTGTAGTGGATCCAGGAATCAATTCCCTGCAGTTTCACAGCAGTATTTGTTGTTAGCAGTACAAGATACGGTCCTCTCCACTTTTCTACCAATGGCTCATCCTTCCAGGTCCGAAGATACACTTGATCTCCCGGCTGGAATGAATGTACAGGTGAATCTAAAAGTACAGGAGATCTTAACTGGATGTACCTATGGAGAGAAGTAAGAACCTTTGCCATAGACAAGAGATAATCACTTAAGATTTGATCGCCCTTAACGTGCATTTGAATTTCATTTTCAGTTAAATTTACAGTGTAAGGTTTACCATACAGAATCTCAAATGGACTAACTTTCTCCCTAACCCTTGGGGTTATTCTGATTCTTAATAATGCCAGAGGTAAAACATCAGTCCATTTCATCTGAGTCTCCTGACACAATTTTCCTACCTGTCTCTTAATTGTTTGATTCATTCTTTCCACTTTTCCACTGGATTGTGGCCTCCAGGGGGTATGTAAGTCTCATTTAATTTGTAGTATTTTTGAGATTTGCTGTACTATTTCTGCTATAAAATGAGGTCCCCTATCTGAAGAAAACCCTTCTGGTACCCCAAATCTTGGTATAATTTCTTTTAATAACATTTTTACTACCTCCCTTGCTTTATTGGTACGACACTGGAAAGCCTCAGGCCATCCTGAAAAGGTGTCAACAATTATCAACAAATATTTATATCCATTACATTTTGGTAATTGAGAAAAATCAGTTTGCCAGTAATCCCCAGGCATGAAGCCCCTTTTTACTTCCCCTGGGGGGGGGCTTCTTCTGAATCTTGGGATTCTTTCTAAGACAGATTTCACATTTTTGTGTAATACCCTTTGCAATTATTAGCATACTGACTCCCACAGCAAATCTTTTAACTGTTTCAACCAGTGACTCGGCTCCCATGTGGGTGCTATCATGTATTTGCTTCATCAGCTTCTTCATTATCGGCAAAGTTACCACACATTGTCCAGTAGATGTCACCCACCATCCTTTGGGAGTTTTAATGTATTTCAGTATTTCTGCTAATTTATTTTCTTTTTCAGTGTATACTGGAATTTCCATTTTTAACATTCTTTCTGGAACTAAGGCTGCCACCGACACGGATAATGCTGCCCTTTTTGCAGCCTCATCGGCCCTTTTGTTCCCTTTAATTATGTCAGTCTGTCCGGACTGGTGCGCTTTGCAATGCATTACTGCTATTTCTTTGGGTTTATTAACTGCTTGGAGTAGTCTCATAGTCTCCTTACTGTATTTTATAGGATTCCCTTGAGAAGATAGCAATCCTCCTTCTTTCCAAATTGCGCCATGGGCATGTATAACCCCAAAGGTGTATTTTGAATCTGTAAACACATTAGTCCGTTTTCCCTCTGATAATTCCAGAGCCCGGGTTAAAGCAATCAGTTCTGCTTTCTGGGCGGATGTATTTGCTGGTAGCGATCTTGCTTCGATTTCTCCTTCCAAAGTGACAACAGCGTATCCAGCCCTTCTTTCTCCCTTTACTATAAAACTGCTCCCATCGGTAAATAATTCCCAGTCTGGATTCTGCAACGGAATATCTCTCAAATCTGGACGGCTGGAATATACTCGCTCAATAGTTTGCAGACAGTCATGAGCCAACCTCCCCTCTTCATGAAGTGGTAATAAAGATGCCGGATTAAGGGTATTAGACACCTTCATGGTTACATCTTCTTGCTCAAGTATCACTGCCTGGTATTGCACCATCCTACTCGGGGATAACCAGTGATGCCCTTTTTGTTCTAAAACTGCTGCAACAGCATGTGGCACATAAACAGTCACCTTTTGTCCCAACGTCAATTTTCGTGCCTCTTGTATTAACAGCGCAGCAGCTGCAACTGCTCTGAGGCATCCTGGCCACCCTGCACTCACTTTATCCAGCTGTCTTGAAAAGTAAGCCACAGGTCTTTTCCAATTTCCTAAAGTCTGTACAAGCACTCCCAAAGCCTGGTGCCCTCTCTCATGTACATAAAGCTCAAATGGCTTTGTTAGGTTCGGAAGTCCTAATGCAGGGGCACTCATGAGAGCAATCTTGATTTCATCAAATCCTTTTCGGCACTCTGGAGTCCACTCCAGCAAGTCTCCCGGCCCCTTAACAGCTTCATATAAAGGCTTTGCCATTAATCCAAAATTAGGTATCCACAGGCGACACCACCCAGCCATTCCTAAAAATCCCATGAGTTCTCTTTTTGATTTTGGGGGGGCGATCTGACAAATCGCTTCTTTCCTTTCGATTCCTAATTTTCTTTCCCCCGGGATATTTCAAATCCTAGATAGATTACGCTTTCCTTCATGATCTGTACTTTTTTCCGAGACACCCTGTATCCCGCTGTTCCCAAAAAATTTAATACTTTGTTCCTCCAAAGGGATACAGAAGAAAGCATCTTTTAAGTCCAATACTGTAAAATAGACATTGGAATCATTTATCGTTGTTAACAAAGTGTATGGATTGGGTACCACTGGGTGCACATCAGTCACTATCTGGTTAATAGCTCGCAAATCCTGTACTAGACGATATTCTTGTGAGTGTGGTTTTTTTACAGGCAGGACTGGAGTATTGTACTCGGATTGATATTCTCGCAACAGTCCATACTTTAAGAAATTATTAATCCTAGGCTCCAGTCCAACACGGGCCTCTAACTTCATGGGATACTGTTTTCGCCTTACCGGTTTAGCTCCTTGTTTTAATTCCACCTTTACCGGTTCTGCACATCTGGCTCTTCCAGGTTTCTCCGTTGCCCACACAAAAGGGATTACTGCGTCCATTACTTCAGAGGGAATTTCGCTTGGTCCATCCTCCACCTGTTCGGAATCCAGTTTGTGGAATGTGCACCTTAACTTTGTTTTGATCAAAGGTTATCTGTGCCCCCAGTTTATTCAGTAAATCCCTCCCCATTAGGGGTAATGGGCATTCTGGCATATATAAGAATTCATGTGTTAACACCCTGTTTCCTATTTCACATTTAATTGGTTGAAAGAAAGGTTTGACCTCTCGCTTTCCCGTGGCCCCAATTACTGGCATAGAGAATTTATTCATTGGTCCCTTACAGCTATTTAGTACTGAATATGCTGCTCCAGTGTCTACTAAAAATTTAACTGTTTCGTTCCCCAGCTTTACTGAAACCAGGGGTTCGGCTGGGGAATCCAATTCCTCAACCCCCGGTCCCCATCAGTCTGAATCTTCTGTACCAATCATGAGCAAATCTGCCTCTGGAACAGATGCAGACTGAGGTTTCCAATGATCTGTTTGTCTCTTCGTGCACTCATTTTTCCAGTGCCCCTTCCCCCTGCAAATTGCACACTGATCTCTCCTTAGCGGAATTCTATTTCCCCAATTCCCTCCTACTCTATGCCCTCTTCCACGTCCTTGTCCTTTCAGAAAACCCCTTCCCTGAGAGGGAGTTTGTGCCCGGGCAAATGCAGCTGCCAAGATTGCAGCATTTTTCCTCTTATCTTTCAGTTTCCCCTTTTGTTTTTCCTTTCTCTCTACTTCTTCCCTGTTATTGTACACCTTATATGCAATTTCTATTAATTGCGATATTGACATCCCCGACATACCATCTACTTTCTGAAGCTTTCTCCTTATATCTGGTGCTGATTGTCCTACAAATAATGTAGTAAAAGTCATTTTATTTGCTTCGTCCTCGGGATCCAAGTCTGTCCATTTTCGGGCAGTTTCACATAACCACTCGTAAAATGCAGAGGGATCCTCATTCTTACCCTGTGCGACTTGATATAGTTTTGCAATATTTTTGGGCCTAGGTACTCCATGCTTTACCCCATATAATATTAACTGTTGGTACTGTTTAGTCATTAACCTGCCTGCCCCTGTGTTTTGATCCCAACCCGGTTCCTGGGCCGGCATAAAACGGTCTGGTCCGTCTCTAGCATTTTGTCTTTTATTCTCCTCTTGAGCTTTGTCTAATACCATTCTTTTCTCCTCAGGTGCAAGCAAAGTATTTAAAAGCACCTGTATATCCTGCCAATCTGGATTATGATTCTCAATTATCATTTTAAAGGATTGATACATCTTCTCTGGATTTTCTCGGTACGACCCGGCAGACTCCTTCCAATTCATTAAATCTGTAGTTGAAAAAGGGACCTTCACATACACAGGCATCCCGTCTGGTCCGACTGCTTGACGCAGCGGGGCTTGAATCGCGGGATTTTGTTGAGCCCGAGTAGCCCGAGTTCTGCCTGCAATTGGGCTACATGCCTCACTTCCCTTATTTCTGCTATCGACACTATCTTGATCTCTTTCCGGAGAGACCAATAATTGTACATCCTCTTCCTCATCACCCACTTTTAAACATCTTTTCCCAATGCTACAAGCAGAGCAACACCGAGGCATTTTCTCTTTGTCTCCCATCATCATTAACACATTTGAGTCAGAGATCAATAGCTTACATTTTTTTCTAGTTTCATGATCATTTCTCAGAGAGAAGAACAAATCTACATATGGGACCTCATCCCATTTGTTCTGTCTTCTGCAAAACAACATAAGTTGCAAGATTGTATTATAGTTTAGCATTCCCATTTCTGGCCATTTTTCCTCATCCTCCAGTTTATACATTGGCCACCACTGAGTACAGTATTCCTTTAATTTTTCTCCTTGTTAAAGGATTCCCACCAAACTTACTCCAATGCTTCAGGATGCATCCTAAAGGAGAACAGGAGGATACCCCCACAGATTGTCCTGTTCCCATATTATTACCCTTAAAAGAACGTTCTTACCAATTACGCTTTCGTACACTCCAGTCGTCACTGTCCAAACGTGTACAAAGCTTTCCTTTGGTTACCACAACCAATTACCCTTGTATCATACCCTTTATGCAATGTCTCTTAATAATTACTGCGATGCACCTTTGAGTCGCTTACCTGTTCCGACCAGGGAGAGCGCTCACGGAGTCCCCGAACAAAACGGTCGGTGCGCGCTGGAGTCCGATGAGCAGTGTCTCCCCGCCGGGAACTGGCAAGACGATCCGGACAAGGCTTTACAGCGAGAGTCCCACCTGGGTCGCCAGAAAACTGTTGTCCGAAAAGCGGATTCGTTGCCCGGTGTGCAATAAGCCAATAATTACACACTCAGGAGAGACATTTGTTTATTTATTTCAGAGTTGCGCAAGCCTGGGTGCTCGGTGGTTTCTCACAAATCAAGCACACACCCCCAACTTTTCAAGTAGCATTTATACACTCAAATTGCCAGATTTACGATTTTCCCTTTTACACTGATTGGTTAGTGATTTCTTCATTCCCTGGATCCCACCCCTGCTTCTCAAGGTCCTGGTCAATTAACACTGCCCCAGCTAGGTCAGTAGATGGTATCTCCCAAGGCCCTGGGGAAGAGGACATAATCCAGACCCCTTAATCAGCACTGCTTCAACAGTGAGAGGAAGCTTTGCTTCCCAAGGTCCTGGCGCCCAAGCAGGCCTTATTTCAAAGCCTTGGCATCCTCCCTTTCGGAGAGTGGGGCACAGGAATGCAGACTGCTTGTAACTCCCTTATCTTTCCAGCCTGCACCAGCTCTGGGGCCCTTTCTTACCGAACTAGGAGCACGGCCTAAGGCTTCAGCAAATTTAGCTACTCATGCTAAGCAAGTGTGCGGCTACTCATGCTAAGCAAATTCTGTCTAAGATAGAAGTTATCCAAATCTACCTACTTCAAACATTCTTTCTGAGCTTCTCAGGGTTGTCTTGTAACATTAGCACAGGCCTTGCAGTTTCTGAACCTCCTTCTCTAGGAGGGGAGAGGAGGCCCCAAGGGTCTCTTGGGGAGGAGACCCGGCCTGGTCACCACTGCAGGACGCAGACGACGGACAAGGAGCCCGTGAAGTCGGTGTTGCGCGGAGCAGACTGGGGTGCGGGCGGCCGGGAGCAGGGCTAAGGTTTTGCTTCACCAGAAAGCAACTGCCTCGCACCACTGAGGCGGGAAAGGGAGCGTGAGGCAGGGCTCCTGGCCTGCCAGGGCCAATGTGGATGCCTGGCTGTGCTATAAAGCAGCGTTTGGGGCTGCAGACGGTGATGGAGAAGAAGCCGGGGGCACCCGTCCTCAGCCACGGACCCCCTCCCACAGCTTGCCTGGGCTCTTCTCCATCGCCTTCCCGGCACCAAGGGCGAGCTGGTCCTCAGGCGACCTGGGGCAGCCAGAACCGCTGCCCCTCAGCTAAAGGCTGCGCGGAGGAGACGCTGGGAGCGGGAGGAGGAGGCACAGCCCAGGCAGAGTCAGACACACAGCCACCACACCCTGAAAGGCAACAAAACCTCACCCAAGGGCAGGAAAGCAAAGTCCTTCCGGCCCCAGACCAGGCACTCCGGTTTACATTTCTTCCCTCTTGCAGGTTTTCTGCTTTCACTTTCTCTGGCAGGCAGGGCTTGGGCAATACAAGGGCGATGGGCTCAGAGGCCTGAGAGCGCGAGCACGCGAGCCAGCTCCTCTCTGCCTATGCGGGAGTAAGGGAAGGAGTCAGCAGAAGGTCCCCCAGCCAGCGCATTTCTTTGGGAGAGTGTGTCTGGTGGGGAAGGGAAGAGCCCCTCTTTGCTCTCCCTCCGCTCACGTCCCCCGCGGCTTTGCTGGGAGCCCCGGCCGTCTGTGCAGCCTGGAACGGCTGTTGCAACAGCTTCCAAAGGGGAAAGGCCTGAACTGTGGGGGACATCTGCCCATGTCCTCAGCGGGGGAACACGCGAGCCCTGTGCAGACAGGATTTCTAACCCTTCCTTCAAGGCAATACTCCGAGAGGGGAAAATCCCAAGCACGGGAGCTGACATCCCAAGCACGGGAGCTGACTCTCCAGCTCACACAGGTCCAGAGGAGGTTTGAGCAGAGGGAAAGCATGCGGGAAATCCCCAGACACATGTCATTCTCAAGCAAGTTTTTCCACCAGCTCTCGGGTGCTTTAGGCAAAGTCCTACGTATGTGAATGCTTCTGGATCGTTAGTCAAGCCAAGGGTAAAACCGAGAGAGCAACCTCCCCCTTCACCAGGGCGGAAGCGCTGCACCGGGAGCCCCGCTGAGCTGCAGAGCCCATCGTGCTGAGCAGAGTCCGGCCAGGCTGGCCTTTGCCCTTCAGCTGTGGGGAAGGCAAAGGGCTGCAGTGAGCAAAGGACAACAGCTTTTGGGCAAACCCTTGCAGGCATCCTGGTGTCGCGGCCCGAAGGGAGTCATTGAGGTCGACCTCCCTCCTCTTGAGGCAAACGACCAAGTTCGTGATGCCCTTGGACTGAATTAAGGTGAAACGACACCAGCCAACCAGTTTTAAGATTTATTAAGGCAAAATGGAATCACACACGTTTAGGAAAAAGAGAGGAAAAGGGGAAGACAGAGAGAGAGAGAGAGAAAGACAGATATCACCACCCGTGGATCCAGCGGCATCCCATTGGTCCTCTTCTCTTGGGAGTCTCGGTGGCGGGGGGGGGGCAGCGGCGGGAAGCTCCCGTCTGGTTCGGCTGATTCTGCTCGAGTTCCTCAGTCGTCGCAAACAAGCCCCCCCCCATTCACCCAGTCTGCAGTTGTTATAGGTTCTTGCCCCGCCTCCGGGAGGTGCTTCCTCACTTCCCATGCAGATTAACCGTCATGCGCAGTCCGCCCTCTCGGAACCTTCCAGAAACGGGCTGGGGCATCTGGGGGTCTCCTGCTCTTGCCCAGATGGCAAATGAGTACGTGCGGTTCGTGCCCTAGAGATGACCTTCTGCCCTTTTCACGCCCTTTTTACCCCGTGCAGGTGCACGAGGTTGTTTACCTCGCGGACGGCTCCCGGGGTCGCTGGCACAGCATTGCCCGACGCACCTTGGCAGCAGCGGCTTTGCAGCAGCAGCAGCAGCAATGTCGAGACAAAATTGCATATAGAGAACCGGTCCTCTACACCTGGGAGAAATGAAAGGCAAGGCTGCAAGCTGAGGGCAGAGGTGGGGCTCTGAGTTGCCCTAACCCAGAAACCCCGCTCTCCTGGCAGATGAGGAATTTCTCGTCTTCCCCTCCAGAGCACCGGCTCTCTCACCGCATCACGATGTGCACGGAGCAGCCTAAAGCCCGGGCAGTCTGGGGCACAGGAACGCCCAAATGCCAAGGCACAGATGCAGCACCCTTTTCCTGTGCTCCTGGGCCAGAGAGCAGCACAGGCAGTGGTGGAAGTAGCTCCCTTCTTTTCAAGACAGCTGCAGGCCTCCTCGCCAGGGCCATGGAAGAGAGAGCGGAGGGAGCTTTGAGTCCTCTAGCCCACGTCCCGGGGCCACGCTTCCCGCAGCACCAGGAAGCCCCGTGGAGTTGGTGGGTAAACCAGGCATGCGTGTGGCATGTGCTACCTGGCATCAGCGCTGGGCAGGCCTGCAACACAGGTGAGGCAGAGCAGGGTCCGCAGAGACGGGGGCCGCAGCCTTGCCTGGTGCAGTGGGCAGAGCAGGGGCCCGACAGAGCCACTCAGAGCAAGGGGAACCTTTTGTAGCACATTGGGATGTCCCCCTCCCATGAGCAAAGGCAATGAAGCTTGGGCTTACTGCCCACTCTGGATGGAAACGTGCTGTCCCGATCCAATATCGGGAAGGTTTCGTTACGATCCCAAGGGCGAGATTAAGACCCTAAAACCAGTCAAATATTGTACAACCTTTTAACTTTATTTTCAGTGGAGTGGGGAGAAAAGGTGGGGAAAGGCGAAGGGGAGAGGGCAACAAGGGTGAGGGGAAAAGTCAGAGAAAGCTGGAAAAGGAGAAAAGAAACTAGCTACTGCCACTCCGAGTCCGATGATGTGCCGCTGACTCCACTCAAGATCTTCAGTCGTCGCAAACAAGCCCCGCCCATTCACCCAGTCTGCAGTTTTTATAGGTTCTTGCCCCCCTCTGGGAGGTGCTTTCTCACTTCCCAAGCAGATTAGCTGTCATGCGCAGTCCACCCTCCCGGAACCTTCCAGAAAGGGGCTGGGGGCATCTGGGGGTCTCCTGCTCATGCGCAGATGGCAAATGAGTACGTGCGGTTCGTGCCAGACGTGCTGTTCCTCTAGAAGCCGCCTTCTGCCCTTTTTGCCCCCTTTTTCCCCCATGCAGGTGCACGAGGTTGTTCACCTCGCGGACAGCTCCCGGGGGCGCCGGCGCGGCATTGCCCGATGCGCCTTGGCAGTGGCGGCTCTGCCGCAGCAGCAGCAATGCCGAGACAAAACCGCATTTAGTACCGGTTCTCTACACATGCCACAATAGCGTACTTTGCCCCAGAAGGGAAATGCTGACTCTGGACACCCTCCACATCAGCTATGCTTTGACTGTATGGATAGGGCAGACAAGGGAGGACACCCTGAGACGGGAAGTCCTGCTCCCACACAAACAGTAAGCTTTTGGCACTCAGCAGCGTGAGCACTGCTAGAGAATGGGGCCCTCGCTGCTTCCAGCAGCTCCTCTGAAACCACCGCAGGGAAGCAGCACATACCCAGAATCCCCAAATGTGGCATACGACAACACGGACCTCAGGTAGGGGAGTGCAAAAGCTCCTTTATTGAAAACACAATGGCTGGTTATATAGCAATCAAGCTCAGCCACTCCTCCAAGTATCTCCTTGGCATTGTGGCATCTTGTGATAGGTAGGAAGACGTCCTCTGATGCCTGGCAGGCGGGCAGGACAGCCCCAGACGGCCTCTCCTGCGGTCACCCTCCAAGAGCCTGACCCACAGGCCTGTCTTGCTTGGCCTGTGTTGGCCCCTGCTCTGGGACATTGGATCCCAGAAAAGTCCAGGTTGGAAGGGTCCTCTGGAGATCATCTGGTCTGACTTTCTCTTGGGAAGCAGGGCCTTCGATTAGCTTATCCAGAGCCCTGTCAAGGCGAGCCTTGAATATTGCCGGGGACAGGGAGTCCACCACTTCTCTGGGTGTCCTATTCCAACGCAGAAGCAAAAGAAAATCAAGAGTAGTAAGACCAACTTCATTTTACTAATCACTGCCCTCTTTAGATAGAACAAAGAATGAAGTCTTGAACCTTGTCTCAGGTTTTCTCCAATCAGAAGTTGTAGAGGTTGCTAGTGGAGAAAAAAAAACCAAAAACAAAATAAAAAACATTGTCTTATCTCCTCATGGCACATTTAGCCAATCAGATTGTGACTATACCACCCTAAGCAGGCAAGCCTCTGCCTGGCCTGTGTATCGGGCACACTTGCCCTGTAGCTGCCAGTGCGTGTGAATAAAGGCTGTCTGAAGTAGATGGCTGCTAGTAGCTTTCTGCGACACGAATGTTCAGTGGTTCTGATGGTGGAGGAAGTGGTGAGTGATTGTGGTGGGTTAGTCCCTGCTGCAAGTGGCAGAGGCAGCCGTCTGCTGACCTGACCTGTCATCTAGAGGGGATTGCTGCTTGCTGGGGGCTTGGCTCCACAAGGTTGTGGAGAGGCTGCCAAAGCTTGTCCGCCCCTCTGACTATTACCCGCTGCTGCTCTTCCATGCGAGCACCAGGGATACTGCCATGGCAACTTGGAAAGTATCAAAGCTAGTAGGAGCCCCATGTTCACAGGCCCTGATCCTCGTGGGGGACTTTGAGCACCCTGATATCTGCTGCAGGGACCACACAGCAGGGCACAAGCAAACCAGGAGGTCCCTGGAGAGCATCAAGGGCAGCTTCCAGACACAGGGGCTAGAGGAGCCCTCCAGAAGAGATGCTGTGCCAGACCTTGTGCTTACAAACAAGGCAGGGCTGCTTGGGGGTGTAAAGGTTGGGGTAGGCCTTGGCTGCAGTGACCATGAGATGGTGGGGTTCAGGACCCGGAGAGGAGGGAGCAGGGCAAACAGGAGGATTACAACCCCGGACTTCAGGAAAGCAACTTGGGCCTCTTTGGGGACCTGCCTGAAAGAAGCCCGTGGGAGAGGGTCCTGGTGGGAGAGGGGTCCCAGAAAGCTGGTCGATATTCAAGGCTCACCTCCAGGCTGTTTTCCACCCTTTGTCTCCATAAAGAAAGGACACCCAAACATAGCAAAGAAAGAAGGCTGCTGCTTTGAGAAAAAGCACAGCAGAAGAGTGAATGGGCAGAACGTGAATGGGACAGGAAGAGCAAGAGGGCTGAGGTTGTCCTTCGACGGAAGGGAGAGGTGCCAGGAACGAGTCAGCCTGCCCAGCACACTCGGGTGGCCCCAGTGTGCAGAGCACCACAGGATCAGGACTGAGCAGAGCTGCCACAACATCAGCACTTGCGACGTTTTCCTACCTGCTACAGCGAGACTCTCCCCCGGTCCAGCTGCTTGTGTGTTTGCTGCGGCAGGAGCAGCCGACATGGAAGGGGGGATTTTCTGGCACAGCCATCTCACCTACAGGCGGCATTGCTCTGGGCACGCTTGCACAGCCGGAGCACAGGTGCCTGGATGAGGCAAAGATCCGAGCCGCTCCTCTGGTCAGAATTGCCTTTCTCCCCCTTCTGCAAACTAAAGCAGCACTTGCTTCTCAGCAAGCTGGGTCAGATCTAGGGCAAGAGACTTCCACAGTGGTTGTTCTAAGTGTACTTTATTTTACTGCTGTGACGGCCGCGCAGCAGCACCCCGGAGCAGGCAGGAGAGGCTGTGTCCTGGGTTGTCCCCACAACACACGTGGTGCAAATGAAGAGCAGAGAGAGTCCTCCCTAGCCTGGAGCACTGACCATCCCAGGGGGAGATGGCAGGGGCGTCCAAGGGAGAGGGGCAGCGCCAAGAAGGGCGAGGTGTGCATGGCAAGGGTAGCATGCAGCCCCTGAGGGCTCCATGGGGCTGGCACCTCATGGCCAAGCTGGGACGGGGGCGGGGGGTGTTTTGTGGGTTTGGGTGTGTCACCTTTGGGGAAAGCAGGTGGCAGCTGCTGGGGCAGCCAGGCAGAAGGCCAAAGTGGGCACTGAGGATGCATGTGGCCAAGGGCAGACGTGGACTTGGGTCTGGGACTCGCAGACTCCCAGAGCAGCTGGTTTCTCCTCAGCGACGCGGAAGGCAGCACACCAGCCCCAATGGAGACATCTGCCCTGCAGGCAGCCACGCTGGAGAGAGGCATCCCTGCCACATGGTGCAGGATCTTTGTTCTCCGGGCTGCAAGACTTCTCCTTAACCGGACTGTCCGTCAGCTCTTCAGAAGCAGAGCCTCAGGGAATAATCACTGGTGGCCTCCTCGAGGCAGAGATTGTAATCTGAGCCTGCACCCCAGCGCTAGCACCAGGGACACGTGGCTGGGGACTTCACCCAACACACAGGCCTGTCCCCAGCCTCCCTCGGCATCTATGCTGGAGAGCCCCAGCCCTCAAGTGGCTCCCAAAGGAGATGCCTCTGTGCCCAGACGCTCCTCCCGAGCGGCTCCTCCTGAACCACAGAGCTTCCAGGTGAGAACGTCTCCTGCTATGCCCACCTCTGCGTCCCCTTGGTCACACTGCTCCTGAGCTGTCCTGGTGCCAAGACACACAGCGCTTCAGCAGTTCACCCCACTCCCCGGCACCACCAGAGCACCCCGCAGCACTTCCAGACAGCAAGGCATTGGCCACCCGTGCAGAATGCAGATGGCCGGACTCAGCCCCTCTCCCCTCTGCTCTTGGGAGCTCCCCACATTCCTTTCACACACTTTGTGCTCAGCTCCCCTTTGGGCTATTCTGACTCGTCCCCTCTAAAGCCCGCTGCAGAATACGTTCGGCATCAGCAGCAGCATCAGACAGGAAATTCCTCAACAGAAAGAACGTGCTAGGGAAAGCAATTGCTGCCGACAACAGACAGCCTATCACAGCCCCCACTATGGGGATGGATTTTAACACAAGCAGTGGATATTGCACAGCACCCCCAAAGCTTTTGGTCAACAGCTTCATTACAAGATCCTTGGATATTTCGTGGTGCAGGGGGGACCTCATGACAGCCTTCAGCTCCTCAACAGGCTTGTCCACCTGCTCTGCAAGTTTCTGGAGGGAGTCCTCAGCCAGGCCAAAGGTCCGGCAGTACTCTTGCAGGGATGTCACCAGGATTGCAATATCAACAGCGGTAGAGAGACCAGGGATGGGAACAGCAGATGCTCCACAGGACGCAAGGCTTTTCAGCCAGACATACTTCATCAGCTCCTCCTTCTTCTTTCTCAGCACCTCCTTTGAAGTGTTGGCCAGGGACCGTAGGAAGCTGAGTTTCTTCTGGCTTGGCAGATCATCCAGGAAGGTCCGCAACAGTCTGGGACCATCGTACTTCCTGCCAAAACCATCCCTGCAGACAAGAAAGACTTGAGGGGAGCTTATGCCCAGCTCTGTCAAGTTACTTTCACAGTCCTGACGGATCCTATCCAGGACTGTCCTCTCATCATAGCGCTGTGACCGGGTCGCAGGAGCTTCCTTCCCTTTGGCCTTCAGGACTCCCTCCTCATCGTAGAGTCTTTGCTCATTGCTCACGTCCTGATCCACCTTGGAGCGCACAAAGTAGAAATGCTTCCCCCGAGCCTGAATTGCCTCTGCCAGAATCGCAGCATTGCATGTGAAGCGGCTGGAGGAGATGATGATGAAGAAGTCATAGCGGTCGAACTGCACCTGCTGCAGGTAGGTGTCTGGTCTGAAATTGGGTGTCCCAATGCCGGGCAGGTCCCAGAAAGTCACGTGGGAGTCCTGGGGGCAAGGATAAGGGCTGCACTGCACCGTTGTCTCTGTCACTCCAACCTCAGCTGCACCCTGCTCATGGTCCTGCAGGCCACGCACGGCATTGATGAAAGACGATTTCCCGGAGCCTGACTCTCCTGTTACAGCAATGTGGAGCTGGATCTTTTCTTCATTAGCCAGGATCTCCTGGGCTTTTGTAGCTGCTGCTGTGAGGTCTCCTTTCTCTACTGCAGCCCTTATCTCATTCACGTCTCCTTCAGAAATATGGGGAAGTGCCTCCACCTCCAAGTCTGCGTCAGCGCTGGCCATGGCGGCTGCAGTGAGTGGGTGTCCGGTCAGCCTGGAAGAAGAGCAGAGGCTTTCTCTTTCCATTTGCAGCAGCAGAAAGAGGAATTGAGCACAAGGCGTGAGCCCCAGGCAGAGCGTGGGCACCAAAGCAGCCTGTCCAGCATCCCTGCTACCCCCGTGCCGGCCACAGTGAAGCCCAGCCAAGCCTGGGGTACAAGGAAGGACCCTGAGGCTGTGCATGCTGGGAGGCAGAAGGAGCCCTGGGGAGCCTGGGCCAAGGTGCTGTGGGGCTGCAGAAGAGGGACGAGAGCTGGGATGGGGTGAGGAAGCAGCAGAAGAGGTATTTGGGGGCTGCCTCAGAGCTGAGGGACAACGGCTGGGTGGAGGGGGGTGCCTTGTCTCAGAGAGCACTGCCGGGAAATGGGCCCAAGCATGGGGCAGATGGGCTGGGGGAGCCCCGAGCGGGGTGGCCCGGAGGGTCCCGTCTCTTGCTGGCTGCTTGAAGAGCTCAGGGAAACCTCAGCCCCTGCACCAGGACCAGGCACAGCACAGTAAGAACCACCATGTGAACCGGCCCGACCTCCCTTGCGGACCATGGCTTCATCTCCGCACACTCAGACCCCTCTAGGGCAGCCCCAAGCCCAGCCCCAGCCCTCACGCAGGCGGGACTTGCTTCCGCCACTCGTGGAGCTGGGGGCAGCTCTGAGCACAGGGTGCCAGATGGGGGGCTGCTGGGACCTAAGAGATGCCCTGCTGCAATCACACACACTCCCTGCAAGGAGACACATGTCCTCCAGGGAGACTGAAGCCCTCTGGAAAGCAAGACCTTCCAGGTCAAAACAAGAAGGGGGTGAGCGGGCATGGAGGTGGAGGCAGCACAAAACTGCCTGCTCCAATTTGCTCCTCTGGACCATCAACTTCCAGACAACCCCAGTCCCATGGAAACTGGCATTCTGCTCTTCTTCCCCCGACAAACACAGCACAACCTCTGCCTCATCCCCCGAGGACGCTGCCCACACCCTCGCTCCCTCACACCTCTGCAGCAGTACCTGGCGCCTGGGCTGGGCTGCCCAAGGGAGCTCTCACACCTCCGGGCGGCAGCTGAGGACGAACAAAAGGCTCCTGGCTGGCCCACACAAGCCTTGTGCTCCCGCTCTCCTTCCCTCCCTGCACTCTCCTGCTCTCTCTGAGTTTGCATGTTCAGCCCAGGTGTGGCATGCAGCCAAGAGGGCTGGGTTTGCCTTTAAGGAGGCTCCTGACAAACCACCCGCGGGAGTTTCCTCCACAAAGCCAGGGAAGGCAGCTCCGCTGGCGGGGAAAAGTCTCCCTGCTCACTAAGGGCAGGTTCCTGCAGCAGGCAGGAAGGGCAGGAGGGAGCCCACGTGCACAGCCAGCTCCCCCCACTGCTCCTGCCACGCTGACTCCCCACGGCAGTCCTGCCAGCAGTGGGTATCGTCTGGGCTCTTGCAGAGGGCCCCTAGCCCTCAGGGGCAGCACAGCCCCAGACGGCCTCTCCTGCGGTCACCCTCCAAGAGCCTGACCCACAGGCCTGTCTTGCTTGGCCTGTGTTGGCCCCTGCTCTGGGACATTGGATCCCAGAGAAGTCCAGGTTGGAAGGGTCCTCTGGAGATCATCTGGTCTGACTTTCTCTTGGGAAGCAGGGCCTTCGATTAGGTTTTCCAGAGCCCTGTCAAGGCGAGCCTTGAATATTGCCAGGGACCGGGAGTCCACCACTTCTCTGGCCTTTCTTTTCCACTGGTCCATTGTTCTTACGGTGAGGGATTTTTTTCCTCATATCCAGCAGCATTTTCCCCCCCAAAAAGCCTGTGCCTGCTGCTGCTTCTCCTGTCACCATCCATCCTTATGAAGACAGGGCTCTCCGCTCCTCTGTAACTCCCACGTAGGAACCGGCACACTGCGATTAGATCCCCAGCAGCTCGAGCTTCTCCAGGCTGCAATAGACCCAAATCCTTCAGCTTTTCTCCATAGGCAAGTTCTCCAGCCCTCTAACCACCTTGCTGGCCCTCTGCCAGATGCTCTCCCATTTTGCAATGTCTCTCTTGAACAGGAGGGACCGAGACTGGACACAGTTGTCCAGGTGTGGCCAAACAAGCACCCAATAACGTGCAATAATCTCATCACTTCATCTGTTGTCCGAAAAGCGGATTCGTTGCCCGGTGTGCAATAAGCCAATAATTGCACACTCAGGAGAGACATTTGCTTATTTATTTCAGAGTTGCGCCAGCCTGGGTGCTCGGTGGTTTCCCACAAATCAAGCACACCCCCACAACTTTTCAGGTAGCATTTATAGAAACAAATTGCCAGATTTGCGACTTTCCCTTTTACACTGATTGGTTAGTGATTTCTTCATTCCCCGGGTCCCACCCCTGTCTCTCAAGGTGTTATCTCCCAAAGTCCTGACAAGGGGGAGGTAGTCCAGACCCCTTAATTAACACTGTTTCAGCAGTGAGAGGAGGTTTTGCTTCCCAAGGTCCTGGCGCCCAAGCAGGCCTTATTTCAAAGCCTCGACATCCTCCCTTTCGGAGTGTGGGGCACAGGAATGCAGACTGCTTGTAACTCCCTTATCTTTCCAGCCTGCACCAGCTCTGGGGCCCTTTCTTACTGAACGAGGAGTGCGGCCTAAGGCTTCAGCAAATTTAGCTACTCATGCTAAGCAAGTGTGCGGATTTATTTCAGCTACTCATGCTAAGCAAGTTTTATACTTCATGTCAGAAGTTATCCTAATCTACCTAGTTCAAACATTCTTTCTGAGCTTCCCAGGGTTGTCTTGTAACACATCCGCTGGCTGTACGTGGTCGCTGGTGCCGCCCAGGACGCAGCGTGCCTTCATCCTCCCTCCGGGGAGGGGAGCTCTCCGCCCTGGCACCTGGAGCAGCCCTGGGCTCCCCACACACCTCCCCCTGGGGCCAGGCGCAGACGCTCCCACCCTGCCCCATGCACCCTCTTCTCACAAAGGCATCTCCAGCACGGCGCAGTGAGGCCACGGGTGCAGGTCACCCCTGCGGCCAGGCTGCCCCCTCTGCCCCTGCTCTCCACCGGTGCCAGCAGAGCCTCCTCCTTGCCAGGGTCCCGTGGGGGAAGGGAGCAGACCTCTGGGGTCGGGCTCTCATCCTGCCTCTCTGCTGGGCGTGAGCTAGGAGAAAAACGACTGGGTCTGCAGGGATGAGGTTTGTAATCCCCGGCGGGAAAGCTGTCTGCACCACGCAGGCCCTGTGCGTGCCAGGTGACTTAGCACAGGCCTTGCAGTTTCTGAACCTCCTTCTCTAGGAGGGGAGAGGAGGCCCCAAGGGTCTCTTGGGGAGGAGACCCGGCCTGGTCACCACTGCAGGACGCAGACGACGGACAAGGAGCCTGTGAAGTCGGTGTTGCGCGGAGCAGACTGGGGTGCGGCGGCCGGGAGCAGGGCTAAGGTTTTGCTTCACCAGAAAGCAACTGCCTCGCACCACCGAGGCGGGAAAGGGAGCGTGAGGCAGGGCTCCTGGCCTGCCAGGGCCAATGTGGATGCCTGGCTGTGCTATAAAGCAGCGTTTGGGGCTGCAGACGGTGATGGAGAAGAAGCCGGGGGCACCCGTCCTCAGCCACGGACCCCCTCCCACAGCTTGCCTGGGCTCTTCTCCATCGCCTTCCCGGCACCAAGGGCGAGCTGGTCCTCAGGCGACCTGGGGCAGCCAGAACCGCTGCCCCTCAGCTAAAGGCTGCGCGGAGGGGACGCTGGGAGCGGGAGGAGGAGGCACAGCCCAGGCAGAGTCAGACACACAGCCACCACACCCTGAAAGGCAACAAAACCTCACCCAAGGGCAGGAAAGCAAAGTCCTTCCGGCCCCAGACCAGGCACTCCGGTTTACATTTCTTCCCTCTTGCAGGTTTTCTGCTTTCACTTTCTCTGGCAGGCAGGGCTTGGGCAATACAAGGGCGATGGGCTCAGAGGCCTGAGAGCGCGAGCACGCGAGCCAGCTCCTCTCTGCCTATGCGGGAGTAAGGGAAGGAGTCAGCAGAAGGTCCCCCAGCCAGCGCATTTCTTTGGGAGAGTGTGTCTGGTGGGGAAGGGAAGAGCCCCTCTTTGCTCTCCCTCCGCTCACGTCCCCCGCGGCTTTGCTGGGAGCCCCGGCCGTCTGTGCAGCCTGGAACGGCTGTTGCAACAGCTTCCAAAGGGGAAAGGCCTGAACTGTGGGGGACATCTGCCCATGTCCTCAGCGGGGGAACACGCGAGCCCTGTGCAGACAGGCTTTCTAACCCTTCCTTCAAGGCAATACTCCGAGAGGGGAAAATCCCAAGCACGGGAGCTGACATCCCAAGCACGGGAGCTGACTCTCCAGCTCACACAGGTCCAGAGGAGGTTTGAGCAGAGGGAAAGCATGCGGGAAATCCCCAGCCACATCATTCTCAAGCAAGTTTTTCCACCAGCTCTCGGGTGCTTTAGGCAAAGTCTTGCTGCTACACAAACAGTAAGCATTTGGCACTCAGCAGCATGAGCACTGCTAGAGAATGGGGCCCTCGCTGCTTCCAACAGCTCCTCTGAAACCACCGCAGGGAAGCAGCACATACCCAGAATCCCCAAAGGCACAACCTTGCGGTCCTTCATCATGATGCATCTAAGCAATCGCTAGCAGGGCATTACACAGTGCCCCGGCCAGCTGCCTTGAGGTCTGTGCCCGTGCTCACGTAGCCACAGAATTTGGTACGAATTTGGCTAAAGAAGGTGTCATGCTGGTGGTGCTCTGGGGAGGGACTGGCTCTTTGGAGTGCTTTCTCCAGGTAGTCCCATAGCAGACCAAATCCAAATCCACGCAATCTTTGCCAAGAACGTCCTGAGCGAGGCCTTAGCACTCTTGTCTTCCTGCCCCTCACTCTAAACAACTGCCGGATAATGTCCCGGCAACATCAGCACTTGCTACGTTTTCCTACCTGCTACAGCGAGACTCTCCCCCGGTCCAGCTGCTTGTGTGTTTGCTGCGGCAGGAGCAGCCGACATGGAAGGGGGGATTTTCTGGCACAGCCATCTCACCTACAGGCAGCATTGCTCTGGGCACGCTTGCACAGCCGGAGCACAGGTGCCTGGATGAGGCAAAGATCCGAGCCGCTCCTCTGGTCAAAATTGCCTTTCTCCCCCTTCTGCAAACTAAAGCAGCACTTGCTTCTCAGCAAGCTGGGTCAGATCTAGGGCAAGAGACTTCCACAGTGGCTGTTCTAAGTGTACTTTATTTTACTGCTGTGACGGCCGCGCAGCAGCACCCCGGAGCAGGCAGGAGCGGCTGTGTCCTGGGTTGTCCCCACGACACACGTGGTGCAAATGAAGAGCAGAGAGAGTCCTCCCTAGCCTGGAGCACTGACCATCCCAGGGGGAGATGGCAGGGGCGTCCAAGGGAGAGGGGCAGCGCCAAGAAGGGCGAGGTGTGCATGGCAAGGGTAGCATGCAGCCCCTGAGGGCTCCATGGGGCTGGCACCTCATGGCCAAGCTGGGGCAGGGGGGTGTTTTGTGGGTTTGGGTGTGTCACCTTTGGGGAAAGCAGATGGCAGCTGCTGGGGCAGCCAGGCAGAAGGCCAAAGTGGGCACTGAGGATGCATGTGGCCAAGGGCAGACGTGGACTTGGGTCTGGGACTCGCAGACTCCCAGAGCAGCTGGTTTCTCCTCAGCGACGCGGAAGGCAGCACACCAGCCCCAATGGAGACATCTGCCCTGCAGGCAGCCACGCTGGAGAGAGGCATCCCTGCCACATGGTGCAGGATCTTTGTTCTCCGGGCTGCAAGACTTCTCCTTAACCGGACTGTCCGTCAGCTCTTCAGAAGCAGAGCCTCAGGGAATAATCACTGGTGGCCTCCTCAAGGCAGAGATTGTAATCTGAGCCTGCACCCCAGCGCTAGCACCAGGGACACGTGGCTGGGGACTTCACCCAACACACAGGCCTGTCCCCAGCCTCCCTTGGCATCTATGCTGGAGAGCCCCAGCCCTCAAGTGGCTCCCAAAGGAGATGCCTCTCTGCCCAGACGCTCCTCCCGAGCGGCTCCTCCTGAACCACAGAGCTTCCAGGTGAGAACGTCTCCTGCTATGCCCACCTCTGCGTCCCCTTGGTCACACTGCTCCTGAGCTGTCCTGGTGCCAAGACACACAGCGCTTCAGCAGTTCACCCCACTCCCCGGCACCACCAGAGCACCCCGCAGCACTTCCAGACAGCAAGGCATTGGCCACCCGTGCAGAATGCAGATGGCCGGACTCAGCCCCTCTCCCCTCTGCTCTTGGGAGCTCCCCACATTCCTTTCACACACTTTGTGCTCAGCTCCCCTTTGGGCTATTCTGACTCGTCCCCTCTAAAGCCCGCTGCAGAATACGTTCAGCATCAGCAGCAGCATCAGACAGGAAATTCCTCAACCGAAAGAACATGCTGAAGAAAGCAATTGCTGCCGACAACAGACAGCCTATCACAGCCCCCACTATGGGGATGGACTTTAAATCAGGGAGTGCATATTGCACAGCACCCCTAAAGCTTTTGGTCAACAGCTTCATTACAAGATCCTTGGATATTTCGTGGTGCAGGGGGGACCTCATGACAGCCTTCAGCTCCTCAACAGGCTTGTTCACCTGCTCTGCAAGTTTCTGGAGGGAGTCCTCAGCCAGGCCAAAGGTCCGGCAGTACTCTTGCAGGGATGTCACCAGGACTGCAATATCAACAGCGGTAGAGAGACCAGGGATGGGAACAGCAGATGCTCCACATGACGCAAGGCTTTTCAGCCAGACATACTTCATCAGCTCCTTCTTCTTCTTTCTCAGCACCTCCTTTGAAGTGACGGCCAGGGACCGTAGGAAGCTGAGTTTCTTCTGGCTTGGCAGATCATCCAGGAAGGTCCGCAACAGTCTGGGACCATCGTACTTCCTGCCAAAACCATCCCTGCAGACAAGAAAGACTTGAGGGGAGCTTATGCCCAGCTCTGCTAGGTTACTTTCACAGTCCTGACGGATCCTATCCAGGACTGTCCTCTCATCATAGCGCTGTGACCGGGTCGCAGGAGCTTCCTTCCCTTTGGCCTTCAGGACTCCCTCCTCATCGTAGAGTCTTTGCTCATTGCTCACGTCCTGATCCACCTTGGAGCGCACAAAGTAGAAATGCTTCCCCCGAGCCTGAATTGCCTCTGCCAGAATCGCAGCATTGCATGTGAAGCGGCTGGAGGAGATGATGATGAAGAAGTCATAGCGGTCGAACTGCACCTGCTGCAGGTAGGTGTCTGGTCTGAAATTGGGTGTCCCAATGCCAGGCAGGTCCCAGAAAGTCACGTGGGAGTCCTGGGGGCAAGGATAAGGGCTGCACTGCACCGTTGTCTCTGTCACTCCAACCTCAGCTGCACCCTCCTCATGGTCCTGCAGGCCACGCACGGCATTGATGAAAGACGATTTCCCGGAGCCTGACTCTCCTGTTACAGCAATGTGGAGCTGGATCTTTTCTTCATTAGCCAGGATCTCCTGGGCTTTTGTAGCTGCTGCTGTGAGGTCTCCTTTCTCTACTGCAGCCCTTATCTCATTCACGTCTCCTTCAGAAATATGGGGAAGTGCCTCCGCCTCCAAGTCTGCGTCAGCGCTGGCCATGGCGGCTGCAGTGAGTGGGTGTCCGGTCAGCCTGGAAGAAGAGCAGAGGCTTTCTCTTTGCATTTGCAGCAGCAGAAAGAGGAACTGAGCACAAGGCGTGAGCCCCAGGCAGAGCGTGGGCACCAAAGCAGCCTGTCCAGCATCCCTGCTCCCCCCGTGCCGGCCACGGTGAAGCCCAGCCAAGCCTGGGGTACAAGGAAGGACCCTGAGGCTGTGCATGCTGGGAGGCAGAAGGAGCCCTGGGGAGCCTGGGCCAAGGTGCTGTGGGGCTGCAGAAGAGGGACGAGAGCTGGGATGGGGTGAGGAAGCAGCAGAAGAGGCATTTGGGGGCTGCCTCAGAGCTGAGGGACAAGGGCTGGGTGGAGGGGGGTGCCTTGTCTCAGAGAGCACTGCCGGGAAATGGGCCCAAGCATGGGGCAGATGGGCTGGGGGAGCCCCGAGCGGGGTGGCCCGGAGGGTCCCGTCTCTTGCTGGCTGCTTGAAGAGCTCAGGGAAACCTCAGCCCCTGCACCAGGACCAGGCACAGCACAGTAAGAACCACCACGTGAACCGGCCCGACCTCCCTCGGGGACCATGGCTTCATCTCCGCACACGCAGACCCCTCTAGGGCAGCCCCAAGCCCAGCCCCAGGCCTCGCGCAGGTGGGACTTGCTTCCGCCACTCGTGGAGCTGGGGGCAGCTCTGAGCACAGGGTGCCAGATGGGGGGCTGCTGGGACCTAAGAGATGCGCTGCTGCAATCACACACACTCCCTGCAAGGAGACACATGTCCTCCAGGGAGACTGAAGCCCTCTGGAAAGCAAGACCTTCCAGGTCAAAACAAGAAGGGGGTGAGCGGGCATGGAGGTGGAGGCAGCACAAAACTGCCTGCTCCAATTTGCTCCTCTGGACCATCAACTTCCAGACAACCCCAGTCCCATGGAAACTGGCATTCTGCTCTTCTTCCCCCGACAAACACAGCACAACCTCTGCCTCATCCCCCGAGGACGCTGCCCACACCCTCGCTCCCTCACACCTCTGCAGCAGTACCTGGCGCCTGGGCTGGGCTGCCCAAGGGAGCTCTCACACCTCCGGGCGGCAGCTGAGGACGAACAAAAGGCTCCTGGCTGGCCCACACAAGCCTTGTGCTCCCGCTCTCCTTCCCTCCCTGCACTCTCCTGCTCTCTCTGAGTTTGCATGTTCAGCCCAGGTGTGGCATGCAGCCAAGAGGGCTGGGTTTGCCTTTAAGGAGGCTCCTGACAAACCACCCGCGGGAGTTTCCTCCACAAAGCCAGGGAAGGCAGCTCCGCTGGCGGGGAAAAGTCTCCCTGCTCACTAAGGGCAGGTTCCTGCAGCAGGCAGGAAGGGCAGGAGGGAGCCCACGTGCACAGCCAGCTCCCCCCACTGCTCCTGCCACGCTGACTCCCCACGGCAGTCCTGCCAGCAGTGGGTATCGTCTGGGCTCTTGCAGAGGGCCCCAACCCTCAGGGGCAGCACAGCCCCAGACGGCCTCTCCTGCGGTCACCCTCCAAGAGCCTGACCCACAGGCCTGTCTTGCTTGGCCTGTGTTGGCCCCTGCTCTGGGACATTGGATCCCAGAAAAGTCCAGGTTGGAAGGGTCCTCTGGAGATCATCTGGTCTGACTTTCTCTTGGGAAGCAGGGCCTTCGATTAGGTTTTCCAGAGCCCTGTCAAGGCGAGCCTTGAGTATTGCCAGGGACCGGGAGTCCACCACTTCTCTGGCCTTTCTTTTCCACTGGTCCATTGTTCTTACGGTGAGGGATTTTTTTCCTCATATCCAGCAGCATTTTCCCCAAGAAAAAGCCTGTGCCTGCTGCT
The DNA here is from genome assembly GCF_036370855.1 of Dromaius novaehollandiae. Lineage (NCBI taxonomy): Eukaryota > Metazoa > Chordata > Aves > Casuariiformes > Dromaiidae > Dromaius > Dromaius novaehollandiae. The sequence continues at coordinate 1,063,166 of NC_088101.1, forward strand.
TCTTCTCCTGTCACCATCCATCCTTATGAAGACAGGGCTCTCCGCTCCTCTGTAACTCCCACGTAGGAACCGGCACACTGCGATTAGATCCCCAGCAGCTCGAGCTTCTCCAGGCTGCAATAGACCCAAATCCTTCAGCCTTTCTCCATAGGCAAGTTCTCCAGCCCTCTAACCACCTTGCTGGCCCTCTGCCAGATGCTCTCCCATTTTGCAATGTCTCTCTTGAACAGGAGGGACCGAGACTGGACACAGTTGTCCAGGTGTGGCCAAACAAGCACCCAATAACGTGCAATAATCTCATCACTTCATCTGTTGTCCAAAAAGCGGATACGTTGCCCGGTGCGCAATAAGCCAATAATTGCACACTCAGGAGAGACATTTGCTTATTTATTTCAGAGTTGCGCCAGCCTGGGTGCTCGGTGGTTTCCCACAAATCAAGCACACCCCCACAACTTTTCAGGTAGCATTTATAGAAACAAATTGCCAGATTTGCGACTTTCCCTTTTACACTGATTGGTTAGTGATTTCTTCATTCCCCGGGTCCCACCCCTGTCTCTCAAGGTGTTATCTCCCAAAGTCCTGACAAGGGGGAGATAGTCCAGACCCCTTAATTAACACTGTTTCAGCAGTGAGAGGAGGTTTTGCTTCCCAAGGTCCTGGCGCCCAAGCAGGCCTTATTTCAAAGCCTCGACATCCTCCCTTTCGGAGTGTGGGGCACAGGAATGCAGACTGCTTGTAACTCCCTTATCTTTCCAGCCTGCACCAGCTCTGGGGCCCTTTCTTACTGAACGAGGAGTGCGGCCTAAGGCTTCAGCAAATTTAGCTACTCATGCTAAGCAAGTGTGCGGATTTATTTCAGCTACTCATGCTAAGCAAGTTTTATACTTCATGTCAGAAGTTATCCTAATCTACCTAGTTCAAACATTCTTTCTGAGCTTCCCAGGGTTGTCTTGTAACACATCCGCTGGCTGTACGTGGTCGCTGGTGCCGCCCAGGACGCAGCGTGCCTTCATCCTCCCTCCGGGGAGGGGAGCTCTCCGCCCTGGCACCTGGAGCAGCCCTGGGCTCCCCACACACCTCCCCCTGGGGCCAGGCGCAGACGCTCCCACCCTGCCCCATGCACCCTCTTCTCACAAAGGCATCTCCAGCACGGCGCAGTGAGGCCACGGGTGCAGGTCACCCCTGCGGCCAGGCTGCCCCCTCTGCCCCTGCTCTCCACCGGTGCCAGCAGAGCCTCCTCCTTGCCAGGGTCCCGTGGGGGAAGGGAGCAGACCTCTGGGGTCGGGCTCTCATCCTGCCTCTCTGCTGGGCGTGAGCTAGGAGAAAAACGACTGGGTCTGCAGGGATGAGGTTTGTAATCCCCGGCGGGAAAGCTGTCTGCACCACGCAGGCCCTGTGCGTGCCAGGTGACTTAGCACAGGCCTTGCAGTTTCTGAACCTCCTTCTCTAGGAGGGGAGAGGAGGCCCCAAGGGCCTCTTGGGGAGGAGACCCGGCCTGGTCACCACTGCAGGACGCAGACGACGGACAAGGAGCCCGTGAAGTCGGTGTTGCGCGGAGCAGACTGGGGTGCGGCGGCCGGGAGCAGGGCTAAGGTTTTGCTTCACCAGAAAGCAACTGCCTCGCACCACTGAGGCGGGAAAGGGAGCGTGAGGCAGGGCTCCTGGCCTGCCAGGGCCAATGTGGATGCCTGGCTGTGCTATAAAGCAGCGTTTGGGGCTGCAGACGGTGATGGAGAAGAAGCCGGGGGCACCCGTCCTCAGCCACGGACCCCCTCCCACAGCTTGCCTGGGCTCTTCTCCATCACCTTCCCGGCACCAAGGGCGAGCTGGTCCTCAGGCGACCTGGGGCAGCCAGAACCGCTGCCCCTCAGCTAAAGGCTGCGCGGAGGAGACGCTGGGAGCGGGAGGAGGAGGCACAGCCCAGGCAGAGTCAGACACACAGCCACCACACCCTGAAAGGCAACAAAACCTCACCCAAGGGCAGGAAAGCAAAGTCCTTCCGGCCCCAGACCAGGCACTCTGGTTTACATTTCTTCCCTCTTGCAGGTTTTCTGCTTTCACTTTCTCTGGCAGGCAGGGCTTGGGCAATACAAGGGCGATGGGCTCAGAGGCCTGAGAGCGCGAGCACGCGAGCCAGCTCCTCTCTGCCTATGCGGGAGTAAGGGAAGGAGTCAGCAGAAGGTCCCCCAGCCAGCGCATTTCTTTGGGAGAGTGTGTCTGGTGGGGAAGGGAAGAGCCCCTCTTTGCTCTCCCTCCGCTCACGTCCCCCGCGGCTTTGCTGGGAGCCCCGGCCGTCTGTGCAGCCTGGAACGGCTGTTGCAACAGCTTCCAAAGGGGAAAGGCCTGAACTGTGGGGGACATCTGCCCATGTCCTCAGCGGGGGAACACGCGAGCCCTGTGCAGACAGGCTTTCTAACCCTTCCGTCAAGGCAATACTCCGAGAGGGGAAAATCCCAAGCACGGGAGCTGACATCCCAAGCACGGGAGCTGACTCTCCAGCTCACACAGGTCCAGAGGAGGTTTGAGCAGAGGGAAAGCATGTGGGAAATCCCCAGACACATGTCATTCTCAAGCAGGTTTTTCCACCAGCTCTCGGGTGCTTTAGGCAAAGTCCTACGTATGTGAATGCTTCTGGATCGTTAGTCAAGCCGAGGGTAAAACCGAGAGAGCAACTTCCACCTTCACCAGGGCGGAAGCGCTGCACCAGGAGCCCCGCTGACCTGCAGAGCCCATCGTGCTGAGCAGAGTCCGGCCAGGCTGGCCTTTGCCCTTCAGCTGTGGGGAAGGCAAAGGGCTGCAGTGAGCAAAGGACACCAGCTTTTGGGCAAACCCTTGCAGGCATCCTGGGAGAAATGAAAGGCCAGGCTGCAAGCTGACGGCAGAGGTGGGGCTCTGAGTTGCCCTAACCCAGAAACCCCACTCTCCTGGCAGATGAGGAATTTCTCGTCTTCCCCTCCAGAGCACCGGCTCTCTCACCGCATCACGATGTGCACGCAGCAGCCTAAAGTCCGGGCAGTCTGGGGCACAGGAACACCCAAATGCCAAGGCACAGATGCAGCACCCTTTTCCTGTGCTCCTGGGCCACAGAGCAGCGCAGGCAGTGGTGGAAGTAGCTCCCTTCTTTTCAAGACAGCTGCAGGCCTCCTCGCCAGGGCCATGGAAGAGAGAGGGGAGGGAGCTTTGAGTCCTCTAGCCCACGTCCCGGGGCCACGCTTCCCGCAGCACCAGGAAGCCCCGTGGAGTTGCAGAGCCCATCGTGCTGAGCAGAGTCTGGCCAGGCTGGCCTTTGCCCTTCAGCTGTGGGGAAGGCAAAGGGCTGCAGTGAGCAAAGGACAACAGCTTTTGGGCAAACCCTTGCAGGCATCCTGGTGTCGCGGCCCGAAGGGAGTCATTGAGGTCGACCTCCCTCCTCTTGAGGCAAACGACCAAGTTCGTGATGCCCTTGGACTGAATTAAGGTGAAACGACACCAGCCAACCAGTTTTAAGATTTATTAAGGCAAAATGGAATCACACACGTTTAGGAAAAAGAGAGGAAAAGGGGAAGACAGAGAGAGAGAGAGAGAGAAAGACAGATATCACCACCCGTGGATCCAGCGGCATCCCGTTGGTCCTCTTCTCTTGGGAGTCTTGGTGGCGGGGGGGGCAGCGGCGGGAAGCTCCCGTCTGGTTCGGCTGACTCCGCTCGAGTTCCTCAGTCGTCGCAAACAAGCCCCCCCCCCATTCACGCAGTCTGCAGTTGTTATAGGTTCTTGCCCCGCCTCTGGGAGGTGCTCCCTCACTTCCCAAGCAGATTAGCTGTCATGCGCAGTCCGCCCTCTCGGAACCTTCCAGAAACGGGCTGGGGCATCTGGGGGTCTCCTGCTCTTGCCCAGATGGCAAATGAGTACGTGCGGTTCGTGCCCTAGAGACGCCCTTCTGCCCTTTTCACGCCCTTTTTACCCCGTGCAGGTGCACGAGGTTGTTTACCTCGCGGACGGCTCCCGGGGGCGCCGGCACAGCATTGCCCGACGCACCTTGGCAGCAGGGGCTTTGCAGCAGCAGCAGCAGCAATGTCGAGACAAAACTGCATGTAGAGAACCGGTCCTCTACACCTGGGAGAAATGAAAGGCAAGGCTGCAAGCTGAGGGCAGAGGTGGGGCTCTGAGTTGCCCTAACCCAGAAACCCCGCTCTCCTGGCAGATGAGGAATTTCTCGTCTTCCCCTCCAGAGCACTGGCTCTCTCACCGCATCATGATGTGCACGGAGCAGCCTAAAGCCCGGGCAGTCTGGGGCACAGGAACGCCCAAATGCCAAGGCACAGATGCAGCACCCTTTTCCTGTGCTCCTGGGCCAGAGAGCAGCACAGGCAGTGGTGGAAGTAGCTCCCTTCTTTTCAAGACAGCTGCAGGCCTCCTCGCCAGGGCCATGGAAGAGAGAGCGGAGGGAGCTTTGAGTCCTCTAGCCCACGTCCCGGGGCCACGCTTCCCGCAGCACCAGGAAGCCCCGTGGAGTTGGTGGGTAAACCAGGCATGCGTGTGGCATGTGCTACCTGGCATCAGTGCTGGGCAGGCCTGCAACACAGGTGAGGCAGAGCAGGGTCCGCAGAGACGGGGGCCGCAGCCTTGCCTGGTGCAGTGGGCAGAGCAGGGGCCCGACAGAGCCACTCAGAGCAAGGGGAACCTTTTGTAGCACATTGGGATGTCCCCCTCCCATGAGCAAAGGCAATGAAGCTTGGGCTTACTGCCCACTCTGGATGGAAACGTGCTGTCCCGATCCAATATCGGGAAGGTTTCGTTACGATCCCAAGGGCGAGATTAAGACCCTAAAACCGGTCAAATATTGTACAACCTTTTAACTTTATTTTCAGTGGAGTGGGGAGAAAAGGTGGGGAAAGGCGAAGGGGAGAGGGCAACAAGGGTGAGGGGAAAAGTCAGAGAAAGCTGGAAAAGGAGAAAAGAAACTAGCTACTGCCACTCCGAGTCCGATGATGTGCCGCTGACTCCACTCAAGATCTTCAGTCGTCGCAAACAAGCCCCGCCCATTCACCCAGTCTGCAGTTTTTATAGGTTCTTGCCCCCCTCTGGGAGGTGCTTTCTCACTTCCCAAGCAGATTAGCTGTCATGTGCAGTCCACCCTCCCGGAACCTTCCAGAAAGGGGCTGGGGGCATCTGGGGGTCTCCTGCTCATGCGCAGATGGCAAATGAGTACGTGCGGTTCGTGCCAGACGTGCTGTTCCTCTAGAAGCCGCCTTCTGCCCTTTTTGCCCCCTTTTTCCCCCATGCAGGTGCACGAGGTTGTTCACCTCGCGGACAGCTCCCGGGGGCGCCGGCGCGGCATTGCCCGATGCGCCTTGGCAGTGGCGGCTCTGCCACAGCAGCAGCAATGCCGAGACAAAACCGCATTTAGTACCGGTTCTCTACACGTGCCACAATAGCGTACTTTGCCCCAGAAGGGAAATGCTGACTCTGGACACCCTCCACATCAGCTATGCTTTGACTGTATGGATAGGGCAGACAAGGGAGGACACCCTGAGACGGGAAGTCCTGCTCCCACACAAACAGTAAGCTTTTGGCACTCAGCAGCGTGAGCACTGCTAGAGAATGGGGCCCTCGCTGCTTCCAGCAGCTCCTCTGAAACCACCGCAGGGAAGCAGCACATACCCAGAATCCCCAAATGTGGCATACGACAACACGGACCTCAGGTAGGGGAGTGCAAAAGCTCCTTTATTGAAAACACAATGGCTGGTTATATAGCAATCAAGCTCAGCCACTCCTCCAAGTATCTCCTTGGCATTGTGGCATCTTGTGATAGGTAGGAAGACGTCCTCTGATGCCTGGCAGGCGGGCAGGACAGCCCCAGACGGCCTCTCCTGCGGTCACCCTCCAAGAGCCTGACCCACAGGCCTGTCTTGCTTGGCCTGTGTTGGCCCCTGCTCTGGGACATTGGATCCCAGAAAAGTCCAGGTTGGAAGGGTCCTCTGGAGATCATCTGGTCTGACTTTCTCTTGGGAAGCAGGGCCTTCGATTAGCTTATCCAGAGCCCTGTCAAGGCGAGCCTTGAATATTGCCGGGGACAGGGAGTCCACCACTTCTCTGGGTGTCCTATTCCAACGCAGAAGCAAAAGAAAATCAAGAGTAGTAAGACCAACTTCATTTTACTAATCACTGCCCTCTTTAGATAGAACAAAGAATGAAGTCTTGAACCTTGTCTCAGGTTTTCTCCAATCAGAAGTTGTAGAGGTTGCTAGTGGAGAAAAAAAAACCAAAAACAAAATAAAAAACATTGTCTTATCTCCTCATGGCACATTTAGCCAATCAGATTGTGACTATACCACCCTAAGCAGGCAAGCCTCTGCCTGGCCTGTGTATCGGGCACACTTGCCCTGTAGCTGCCAGTGCGTGTGAATAAAGGCTGTCTGAAGTAGATGGCTGCTAGTAGCTTTCTGCGACACGAATGTTCAGTGGTTCTGATGGTGGAGGAAGTGGTGAGTGATTGTGGTGGGTTAGTCCCTGCTGCAAGTGGCAGAGGCAGCCGTCTGCAGACCTGACCTGTCATCTAGAGGGGATTGCTGCTTGCTGGGGGCTTGGCTCCACAAGGTTGTGGAGAGGCTGCCAAAGCTTGTCCGCCCCTCTGACTATTACCCGCTGCTGCTCTTCCATGCGAGCACCAGGGATACTGCCATGGCAACTTGGAAAGTATCAAAGCTAGTAGGAGCCCCATGTTCACAGGCCCTGATCCTCGTGGGGGACTTTAAGCACCCTGATATCTGCTGCAGGGACCACACAGCAGGGCACAAGCAAACCAGGAGGTCCCTGGAGAGCATCAAGGGCAGCTTCCAGACACAGGGGCTAGAGGAGCCCTCCAGAAGAGATGCTGTGCCAGACCTTGTGCTTACAAACAAGGCAGGGCTGCTTGGGGGTGTAAAGGTTGGGGTAGGCCTTGGCTGCAGTGACCATGAGATGGTGGGGTTCAGGACCCGGAGAGGAGGGAGCAGGGCAAACAGGAGGATTACAACCCCGGACTTCAGGAAAGCAACTTGGGCCTCTTTGGGGACCTGCCTGAAAGAAGCCCGTGGGAGAGGGTCCTGGTGGGAGAGGGGTCCCAGAAAGCTGGTCGATATTCAAGGCTCACCTCCAGGCTGTTTTCCACCCTTTGTCTCCATAAAGAAAGGACACCCAAACATAGGAAAGAAAGAAGGCTGCTGCTTTGAAAAAAAGCACAGCAGAAGAGTGAATGGGCAGAACGTGAATGGGACAGGAAGAGCAAGAGGGCTGAGGTTGTCCTTCGACGGAAGGGAGAGGTGCCAGGAACGAGTCAGCCTGCCCAGCACACTCGGGTGGCCCCAGTGTGCAGAGCACCACAGGATCAGGACTGAGCAGAGCTGCCACAACATCAGCACTTGCTACGTCTTCCTACATGCTACAGCGAGACTCTCCCCCGGTCCAGCTGCTTGTGTGTTTGCTGCGGCAGGAGCAGCCGACATGGAAGGGGGGATTTTCTGGCACAGCCATCTCACCTACAGGCGGCATTGCTCTGGGCACACTTGCACAGCCGGAGCACAGGTGCCTGGATGAGGCAAAGATCCGAGCCGCTCCTCTGGTCAGAATTGCCTTTCTCCCCCTTCTGCAAACTAAAGAAGCACTTGCTTCTCAGCAAGCTGGGTCAGATCTAGGGCAAGAGACTTCCACAGTGGCTGTTCTAAGTGTACTTTATTTTACTGCTGTGACGGCCGTGAAGCAGCACCCCGGAGCAGGCAGGAGAGGCTGTGTCCTGGGTTGTCCCCACGACACACATGGTGCAAATGAAGAGCAGAGAGAGTCCTCCCTAGCCTGGAGCACTGACCATCCCAGGGGGAGATGGCAGGGGCGTCCAAGGGAGAGGGGCAGCGCCAAGAAGGGCGAGGTGTGCATGGCAAGGGTAGCATGCAGCCCCTGAGGGCTCCATGGGGCTGGCACCTCATGGCCAAGCTGGGGCAGGGGGGTGTTTTGTGGGTTTGGGTGTGTCACCTTTGGGGAAAGCAGATGGCAGCTGCTGGGGCAGCCAGGCAGAAGGCCAAAGTGGGCACTGAGGATGCATGTGGCCAAGGGCAGACGTGGACTTGGGTCTGGGACTCGCAGACTCCCAGAGCAGCTGGTTTCTCCTCAGCGACGCGGAAGGCAGCACACCAGCCCCAATGGAGACATCTGCCCTGCAGGCAGCCACGCTGGAGAGAGGCATCCCTGCCACATGGTGCAGGATCTTTGTTCTCCGGGCTGCAAGACTTCTCCTTAACCGGACTGTCCTTCAGCTCTTCAGAAGCAGAGCCTCAGGGAATAATCACTGGTGGCCTCCTCAAGGCAGAGATTGTAATCTGAGCCTGCACCCCAGCGCTAGCACCAGGGACACGTGGCTGGGGACTTCACCCAACACACAGGCCTGTCCCCAGCCTCCCTCGGCATCTATGCTGGAGAGCCCCAGCCCTCAAGTGGCTCCCAAAGGAGATGCCTCTGTGCCCAGACGCTCCTCCCGAGCGGCTCCTCCTGAACCACAGAGCTTCCAGGTGAGAACGTCTCCTGCTATGCCCACCTCTGCGTCCCCTTGGTCACACTGCTCCTGAGCTGTCCTGGTGCCAAGACACACAGCGCTTCAGCAGTTCACCCCACTCCCCGGCACCACCAGAGCACCCCGCAGCACTTCCAGACAGCAAGGCATTGGCCACCCGTGCAGAATGCAGATGGCCGGACTCAGCCCCTCTCCCCTCTGCTCTTGGGAGCTCCCCACATTCCTTTCACACACTTTGTGCTCAGCTCCCCTTTGGGCTATTCTGACTCGTCCCCTCTAAAGCCCGCTGCAGAATACGTTCAGCATCAGCAGCAGCATCAGACAGGAAATTCCTCAACCGAAAGAACATGCTGAAGAAAGCAATTGCTGCCGACAACAGACAGCCTATCACAGCCCCCACTATGGGGATGGACTTTAAATCAGGGAGTGCATATTGCACAGCACCCCTAAAGCTTTTGGTCAACAGCTTCATTACAAGATCCTTGGATATTTCGTGGTGCAGGGGGGACCTCATGACAGCCTTCAGCTCCTCAACAGGCTTGTTCACCTGCTCTGCAAGTTTCTGGAGGGAGTCCTCAGCCAGGCCAAAGGTCCGGCAGTACTCTTGCAGGGATGTCACCAGGATTGCAATATCAACAGCGGTAGAGAGACCAGGGATGGGAACAGCAGATGCTCCACATGACGCAAGGCTTTTCAGCCAGACATACTTCATCAGCTCCTTCTTCTTCTTTCTCAGCACCTCCTTTGAAGTGACGGCCAGGGACCGTAGGAAGCCGAGTTTCTTCTGGCTTGGCAGATCATCCAGGAAGGTCCGCAACAGTCTGGGACCATCGTACTTCCTGCCAAAACCATCCCTGCAGACAAGAAAGACTTGAGGGGAGCTTATGCCCAGCTCTGTCAAGTTACTTTCACAGTCCTGACGGATCCTATCCAGGACTGTCCTCTCATCATAGCGCTGTGACCGGGTCGCAGGAGCTTTCTTCCCTTTGGCCTTCAGGACTCCCTCCTCATCGTAGAGTCTTTGCTCATTGCTCACGTCCTGATCCACCTTGGAGCGCACAAAGTAGAAATGCTTCCCCCGAGCCTGAATTGCCTCTGCCAGAATCGCAGCATTGCATGTGAAGCGGCTGGAGGAGATGATGATGAAGAAGTCATAGCGGTCGAACTGCACCTGCTGCAGGTAGGTGTCTGGTCTGAAATTGGGTGCCCCAATGCCAGGCAGGTCCCAGAAAGTCACGTGGGAGTCCTGGGGGCAAGGATAAGGGCTGCACTGCACCGTTGTCTCTGTCACTCCAACCTCAGCTGCACCCTCCTCATGGTCCTGCAGGCCACGCACGGCATTGATGAAAGACGATTTCCCGGAGCCTGACTCTCCTGTTACAGCAATGTGGAGCTGGATCTTTTCTTCATTAGCCAGGATCTCCTGGGCTTTTGTAGCTGCTGCTGTGAGGTCTCCTTTCTCTACTGCAGCCCTTATCTCATTCACGTCTCCTTCAGAAATATGGGGAAGTGCCTCCGCCTCCAAGTCTGCGTCAGCGCTGGCCATGGCGGCTGCAGTGAGTGGGTGTCCGGTCAGCCTGGAAGAAGAGCAGAGGCTTTCTCTTTGCATTTGCAGCAGCAGAAAGAGGAACTGAGCACAAGGCGTGAGCCCCAGGCAGAGCGTGGGCACCAAAGCAGCCTGTCCAGCATCCCTGCTCCCCCCGTGCCGGCCACGGTGAAGCCCAGCCAAGCCTGGGGTACAAGGAAGGACCCTGAGGCTGTGCATGCTGGGAGGCAGAAGGAGCCCTGGGGAGCCTGGGCCAAGGTGCTGTGGGGCTGCAGAAGAGGGACGAGGGCTGGGATGGGGTGAGGAAGCAGCAGAAGAGGCATTTGGGGGCTGCCTCAGAGCTGAGGGACAACGGCTGGGTGGAGGGGGGTGCCTTGTCTCAGAGAGCACTGCCGGGAAATGGGCCCAAGCATGGGGCAGATGGGCTGGGGGAGCCCCGAGCGGGGTGGCCCGGAGGGTCCCGTCTCTTGCTGGCTGCTTGAAGAGCTCAGGGAAACCTCAGCCCCTGCACCAGGACCAGGCACAGCACAGTAAGAACCACCACGTGAACCGGCCCGACCTCCCTCGGGGACCATGGCTTCATCTCCGCACACTCAGACCCCTCTAGGGCAGCCCCAAGCCCAGCCCCAGCCCTCACGCAGGCGGGACTTGCTTCCGCCACTCGTGGAGCTGGGGGCAGCTCTGAGCACAGGGTGCCAGATGGGGGGCTGCTGGGACCTAAGAGATGCGCTGCTGCAATCACACACACTCCCTGCAAGGAGACACATGTCCTCCAGGGAGACTGAAGCCCTCTGGAAAGCAAGACCTTCCAGGTCATAGCAAGAAGGTGGTAGGCGGGCATGGAGGTGGAGGCAGCACAAAACTGCCTGCTCCAATTTGCTCCTCTGGACCATCAACTTCCAGACAACCCCAGTCCCATGGAAACTGGCATTCTGCTCTTCTTCCCCCGACAAACACAGCACAACCTCTGCCTCATCCCCCGAGGACGCTGCCCACACCCTCGCTCCCTCACACCTCTGCAGCAGTACCTGGCGCCTGGGCTGGGCTGCCCAAGGGAGCTCTCACACCTCCGGGCGGCAGCTGAGGACGAACAAAAGGCTCCTGGCTGGCCCACACAAGCCTTGTGCTCCCGCTCTCCTTCCCTCCCTGCACTCTCCTGCTCTCTCTGAGTTTGCATGTTCAGCCCAGGTGTGGCATGCAGCCAAGAGGGCTGGGTTTGCCTTTAAGGAGGCTCCTGACAAACCACCCGCGGGAGTTTCCTCCACAAAGCCAGGGAAGGCAGCTCCGCTGGCGGGGAAAAGTCTCCCTGCTCACTAAGGGCAGGTTCCTGCAGCAGGCAGGAAGGGCAGGAGGGAGCCCACGTGCACAGCCAGCTCCCCCCGCTGCTCCTGCCACGCTGACGCCCCACGGCAGTCCTGCCAGCAGTGGGTATCGTCTGGGCTCTTGCAGAGGGCCCCTAGCCCTCAGGGGCAGCACAGCCCCAGACGGCCTCTCCTGCGGTCACTCTCCAAGAGCCTGACCCACAGGCCTGTCTTGCTTGGCCTGTGTTGGCCCCTGCTCTGGGACATTGGATCCCAGAGAAGTCCAGGTTGGAAGGGTCCTCTGGAGATCATCTGGTCTGACTTTCTCTTGGGAAGCAGGGCCTTCGATTAGGTTTTCCAGAGCCCTGTCAAGGGGATATTGCCAGGGACCGGGAGTCCACCACTTCTCTGGCCTTTCTTTTCCACTGGTCCATTGTTCTTACGGTGAGGGATTTTTTTCCTCATATCCAGCAGCATTTTCCCCCAAAAAAAGCCTGTGCCTGCTGCTGCTTCTCCTGTCACCATCCATCCTTATGAAGACAGGGCTCTCCGCTCCTCTGTAACTCCCACGTAGGAACCGGCACACTGCGATTAGATCCCCAGCAGCTCGAGCTTCTCCAGGCTGCAATAGACCCAAATCCTTCAGCCTTTCTCCATAGGCAAGTTCTCCAGCCCTCTAACCACCTTGCTGGCCCTCTGCCAGACGCTCTCCCATTTTGCAATGTCTCTCTTGAACAGGAGGGACCGAGACTGGACACAGTTGTCCAGGTGTGGCCAAACAAGCACCCAATAACGTGCAATAATCTCATCACTTCATCTGTTGTCCGAAAAGCGGATTCGTTGCCCGGTGTGCAATAAGCCAATAATTGCACACTCAGGAGAGACATTTGCTTATTTATTTCAGAGTTGCGCCAGCCTGGGTGCTCGGTGGTTTCCCACAAATCAAGCACACCCCCACAACTTTTCAGGTAGCATTTATAGAAACAAATTGCCAGATTTGCGACTTTCCCTTTTACACTGATTGGTTAGTGATTTCTTCATTCCCCGGGTCCCACCCCTGTCTCTCAAGGTGTTATCTCCCAAAGTCCTGACAAGGGGGAGGTAGTCCAGACCCCTTAATTAACACTGTTTCAGCAGTGAGAGGAGGTTTTGCTTCCCAAGGTCCTGGCGCCCAAGCAGGCCTTATTTCAAAGCCTCGACATCCTCCCTTTCGGAGTGTGGGGCACAGGAATGCAGACTGCTTGTAACTCCCTTATCTTTCCAGCCTGCACCAGCTCTGGGGCCCTTTCTTACTGAACGAGGAGTGCGGCCTAAGGCTTCAGCAAATTTAGCTACTCATGCTAAGCAAGTGTGCGGATTTATTTCAGCTACTCATGCTAAGCAAGTTTTATACTTCATGTCAGAAGTTATCCTAATCTACCTAGTTCAAACATTCTTTCTGAGCTTCCCAGGGTTGTCTTGTAACACATCCGCTGGCTGTACGTGGTCGCTGGTGCCGCCCAGGACGCAGCGTGCCTTCATCCTCCCTCCGGGGAGGGGAGCTCTCCGCCCTGGCACCTGGAGCAGCCCTGGGCTCCCCACACACCTCCCCCTGGGGCCAGGCGCAGACGCTCCCACCCTGCCCCATGCACCCTCTTCTCACAAAGGCATCTCCAGCACGGCGCAGTGAGGCCACGGGTGCAGGTCACCCCTGCGGCCAGGCTGCCCCCTCTGCCCCTGCTCTCCACCGGTGCCAGCAGAGCCTCCTCCTTGCCAGGGTCCCGTGGGGGAAGGGAGCAGACCTCTGGGGTCGGGCTCTCATCCTGCCTCTCTGCTGGGCGTGAGCTAGGAGAAAAACGACTGGGTCTGCAGGGATGAGGTTTGTAATCCCCGGCGGGAAAGCTGTCTGCACCACGCAGGCCCTGTGCGTGCCAGGTGACTTAGCACAGGCCTTGCAGTTTCTGAACCTCCTTCTCTAGGAGGGGAGAGGAGGCCCCAAGGGTCTCTTGGGGAGGAGACCCGGCCTGGTCACCACTGCAGGACGCAGACGACGGACAAGGAGCCCGTGAAGTCGGTGTTGCGCGGAGCAGACTGGGGTGCGGCGGCCGGGAGCAGGGCTAAGGTTTTGCTTCACCAGAAAGCAACTGCCTCGCACCACTGAGGCGGGAAAGGGAGCGTGAGGCAGGGCTCCTGGCCTGCCAGGGCCAATGTGGATGCCTGGCTGTGCTATAAAGCAGCGTTTGGGGCTGCAGACGGTGATGGAGAAGAAGCCGGGGGCACCCGTCCTCAGCCACGGACCCCCTCCCACAGCTTGCCTGGGCTCTTCTCCATCGCCTTCCCGGCACCAAGGGCGAGCTGGTCCTCAGGCGACCTGGGGCAGCCAGAACCGCTGCCCCTCAGCTAAAGGCTGCGCGGAGGGGACGCTGGGAGCGGGAGGAGGAGGCACAGCCCAGGCAGAGTCAGACACACAGCCACCACACCCTGAAAGGCAACAAAACCTCACCCAAGGGCAGGAAAGCAAAGTCCTTCCGGCCCCAGACCAGGCACTCCGGTTTACATTTCTTCCCTCTTGCAGGTTTTCTGCTTTCACTTTCTCTGGCAGGCAGGGCTTGGGCAATACAAGGGCGATGGGCTCAGAGGCCTGAGAGCGCGAGCACGCGAGCCAGCTCCTCTCTGCCTATGCGGGAGTAAGGGAAGGAGTCAGCAGAAGGTCCCCCAGCCAGCGCATTTCTTTGGGAGAGTGTGTCTGGTGGGGAAGGGAAGAGCCCCTCTTTGCTCTCCCTCCGCTCACGTCCCCCGCGGCTTTGCTGGGAGCCCCGGCCGTCTGTGCAGCCTGGAACGGCTGTTGCAACAGCTTCCAAAGGGGAAAGGCCTGAACTGTGGGGCACATCTGCCCATGTCCTCAGCGGGGGAACACGCGAGCCCTGTGCAGACAGGCTTTCTAACCCTTCCGTCAAGGCAATACTCCGAGAGGGGAAAATCCCAAGCACGGGAGCTGACATCCCAAGCACGGGAGCTGACTCTCCAGCTCACACAGGTCCAGAGGAGGTTTGAGCAGAGGGAAAGCATGCGGGAAATCCCCAGCCACATCATTCTCAAGCAGGTTTTTCCACCAGCTCTCGGGTGCTTTAGGCAAAGTCTTGCTGCTACACAAACAGTAAGCATTTGGCACTCAGCAGCATGAGCACTGCTAGAGAATGGGGCCCTCGCTGCTTCCAACAGCTCCTCTGAAGCCACCGCAGGGAAGCAGCACATACCCAGAATTCCCAAAGGCACAACCTTGCGGTCCTTCATCATGATGCATCTAAGCAATCGCTAGCAGGGCATTACACAGTGCCCCGGCCAGCTGCCTTGAGGTCTGTGCCCATGCCTACGTAGCCACAGAATTTGGTACGAATTTGGCTAAAGAAGGTGTCATGCTGGTGGTGCTCTGGGGAGGGACTGGCTCTTTGGAGTGCTTTCTCCAGGTAGTCCCATACCAGACCAAATCCAAATCCACGCAATCTTTGCCAAGAACGTCCTGAGCGAGGCCTTAGCACTCTTGTCTTCCTGCCCCTCACTCTAAACAACTGCCGGATAATGTCCCGGCAACATCAGCACTTGCTACGTTTTCCTACCTGCTACAGCGAGACTCTCCCCCGGTCCAGCTGCTTGTGTGTTTGCTGCGGCAGGAGCAGCCGACATGGAAGGGGGGATTTTCTGGCACAGCCATCTCACCTACAGGCGGCATTGCTCTGGGCACGCTTGCACAGCCGGAGCACAGGTGCCTGGATGAGGCAAAGATCCGAGCCGCTCCTCTGGTCAGAATTGCCTTTCTCCCCCTTCTGCAAACTAAAGCAGCACTTGCTTCTCAGCAAGCTGGGTCAGATCTAGGGCAAGAGACTTCCACAGTGGTTGTTCTAAGTGTACTTTATTTTACTGCTGTGACAGCTGCGCAGCAGCACCCCGGAGCAGGCAGGAGAGGCTGTGTCCTGGGTTGTCCCCACGACACACGTGGTGCAAATGAAGAGCAGAGAGAGTCCTCCCTAGCCTGGAGCACTGACCATCCCAGGGGGAGATGGCAGGGGCGTCCAAGGGAGAGGGGCAGCGCCAAGAAGGGCGAGGTGTGCATGGCAAGGGTAGCATGCAGCCCCTGAGGGCTCCATGGGGCTGGCACCTCATGGCCAAGCTGGGGCAGGGGGGTGTTTTGTGGGTTTGGGTGTGTCACCTTTGGGGAAAGCAGATGGCAGCTGCTGGGGCAGCCAGGCAGAAGGCCAAAGTGGGCACTGAGGATGCATGTGGCCAAGGGCAGACGTGGACTTGGGTCTGGGACTCGCAGACTCCCAGAGCAGCTGGTTTCTCCTCAGCGAGGCGGAAGGCAGCACACCAGCCCCAGTGGAGACATCTGCCCTGCAGGCAGCCACGCTGGAGAGAGGCATCCCTGCCACATGGTGCAGGATCTTTGTTCTCCGGGCTGCAAGACTTCTCCTTAACCGGACTGTCCTTCAGCTCTTCAGAAGCAGAGCCTCAGGGAATAATCACTGGTGGCCTCCTCGAGGCAGAGATTGTAATCTGAGCCTGCACCCCAGCGCTAGCACCAGGGACACGTGGCTGGGGACTTCACCCAACACACAGGCCTGTCCCCAGCCTCCCTCGGCATCTATGCTGGAGAGCCCCAGCCCTCAAGTGGCTCCCAAAGGAGATGCCTCTCTGCCCAGACGCTCCTCCCGAGCGGCTCCTCCTGAACCACAGAGCTTCCAGGGGAGAACGTCTCCTGCTATGCCCACCTCAGCGTCCCCTTGGTCACACTGCTCCTGAGCTGTCCTGGTGCCAAGACACACAGCGCTTCAGCAGTTCACCCCACTCCCCGGCACCACCAGAGCACCCCGCAGCACTTCCAGACAGCAAGGCATTGGCCACCCGTGCAGAATGCAGATGGCCGGACTCAGCCCCTCTCCCCGCTGCTCTTGGGAGCTCCCCACATTCCTTTCACACACTTTGTGCTCAGCTCCCCTTTGGGCTATTCTGACTCGTCCCCTCTAAAGCCCGCTGCAGAATACGTTCGGCATCAGCAGCAGCATCAGACAGGAAATTCCTCAACAGAAAGAACGTGCTAGGGAAAGCAATTGCTGCCGACAGCAGACAGCCTATCACAGCCCCCACTCTGGGTATGGATTTTAACACAAGCAGTGGATATTGCACAGCACCCCCAAAGCTTTTGGTCAACAGCTTCATTACAAGATCCTTGGATATTTCGTGGTGCAGGGGGGACCTCATGACAGCCTTCAGCTCCTCAACAGGCTTGTCCACCTGCTCTGCAAGTTTCTGGAGGGAGTCCTCAGCCAGGCCAAAGGTCCGGCAGTACTCTTGCAGGGATGTCACCAGGATTGCAATATCAACAGCGGTAGAGAGACCAGGGATGGGAACAGCAGATGCTCCACATGACGCAAGGCTTTTCAGCCAGACATACTTCATCAGCTCCTTCTTCTTCTTTCTCAGCACCTCCTTTGAAGTGACGGCCAGGGACCGTAGGAAGCTGAGTTTCTTCTGGCTTGGCAGATCATCCAGGAAGGTCCGCAACAGTCTGGGACCATCGTACTTCCTGCCAAAACCATCCCTGCAGACAAGAAAGACTTGAGGGGAGCTTATGCCCAGCTCTGTCAAGTTACTTTCACAGTCCTGACGGATCCTATCCAGGACTGTCCTCTCATCATAGCGCTGTGACCGGGTCGCAGTAGCTTCCTTCCCTTTGGCCTTCAGGACTCCCTCCTCATCGTAGAGTCTTTGCTCATTGCTCACGTCCTGATCCACCTTGGAGCGCACAAAGTAGAAATGCTTCCCCCGAGCCTGAATTGCCTCTGCCAGAATCGCAGCATTGCATGTGAAGCGGCTGGAGGAGATGATGATGAAGAAGTCATAGCGGTCGAACTGCACCTGCTGCAGGTAGGTGTCTGGTCTGAAATTGGGTGTCCCAATGCCAGGCAGGTCCCAGAAAGTCACGTGGGAGTCCTGGGGGCAAGGATAAGGGCTGCACTGCACCGTTGTCTCTGTCACTCCAACCTCAGCTGCACCCTCCTCATGGTCCTGCAGGCCACGCACGGCATTGATGAAAGACGATTTCCCGGAGCCTGACTCTCCTGTTACAGCAATGTGGAGCTGGATCTTTTCTTCATTAGCCAGGATCTCCTGGGCTTTTGTAGCTGCTGCTGTGAGGTCTCCTTTCTCTACTGCAGCCCTTATCTCATTCATGTCTCCTTCAGAAATATGGGGAAGTGCCTCCACCTCCAAGTCTGCGTCAGCGCTGGCCATGGCGGCTGCAGTGAGTGGGTGTCCGGTCAGCCTGGAAGAAGAGCAGAGGCTTTCTCTTTCCATTTGCAGCAGCAGAAAGAGGAACTGAGCACAAGGCGTGAGCCCCAGGCAGAGCGTGGGCACCAAAGCAGCCTGTCCAGCATCCCTGCTCCCCCCGTGCCGGCCATGGTGAAGCCCAGCCAAGCCTGGGGTACAAGGAAGGACCCTGAGGCTGTGCATGCTGGGAGGCAGAAGGAGCCCTGGGGAGCCTGGGCCAAGGTGCTGTGGGGCTGCAGAAGAGGGACGAGGGCTGGGATGGGGTGAGGAAGCAGCAGAAGAGGCATTTGGGGGCTGCCTCAGAGCTGAGGGACAACGGCTGGGTGGAGGGGGGTGCCTTGTCTCAGAGAGCACTGCCGGGAAATGGGCCCAAGCATGCGGCAGATGGGCTGGGGGAGCCCCGAGCGGGGTGGCCCGGAGGGTCCCGTCTCTTGCTGGCTGCTTGAAGAGCTCAGGGAAACCTCAGCCCCTGCACCAGGACCAGGCACAGCACAGTAAGAACCACCACGTGAACCGGCCCGACCTCCCTTGCGGACCATGGCCTCATCTCCGCACACGCAGACCCCTCTAGGGCAGCCCCAAGCCCAGCCCCAGCCCTCGCGCAGGCGGGACTTGCTTCCGCCACTCGTGGAGCTGGGGGCAGCTCTGAGCACAGGGTGCCAGATGGGGGGCTGCTGGGACCTAAGAGATGCCCTGCTGCAATCACACACACTCCCTGCAAGGAGACACATGTCCTCCAGGGAGACTGAAGCCCTCTGGAAAGCAAGACCTTCCAGGTCATAACAAGAAGGGGGTGAGCGGGCATGGAGGTGGAGGCAGCACAAAACTGCCTGCTCCAGTTTGCTCCTCTGGACCATCAACTTCCAGACAACCCCAGTCCCATGGAAACTGGCATTCTGCTCTTCTTCCCCCGACAAACACAGCACAACCTCTGCCTCATCCCCCGAGGACGCTGCCCACACCCTCGCTCCCTCACACCTCTGCAGCAGTACCTGGCGCCTGGGCTGGGCTGCCCAAGGGAGCTCTCACACCTCCGGGCGGCAGCTGAGGACGAACAAAAGGCTCCTGGCTGGCCCACACAAGCCTTGTGCTCCCGCTCTCCTTCCCTCCCTGCACTCTCCTGCTCTCTCTCTGAGTTTGCATGTTCAGCCCAGGTGTGACATGCAGCCAAGAGGGCTGGGTTTGCCTTTAAGGAGGCTCCTGACAAACCACCCGCGGGAGTTTCCTCCACAAAGCCAGGGAAGGCAGCTCCGCTGGCGGGGAAAAGTCTCCCTGCTCACTAAGGGCAGGTTCCTGCAGCAGGCAGGAAGGGCAGGAGGGAGCCCACGTGCACAGCCAGCTCCCCCCGCTGCTCCTGCCACGCTGACGCCCCACGGCAGTCCTGCCAGCAGTGGGTATCGTCTGGGCTCTTGCAGAGGGCCCCTAGCCCTCAGGGGCAGCACAGCCCCAGACGGCCTCTCCTGCGGTCACCCTCCAAGAGCCTGACCCACAGGCCTGTCTTGCTTGGCCTGTGTTGGCCCCTGCTCTGGGACATTGGATCCCAGAGAAGTCCAGGTTGGAAGGGTCCTCTGGAGATCATCTGGTCTGACTTTCTCTTGGGAAGCAGGGCCTTCAATTAGGTTTTCCAGAGCCCTGTCAAGGTGAGCCTTGAGTATTGCCAGGGACCGGGAGTCCACCACTTCTCTGGCCTTTCTTTTCCACTGGTCCGTTGTTCTTACGGTGAGGGATTTTTTTCCTCATATCCAGCAGCATTTTCCCCCCCAAAAAGCCTGTGCCTGCTGCTGCTTCTCCTGTCACCATCCATCCTTATGAAGACAGGGCTCTCCGCTCCTCTGTAACTCCCACGTAGGAACCGGCACACTGCGATTAGATCCCCAGCAGCTCGAGCTTCTCCAGGCTGCAACAGACCCAAATCCTTCAGCCTTTCTCCATAGGCAAGTTCTCCAGCCCTCTAACCACCTTGCTGGCCCTCTGCCAGATGCTCTCCCATTTTGCAATGTCTCTCTTGAACAGGAGGGACCGAGACTGGACACAGTTGTCCAGGTGTGGCCAAACAAGCACCCAATAGCGTGCAATAATCTCATCACTTCATCTGTTGTCCGAAAAGCGGATTCGTTGCCCGGTGCGCAATAAGCCAATAATTGCACACTCAGGAGAGACATTTGCTTATTTATTTCAGAGTTGCGCCAGCCTGGGTGCTCGGTGGTTTCCCACAAATCAAGCACACCCCCACAACTTTTCAGGTAGCATTTATAGAAACAAATTGCCAGATTTGCGACTTTCCCTTTTACACTGATTGGTTAGTGATTTCTTCATTCCCCGGGTCCCACCCCTGTCTCTCAAGGTGTTATCTCCCAAAGTCCTGACAAGGGGGAGGTAGTCCAGACCCCTTAATTAACACTGTTTCAGCAGTGAGAGGAGGTTTTGCTTCCCAAGGTCCTGGCGCCCAAGCAGGCCTTATTTCAAAGCCTCGACATCCTCCCTTTCGGAGTGTGGGGCACAGGAATGCAGACTGCTTGTAACTCCCTTATCTTTCCAGCCTGCACCAGCTCTGGGGCCCTTTCTTACTGAACGAGGAGTGCGGCCTAAGGCTTCAGCAAATTTAGCTACTCATGCTAAGCAAGTTTTATACTTCATGTCAGAAGTTATCCTAATCTACCTAGTTCAAACATTCTTTCTGAGCTTCCCAGGGTTGTCTTGTAACACATCCGCTGGCTGTACGTGGTCGCTGGTGCCGCCCAGGACGCAGCGTGCCTTCATCCTCCCTCCGGGGAGGGGAGCTCTCCGCCCTGGCACCTGGAGCAGCCCTGGGCTCCCCACACACCTCCCCCTGGGGCCAGGCGCAGACGCTCCCACCCTGCCCCATGCACCCTCTTCTCACAAAGGCATCTCCAGCACGGCGCAGTGAGGCCACGGGTGCAGGTCACCCCTGCGGCCAGGCTGCCCCCTCTGCCCCTGCTCTCCACCGGTGCCAGCAGAGCCTCCTCCTTGCCAGGGTCCCGTGGGGGAAGGGAGCAGACCTCTGGGGTCGGGCTCTCATCCTGCCTCTCTGCTGGGCGTGAGCTAGGAGAAAAACGACTGGGTCTGCAGGGATGAGGTTTGTAATCCCCGGCGGGAAAGCTGTCTGCACCACGCAGGCCCTGTGCGTGCCAGGTGACTTAGCACAGGCCTTGCAGTTTCTGAACCTCCTTCTCTAGGAGGGGAGAGGAGGCCCCAAGGGTCTCTTGGGGAGGAGACCCGGCCTGGTCACCACTGCAGGACGCAGACGACGGACAAGGAGCCCGTGAAGTCGGTGTTGCGCGGAGCAGACTGGGGTGCGGGCGGCCGGGAGCAGGGCTAAGGTTTTGCTTCACCAGAAAGCAACTGCCTCGCACCACCGAGGCGGGAAAGGGAGCGTGAGGCAGGGCTCCTGGCCTGCCAGGGCCAATGTGGATGCCTGGCTGTGCTATAAAGCAGCGTTTGGGGCTGCAGACGGTGATGGAGAAGAAGCCGGGGGCACCCGTCCTCAGCCACGGACCCCCTCCCACAGCTTGCCTGGGCTCTTCTCCATCGCCTTCCCGGCACCAAGGGCGAGCTGGTCCTCAGGCGACCTGGGGCAGCCAGAACCGCTGCCCCTCAGCTAAAGGCTGCGCGGAGGGGACGCTGGGAGCGGGAGGAGGAGGCACAGCCCAGGCAGAGTCAGACACACAGCCACCACACCCTGAAAGGCAACAAAACCTCACCCAAGGGCAGGAAAGCAAAGTCCTTCCGGCCCCAGACCAGGCACTCCGGTTTACATTTCTTCCCTCTTGCAGGTTTTCTGCTTTCACTTTCTCTGGCAGGCAGGGCTTGGGCAATACAAGGGCGATGGGCTCAGAGGCCTGAGAGCGCGAGCACGCGAGCCAGCTCCTCTCTGCCTATGCGGGAGTAAGGGAAGGAGTCAGCAGAAGGTCCCCCAGCCAGCGCATTTCTTTGGGAGAGTGTGTCTGGTGGGGAAGGGAAGAGCCCCTCTTTGCTCTCCCTCCGCTCACGTCCCCCGCGGCTTTGCTGGGAGCCCCGGCCGTCTGTGCAGCCTGGAACGGCTGTTGCAACAGCTTCCAAAGGGGAAAGGCCTGAACTGTGGGGGACATCTGCCCATGTCCTCAGCGGGGGAACACGCGAGCCCTGTGCAGACAGGATTTCTAACCCTTCCGTCAAGGCAATACTCCGAGAGGGGAAAATCCCAAGCACGGGAGCTGACATCCCAAGCACGGGAGCTGACTCTCCAGCTCACACAGGTCCAGAGGAGGTTTGAGCAGAGGGAAAGCATGCGGGAAATCCCCAGCCACATCATTCTCAAGCAGGTTTTTCCACCAGCTCTCGGGTGCTTTAGGCAAAGTCTTCCTGCTACACAAACAGTAAGCATTTGGCACACAGCAGCATGAGCACTGCTAGAGAATGGGGCCCTCGCTGCTTCCAACAGCTCCTCTGAAGCCACCGCAGGGAAGCAGCACATACCCAGAATCCCCAAAGGCACAACCTTGCGGTCCTTCATCATGATGCATCTAAGCAATCGCTAGCAGGGCATTACACAGTGCCCCGGCCAGCTGCCTTGAGGTCTGTGCCCATGCTCACGTAGCCACAGAATTTGGTACGAATTTGGCTAAAGAAGGTGTCATGTTGGTGGTGCTCTGGGGAGGGACTGGCTCTTTGGAGTGCTTTCTCCAGGTAGTCCCATACCAGACCAAATCCAAATCCACGCAATCTTTGCCAAGAACGTCCTGAGTGAGGCCTTAGCACTCTTGTCTTCCTGCCCCTCACTCTAAACAACTGCCGGATAATGTCCCGGCAACATCAGCACTTGCTACGTCTTCCTACCTGCTACAGCGAGACTCTCCCCCGGTCCAGCTGCTTGTGTGTTTGCTGCGGCAGGAGCAGCCGACATGGAAGGGGGGATTTTCTGGCACAGCCATCTCACCTACAGGCGGCATTGCTCTGGGCACGCTTGCACAGCCGGAGCACAGGTGCCTGGATGAGGCAAAGATCCGAGCCGCTCCTCTGGTCAGAATTGCCTTTCTCCCCCTTCTGCAAACTAAAGCAGCACTTGCTTCTCAGCAAGCTGGGTCAGATCTAGGGCAAGAGACTTCCACAGTGGCTGTTCTAAGTGTACTTTATTTTACTGCTGTGACGGCCGCGCAGCAGCACCCCGGAGCAGGCAGGAGAGGCTGTGTCCTGGGTTGTCCCCACGACACACATGGTGCAAATGAAGAGCAGAGAGAGTCCTCCCTAGCCTGGAGCACTGACCATCCCAGGGGGAGATGGCAGGGGCGTCCAAGGGAGAGGGGCAGCGCCAAGAGGGGCGAGGTGTGCATGGCAAGGGTAGCATGCAGCCCCTGAGGGCTCCATGGGGCTGGCACCTCATGGCCAAGCTGGGGCAGGGGGGTGTTTTGTGGGTTTGGGTGTGTCACCTTTGGGGAAAGCAGATGGCAGCTGCTGGGGCAGCCAGGCAGAAGGCCAAAGTGGGCACTGAGGATGCATGTGGCCAAGGGCAGACGTGGACTTGGGTCTGGGACTCGCAGACTCCCAGAGCAGCTGGTTTCTCCTCAGCGACGCGGAAGGCAGCACACCAGCCCCAGTGGAGACATCTGCCCTGCAGGCAGCCACGCTGGAGAGAGGCATCCCTGCCACATGGTGCAGGATCTTTGTTCTCCGGGCTGCAAGACTTCTCCTTAACCGGACTGTCCTTCAGCTCTTCAGAAGCAGAGCCTCAGGGAATAATCACTGGTGGCCTCCTCGAGGCAGAGATTGTAATCTGAGCCTGCACCCCAGCGCTAGCACCAGGGACACGTGGCTGGGGACTTCACCCAACACACAGGCCTGATGCCAGCGTCCCTCGGCATCTATGCTGGAGAGCCCCAGCCCTCAAGTGGCTCCCAAAGGAGATGCCTCTCTGCCCAGACGCTCCTCCTGAGAGGCTCCTCCTGAACCACAGAGCTTCCAGGTGAGAACGTCTCCTGCTATGCCCACCTCTGCGTCCCCTTGGTCACACTGCTCCTGAGCTGTCCTGGTGCCAAGACACACAGCGCTTCAGCAGTTCACCCCACTCCCCGGCACCACCAGAGCACCCCGCAGCACTTCCAGACAGCAAGGCATTGGCCACCCGTGCAGAATGCAGATGGCCGGACTCAGCCCCTCTCCCCTCTGCTCTTGGGAGCTCCCCACATTCCTTTCACACACTTTGTGCTCAGCTCCCCTTTGGGCTATTCTGACTCGTCCCCTCTAAAGCCCGCTGCAGAATACGTTCAGCATCAGCAGCAGCATCAGACAGGAAATTCCTCAACCGAAAGAACGTGCTAGGGAAAGCAATTGCTGCCGACAACAGACAGCCTACCACCTGACAGTCTTTGGAAAAGGCATTCATCACAAGTGGAATGTATTGCACAGCACCCCCAAAGCTTTTGGTCAACAGCTTCATTACAAGATCCTTGGATATTTCGTGGTGCAGGGGGGACCTCATGACAGCCTTCAGCTCCTCAACAGGCTTGTCCACCTGCTCTGCAAGTTTCTGGAGGGAGTCCTCAGCCAGGCCAAAGGTCCGGCAGTACTCTTGCAGGGATGTCACCAGGATTGCAATATCAACAGCGGTAGGGAGAGCCCTGGAGGGAACAGCAGGTGTTAAACATGACGCAAGGCTCTTCAGCCAGACATACTTCATCAGCTCCTCCTTCTTCTTTCTCAGCACCTCCTTTGAAGTGACGGCCAGGGACCGTAGGAAGCTGAGTTTCTTCTGGCTTGGCAGATCATCCAGGAAGGTCCACAACAGTCTGGGACCATCGTACTTCCTGCCAAAACCATCCCTGCAGACAAGAAAGACTTGAGGGGAGCTTATGCCCAGCTCTGCCAGCTTCCTTTCACAGTCCTGACGGATCCTATCCAGGACTGTCCTCTCATCATAGCGCTGTGACCGGGTCGCAGTAGCTTTCTTCCCTTTGGCCTTCAGGACTCCCTCCTCATTGTAGAGTCTTTGCTCATTGCTCACGTCCTGATCCACCTTGGAGCGCACAAAGTAGAAATGCTTCCCCCGAGCCTGAATTGCCTCTGCCAGAATCGCAGCATTGCATGTGAAGCGGCTGGAGGAGATGATGATGAAGAAGTCATAGCGGTCGAACTGCACCTGCTGCAGGTAGGTGTCTGGTCTGAAATTGGGTGCCCCAATGCCAGGCAGGTCCCAGAAAGTCACGTGGGAGTCCTGGGGGCAAGGATAAGGGCTGCACTGCACCGTTGTCTCTGTCACTCCAACCTCAGCTGCACCCTCCTCATGGTCCTGCAGGCCACGCACGGCATTGATGAAAGACGATTTCCCGGAGCCTGACTCTCCTGTTACAGCAATGTGGAGCTGGATCTTTTCTTCATTAGCCAGGATCTCCTGGGCTTTTGTAGCTGCTGCTGTGAGGTCTCCTTTCTCTACTGCAGCCCTTATCTCATTCATGTCTCCTTTAGAAATATGGGGAAGTGCCTCCGCCTCCAAGTCTGCGTCAGCGCTGGCCATGGCGGCTGCAGTGAGTGGGTGTCCGGTCAGCCTGGAAGAAGAGCAGAGGCTTTCTCTTTGCATTTGCAGCAGCAGAAAGAGGAACTGAGCACAAGGCGTGAGCCCCAGGCAGAGCGTGGGCACCAAAGCAGCCTGTCCAGCATCCCTGCTCCCCCCGTGCCGGCCACGGTGAAGCCCAGCCAAGCCTGGGGTACAAGGAAGGACCCTGAGGCTGTGCATGCTGGGAGGCAGAAGGAGCCCTGGGGAGCCTGGGCCAAGGTGCTGTGGGGCTGCAGAAGAGGGACGAGAGCTGGGATGGGGTGAGGAAGCAGCAGAAGAGGCATTTTGGGGGCTGCCTCAGAGCTGAGGGACAACGGCTGGGTGGAGGGGGGTGCCTTGTCTCAGAGAGCACTGCCGGGAAATGGGCCCAAGCATGGGGCAGATGGGCTGGGGGAGCACACAGCGGGGTGGCCCGGAGGGTCCCGTCTCTTGCTGGCTGCTTGAAGAGCTCAGGGAAACCTCAGCCCCTGCACCAGGACCAGGCACAGCACAGTAAGAACCACCACGTGAACCGGCCCGACCTCCCTCGGGGACCATGGCCTCATCTCCGCACACGCAGACCCCTCTAGGGCAGCCCCAAGCCCAGCCCCAGCCCTCGCGCAGGCGGGACTTGCTTCCGCCACTCGTGGAGCTGGGGGCAGCTCTGAGCACAGGGTGCCAGATGGGGGGCTGCTGGGACCTAAGAGATGCGCTGCTGCAATCACACACACTCCCTGCAAGGAGACACATGTCCTCCAGGGAGACTGAAGCCCTCTGGAAAGCAAGACCTTCCAGGTCATAACAAGAAGGGGGTGAGCGGGCATGGAGGTGGGGGCAGCACAAAACTGCCTGCTCCAGTTTGCTCCTCTGGACCATCAACTTCCAGACAACCCCAGTCCCATGGAAACTGGCATTCTGCTCCTCTTCCCCCGACAAACACAGCACAACCTCTGCCTCATCCCCCGAGGACGCTGCCCACACCCTCGCTCCCTCACACCTCTGCAGCAGTACCTGGCGCCTGGGCTGGGCTGCCCAAGGGAGCTCTCACACCTCCGGGCGGCAGCTGAGGACGAACAAAAGGCTCCTGGCTGGCCCACACAAGCCTTGTGCTCCCGCTCTCCTTCCCTCCCTGCACTCTCCTGCTCTCTCTGAGTTTGCATGTTCAGCCCAGGTGTGACATGCAGCCAAGAGGGCTGGGTTTGCCTTTAAGGAGGCTCCTGACAAACCACCCGCGGGAGTTTCCTCCACAAAGCCAGGGAAGGCAGCTCCGCTGGCGGGGAAAAGTCTCCCTGCTCACTAAGGGCAGGTTCCTGCAGCAGGCAGGAAGGGCAGGAGGGAGCCCGCGTGCACAGCCAGCTCCCCCCACTGCTCCTGCCACGCTGACTCCCCACGGCAGTCCTGCCAGCAGTGGGTATCGTCTGGGCTCTTGCAGAGGGCCCCTAGCCCTCAGGGGCAGCACAGCCCCAGACGGCCTCTCCTGCGGTCACCCTCCAAGAGCCTGACCCACAGGCCTGTCTTGCTTGGCCTGTGTTGGCCCCTGCTCTGGGACATTGGATCCCAGAAAAGTCCAGGTTGGAAGGGTCCTCTGGAGACCATCTGGTCTGACTTTCTCTTGGGAAGCAGGGCCTTCGATTAGGTTTTCCAGAGCCCTGTCAAGGCGAGCCTTGAGTATTGCCAGGGACCGGGAGTCCACCACTTCTCTGGCCTTTCTTTTCCACTGGTCCATTGTTCTTACGGTGAGGGATTTTTTTCCTCATATCCAGCAGCATTTTCCCCAAGAAAAAGCCTGTGCCTGCTGCTGCTTCTCCTGTCACCATCCATCCTTATGAAGACAGGGCTCTCCGCTCCTCTGTAACTCCCACGTAGGAACCGGCACACTGCGATTAGATCCCCAGCAGCTCGAGCTTCTCCAGGCTGCAACAGACCCAAATCCTTCAGCCTTTCTCCATAGGCAAGTTCTCCAGCCCTCTAACCACCTTGCTGGCCCTCTGCCAGACGCTCTCCCATTTGCAATGTCTCTCTTGAACAGGAGGGACCGAGACTGGACACAGTTGCCCAGGTGTGGCCAAACAAGCACCCAACAGCGTGCAATAATCTCATCACTTCATCCGCTGGCTGTACGTGGTCGCTGGTGCCGCCCAGGACGCAGCGTGCCTTCATCCTCCCTCCGGGGAGGGGAGCTCTCCGCCCTGGCACCTGGAGCAGCCCTGGGCTCCCCACACACCTCCCCCTGGGGCCAGGCGCAGACGCTCCCACCCTGCCCCATGCACCCTCTTCTCACAAAGGCATCTCCAGCACGGCGCAGTGAGGCCACGGGTGCAGGTCACCCCTGCGGCCAGGCTGCCCCCTCTGCCCCTGCTCTCCACCGGTGCCAGCAGAGCCTCCTCCTTGCCAGGGTCCCGTGGGGGAAGGGAGCAGACCTCTGGGGTCGGGCTCTCATCCTGCCTCTCTGCTGGGCGTGAGCTAGGAGAAAAACGACTGGGTCTGCAGGGATGAGGTTTGTAATCCCCGGCGGGAAAGCTGTCTGCACCACGCAGGCCCTGTGCGTGCCAGGTGACTTAGCACAGGCCTTGCAGTTTCTGAACCTCCTTCTCTAGGAGGGGAGAGGAGGCCCCAAGGGTCTCTTGGGGAGGAGACCCGGCCTGGTCACCACTGCAGGACGCAGACGACGGACAAGGAGCCCGTGAAGTCGGTGTTGCGCGGAGCAGACTGGGGTGCGGGCGGCCGGGAGCAGGGCTAAGGTTTTGCTTCACCAGAAAGCAACTGCCTCGCACCACCGAGGCGGGAAAGGGAGCGTGAGGCAGGGCTCCTGGCCTGCCAGGGCCAATGTGGATGCCTGGCTGTGCTATAAAGCAGCGTTTGGGGCTGCAGACGGTGATGGAGAAGAAGCCGGGGGCACCCGTCCTCAGCCACGGACCCCCTCCCACAGCTTGCCTGGGCTCTTCTCCATCGCCTTCCCGGCACCAAGGGCGAGCTGGTCCTCAGGCGACCTGGGGCAGCCAGAACCGCTGCCCCTCAGCTAAAGGCTGCGCGGAGGAGACGCTGGGAGCGGGAGGAGGAGGCACAGCCCAGGCAGAGTCAGACACACAGCCACCACACCCTGAAAGGCAACAAAACCTCACCCAAGGGCAGGAAAGCAAAGTCCTTCCGGCCCCAGACCAGGCACTCTGGTTTACATTTCTTCCCTCTTGCAGGTTTTCTGCTTTCACTTTCTCTGGCAGGCAGGGCTTGGGCAATACAAGGGCGATGGGCTCAGAGGCCTGAGAGCGCGAGCACGCGAGCCAGCTCCTCTC
This sequence comes from Dromaius novaehollandiae, assembly GCF_036370855.1. Lineage (NCBI taxonomy): Eukaryota > Metazoa > Chordata > Aves > Casuariiformes > Dromaiidae > Dromaius > Dromaius novaehollandiae. Next base: position 1,091,655 of record NC_088101.1, read on the forward strand.
TGCCTATGCGGGAGTAAGGGAAGGAGTCAGCAGAAGGTCCCCCAGCCAGCGCATTTCTTTGGGAGAGTGTGTCTGGTGGGGAAGGGAAGAGCCCCTCTTTGCTCTCCCTCCGCTCACGTCCCCCGCGGCTTTGCTGGGAGCCCCGGCCGTCTGTGCAGCCTGGAACGGCTGTTGCAACAGCTTCCAAAGGGGAAAGGCCTGAACTGTGGGGGACATCTGCCCATGTCCTCAGCGGGGGAACACGCGAGCCCTGTGCAGACAGGATTTCTAACCCTTCCTTCAAGGCAATACTCCGAGAGGGGAAAATCCCAAGCACGGGAGCTGACATCCCAAGCACGGGAGCTGACTCTCCAGCTCACACAGGTCCAGAGGAGGTTTGAGCAGAGGGAAAGCATGCGGGAAATCCCCAGACACATCATTCTCAAGCAAGTTTTTCCACCAGCTCTCGGGTGCTTTAGGCAAAGTCTTGCTGCTACACAAACAGTAAGCATTTGGCACTCAGCAGCATGAGCACTGCTAGAGAATGGGGCCCTCGCTGCTTCCAACAGCTCCTCTGAAACCACCGCAGGGAAGCAGCACATACCCAGAATCCCCAAAGGCACAACCTTGCGGTCCTTCATCATGATGCATCTAAGCAATCGCTAGCAGGGCATTACACAGTGCCCCGGCCAGCTGCCTTGAGGTCTGTGCCCGTGCTCACGTAGCCACAGAATTTGGTACGAATTTGGCTAAAGAAGGTGTCATGCTGGTGGTGCTCTGGGGAGGGACTGGCTCTTTGGAGTGCTTTCTCCAGGTAGTCCCATACCAGACCAAATCCAAATCCACGCAATCTTTGCCAAGAACGTCCTGAGCGAGGCCTTAGCACTCTTGTCTTCCTGCCCCTCACTCTAAACAACTGCCGGATAATGTCCCGGCAACATCAGCACTTGCTACGTTTTCCTACCTGCTACAGCGAGACTCTCCCCCGGTCCAGCTGCTTGTGTGTTTGCTGCGGCAGGAGCAGCCGACATGGAAGGGGGGATTTTCTGGCACAGCCATCTCACCTACAGGCGGCATTGCTCTGGGCACGCTTGCACAGCCGGAGCACAGGTGCCTGGATGAGGCAAAGATCCGAGCCGCTCCTCTGGTCAGAATTGCCTTTCTCCCCCTTCTGCAAACTAAAGCAGCACTTGCTTCTCAGCAAGCTGGGTCAGATCTAGGGCAAGAGACTTCCACAGTGGTTGTTCTAAGTGTACTTTATTTTACTGCTGTGACGGCCGCGCAGCAGCACCCCGGAGCAGGCAGGAGCGGCTGTGTCCTGGGTTGTCCCCACGACACACATGGTGCAAATGAAGAGCAGAGAGAGTCCTCCCTAGCCTGGAGCACTGACCATCCCAGGGGGAGATGGCAGGGGCGTCCAAGGGAGAGGGGCAGCGCCAAGAAGGGCGAGGTGTGCATGGCAAGGGTAGCATGCAGCCCCTGAGGGCTCCATGGGGCTGGCACCTCATGGCCAAGCTGGGACGGGGGGGTGTTTTGTGGGTTCGGGTGTGTCACCTTTGGGGAAAGCAGATGGCAGCTGCTGGGGCAGCCAGGCAGAAGGCCAAAGTGGGCACTGAGGATGCATGTGGCCAAGGGCAGACGTGGACTTGGGTCTGGGACTCGCAGACTCCCAGAGCAGCTGGTTTCTCCTCAGCGACGCGGAAGGCAGCACACCAGCCCCAGTGGAGACATCTGCCCTGCAGGCAGCCACGCTGGAGAGAGGCATCCCTGCCACATGGTGCAGGATCTTTGTTCTCCGGGCTGCAAGACTTCTCCTTAACCGGACTGTCCGTCAGCTCTTCAGAAGCAGAGCCTCAGGGAATAATCACTGGTGGCCTCCTCGAGGCAGAGATTGTAATCTGAGCCTGCACCCCAGCGCTAGCACCAGGGACACGTGGCTGGGGACTTCACCCAACACACAGGCCTGTCCCCAGCCTCCCTCGGCATCTATGCTGGAGAGCCCCAGCCCTCAAGTGGCTCCCAAAGGAGATGCCTCTGTGCCCAGACGCTCCTCCCGAGCGGCTCCTCCTGAACCACAGAGCTTCCAGGGGAGAACGTCTCCTGCTATGCCCACCTCAGCGTCCCCTTGGTCACACTGCTCCTGAGCTGTCCTGCTGCCAAGACACACAGCGCTTCAGCAGTTCACCCCACTCCCCGGCACCACCAGAGCACCCCGCAGCACTTCCAGACAGCAAGGCATTGGCCACCCGTGCAGAATGCAGATGGCCGGACTCAGCCCCTCTCCCCTCTGCTCTTGGGAGCTCCCCACATTCCTTTCACACACTTTGTGCTCAGCTCCCCTTTGGGCTATTCTGACTCGTCCCCTCTAAAGCCCGCTGCAGAATACGTTCGGCATCAGCAGCAGCATCAGACAGGAAATTCCTCAACCGAAAGAACATGCTGAAGAAAGCAATTGCTGCCGACAACAGACAGCCTATCACAGCCCCCACTATGGGGATGGACTTTAAATCAGGGAGTGCATATTGCACAGCACCCCCAAAGCTTTTGGTCAACAGCTTCATTACAAGATCCTTGGATATTTCGTGGTGCAGGGGGGACCTCATGACAGCCTTCAGCTCCTCAACAGGCTTGTTCACCTGCTCTGCAAGTTTCTGGAGGGAGTCCTCAGCCAGGCCAAAGGTCCGGCAGTACTCTTGCAGGGATGTCACCAGGATTGCAGTATCAACAGCGGTAGAGAGACCAGGGATGGGAACAGCAGATGCTCCACATGACGCAAGGCTTTTCAGCCAGACATACTTCATCAGCTCCTTCTTCTTCTTTCTCAGCACCTCCTTTGAAGTGACGGCCAGGGACCGTAGGAAGCTGAGTTTCTTCTGGCTTGGCAGATCATCCAGGAAGGTCCACAACAGTCTGGGACCATCGTACTTCCTGCCAAAACCATCCCTGCAGACAAGAAAGACTTGAGGGGAGCTTATGCCCAGCTCTGTCAAGTTACTTTCACAGTCCTGACGGATCCTATCCAGGACTGTCCTCTTATCATAGCGCTGTGACCGGGTCGCAGGAGCTTCCTTCCCTTTGGCCTTCAGGACTCCCTCCTCATCGTAGAGTCTTTGCTCATTGCTCACGTCCTGATCCACCTTGGAGCGCACAAAGTAGAAATGCTTCCCCCGAGCCTGAATTGCCTCTGCCAGAATCGCAGCATTGCATGTGAAGCGGCTGGAGGAGATGATGATGAAGAAGTCATAGCGGTCGAACTGCACCTGCTGCAGGTAGGTGTCTGGTCTGAAATTGGGTGTCCCAATGCCAGGCAGGTCCCAGAAAGTCACGTGGGAGTCCTGGGGGCAAGGATAAGGGCTGCACTGCACCGTTGTCTCTGTCACTCCAACCTCAGCTGCACCCTCCTCATGGTCCTGCAGGCCACGCACGGCATTGATGAAAGACGATTTCCCGGAGCCTGACTCTCCTGTTACAGCAATGTGGAGCTGGATCTTTTCTTCATTAGCCAGGATCTCCTGGGCTTTTGTAGCTGCTGCTGTGAGGTCTCCTTTCTCTACTGCAGCCCTTATCTCATTCACGTCTCCTTCAGAAATATGGGGAAGTGCCTCCGCCTCCAAGTCTGCGTCAGCGCTGGCCATGGCGGCTGCAGTGAGTGGGTGTCCGGTCAGCCTGGAAGAAGAGCAGAGGCTTTCTCTTTCCATTTGCAGCAGCAGAAAGAGGAACTGAGCACAAGGCGTGAGCCCCAGGCAGAGCGTGGGCACCAAAGCAGCCTGTCCAGCATCCCTGCTCCCCCTGTGCCGGCCATGGTGAAGCCCAGCCAAGCCTGGGGTACAAGGAAGGACCCTGAGGTTGTGCATGCTGGGAGGCAGAAGGAGCCCTGGGGAGCCTGGGCCAAGGTGCTGTGGGGCTGCAGAAGAGGGACGAGGGCTGGGATGGGGTGAGGAAGCAGCAGAAGAGGCATTTGGGGGCTGCCTCAGAGCTGAGGGACAACGGCTGGGTGGAGGGGGGTGCCTTGTCTCAGAGAGCACTGCCGGGAAATGGGCCCAAGCATGGGGCAGATGGGCTGGGGGAGCCCCGAGCGGGGTGGCCCGGAGGGTCCCGTCTCTTGCTGGCTGCTTGAAGAGCTCAGGGAAACCTCAGCCCCTGCACCAGGACCAGGCACAGCACAGTAAGAACCACCACGTGAACCGGCCCGACCTCCCTCGGGGACCATGGCTTCATCTCCGCACACTCAGACCCCTCTAGGGCAGCCCCAAGCCCAGCCCCAGGCCTCGCGCAGGCGGGACTTGCTTCCGCCACTCGTGGAGCTGGGGGCAGCTCTGAGCACAGGGTGCCAGATGGGGGGCTGCTGGGACCTAAGAGATGCGCTGCTGCAATCACACACACTCCCTGCAAGGAGACACATGTCCTCCAGGGAGACTGAAGCCCTCTGGAAAGCAAGACCTTCCAGGTCATAACAAGAAGGGGGTAGGCGGGCATGGAGGTGGGGGCAGCACAAAACTGCCTGCTCCAGTTTGCTCCTCTGGACCATCAACTTCCAGACAACCCCAGTCCCATGGAAACTGGCATTCTGCTCCTCTTCCCCCGACAAACACAGCACAACCTCTGCCTCATCCCCCGAGGACGCTGCCCACACCCTCGCTCCCTCACACCTCTGCAGCAGTACCTGGCGCCTGGGCTGGGCTGCCCAAGGGAGCTCTCACACCTCCGGGCAGCAGCTGAGGACGAACAAAAGGCTCCTGGCTGGCCCACACAAGCCTTGTGCTCCCGCTCTCCTTCCCTCCCTGCACTCTCCTGCTCTCTCTGAGTTTGCATGTTCAGCCCAGGTGTGACATGCAGCCAAGAGGGCTGGGTTTGCCTTTAAGGAGGCTCCTGACAAACCACCCGTGGGAGTTTCCTCCACAAAGCCAGGGAAGGCAGCTCCGCTGGCGGGGAAAAAGTCTCCCTGTGCGTGCCAGGTGACTTAGCACAGGCCTTGCAGTTTCTGAACCTCCTTCTCTAGGAGGGGAGAGGAGGCCCCAAGGGTCTCTTGGGGAGGAGACCCGGCTTGGTCACCACTGCAGGACGCAGACGACGGACAAGGAGCCCGTGAAGTCGGTGTTGCGCGGAGCAGACTGGGGTGCGGCGGCCGGGAGCAGGGCTAAGGTTTTGCTTCACCAGAAAGCAACTGCCTCGCACCACCGAGGCGGGAAAGGGAGCGTGAGGCAGGGCTCCTGGCCTGCCAGGGCCAATGTGGATGCCTGGCTGTGCTATAAAGCAGCGTTTGGGGCTGCAGACGGTGATGGAGAAGAAGCCGGGGGCACCCGTCCTCAGCCACGGACCCTCTCCCACAGCTTGCCTGGGCCCTTCTCCATCACCTTCCCGGCACCAAGGGCGAGCTGGTCCTCAGGCGACCTGGGGCAGCCAGAACCGCTGCCCCTCAGCTAAAGGCTGCGCGGAGGAGACGCTGGGAGCGGGAGGAGGAGGCACAGCCCAGGCAGAGTCAGACACACAGCCACCACACCCTGAAAGGCAACAAAACCTCACCCAAGGGCAGGAAAGCAAAGTCCTTCCGGCCCCAGACCAGGCACTCCGGTTTACATTTCTTCCCTCTTGCAGGTTTTCTGCTTTCACTTTCTCTGGCAGGCAGGGCTTGGGCAATACAAGGGCGATGGGCTCAGAGGCCTGAGAGCACGAGCACGCGAGCCAGCTCCTCTCTGCCTATGCGGGAGTAAGGGAAGGAGTCAGCAGAAGGTCCCCCAGCCAGCGCATTTCTTTGGGAGAGTGTGTCTGGTGGGGAAGGGAAGAGCCCCTCTTTGCTCTCCCTCCGCTCACGTCCCCCGCGGCTTTGCTGGGAGCCCCGGCCGTCTGTGCAGCCTGGAACGGCTGTTGCAACAGCTTCCAAAGGGGAAAGGCCTGAACTGTGGGGGACATCTGCCCATGTCCTCAGCGGGGGAACACGCGAGCCCTGTGCAGACAGGATTTCTAACCCTTCCTTCAAGGCAATACTCCGAGAGGGGAAAATCCCAAGCACGGGAGCTGACATCCCAAGCACGGGAGCTGACTCTCCAGCTCACACAGGTCCAGAGGAGGTTTGAGCAGAGGGAAAGCATGCGGGAAATCCCCAGACACATGTCATTCTCAAGCAGGTTTTTCCACCAGCTCTCGGGTGCTTTAGGCAAAGTCCTACGTATGTGAATGCTTCTGGATCGTTAGTCAAGCCAAGGGTAAAACCGAGAGAGCAACTTCCCCCTTCACCAGGGCGGAAGCGCTGCACCGGGAGCCCCGCTGAGCTGCAGAGCCCATCGTGCTGAGCAGAGTCCGGCCAGGCTGGCCTTTACCCTTCAGCTGTGGGGAAGGCAAAGGGCTGCAGTGAGCAAAGGACAACAGCTTTTGGGCAAACCCTTGCAGGCATCCTGGTGTCGCGGCCCGAAGGGAGTCATTGAGGTCGACCTCCCTCCTCTTGAGGCAAACGACCAAGTTCGTGATGCCCTTGGACTGAATTAAGGTGAAACGACACCAGCCAACCAGTTTTAAGATTTATTAAGGCAAAATGGAATCACACACGCTAAGGAAAAAGAGAGGAAAAGGGGAAGACAGAGAGAGAGAGAGAGAGAAAGACAGATATCACCACCCGTGAATCCAGCGGCATCCCGTTGGTCCTCTTCTCTTGGGAGTCTCGGTGGTGGGGGGGGCAGTGGCGGGAAGCTCCCGTCTGGTTCGGCTGACTCCGCTCGAGTTCCTCAGTTGTTGCAAACAAGCCCCCCCCCATTCACGCAGTCTGCAGTTGTTATAGGTTCTTGCCCCACCTCCGGGAGGTGCTTCCTCACTTCCCATGCAGATTAACTGTCATGCGCAGTCCGCCCTCTCGGAACCTTCCAGAAACGGGCTGGGGCATCTGGGGGTCTCCTGCTCTTGCCCAGATGGCAAATGAGTACGTGCGGTTCGTGCCCTAGAGATGACCTTCTGCCCTTTTCACGCCCTTTTTACCTCGTGCAGGTGCACGAGGTTGTTTACCTCGCGGACGGCTCCCGGGGTCGCTGGCACAGCATTGCCCGACGCACCTTGGCAGCAGCGGCTTTGCAGCAGCAGCAGCAGCAATGTCGAGACAAAACTGCATGTAGAGAACCAGTCCTCTACACCTGGGAGAAATGAAAGGCAAGGCTGCAAGCTGAGGGCAGAGGTGGGGCTCTGAGTTGCCCTAACCCAGAAACCCCGCTCTCCTGGCAGATGAGGAATTTCTCGTCTTCCCCTCCAGAGCACCGGCTCTCTCACCGCATCACGATGTGCACGGAGCAGCCTAAAGCCCAGGCAGTCTGGGGCACGGGAACACCCAAATGCCAAGGCACAGATGCAGCACCCTGGGTTCTACACAGATAGTCGAGTTAGCAGCTGCTGTTCGAGCCTTTACACTGTTCAAGGCACAGCCTCTGAATGTTGTTGCTGATTCTCTTTACGTTACGGGCATTATTCAGCGTCTGGAACGATCCTTTTTAAAAAGTCTGACGAACAAACAGTTGTTTCTTCTTTTGAAGCAACTGTTGTTTTGTTGGAGCAAAGAGAGCATGACTATTTTGTTTTACATGTTTGCTCTCATACCAATCTACCTGGACCGATTGCCCAAGGCAGTCGCGTTGCTGATCATTTTACGGCAGCTGTGTTGACACCTAACACCTATCAGCAGGCCGGAATATCCCATGATTTTTTCCATCGAAATGCTAAGGCGTTACAGAAAACTTATCATATTACTAGGGACCAGGCTCAGAATATTATTCGAAGTTGCCCTGATTGCCAAGATGTATCCCCGTTACCACCCTACTCAGGAATCAACCCTCGAGGCCTGCAACCTTGCAGTATCTGGCAAACAGACGTTACCCGTTATCTCTCATTTGGAAGACTGAAATATGTTCACGTCTCTGTAGATACCTTTTCCCATTACGTTGTCGCTACTGCCCATGTTGGAGAGAAAAGCCGTGATGTTTGTCGTCTTTGCCTGCCTTGTGCAGGATCACTATTAATTCGCAGAAGTTTATTGCACTTACACGATTGCACTGATAAGTTGTAGATAGAATATAATTGCACTGATAAGTTGTGGATACAACACGACCTCACTGATAAGTTGTAGATAGAATCAGAGTGGAAACCTTTTTAAGGGATACGACTGGACGTGAGGTTTGGGGGCATAAGATAAGAGGGCACTGACGTGTGAATTGGTAATCTTGGTAGGATTTCTAACCCTTGTTATCTGTCTCCCCTACCTGACAAGCTTTAAGTTTAATAACTAAAAAGGGGGGATATGTTGGGGACGAAGATAGAATGATGCTGTGTAAGACAGCAGAGAATCTCTAAGGCAGAAAGTAATGATGTGGTAACTATGATTTGTGGCCAGAATGTGTGCACGTGAGTTGCCAGTGATCATGTGCCTTCCTGCCTATGTGCCAGCAGCTGCGGTGGGCCTGTCCTGCTGGACTGTCCTGCCCGCCTGCCAGGCATCAGAGGACGTCTTCCTACCTATCACAAGATGCCACAATGCCAAGGAGATACTTGGAGGAGTGGCTGAGCTTGATTGCTATATAACCAGCCATTGTGTTTTCAATAAAGGAGCTTTTGCACTCCCCTACCTGAGGTCCGTGTTGTCGTATGCCACATTTGGGGATTCTGGGTATGTGCTGCTTCCCTGCGGTGGTTTCAGAGGAGCTGCTGGAAGCAGCGAGGGCCCCATTCTCTAGCAGTGCTCACGCTGCTGAGTGCCAAAAGCTTACTGTTTGTGTGGGAGCAGGACTTCCCGTCTCAGGGTGTCCTCCCTTGTCTGCCCTATCCATACAGTCAAAGCATAGCTGATGTGGAGGGTGTCCAGAGTCAGCATTTCCCTTCTGGGGCAAAGTACGCTATTGTGGCACGTGTAGAGAACCGGTACTAAATGCGGTTTTGTCTCGACATTGCTGCTGCTGTGGCAGAGCCGCCACTGCCAAGGCGCATCGGGCAATGCCGCGCCGGCGCCCCCGGGAGCTGTCCGCGAGGTGAACAACCTCGTGCACCTGCATGGGGGAAAAAGGGGGCAAAAAGGGCAGAAGGCGGCTTCTAGAGGAACAGCACGTCTGGCACGAACCGCACGTACTCATTTGCCATCTGCGCATGAGCAGGAGACCCCCAGATGCCCCCAGCCCCTTTCTGGAAGGTTCCGGGAGGGTGGACTGCGCATGACAGCTAATCTGCTTGGGAAGTGAGAAAGCACCTCCCAGAGGGGGGCAAGAACCTATAAAAACTGCAGACTGGGTGAATGGGCGGGGCTTGTTTGCGACGACTGAAGATCTTGAGTGGAGTCAGCGGCACATCATCGGACTCGGAGTGGCAGTAGCTAGTTTCTTTTCTCCTTTTCCAGCTTTCTCTGACTTTTCCCCTCACCCTTGTTGCCCTCTCCCCTTCGCCTTTCCCCACCTTTTCTCCCCACTCCACTGAAAATAAAGTTAAAAGGTTGTACAATATTTGACCGGTTTTAGGGTCTTAATCTCGCCCTTGGGATCGTAACGAAACCTTCCCGATATTGGATCGGGACAGCACGTTTCCATCCAGAGTGGGCAGTAAGCCCAAGCTTCATTGCCTTTGCTCATGGGAGGGGGACATCCCAGTGTGCTACAAAAGGTTCCCCTTGCTCTGAGTGGCTCTGTCGGGCCCCTGCTCTGCCCACTGCACCAGGCAAGGCTGCGGCCCCCGTCTCTGCGGACCCTGCTCTGCCTCACCTGTGTTGCAGGCCTGCCCAGCACTGATGCCAGGTAGCACATGCCACACGCATGCCTGGTTTACCCACCAACTCCACGGGGCTTCCTGGTGCTGCGGGAAGCGTGGCCCCGGGACGTGGGCTAGAGGACTCAAAGCTCCCTCCGCTCTCTCTTCCATGGCCCTGGCGAGGAGGCCTGCAGCTGTCTTGAAAAGAAGGGAGCTACTTCCACCACTGCCTGTGCTGCTCTGTGGCCCAGGAGCACAGGAAAAGGGTGCTGCATCTGTGCCTTGGCATTTGGGTGTTCCCGTGCCCCAGACTGCCCGGGCTTTAGGCTGCTCCGTGCACATCGTGATGCGATGAGAGAGCCGGTGCTCTGGAGGGGAAGACGAGAAATTCCTCATCTGCCAGGAGAGCGGGGTTTCTGGGTTAGGGCAACTCAGAGCCCCACCTCTGCCCTCAGCTTGCAGCCTTGCCTTTCATTTCTCCCAGGATGCCTGCAAGGGTTTGCCCAAAAGCTGGTGTCCTTTGCTCACTGCAGCCCTTTGCCTTCCCCACAGCTGAAGGGCAAAGGCCAGCCTGGCCGGATTCTGCTCAGCACGATGGGCTCTGCAGCTCAGCAGGGCTCCCAGTGCAGCGCTTCTGCCCCGGTGAAGGGGGAAGTTGCTCTCGGTTTTACCCTTGGCTTGACTAACGATCCAGAAGCATTCACATACGTAGGACTTTGCCTAAAGCACCCGAGAGCTGGTGGAAAAACTTGCTTGAGTATGATGTGTCTGGGGATTTCCCGCATGCTTTCCCTCTGCTCAAACCTCCTCTGGACCTGTGTGAGCTGGAGAGTCAGCTCCCGTGCTTGGGATGTCAGCTCCCGTGCTTGGGATTTTCCCCTCTCGGAGTATTGCCTTGACGGAAGGGTTAGAAAGCCTGTCTGCACAGGGCTCGCGTGTTCCCCCGCTGAGGACATGGGCAGATGTCCCCCACAGTTCAGGCCTTTCCCCTTTGGAAGCTGTTGCAACAGCCGTTCCAGGCTGCACAGACGGCCGGGGCTCCCAGCAAAGCCGCGGGGGACGTGAGCGGAGGGAGAGCAAAGAGGGGCTCTTCCCTTCCCCACCAGACACACTCTCCCAAAGAAATGCGCTGGCTGGGGGACCTTCTGCTGACTCCTTCCCTTACTCCCGCATAGGCAGAGAGGAGCTGGCTCGCGTGCTCGCGCTCTCAGGCCTCTGAGCCCATCGCCCTTGTATTGCCCAAGCCCTGCCTGCCAGAGAAAGTGAAAGCAGAAAACCTGCAAGAGGGAAGAAATGTAAACCGGAGTGCCTGGTCTGGGGCCGGAAGGACTTTGCTTTCCTGCCCTTGGGTGAGGTTTTGTTGCCTTTCAGGGTGTGGTGGCTGTGTGTCTGACTCTGCCTGGGCTGTGCCTCCTCCTCCCGCTCCCAGCGTCTCCTCCGCGCAGCCTTTAGCTGAGGGGCAGCGGTTCTGGCTGCCCCAGGTCGCCTGAGGACCAGCTCGCCCTTGGTGCCGGGAAGGCGATGGAGAAGAGCCCAGGCAAGCTGTGGGAGGGGGTCCGTGGCTGAGGACGGGTGCCCCCGGCTTCTTCTCCATCACCGTCTGCAGCCCCAAACGCTGCTTTATAGCACAGCCAGGCATCCACATTGGCCCTGGCAGGCCAGGAGCCCTGCCTCACGCTCCCTTTCCCGCCTCGGTGGTGCGAGGCAGTTGCTTTCTGGTGAAGCAAAACCTTAGCCCTGCTCCCGGCCGCCGCACCCCAGTCTGCTCCGCGCAACACCGACTTCACGGGCTCCTTGTCCGTCGTCTGCGTCCTGCAGTGGTGACCAGGCCGGGTCTCCTCCCCAAGAGACCCTTGGGGCCTCCTCTCCCCTCCTAGAGAAGGAGGTTCAGAAACTGCAAGGCCTGTGCTAAGTCAGCTGGCACGCACAGGGCCTGCGTGGTGCAGACAGCTTTCCCGCCGGGGATTACAAACCTCATCCCTGCAGACCCAGTCGTTTTTCTCCTAGCTCACGCCCAGCAGAGAGGCAGGATGAGAGCCCGACCCCAGAGGTCTGCTCCCTTCCCCCACGGGACCCTGGCAAGGAGGAGGCTCTGCTGGCACCGGTGGAGAGCAGGGGCAGAGGGGGCAGCCTGGCCGCAGGGGTGACCTGCACCCGTGGCCTCACTGCGCCGTGCTGGAGATGCCTTTGTGAGAAGAGGGTGCATGGGGCAGGGTGGGAGCGTCTGCGCCTGGCCCCAGGGGGAGGTGTGTGGGGAGCCCAGGGCTGCTCCAGGTGCCAGGGCGGAGAGCTCCCCTCCCCGGAGGGAGGATGAAGGCACGCTGCGTCCTGGGCGGCACCAGCGACCACGTACAGCCAGCGGATGAAGTGATGAGATTATTGCACGCTGTTGGGTGCTTGTTTGGCCACACCTGGACAACTGTGTCCAGTCTCGGTCCCTCCTGTTCAAGAGAGACATTGCAAATGGGAGAGCGTCTGGCAGAGGGCCAGCAAGGTGGTTAGAGGGCTGGAGAACTTGCCTATGGAGAAAGGCTGAAGGATTTGGGTCTGTTGCAGCCTGGAGAAGCTCGAGCTGCTGGGGATCTAATCGCAGTGTGCCGGTTCCTACGTGGGAGTTACAGAGGAGCGGAGAGCCCTGTCTTCATAAGGATGGATGGTGACAGGAGAAGCAGCAGCAGGCACAGGCTTTTTTTGGGGGAAAATGCTGCTGGATATGAGGAAAAAAATCCCTCACCGTAAGAACAATGGACCAGTGGAAAAGAAAGGCCAGAGAAGTGGTGGACTCCCGGTCCCTGGCAATATTCAAGGCTCGCCTTGACAGGGCTCTGGAAAACCTAATTGAAGGCCCTGCTTCCCAAGAGAAAGTCAGACCAGATGATCTCCAGAGGACCCTTCCAACCTGGACTTTTCTGGGATCCAATGTCCCAGAGCAGGGGCCAACACAGGCCAAGCAAGACAGGCCTGTGGGTCAGGCTCTTGGAGGGTGACCGCAGGAGAGGCCGTCTGGGGCTGTGCTGCCCCTGAGGGCTAGGGGCCCTCTGCAAGAGCCCAGACGATACCCACTGCTGGCAGGACTGCCGTGGGGAGTCAGCGTGGCAGGAGCAGCGGGGGGAGCTGGCTGTGCACGTGGGCTCCCTCCTGCCCTTCCTGCCTGCTGCAGGAACCTGCCCTTAGTGAGCAGGGAGACTTTTCCCCGCCAGCGGAGCTGCCTTCCCTGGCTTTGTGGAGGAAACTCCCGCGGGTGGTTTGTCAGGAGCCTCCTTAAAGGCAAACCCAGCCCTCTGGGCTGCATGTCACACCTGGGCTGAACATGCAAACTCAGAGAGAGCAGGAGAGTGCAGGGAGGGAAGGAGAGCGGGAGCACAAGGCTTGTGTGGGCCAGCCAGGAGCCTTTTGTTCGTCCTCAGCTGCCGCCCGGAGGTGTGAGAGCTCCCTTGGGCAGCCTAGCCCAGGCGCCAGGTACTGCTGCAGAGGTGTGAGGGAGCGAGGGTGTGGGCAGCGTCCTCGGGGGATGAGGCAGAGGTTGTGCTGTGTTTGTCGGGGGAAGAAGAGCAGAATGCCAGTTTCCATGGGACTGGGGTTGTCTGGAAGTTGATGGTCCAGAGGAGCAAACTGGAGCAGGCAGTTTTGTGCTGCCCCCACCTCCATGCCCGCTCACCCCCTTCTTGTTATGACCTGGAAGGTCTTGCTTTCCAGAGGGCTTCAGTCTCCCTGGAGGACATGTGTCTCCTTGCAGGGAGTGTGTGTGATTGCAGCAGCGCATCTCTTAGGTCCCAGCAGCCCCCCATCTGGCACCCTGTGCTCAGAGCTGCCCCCAGCTCCACGAGTGGTGGAAGCAAGTCCCGCCTGCGCGAGGCCTGGGGCTGGGCTTGGGGCTGCCCTAGAGGGGTCTGAGTGTGCGGAGATGAAGCCATGGTCCCCGAGGGAGGTCGGGCCGGTTCACATGGTGGTTCTTACTGTGCTGTGCCTGGTCCTGGTGCAGGGGCTGAGGTTTCCCTGAGCTCTTCAAGCAGCCAGCAAGAGACGGGACCCTCCGGGCCACCCCACTGTGGGCTCCCCCAGCCCATCTGCCCCATGCTTGGGCCCATTTCCCGGCAGTGCTCTCTGAGACAAGGCACCCCCCTCCACCCAGCCGTTGTCCCTCAGCTCTGAGGCAGCCCCCAAATACCTCTCCTGCTGCTTCCTCACCCCATCCCAGCTCTCGTCCCTCTTCTGCAGCCCCACAGCACCTTGGCCCAGGCTCCCCAGGGCTCCTTCTGCCTCCCAGCATGCACAGCCTCAGGGTCCTTCCTTGTACCCCAGGCTTGGCTGGGCTTCACCGTGGCCGGCACGGGGGGAGCAGGGATGCTGGACAGGCTGCTTTGGTGCCCACGCTCTGCCTGGGGCTCACGCCTTGTGCTCAGTTCCTCTTTCTGCTGCTGCAAATGGAAAGAGAAAGCCTCTGCTCTTCTTCCAGGCTGACCGGGCACCCACTCACTGCAGCCGCCATGGCCAGCGCTGACGCAGACTTGGAGGCGGAGGCACTTCCCCATATTTCTAAAGGAGACATGAATGAGATAAGGGCTGCAGTAGAGAAAGGAGACCTCACAGCAGCAGCTACAAAAGCCCAGGAGATCCTGGCTAATGAAGAAAAGATCCAGCTCCACATTGCTGTAACAGGAGAGTCAGGCTCCGGGAAATCGTCTTTCATCAATGCCGTGCGTGGCCTGCAGGACCATGAGGAGGGTGCAGCTGAGGTTGGAGTGACAGAGACAACGGTGCAGTGCAGCCCTTATCCTTGCCCCCAGGACTCCCACGTGACTTTCTGGGACCTGCCTGGCATTGGGGCACCCAATTTCAGACCAGACACCTACCTGCAGCAGGTGCAGTTCGACCGCTATGACTTCTTCATCATCATCTCCTCCAGCCGCTTCACATGCAATGCTGCGATTCTGGCAGAGGCAATTCAGGCTCGGGGGAAGCATTTCTACTTTGTGCGCTCCAAGGTGGATCAGGACGTGAGCAATGAGCAAAGACTCTACGATGAGGAGGGAGTCCTGAAGGCCAAAGGGAAGAAAGCTACTGCGACCCGGTCACAGTGCTATGATGAGAGGACAGTTCTGGATAGGATCCGTCAGGACTGTGAAAGTAACTTGACAGAGCTGGGCATTAACTCCCCTCAAGTCTTTCTTGTCTGCAGGGATGGTTTTGGCAGGAAGTACGATGGTCCCAGACTGTTGCGGACCTTCCTGGATGATCTGCCAAGCCAGAAGAAACTCAGCTTCCTACGGTCCCTGGCCAACACTTCAAAGGAGGTGCTGAGAAAGAAGAAGGAGGAGCTGATGAAGTATGTCTGGCTGAAGAGCCTTGCGTCATGTTTAACACCTGCTGTTCCCTCCAGGGCTCTCCCTACCGCTGTTGATACTGCAATCCTGGTGACATCCCTGCAAGAGTACTGCCGGACCTTTGGCCTGGCTGAGGACTCCCTCCAGAAACTTGCAGAGCAGGTGGACAAGCCTGTTGAGGAGCTGAAGGCTGTCATTAGGTCCCCCCTGCACCACGAAATATCCAAGGATCTTGTAATGAAGCTGTTGACCAAAAGCTTTGGGGGTGCTGTGCAATATCCACTGCTTGTGTTAAAATCCATCCCCATAGTGGGGGCTGTGATAGGCTGTCTGTTGTCGGCAGCAATTGCTTTCCCTAGCACGTTCTTTCTGTTGAGGAATTTCCTGTCTGATGCTGCTGCTGATGCCGAACGTATTCTGCAGCGGGCTTTAGAGGGGACGAGTCAGAATAGCCCAAAGGGGAGCTGAGCACAAAGTGTGTGAAAGGAATGTGGGGAGCTCCCAAGAGCAGAGGGGAGAGGGGCTGAGTCCGGCCATCTGCATTCTGCACGGGTGGCCAATGCCTTGCTGTCTGGAAGTGCTGCGGGGTGCTCTGGTGGTGCCGGGGAGTGGGGTGAACTGCTGAAGCTCTGTGTGTCTTGGCACCAGGACAGCTCAGGAGCAGTGTGACCAAGGGGACGCTGAGGTGGGCATAGCAGGAGACGTTCTCCCCTGGAAGCTCTGTGGTTCAGGAGGAGCCGCTCGGGAGGAGCGTCTGGGCAGAGAGGCATCTCCTTTGGGAGCCACTTGAGGGCTGGGGCTCTCCAGCATAGATGCCAAGGGAGGCTGGGGACAGGCCTGTGTGTTGGGTGAAGTCCCCAGCCACGTGTCCCTGGTGCTAGCGCTGGGGTGCAGGCTCAGATTACAATCTCTGCCTCGAGGAGGCCACCAGTGATTATTCCCTGAGGCTCTGCTTCTGAAGAGCTGACGGACAGTCCGGTTAAGGAGAAGTCTTGCAGCCCGGAGAACAAAGATCCTGCACCATGTGGCAGGGATGCCTCTCTCCAGCGTGGCTGCCTGCAGGGCAGATGTCTCCACTGGGGCTGGTGTGCTGCCTTCCGCGTCGCTGAGGAGAAACCAGCTGCTCTGGGAGTCTGCGAGTCCCAGACCCAAGTCCACGTCTGCCCTTGGCCACATGCATCCTCAGTGCCCACTTTGGCCTTCTGCCTGGCTGCCCCAGCAGCTGCCACCTGCTTTCCCCAAAGGTGACACACCCAAACCCACAAAACACCCCCCGCCCCCGTCCCAGCTTGGCCATGAGGTGCCAGCCCCATGGAGCCCTCAGGGGCTGCATGCTACCCTTGCCATGCACACCTCGCCCTTCTTGGCGCTGCCCCTCTCCCTTGGACGCCCCTGCCATCTCCCCCTGGGATGGTCAGTGCTCCAGGCTAGGGAGGACTCTCTCTGCTCTTCATTTGCACCATGTGTGTCGTGGGGACAATCCAGGACACAGCCTCTCCTGCCTGCTCCGGGGTGCTGCTGCGCGGCCGTCACAGCAGTAAAATAAAGTACACTTAGAACAACCACTGTGGAAGTCTCTTGCCCTAGATCTGACCCAGCTTGCTGAGAAGCAAGTGCTGCTTTAGTTTGCAGAAGGGGGAGAAAGGCAATTCTGACCAGAGGAGCGGCTCGGATCTTTGCCTCATCCAGGCACCTGTGCTCCGGCTGTGCAAGCGTGCCCAGAGCAATGCCGCCTGTAGGTGAGATGGCTGTGCCAGAAAATCCCCCCTTCCATGTCGGCTGCTCCTGCCGCAGCAAACACACAAGCAGCTGGACCGGGGGAGAGTCTCGCTGTAGCAGGTAGGAAAACGTAGCAAGTGCTGATGTTGCCGGGACATTATCCGGCAGTTGTTTAGAGTGAGGGGCAGGAAGACATGAGTGCTAAGGCCTCGTTCAGGACGTTCTTGGCAAAGATTGCGTGGATTTGGATTTGGTCTAGTAAGGGACTACCTGGAGAAAGCACTCCAAAGAGCCAGTCCCTCCCCAGAGCACCACCAGCATGACACCTTCTTTAGCCAAATTCGTACCAAATTCTGTGGCTACGTGAGCACGGGCACAGACCTCAAGGCAGCCGGCCGGGGCACTGTGTAATGCCCTGCTAGCGATTGCTTAGATGCATCATGATGAAGGACTGCAAGGTTGTGCCTTTGGGTGTTGGGGACCAAGATAGAGTGATGCTGTGTAAGACAGCAGAGAATCTCTATGGCAGAAAGTAATGATGTGGTAACTATGATTTGTGGCCAGAATGTGTGCACGTGAGTTGCCAGTGATCATGTGCCTTCTTGCCTACGTGCCAGCAGTCACGGTGTGCCTTCCTGCCTATGTGCCAGCAGCTGCGGTGGGCCTGTCCTGCTGGACTGTCCTGCCCGCCTGCCAGGCATCAGAGGACGTCTTCCTACCTATCACAAGATGCCACAATGCCAAGGAGATACTTGGAGGAGTGGCTGAGCTTGATTGCTATATAACCAGCCATTGTGTTTTCAATAAAGGAGCTTTTGCACTCCCCTACCTGAGGTCCGTGTCATCGTATGCCACAAATGGTGCCCGAATTGGGATTTCAAAAACAGAAGCATGAAAAATAGAAGCATGAGAAACAGAGTCAAGGAAGTTCAGAACAGCAGCATTGAAGAATGAAGCATGAAAAAGAGAAGCAATAAATCCGGTGGCATAGCCCAGCTGAACTTCAGGACAGTTGACAATTGAGCACTCCCATCACCACCACAGAACAGCAGGTGAGCAGCTGGGAGCCATGGGGCAATCTCTTACAAGAGATCAGAGAAGTTATATGGAAGTGTTACAGAAAGTCTTAAAGAGTCATGGGGGGAATATCTCCCAGCTCTCCTGGTTTCCGCAGGAGGGAACGTTAAACATTACGGTGTGGAAACATACCGGGGACGAATTGGGGCAACGGAGTAATGATAAGGCGAAGAAACTTTTAGTGACTTGGCAACAGGTCTTTTCTGCCTTTCTCCGCTTGCAAGCAGTACATGCGGCTGACCTTTTGCAACAGCCGGTGAGAGCACTGTAAGGTTCCCGATAATACCCAGACCGGATTCCGAGTGTGACGACTCATTTAATCCAGGGTCGAATGATCTGGAACAGGAGGCGGACTTTTATCCACCCCCTAATATGCATTGCTGTGTCCAGCCCACGGACCCTCTGGGACCACCCGCCCGGACCACACCCCTCCCGGGGCTGCCCCCCCCGGGACCGCCTTCCCCTCAAGAGACGGGGCTGCCCACGAATGCGGACCGCCCACAGCCCCCCTCCGCCGCCTCGGCTTCCTGGGGAAGATCTGTTGGCCCGACGCCAGCGCTACCACAATGCTGTGGCGTGCTAGAGTTTTGCTGCGAGGAGGCACTGCGAAGAGCAGACTTGGACATTCTCCACGCCTTCCCTGTGCGATATCAGGCAGGGCACCCCACTACAAGGGAGCAGCTGCCTGATGAGGCGATAAAAGAAGTCAGGAAGTTGGTTAAGGATTATGGCCTCCAGTCAGCTTACACTATGAACTGCTTTCAAGCTGTCGCCAAGGGCTATACCATGACTCCGCGTGACTGGAAGACTCTGTGCCGAATGACGCTCTCGGCTATGCAATATACTGTATGGCTCACTGAGTATCTTGACCGAGCCACAGTCCAGACTATGAGCAATGTAAATAATATGGCTAATATCAGCATAGAAGAGCTGATGGGGGAAGTGCCGGCGTGGACCTGGCCGTCTCCCAGCCAGTTCTGATTACGGACACCAAAGTGCAGCTTCTCCCCACGGGAGTATGGGGCCTGCTAGGTGGCGGCCACAGCGCTCTTTTGCTTGGTCGCTCATCTGTTACCCGTATGGGACTTTTTGTTCTTCCAGGAGTAATAGACTCTGATTTTATGGGGGAGTTACAGATTATGGTGTGGACACCCTCTCCCCTGTGTTATATTAAAAAAGGGGAGAAGATTGCCCAGCTGGTGTTGTTTAAGGTGAGTGGACCGAAAGGTCGGGGAGAACGCTTCGGGGGATTCGGGAGCACCAATGTACCTCAAATTATGTGGGCACATCCAATTACCCAGAACCAGCCGCTTATGACATGTTACATCAATGGACGACCTTTCTCTGGTCTGGTGGATACCGGAGCGGCTGTGTCAGTCATCATGCAGTCAGACTGGCCCCGGGACTGGCCTCTAAGGAATCCAGCCACGGCTATCGTAGGCGTTGGTGGAATGCAATTTGCCAAGCAAAGTGCCCAGCCGTTATTGGTGTTGGGCCCCGAAGGACAGCGGGGCTATATGACCCTCTATGTTGTGCAAGCCCCTTGTACCCTTTGGGGCCGCGATCTGTTAAGTCAATGGGGAGTCGTCATAGGAACAAATTTATCCTAAGGGTCACTGAAGTGCAGCCTTATGTAAAACTCACCTGGAAGACTGATGAGCCAGTGTGGGTGAATCAGTGGCCCTTAAAAGCTGAAAGGCTGCAAAAGTTACATGGACTGGTGCAGGAGCAGCTTCGCGCAGGGCATATAGTCCCCTCCACTAGTCCGTGGAATACTCCTGTATTTGTTATTCCAAAGAAAAGTGGTAAATGGCAATTATTGTATGACCTACGTGCAGTAAATGCACTGATAGAACCTATGGGGACACTGCAACCTGGGTTCCCGTCACCAGCAATGTTACCTGAATCATGGCCTCTTGCTGTTATTGGTCTTAAGGATTGTTTTTTCACTATACTGTTACATCCAGCAGATGCGCCACGATTTGCATTTACGGTTCCGGCGATCAACAATCAGGAGTCCACACTTCGCTTTGCATCTCTCCAATGTTTCCTGTTCACCCGATTCTGATTTATAATGTCTTTCAACCTTATGCTCTCTTAAGCCAATGGGTTTCGGGTGACAATGATCCCTTAAGAATCTTGGAGTGGGTGTTTCTAGCACATGCTTTCTCGAAGACTGTGACCACTGGGCTAGAGATGATGGCGCTGCTTATCCAGAAAGGGTGCCATCATTTGCAAAGCCTTTTGGCACAAGGTCCGGCTAGTATCTCTATCCCACTGGCCAAGCAGGACTTCAACTTTTGCTTCCAGCAGAGTCTCTCTCTCTCCAAGCTGCTCTTGCGGGTTTTGGAGGGGAGCTTAGCTTCTCCATTCCCTGGCACAAGCTGCTTCATTCGCTGCAAACCCTGCCTTTACAGCTCAAGACTCATCTTTCTCGTGTACCTCTCCCTCAGGCTTTAAATGCCTTTATTGATGGATCAGGGCTGTCTGGGAAGGCAGTGGTCTCATGGAAGAATGATCAAGGGGGATGGGAGTCTGACATTACGCATGCTCCTGGGCCACAGAGCAGCACAGGCAGTGGTGGAAGTAGCTCCCTTCTTTTCAAGACAGCTGCAGGCCTCCTCGCCAGGGCCATGGAAGAGAGAGCGGAGGGAGCTTTGAGTCCTCTAGCCCACGTCCCGGGGCCACGCTTCCCGCAGCACCAGGAAGCCCCGTGGAGTTGGTGGGTAAACCAGGCATGCGTGTGGCATGTGCTACCTGGCATCAGTGCTGGGCAGGCCTGCAACACAGGTGAGGCAGAGCAGGGTCCGCAGAGACGGGGGCCGCAGCCTTGCCTGGTGCAGTGGGCAGAGCAGGGGCCCGACAGAGCCACTCAGAGCAAGGGGAACCTTTTGTAGCACATTGGGATGTCCCCCTTCCATGAGCAAAGGCAATGAAGCTTGGGCTTACTGCCCACTCTGGATGGAAACGTGCTGTCCCGATCCAATATCGGGAAGGTTTCGTTACGATCCCAAGGACGAGATTAAGACCCTAAAACCGGTCAAATATTGTACAACCTTTTAACTTTATTTTCAGTGGAGTGGGGAGAAAAGGTGGGGAAAGGCGAAGGGGAGAGGGCAACAAGGGTGAGGGGAAAAGTCAGAGAAAGCTGGAAAAGGAGAAAAGAAACTAGCTACTGCCACTCCGAGTCCGATGATGTGCCGCTGACTCCACTCAAGATCTTCAGTCGTCGCAAACAAGCCCCGCCCATTCACCCAGTCTGCAGTTTTTATAGGTTCTTGCCCCCCTCTGGGAGGTGCTTTCTCACTTCCCAAGCAGATTAGCTGTCATGCGCAGTCCGCCCTCCCGGAACCTTCCAGAAAGGGGCTGGGGGCATCTGGGGGTCTCCTGCTCATGCGCAGATGGCAAATGAGTACGTGCGGTTCGTGCCAGACGTGCTGTTCCTCTAGAAGCTGCCTTCTGCCCTTTTTGCCCCCTTTTTCCCCCATGCAGGTGCACGAGGTTGTTCACCTCGCGGACAGCTCCCGGGGGTGCCGGCGCGGCATTGCCCGATGCGCCTTGGCAGTGGCGGCTCTGCCACAGCAGCAGCAATGCCGAGACAAAACCGCATTTAGTACCGGTTCTCTACACGTGCCACAATAGCGTACTTTGCCCCAGAAGGGAAATGCTGACTCTGGACACCCTCCACATCAGCTATGCTTTGACTGTATGGATAGGGCAGACAAGGGAGGACACCCTGAGACGGGAAGTCCTGCTCCCACACAAACAGTAAGCTTTTGGCACTCAGCAGCGTGAGCACTGCTAGAGAATGGGGCCCTCGCTGCTTCCAGCAGCTCCTCTGAAACCACCGCAGGGAAGCAGCACATACCCAGAATCCCCAAATGTGGCATACGACAACACGGACCTCAGGTAGGGGAGTGCAAAAGCTCCTTTATTGAAAACACAATGGCTGGTTATATAGCAATCAAGCTCAGCCACTCCTCCAAGTATCTCCTTGGCATTGTGGCATCTTGTGATAGGTAGGAAGACGTCTTCTGATGCCTGGCAGGCAGTCAGGACAGCCCCAGACGGCCTCTCCTGCGGTCACCCTCCAAGAGCCTGACCCACAGGCCTGTCTTGCTTGGGATATTGGATTCCCCTGCTCTGGGACATTGGATCCCAGAAAAGTCCAGGTTGGAAGGGTCCTCTGGAGATCATCTGGTCTGACTTTCTCTTGGGAAGCAGGGCCTTCGATTAGCTTATCCAGAGACCTGTCAAGGCGAGCCTTGAATATTGCCGGGGACAGGGAGTCCATCACTTCTCTGGGTGTCCTATTCCAATGTGGAAGCAAAAGAAAATCAAGAGTAGTAAGACCAACTTCATTTTACTAATCACTGCCCTCTTTAGATAGAACAAAGAATGATGTCTTGAACCTTGTCTGAGCTTTTCTCCAATCAGAAGTTGTACAGGTTGCTAGTGGAGAAAAAAAAACCAAAAACAAAATAAAAAACATTGTCTTATCTCCTCATGGCACATTTAGCCAATCAGATTGTGACTATACCACCCTAAGCAGGCAAGCCTCTGCCTGGCCTGTGTATCGGGCACACTTGCCCTGTAGCTGCCAGTGCGTGTGAATAAAGGCTGTCTGAAGTAGATGGCTGCTAGTAGCTTTCTGCGACACGAATGTTCAGTGGTTCTGATGGTGGAGGAAGTGGTGAGTGATTGTGGTGGGTTAGTCCCTGCTGCAAGTGGCAGAGGCAGCCGTCTGCTGACCTGACCTGTCATCTAGAGGGGATTGCTGCTTGCTGGGGGCTTGGCTCCACAAGGTTGTGGAGAGGCTGCCAAAGCTTGTCCGCCCCTCTGACTATTACCCGCTGCTGCTCTTCCATGCGAGCACCAGGGATACTGCCATGGCAACTTGGAAAGTATCAAAGCTAGTAGGAGCCTCATGTTCACAGGCCCTGATCCTCGTGGGGGACTTTAAGCACCCTGATATCTGCTGCAGGGACCACACAGCAGGGCACAAGCAAACCAGGAGGTCCCTGGAGAGCATCAAGGGCAGCTTCCAGACACAGGGGCTAGAGGAGCCCTCCAGAAGAGATGCTGTGCCAGACCTTGTGCTTACAAACAAGGCAGGGCTGCTTGGGGGTGTAAAGGTTGGGGTAGGCCTTGGCTGCAGTGACCATGAGATGGTGGGGTTCAGGACCCGGAGAGGAGGGAGCAGGGCAAACAGGAGGATTACAACCCCGGACTTCAGGAAAGCAACTTGGGCCTCTTTGGGGACCTGCCTGAAAGAAGCCCGTCGGAGAGGGTCCTGGTGGGAGAGGGGTCCCAGAAAGCTGGTCGATATTCAAGGCTCACCTCCAGGCTGTTTTCCACCCTTTGTCTCCATAAAGAAAGGACACCCAAATATAGGAAAGAAAGAAGGCTGCTGCTTTGAAAAAAAGCACAGCAGAAGAGTGAATGGGCAGAACGTGAATGGGACAGGAAGAGCAAGAGGGCTGAGGTTGTCCTTCGACGGAAGGGAGAGGTGCCAGGAACGAGTCAGACTGCCCAGCACACTCGGGTGGCCCCAGTGTGCAGAGCACCACAGGATCAGGACTGAGCAGAGCTGCCACAACATCAGCACTTGCTACGTCTTCCTACCTGCTACAGCGAGACTCTCCCCCGGTCCAGCTGCTTGTGTGTTTGCTGCGGGAGGAGCAGCCGACATGGAAGGGGGGATTTTCTGGCACAGCCATCTCACCTACAGGCAGCATTGCTCTGGGCACGCTTGCACAGCCGGAGCACAGGTGCCTGGATGAGGCAAAGATCCGAGCCGCTCCTCTGGTCAAAATTGCCTTTCTCCCCCTTCTGCAAACTAAAGCAGCACTTGCTTCTCAGCAAGCTGGGCCAGATCTAGGGCAAGAGACTTCCACAGTGGTTGTTCTAAGTGTACTTTATTTTACTGCTGTGACGGCCGCGCAGCAGCACCCCGGAGCAGGCAGGAGAGGCTGTGTCCTGGGTTGTCCCCACGACACACATGGTGCAAATGAAGAGCAGAGAGAGTCCTCCCTAGCCTGGAGCACTGACCATCCCAGGGGGAGATGGCAGGGGCGTCCAAGGGAGAGGGGCAGCGCCAAGAAGGGCGAGGTGTGCATGGCAAGGGTAGCATGCAGCCCCTGAGGGCTCCATGGGGCTGGCACCTCATGGCCAAGCTGGGACGGGGGGGTGTTTTGTGGGTTTGGGTGTGTCACCTTTGGGGAAAGCAGATGGCAGCTGCTGGGGCAGCCAGGCAGAAGGCCAAAGTGGGCACTGAGGATGCATGTGGCCAAGGGCAGACGTGGACTTGGGTCTGGGACTCGCAGACTCCCAGAGCAGCTGGTTTCTCCTCAGCGACGCGGAAGGCAGCACACCAGCCCCAGTGGAGACATCTGCCCTGCAGGCAGCCACGCTGGAGAGAGGCATCCCTGCCACATGGTGCAGGATCTTTGTTCTCCGGGCTGCAAGACTTCTCCTTAACCGGACTGTCCGTCAGCTCTTCAGAAGCAGAGCCTCAGGGAATAATCACTGGTGGCCTCCTCGAGGCAGAGATTGTAATCTGAGCCTGCACCCCAGCGCTAGCACCAGGGACACGTGGCTGGGGACTTCACCCAACACACAGGCCTGTCCCCAGCCTCCCTCGGCATCTATGCTGGAGAGCCCCAGCCCTCAAGTGGCTCCCAAAGGAGATGCCTCTCTGCCCAGACGCTCCTCCCGAGCGGCTCCTCCTGAACCACAGAGCTTCCAGGTGAGAACGTCTCCTGCTATGCCCACCTCTGCGTCCCCTTGGTCACACTGCTCCTGAGCTGTCCTGGTGCCAAGACACACAGCGCTTCAGCAGTTCACCCCACTCCCCGGCACCACCAGAGCACCCCGCAGCACTTCCAGACAGCAAAGCATTGGCCACCCGTGCAGAATGCAGATGGCCGGACTCAGCCCCTCTCCCCGCTGCTCTTGGGAGCTCCCCACATTCCTTTCACACACTTTGTGCTCAGCTCCCCTTTGGGCTATTCTGACTCGTCCCCTCTAAAGCCCGCTGCAGAATACGTTCGGCATCAGCAGCAGCATCAGACAGGAAATTCCTCAACCGAAAGAACGTGCTGAAGAAAGCAATTGCTGCCGACAACAGACAGCCTATCACAGCCCAAGCTGTGGGGATGGACTTTAAATCAGGGAGTGCATATTGCACAGCACCCCTAAAGCTTTTGGTCAACAGCTTCATTACAAGATCCTTGGATATTTCGTGGTGCAGGGGGGACCTCATGACAGCCTTCAGCTCCTCAACAGGCTTGTTCACCTGCTCTGCAAGTTTCTGGAGGGAGTCCTCAGCCAGGCCAAAGGTCCGGCAGTACTCTTGCAGGGATGTCACCAGGATTGCAATATCAACAGCGGTAGAGAGACCAGGGATGGGAACAGCAGATGCTCCACAGGACGCAAGGCTTTTCAGCCAGACATACTTCATCAGCTCCTTCTTCTTCTTTCTCAGCACCTCCTTTGAAGTGACGGCCAGGGACCGTAGGAAGCTGAGTTTCTTCTGGCTTGGCAGATCATCCAGGAAGGTCCGCAACAGTCTGGGACCATCGTACTTCCTGCCAAAACCATCCCTGCAGACAAGAAAGACTTGAGGGGAGCTTATGCCCAGCTCTGTCAAGTTACTTTCACAGTCCTGACGGATCCTATCCAGGACTGTCCTCTCATCATAGCGCTGTGACCGGGTCGCAGGAGCTTTCTTCCCTTTGGCCTTCAGGACTCCCTCCTCATCGTAGAGTCTTTGCTCATTGCTCACGTCCTGATCCACCTTGGAGCGCACAAAGTAGAAATGCTTCCCCCGAGCCTGAATTGCCTCTGCCAGAATCGCAGCATTGCATGTGAAGCGGCTGGAGGAGATGATGATGAAGAAGTCATAGCGGTCGAACTGCACCTGCTGCAGGTAGGTGTCTGGTCTGAAATTGGGTGCCCCAATGCCAGGCAGGTCCCAGAAAGTCACGTGGGAGTCCTGGGGGCAAGGATAAGGGCTGCACTGCACCGTTGTCTCTGTCACTCCAACCTCAGCTGCACCCTGCTCATGGTCCTGCAGGCCACGCACGGCATTGATGAAAGACGATTTCCCGGAGCCTGACTCTCCTGTTACAGCAATGTGGAGCTGGATCTTTTCTTCATTAGCCAGGATCTCCTGGGCTTTTGTAGCTGCTGCTGTGAGGTCTCCTTTCTCTACTGCAGCCCTTATCTCATTCACGTCTCCATCAGAAATATGGGGAAGTGCCTCCACCTCCAAGTCTGTGTCAGCGCTGGCCATGGCGGCTGCAGTGAGTGGGTGTCCGGTCAGCCTGGAAGAAGAGCAGAGGCTTTCTCTTTGCATTTGCAGCAGCAGAAAGAGGAACTGAGCACAAGGCGTGAGCCCCAGGCAGAGCGTGGGCACCAAAGCAGCCTGTCCAGCATCCCTGCTCCCCCCGTGCCGGCCACGGTGAAGCCCAGCCAAGCCTGGGGTACAAGGAAGGACCCTGAGGTTGTGCATGCTGGGAGGCAGAAGGAGCCCTGGGGAGCCTGGGCCAAGGTGCTGTGGGGCTGCAGAAGAGGGACGAGGGCTGGGATGGGGTGAGGAAGCAGCAGAAGAGGCATTTGGGGGCTGCCTCAGAGCTGAGGGACAACGGCTGGGTGGAGGGGGGTGCCTTGTCTCAGAGAGCACTGCCGGGAAATGGGCCCAAGCATGGGGCAGATGGGCTGGGGGAGCCCCGAGCGGGGTGGCCCGGAGGGTCCCGTCTCTTGCTGGCTGCTTGAAGAGCTCAGGGAAACCTCAGCCCCTGCACCAGGACCAGGCACAGCACAGTAAGAACCACCACGTGAACCGGCCCGACCTCCCTGGGGGACCATGGCTTCATCTCCGCACACTCAGACCCCTCTAGGGCAGCCCCAAGCCCAGCCCCAGCCCTCACGCAGGCGGGACTTGCTTCCGCCACTCGTGGAGCTGGGGGCAGCTCTGAGCACAGGGTGCCAGATGGGGGGCTGCTGGGACCTAAGAGATGCGCTGCTGCAATCACACACACTCCCTGCAAGGAGACACATGTCCTCCAGGGAGACTGAAGCCCTCTGGAAAGCAAGACCTTCCAGGTCAAAACAAGAAGGGGGTGAGCGGGCATGGAGGTGGAGGCAGCACAAAACTGCCTGCTCCAATTTGCTCCTCTGGACCATCAACTTCCAGACAACCCCAGTCCCATGGAAACTGGCATTCTGCTCTTCTGCCCCCGACAAACACAGCACAACCTCTGCCTCATCCCCCGAGGACGCTGCCCACACCCTCGCTCCCTCACACCTCTGCAGCAGTACCTGGCGCCTGGGCTGGGCTGCCCAAGGGAGCTCTCACACCTCCGGGCGGCAGCTGAGGACGAACAAAAGGCTCCTGGCTGGCCCACACAAGCCTTGTGCTCCCGCTCTCCTTCCCTCCCAGCACTCTCCTGCTCTCTCTCTGAGTTTGCATGTTCAGCCCAGGTGTGACATGCAGCCAAGAGGGCTGGGTTTGCCTTTAAGGAGGCTCCTGACAAACCACCCGCGGGAGTTTCCTCCACAAAGCCAGGGAAGGCAGCTCCGCTGGCGGGGAAAAGTCTCCCTGCTCTCTAAGGGCAGGTTCCTGCAGCAGGCAGGAAGGGCAGGAGGGAGCCCGCGTGCACAGCCAGCTCCCCCCGCTGCTCCTGCCACGCTGACTCCCCACGGCAGTCCTGCCAGCAGTGGGTATCGTCTGGGCTCTTGCAGAGGGCCCCTAGCCCTCAGGGGCAGCACAGCCCCAGACGGCCTCTCCTGCGGTCACCCTCCAAGAGCCTGACCCACAGGCCTGTCTTGCTTGGCCTGTGTTGGCCCCTGCTCTGGGACATTGGATCCCAGAAAAGTCCAGGTTGGAAGGGTCCTCTGGAGATCATCTGGTCTGACTTTCTCTTGGGAAGCAGGGCCTTCGATTAGGTTTTCCAGAGCCCTGTCAAGGGGATATTGCCAGGGACCGGGAGTCCACCACTTCTCTGGCCTTTCTTTTCCACTGGTCCATTGTTCTTACGGTGAGGGATTTTTTTCCTCATATCCAGCAGCATTTTCCCCCAAAAAAAGCCTGTGCCTGCTGCTGCTTCTCCTGTCACCATCCATCCTTATGAAGACAGGGCTCTCCGCTCCTCTGTAACTCCCACGTAGGAACCGGCACACTGCGATTAGATCCCCAGCAGCTCGAGCTTCTCCAGGCTGCAATAGACCCAAATCCTTCAGCTTTTCTCCATAGGCAAGTTCTCCAGCCCTCTAACCACCTTGCTGGCCCTCTGCCAGATGCTCTCCCATTTTGCAATGTCTCTCTTGAACAGGAGGGACCGAGACTGGACACAGTTGTCCAGGTGTGGCCAAACAAGCACCCAATAACGTGCAATAATCTCATCACTTCATCTGTTGTCCGAAAAGCGGATACGTTGCCCGGTGCGCAATAAGCCAATAATTGCACACTCAGGAGAGACATTTGCTTATTTATTTCAGAGTTGCGCCAGCCTGGGTGCTCGGTGGTTTCCCACAAATCAAGCACACCCCCACAACTTTTCAGGTAGCATTTATAGAAACAAATTGCCAGATTTGCGACTTTCCCTTTTACACTGATTGGTTAGTGATTTCTTCATTCCCCGGGTCCCACCCCTGTCTCTCAAGGTGTTATCTCCCAAAGTCCTGACAAGGGGGAGATAGTCCAGACCCCTTAATTAACACTGTTTCAGCAGTGAGAGGAGGTTTTGCTTCCCAAGGTCCTGGCGCCCAAGCAGGCCTTATTTCAAAGCCTCGACATCCTCCCTTTCGGAGTGTGGGGCACAGGAATGCAGACTGCTTGTAACTCCCTTATCTTTCCAGCCTGCACCAGCTCTGGGGCCCTTTCTTACTGAACGAGGAGTGCGGCCTAAGGCTTCAGCAAATTTAGCTACTCATGCTAAGCAAGTGTGCGGATTTATTTCAGCTACTCATGCTAAGCAAGTTTTATACTTCATGTCAGAAGTTATCCTAATCTACCTAGTTCAAACATTCTTTCTGAGCTTCCCAGGGTTGTCTTGTAACACATCCGCTGGCTGTACGTGGTCGCTGGTGCCGCCCAGGACGCAGCGTGCCTTCATCCTCCCTCCGGGGAGGGGAGCTCTCCGCCCTGGCACCTGGAGCAGCCCTGGGCTCCCCACACACCTCCCCCTGGGGCCAGGCGCAGACGCTCCCACCCTGCCCCATGCACCCTCTTCTCACAAAGGCATCTCCAGCACGGCGCAGTGAGGCCACGGGTGCAGGTCACCCCTGCGGCCAGGCTGCCCCCTCTGCCCCTGCTCTCCACCGGTGCCAGCAGAGCCTCCTCCTTGCCAGGGTCCCGTGGGGGAAGGGAGCAGACCTCTGGGGTCGGGCTCTCATCCTGCCTCTCTGCTGGGCGTGAGCTAGGAGAAAAACGACTGGGTCTGCAGGGATGAGGTTTGTAATCCCCGGCGGGAAAGCTGTCTGCACCACGCAGGCCCTGTGCGTGCCAGGTGACTTAGCACAGGCCTTGCAGTTTCTGAACCTCCTTCTCTAGGAGGGGAGAGGAGGCCCCAAGGGTCTCTTGGGGAGGAGACCCGGCCTGGTCACCACTGCAGGACGCAGACGACGGACAAGGAGCCCGTGAAGTCGGTGTTGCGCGGAGCAGACTGGGGTGCGGCGGCCGGGAGCAGGGCTAAGGTTTTGCTTCACCAGAAAGCAACTGCCTCGCACCACTGAGGCGGGAAAGGGAGCGTGAGGCAGGGCTCCTGGCCTGCCAGGGCCAATGTGGATGCCTGGCTGTGCTATAAAGCAGCGTTTGGGGCTGCAGACGGTGATGGAGAAGAAGCCGGGGGCACCCGTCCTCGGCCACGGACCCTCTCCCACAGCTTGCCTGGGCTCTTCTCCATCGCCTTCCCGGCACCAAGGGCGAGCTGGTCCTCAGGCGACCTGGGGCAGCCAGAACCGCTGCCCCTCAGCTAAAGGCTGCGCGGAGGAGACGCTGGGAGCGGGAGGAGGAGGCACAGCCCAGGCAGAGTCAGACACACAGCCACCACACCCTGAAAGGCAACAAAACCTCACCCAAGGGCAGGAAAGCAAAGTCCTTCTGGCCCCAGACCAGGCACTCCGGTTTACATTTCTTCCCTCTTGCAGGTTTTCTGCTTTCACTTTCTCTGGCAGGCAGGGCTTGGGCAATACAAGGGCGATGGGCTCAGAGGCCTGAGAGCGCGAGCACGCGAGCCAGCTCCTCTCTGCCTATGCGGGAGTAAGGGAAGGAGTCAGCAGAAGGTCCCCCAGCCAGCGCATTTCTTTGGGAGAGTGTGTCTGGTGGGGAAGGGAAGAGCCCCTCTTTGCTCTCCCTCCGCTCACGTCCCCCGCGGCTTTGCTGGGAGCCCCGGCCGTCTGTGCAGCCTGGAACGGCTGTTGCAACAGCTTCCAAAGGGGAAAGGCCTGAACTGTGGGGGACATCTGCCCATGTCCTCAGCGGGGGAACACGCGAGCCCTGTGCAGACAGGATTTCTAACCCTTCCGTCAAGGCAATACTCCGAGAGGGGAAAATCCCAAGCACGGGAGCTGACATCCCAAGCACGGGAGCTGACTCTCCAGCTCACACAGGTCCAGAGGAGGTTTGAGCAGAGGGAAAGCATGCGGGAAATCCCCAGCCACATCATTCTCAAGCAGGTTTTTCCACCAGCTCTCGGGTGCTTTAGGCAAAGTCTTGCTGCTACACAAACAGTAAGCATTTGGCACTCAGCAGCATGAGCACTGCTAGAGAATGGGGCCCTCGCTGCTTCCAACAGCTCCTCTGAAGCCACCGCAGGGAAGCAGCACATACCCAGAATTCCCAAAGGCACAACCTTGCGGTCCTTCATCATGATGCATCTAAGCAATCACTAGCAGGGCATTACACAGTGCCCCGGCCGGCTGCCTTGAGGTCTGTGCCCATGCTCACGTAGCCACAGAATTTGGTACGAATTTGGCTAAAGAAGGTGTCATGCTGGTGGTGCTCTGGGGAGGGACTGGCTCTTTGGAGTGCTTTCTCCGGGTAGTCCCATACCAGACCAAATCCAAATCCACGCAATCTTTGCCAAGAACATCCTGAGCGAGGCCTTAGCACTCTTGTCTTCCTGCCCCTCACTCTAAACAACTGCCGGATAATGTCCCGGCAACATCAGCACTTGCTACGTCTTCCTACCTGCTACAGCGAGACTCTCCCCCGGTCCAGCTGCTTGTGTGTTTGCTGCGGCAGGAGCAGCCGACATGGAAGGGGGGATTTTCTGGCACAGCCATCTCACCTACAGGCAGCATTGCTCTGGGCACGCTTGCACAGCCGGAGCACAGGTGCCTGGATGAGGCAAAGATCCGAGCCGCTCCTCTGGTCAGAATTGCCTTTCTCCCCCTTCTGCAAACTAAAGCAGCACTTGCTTCTCAGCAAGCTGGGTCAGATCTAGGGCAAGAGACTTCCACAGTGGTTGTTCTAAGTGTACTTTATTTTACTGCTGTGACGGCCGCGCAGCAGCACCCCGGAGCAGGCAGGAGCGGCTGTGTCCTGGGTTGTCCCCACGACACATGTGGTGCAAATGAAGAGCAGAGAGAGTCCTCCCTAGCCTGGAGCACTGACCATCCCAGGGGGAGATGGCAGGGGCGTCCAAGGGAGAGGGGCAGCGCCAAGAGGGGCGAGGTGTGCATGGCAAGGGTAGCATGCAGCCCCTGAGGGCTCCATGGGGCTGGCACCTCATGGCCAAGCTGGGGCAGGGGGGTGTTTTGTGGGTTTGGGTGTGTCACCTTTGGGGAAAGCAGATGGCAGCTGCTGGGGCAGCCAGGCAGAAGGCCAAAGTGGGCACTGAGGATGCATGTGGCCAAGGGCAGACGTGGACTTGGGTCTGGGACTCGCAGACTCCCAGAGCAGCTGGTTTCTCCTCAGCGACGCGGAAGGCAGCACACCAGCCCCAGTGGAGACATCTGCCCTGCAGGCAGCCACGCTGGAGAGAGGCATCCCTGCCACATGGTGCAGGATCTTTGTTCTCCGGGCTGCAAGACTTCTCCTTAACCGGACTGTCCTTCAGCTCTTCAGAAGCAGAGCCTCAGGGAATAATCACTGGTGGCCTCCTCAAGGCAGAGATTGTAATCTGAGCCTGCACCCCAGCGCTAGCACCAGGGACACATGGCTGGGGACTTCACCCAACACACAGGCCTGTCCCCAGCCTCCCTTGGCATCTATGCTGGAGAGCCCCAGCCCTCAAGTGGCTCCCAAAGGAGATGCCTCTGTGCCCAGACGCTCCTCCCGAGTGGCTCCTCCTGAACCACAGAGCTTCCAGGGGAGAACGTCTCCTGCTATGCCCACCTCTGCGTCCCCTTGGTCACACTGCTCCTGAGCTGTCCTGCTGCCAAGACACACAGCGCTTCAGCAGTTCACCCCACTCCCCGGCACCACCAGAGCACCCCGCAGCACTTCCAGACAGCAAGGCATTGGCCACCCGTGCAGAATGCAGATGGCCGGACTCAGCCCCTCTCCCCTCTGCTCTTGGGAGCTCCCCACATTCCTTTCACACACTTTGTGCTCAGCTCCCCTTTGGGCTATTCTGACTCGTCCCCTCTAAAGCCCGCTGCAGAATACGTTCAGCATCAGCAGCAGCATCAGACAGGAAATTCCTCAACCGAAAGAACATGCTGAAGAAAGCAATTGCTGCCGACAACAGACAGCCTATCACAGCCCAAGCTGTGGGGATGGACTTTAAATCAGGGAGTGCATATTGCACAGCACCCCTAAAGCTTTTGGTCAACAGCTTCATTACAAGATCCTTGGATATTTCGTGGTGCAGGGGGGACCTCATGACAGCCTTCAGCTCCTCAACAGGCTTGTTCACCTGCTCTGCAAGTTTCTGGAGGGAGTCCTCAGCCAGGCCAAAGGTCCGGCAGTACTCTTGCAGGGATGTCACCAGGATTGCAATATCAACAGCGGTAGAGAGACCAGGGATGGGAACAGCAGATGCTCCACATGACGCAAGGCTTTTCAGCCAGACATACTTCATCAGCTCCTTCTTCTTCTTTCTCAGCACCTCCTTTGAAGTGACGGCCAGGGACCGTAGGAAGCTGAGTTTCTTCTGGCTTGGCAGATCATCCAGGAAGGTCCGCAACAGTCTGGGACCATCGTACTTCCTGCCAAAACCATCCCTGCAGACAAGAAAGACTTGAGGGGAGCTTATGCCCAGCTCTGTCAAGTTACTTTCACAGTCCTGACAGATCCTATCCAGGACTGTCCTCTCATCATAGTGCTGTGACCGGGTCGCAGTAGCTTCCTTCCCTTTGGCCTTCAGGACTCCCTCCTCATCGTAGAGTCTTTGCTCATTGCTCACGTCCTGATCCACCTTGGAGCGCACAAAGTAGAAATGCTTCCCCCGAGCCTGAATTGCCTCTGCCAGAATCGCAGCATTGCATGTGAAGCGGCTGGAGGAGATGATGATGAAGAAGTCATAGCGGTCGAACTGCACCTGCTGCAGGTAGGTGTCTGGTCTGAAATTGGGTGCCCCAATGCCAGGCAGGTCCCAGAAAGTCACGTGGGAGTCCTGGGGGCAAGGATAAGGGCTGCACTGCACCGTTGTCTCTGTCACTCCAACCTCAGCTGCACCCTCCTCATGGTCCTGCAGGCCACGCACGGCATTGATGAAAGACGATTTCCCGGAGCCTGACTCTCCTGTTACAGCAATGTGGAGCTGGATCTTTTCTTCATTAGCCAGGATCTCCTGGGCTTTTGTAGCTGCTGCTGTGAGGTCTCCTTTCTCTACTGCAGCCCTTATCTCATTCACGTCTCCTTCAGAAATATGGGGAAGTGCCTCCGCCTCCAAGTCTGCGTCAGCGCTGGCCATGGCGGCTGCAGTGAGTGGGTGTCCGGTCAGCCTGGAAGAAGAGCAGAGGCTTTCTCTTTCCATTTGCAGCAGCAGAAAGAGGAACTGAGCACAAGGCGTGAGCCCCAGGCAGAGCGTGGGCACCAAAGCAGCCTGTCCAGCATCCCTGCTCCCCCCGTGCCGGCCACGGTGAAGCCCAGCCAAGCCTGGGGTACAAGGAAGGACCCTGAGGCTGTGCATGCTGGGAGGCAGAAGGAGCCCTGGGGAGCCTGGGCCAAGGTGCTGTGGGGCTGCAGAAGAGGGACGAGGGCTGGGATGGGGTGAGGAAGCAGCAGAAGAGGCATTTGGGGGCTGCCTCAGAGCTGAGGGACAACGGCTGGGTGGAGGGGGGTGCCTTGTCTCAGAGCGCACTGCCGGGAAATGGGCCCAAGCATGGGGCAGATGGGCTGGGGGAGCCCCGAGCGGGGTGGCCCGGAGGGTCCCGTCTCTTGCTGGCTGCTTGAAGAGCTCAGGGAAACCTCAGCCCCTGCACCAGGACCAGGCACAGCACAGTAAGAACCACCACGTGAACCGGCCCGACCTCCCTCGGGGACCATGGCTTCATCTCCGCACACTCAGACCCCTCTAGGGCAGCCCCAAGCCCAGCCCCAGCCCTCACGCAGGCGGGACTTGCTTCCGCCACTCGTGGAGCTGGGGGCAGCTCTGAGCACAGGGTGCCAGATGGGGGGCTGCTGGGACCTAAGAGATGCGCTGCTGCAATCACACACACTCCCTGCAAGGAGACACATGTCCTCCAGGGAGACTGAAGCCCTCTGGAAAGCAAGACCTTCCAGGTCATAACAAGAAGGTGGTAGGCGGGCATGGAGGTGGAGGCAGCACAAAACTGCCTGCTCCAATTTGCTCCTCTGGACCATCAACTTCCAGACAACCCCAGTCCCATGGAAACTGGCATTCTGCTCTTCTTCCCCCGACAAACACAGCACAACCTCTGCCTCATCCCCCGAGGACGCTGCCCACACCCTCGCTCCCTCACACCTCTGCAGCAGTACCTGGCGCCTGGGCTGGGCTGCCCAAGGGAGCTCTCACACCTCCGGGCGGCAGCTGAGGACGAACAAAAGGCTCCTGGCTGGCCCACACAAGCCTTGTGCTCCCGCTCTCCTTCCCTCCCTGCACTCTCCTGCTCTCTCTGAGTTTGCATGTTCAGCCCAGGTGTGACATGCAGCCAAGAGGGCTGGGTTTGCCTTTAAGGAGGCTCCTGACAAACCACCCGCGGGAGTTTCCTCCACAAAGCCAGGGAAGGCAGCTCCGCTGGCGGGGAAAAGTCTCCCTGCTCACTAAGGGCAGGTTCCTGCAGCAGGCAGGAAGGGCAGGAGGGAGCCCACGTGCACAGCCAGCTCCCCCCGCTGCTCCTGCCACGCTGACTCCCCACGGCAGTCCTGCCAGCAGTGGGTATCGTCTGGGCTCTTGCAGAGGGCCCCTAGCCCTCAGGGGCAGCACAGCCCCAGACGGCCTCTCCTGCGGTCACCCTCCAAGAGCCTGACCCACAGGCCTGTCTTGCTTGGCCTGTGTTGGCCCCTGCTCTGGGACATTGGATCCCAGAGAAGTCCAGGTTGGAAGGGTCCTCTGGAGATCATCTGGTCTGACTTTCTCTTGGGAAGCAGGGCCTTCGATTAGGTTTTCCAGAGCCCTGTCAAGGGGATATTGCCAGGGACCGGGAGTCCACCACTTCTCTGGCCTTTCTTTTCCACTGGTCCATTGTTCTTACGGTGAGGGATTTTTTTCCTCATATCCAGCAGCATTTTCCCCCAAAAAAAGCCTGTGCCTGCTGCTGCTTCTCCTGTCACCATCCATCCTTATGAAGACAGGGCTCTCCGCTCCTCTGTAACTCCCACGTAGGAACCGGCACACTGCGATTAGATCCCCAGCAGCTCGAGCTTCTCCAGGCTGCAATAGACCCAAATCCTTCAGCTTTTCTCCATAGGCAAGTTCTCCAGCCCTCTAACCACCTTGCTGGCCCTCTGCCAGATGCTCTCCCATTTTGCAATGTCTCTCTTGAACAGGAGGGACCGAGACTGGACACAGTTGTCCAGGTGTGGCCAAACAAGCACCCAACAGCGTGCAATAATCTCATCACTTCATCTGTTGTCCGAAAAGCGGATACGTTGCCCGGTGCGCAATAAGCCAATAATTGCACACTCAGGAGAGACATTTGCTTATTTATTTCAGAGTTGCGCCAGCCTGGGTGCTCGGTGGTTTCCCACAAATCAAGCACACCCCCACAACTTTTCAGGTAGCATTTATAGAAACAAATTGCCAGATTTGCGACTTTCCCTTTTACACTGATTGGTTAGTGATTTCTTCATTCCCCGGGTCCCACCCCTGTCTCTCAAGGTGTTATCTCCCAAAGTCCTGACAAGGGGGAGATAGTCCAGACCCCTTAATTAACACTGTTTCAGCAGTGAGAGGAGGTTTTGCTTCCCAAGGTCCTGGCGCCCAAGCAGGCCTTATTTCAAAGCCTCGACATCCTCCCTTTCGGAGTGTGGGGCACAGGAATGCAGACTGCTTGTAACTCCCTTATCTTTCCAGCCTGCACCAGCTCTGGGGCCCTTTCTTACTGAACGAGGAGTGCGGCCTAAGGCTTCAGCAAATTTAGCTACTCATGCTAAGCAAGTTTTATACTTCATGTCAGAAGTTATCCTAATCTACCTAGTTCAAACATTCTTTCTGAGCTTCCCAGGGTTGTCTTGTAACACATCCGCTGGCTGTACGTGGTCGCTGGTGCCGCCCAGGACGCAGCGTGCCTTCATCCTCCCTCCGGGGAGGGGAGCTCTCCGCCCTGGCACCTGGAGCAGCCCTGGGCTCCCCACACACCTCCCCCTGGGGCCAGGCGCAGACGCTCCCACCCTGCCCCATGCACCCTCTTCTCACAAAGGCATCTCCAGCACGGCGCAGTGAGGCCACGGGTGCAGGTCACCCCTGCGGCCAGGCTGCCCCCTCTGCCCCTGCTCTCCACCGGTGCCAGCAGAGCCTCCTCCTTGCCAGGGTCCCGTGGGGGAAGGGAGCAGACCTCTGGGGTCGGGCTCTCATCCTGCCTCTCTGCTGGGCGTGAGCTAGGAGAAAAACGACTGGGTCTGCAGGGATGAGGTTTGTAATCCCCGGCGGGAAAGCTGTCTGCACCACGCAGGCCCTGTGCGTGCCAGGTGACTTAGCACAGGCCTTGCAGTTTCTGAACCTCCTTCTCTAGGAGGGGAGAGGAGGCCCCAAGGGTCTCTTGGGGAGGAGACCCGGCCTGGTCACCACTGCAGGACGCAGACGACGGACAAGGAGCCCGTGAAGTCGGTGTTGCGCGGAGCAGACTGGGGTGCGGCGGCCGGGAGCAGGGCTAAGGTTTTGCTTCACCAGAAAGCAACTGCCTCGCACCACCGAGGCGGGAAAGGGAGCGTGAGGCAGGGCTCCTGGCCTGCCAGGGCCAATGTGGATGCCTGGCTGTGCTATAAAGCAGCGTTTGGGGCTGCAGACGGTGATGGAGAAGAAGCCGGGGGCACCCGTCCTCAGCCACGGACCCCCTCCCACAGCTTGCCTGGGCTCTTCTCCATCGCCTTCCCGGCACCAAGGGCGAGCTGGTCCTCAGGCGACCTGGGGCAGCCAGAACCGCTGCCCCTCAGCTAAAGGCTGCGCGGAGGAGACGCTGGGAGCGGGAGGAGGAGGCACAGCCCAGGCAGAGTCAGACACACAGCCACCACACCCTGAAAGGCAACAAAACCTCACCCAAGGGCAGGAAAGCAAAGTCCTTCCGGCCCCAGACCAGGCACTCCGGTTTACATTTCTTCCCTCTTGCAGGTTTTCTGCTTTCACTTTCTCTGGCAGGCAGGGCTTGGGCAATACAAGGGCGATGGGCTCAGAGGCCTGAGAGCGCGAGCACGCGAGCCAGCTCCTCTCTGCCTATGCGGGAGTAAGGGAAGGAGTCAGCAGAAGGTCCCCCAGCCAGCGCATTTCTTTGGGAGAGTGTGTCTGGTGGGGAAGGGAAGAGCCCCTCTTTGCTCTCCCTCCGCTCACGTCCCCCGCGGCTTTGCTGGGAGCCCCGGCCGTCTGTGCAGCCTGGAACGGCTGTTGCAACAGCTTCCAAAGGGGAAAGGCCTGAACTGTGGGGCACATCTGCCCATGTCCTCAGCGGGGGAACACGCGAGCCCTGTGCAGACAGGCTTTCTAACCCTTCCGTCAAGGCAATACTCCGAGAGGGGAAAATCCCAAGCACGGGAGCTGACATCCCAAGCACGGGAGCTGACTCTCCAGCTCACACAGGTCCAGAGGAGGTTTGAGCAGAGGGAAAGCATGCGGGAAATCCCCAGCCACATCATTCTCAAGCAGGTTTTTCCACCAGCTCTCGGGTGCTTTAGGCAAAGTCTTGCTGCTACACAAACAGTAAGCATTTGGCACTCAGCAGCATGAGCACTGCTAGAGAATGGGGCCCTCGCTGCTTCCAACAGCTCCTCTGAAGCCACCGCAGGGAAGCAGCACATACCCAGAATTCCCAAAGGCACAACCTTGCGGTCCTTCATCATGATGCATCTAAGCAATCACTAGCAGGGCATTACACAGTGCCCCGGCCAGCTGCCTTGAGGTCTGTGCCCGTGCTCACGTAGCCACAGAATTTGGTACGAATTTGGCTAAAGAAGGTGTCATGCTGGTGGTGCTCTGGGGAGGGACTGGCTCTTTGGAGTGCTTTCTCCAGGTAGTCCCATACCAGACCAAATCCAAATCCACGCAATCTTTGCCAAGAACGTCCTGAGCGAGGCCTTAGCACTCTTGTCTTCCTGCCCCTCACTCTAAACAACTGCCGGATAATGTCCCGGCAACATCAGCACTTGCTACGTTTTCCTACCTGCTACAGCGAGACTCTCCCCCGGTCCAGCTGCTTGTGTGTTTGCTGCGGCAGGAGCAGCCGACATGGAAGGGGGGATTTTCTGGCACAGCCATCTCACCTACAGGCGGCATTGCTCTGGGCACGCTTGCACAGCCGGAGCACAGGTGCCTGGATGAGGCAAAGATCCGAGCCGCTCCTCTGGTCAGAATTGCCTTTCTCCCCCTTCTGCAAACTAAAGAAGCACTTGCTTCTCAGCAAGCTGGGTCAGATCTAGGGCAAGAGACTTCCACAGTGGCTGTTCTAAGTGTACTTTATTTTACTGCTGTGACGGCCGCGCAGCAGCACCCCGGAGCAGGCAGGAGCGGCTGTGTCCTGGGTTGTCCCCACGACACACGTGGTGCAAATGAAGAGCAGAGAGTCCTCCCTAGCCTGGAGCACTGACCATCCCAGGGGGAGATGGCAGGGGCGTCCAA
Source organism: Dromaius novaehollandiae (assembly GCF_036370855.1). Classification (NCBI taxonomy): domain Eukaryota; kingdom Metazoa; phylum Chordata; class Aves; order Casuariiformes; family Dromaiidae; genus Dromaius; species Dromaius novaehollandiae. The sequence goes on from NC_088101.1 coordinate 1,130,638, forward strand.
GGGAGAGGGGCAGCGCCAAGAAGGGCGAGGTGTGCATGGCAAGGGTAGCATGCAGCCCCTGAGGGCTCCATGGGGCTGGCACCTCATGGCCAAGCTGGGACGGGGGGGTGTTTTGTGGGTTTGGGTGTGTCACCTTTGGGGAAAGCAGATGGCAGCTGCTGGGGCAGCCAGGCAGAAGGCCAAAGTGGGCACTGAGGATGCATGTGGCCAAGGGCAGACGTGGACTTGGGTCTGGGACTCGCAGACTCCCAGAGCAGCTGGTTTCTCCTCAGCGACGCGGAAGGCAGCACACCAGCCCCAGTGGAGACATCTGCCCTGCAGGCAGCCACGCTGGAGAGAGGCATCCCTGCCACATGGTGCAGGATCTTTGTTCTCCGGGCTGCAAGACTTCTCCTTAACCGGACTGTCCGTCAGCTCTTCAGAAGCAGAGCCTCAGGGAATAATCACTGGTGGCCTCCTCAAGGCAGAGATTGTAATCTGAGCCTGCACCCCAGCGCTAGCACCAGGGACACGTGGCTGGGGACTTCACCCAACACACAGGCCTGTCCCCAGCCTCCCTTGGCATCTATGCTGGAGAGCCCCAGCCCTCAAGTGGCTCCCAAAGGAGATGCCTCTCTGCCCAGACGCTCCTCCCGAGCGGCTCCTCCTGGACCACAGAGCTTCCAGGTGAGAACGTCTCCTGCTATGCCCACCTCTGCGTCCCCTTGGTCACACTGCTCCTGAGCTGTCCTGGTGCCAAGACACACAGCGCTTCAGCAGTTCACCCCACTCCCCGGCACCACCAGAGCACCCCGCAGCACTTCCAGACAGCAAGGCATTGGCCACCCGTGCAGAATGCAGATGGCCGGACTCAGCCCCTCTCCCCTCTGCTCTTGGGAGCTCCCCACATTCCTTTCACACACTTTGTGCTCAGCTCCCCTTTGGGCTATTCTGACTCGTCCCCTCTAAAGCCCGCTGCAGAATACGTTCAGCATCAGCAGCAGCATCAGACAGGAAATTCCTCAACCGAAAGAACATGCTGAAGAAAGCAATTGCTGCCGACAACAGACAGCCTATCACAGCCCAAGCTGTGGGGATGGACTTTCAATCAGGGAGTGCATATTGCACAGCACCCCTAAAGCTTTTGGTCAACAGCTTCATTACAAGATCCTTGGATATTTCGTGGTGCAGGGGGGACCTCATGACAGCCTTCAGCTCCTCAACAGGCTTGTCCACCTGCTCTGCAAGTTTCTGGAGGGAGTCCTCAGCCAGGCCAAAGGTCCGGCAGTACTCTTGCAGGGATGTCACCAGGATTGCAATATCAACAGCGGTAGAGAGACCAGGGATGGGAACAGCAGATGCTCCACATGACACAAGGCTTTTCAGCCAGACATACTTCATCAGCTCCTTCTTCTTCTTTCTCAGCACCTCCTTTGAAGTGACGGCCAGGGACCGTAGGAAGCTGAGTTTCTTCTGGCTTGGCAGATCATCCAGGAAGGTTCTCAACAGTCTGGGACCATCGTACTTCCTGCCAAAACCATCCCTGCAGACAAGAAAGACTTGAGGGGAGCTTATGCCCAGCTCTGTCAAGTTACTTTCACAGTCCTGACGGATCCTATCCAGGACTGTCCTCTCATCATAGTGCTGTGACCGGGTCGCAGTAGCTTCCTTCCCTTTGGCCTTCAGGACTCCCTCCTCATCGTAGAGTCTTTGCTCATTGCTCACGTCCTGATCCACCTTGGAGCGCACAAAGTAGAAATGCTTCCCCCGAGCCTGAATTGCCTCTGCCAGAATCGCAGCATTGCATGTGAAGCGGCTGGAGGAGATGATGATGAAGAAGTCATAGCGGTCGAACTGCACCTGCTGCAGGTAGGTGTCTGGTCTGAAATTGGGTGCCCCAATGCCAGGCAGGTCCCAGAAAGTCACGTGGGAGTCCTGGGGGCAAGGATAAGGGCTGCACTGCACCGTTGTCTCTGTCACTCCAACCTCAGCTGCACCCTGCTCATGGTCCTGCAGGCCACGCACGGCATTGATGAAAGACGATTTCCCGGAGCCTGACTCTCCTGTTACAGCACTGTGGAGCTGGATCTTTTCTTCATTAGCCAGGATCTCCTGGGCTTTTGTAGCTGCTGCTGTGAGGTCTCCTTTCTCTACTGCAGCCCTTATCTCATTCACGTCTCCTTCAGAAATATGGGGAAGTGCCTCCGCCTCCAAGTCTGTGTCAGCGCTGGCCATGGCGGCTGCAGTGAGTGGGTGTCCGGTCAGCCTGGAAGAAGAGCAGAGGCTTTCTCTTTGCATTTGCAGCAGCAGAAAGAGGAACTGAGCACAAGGCGTGAGCCCCAGGCAGAGCGTGGGCACCAAAGCAGCCTGTCCAGCATCCCTGCTCCCCCCGTGCCGGCCACGGTGAAGCCCAGCCAAGCCTGGGGTACAAGGAAGGACCCTGAGGCTGTGCATGCTGGGAGGCAGAAGGAGCCCTGGGGAGCCTGGGCCAAGGTGCTGTGGGGCTGCAGAAGAGGGACGAGGGCTGGGATGGGGTGAGGAAGCAGCAGAAGAGGCATTTGGGGGCTGCCTCAGAGCTGAGGGACAACGGCTGGGTGGAGGGGGGTGCCTTGTCTCAGAGAGCACTGCCGGGAAATGGGCCCAAGCATGGGGCAGATGGGCTGGGGGAGCACACAGCGGGGTGGCCCGGAGGGTCCCGTCTCTTGCTGGCTGCTTGAAGAGCTCAGGGAAACCTCAGCCCCTGCACCAGGACCAGGCACAGCACAGTAAGAACCACCACGTGAACCGGCCCGACCTCCCTCGGGGACCATGGCTTCATCTCCGCACACGCAGACCCCTCTAGGGCAGCCCCAAGCCCAGCCCCAGCCCTCGCGCAGGTGGGACTTGCTTCCGCCACTCGTGGAGCTGGGGGCAGCTCTGAGCACAGGGTGCCAGATGGGGGGCTGCTGGGACCTAAGAGATGCGCTGCTGCAATCACACACACTCCCTGCAAGGAGACACATGTCCTCCAGGGAGACTGAAGCCCTCTGGAAAGCAAGACCTTCCAGGTCAAAACAAGAAGGGGGTGAGCGGGCATGGAGGTGGAGGCAGCACAAAACTGCCTGCTCCAGTTTGCTCCTCTGGACCATCAACTTCCAGACAACCCCAGTCCCATGGAAACTGGCATTCTGCTCTTCTTCCCCCGACAAACACAGCACAACCTCTGCCTCATCCCCCGAGGACGCTGCCCACACCCTCGCTCCCTCACACCTCTGCAGCAGTACCTGGCGCCTGGGCTGGGCTGCCCAAGGGAGCTCTCACACCTCCGGGCGGCAGCTGAGGACGAACAAAAGGCTCCTGGCTGGCCCACACAAGCCTTGTGCTCCCGCTCTCCTTCCCTCCCTGCACTCTCCTGCTCTCTCTGAGTTTGCATGTTCAGCCCAGGTGTGACATGCAGCCAAGAGGGCTGGGTTTGCCTTTAAGGAGGCTCCTGACAAACCACCCGCGGGAGTTTCCTCCACAAAGCCAGGGAAGGCAGCTCCGCTGGCGGGGAAAAGTCTCCCTGCTCACTAAGGGCAGGTTCCTGCAGCAAGCAGGAAGGGCAGGAGGGAGCCCACGTGCACAGCCAGCTCCCCCCGCTGCTCCTGCCACGCTGACGCCCCACGGCAGTCCTGCCAGCAGTGGGTATCGTCTGGGCTCTTGCAGAGGGCCCCTAGCCCTCAGGGGCAGCACAGCCCCAGACGGCCTCTCCTGCGGTCACCCTCCAAGAGCCTGACCCACAGGCCTGTCTTGCTTGGCCTGTGTTGGCCCCTGCTCTGGGACATTGGATCCCAGAGAAGTCCAGGTTGGAAGGGTCCTCTGGAGATCATCTGGTCTGACTTTCTCTTGGGAAGCAGGGCCTTCGATTAGGTTTTCCAGAGCCCTGTCAAGGGGATATTGCCAGGGACCGGGAGTCCACCACTTCTCTGGCCTTTCTTTTCCACTGGTCCATTGTTCTTACGGTGAGGGATTTTTTTCCTCATATCCAGCAGCATTTTCCCCCCCAAAAAGCCTGTGCCTGCTGCTGCTTCTCCTGTCACCATCCATCCTTATGAAGACAGGGCTCTCCGCTCCTCTGTAACTCCCACGTAGGAACCGGCACACTGCGATTAGATCCCCAGCAGCTCGAGCTTCTCCAGGCTGCAATAGACCCAAATCCTTCAGCTTTTCTCCATAGGCAAGTTCTCCAGCCCTCTAACCACCTTGCTGGCCCTCTGCCAGATGCTCTCCCATTTTGCAATGTCTCTCTTGAACAGGAGGGACCGAGACTGGACACAGTTGTCCAGGTGTGGCCAAACAAGCACCCAATAACGTGCAATAATCTCATCACTTCATCTGTTGTCCAAAAAGCGGATACGTTGCCCGGTGCGCAATAAGCCAATAATTGCACACTCAGGAGAGACATTTGCTTATTTATTTCAGAGTTGCGCCAGCCTGGGTGCTCGGTGGTTTCCCACAAATCAAGCACACCCCCACAACTTTTCAGGTAGCATTTATAGAAACAAATTGCCAGATTTGCGACTTTCCCTTTTACACTGATTGGTTAGTGATTTCTTCATTCCCCGGGTCCCACCCCTGTCTCTCAAGGTGTTATCTCCCAAAGTCCTGACAAGGGGGAGATAGTCCAGACCCCTTAATTAACACTGTTTCAGCAGTGAGAGGAGGTTTTGCTTCCCAAGGTCCTGGCGCCCAAGCAGGCCTTATTTCAAAGCCTCGACATCCTCCCTTTCGGAGTGTGGGGCACAGGAATGCAGACTGCTTGTAACTCCCTTATCTTCCCAGCCTGCACCAGCTCTGGGGCCCTTTCTTACTGAACGAGGAGTGCGGCCTAAGGCTTCAGCAAATTTAGCTACTCATGCTAAGCAAGTGTGCGGATTTATTTCAGCTACTCATGCTAAGCAAGTTTTATACTTCATGTCAGAAGTTATCCTAATCTACCTAGTTCAAACATTCTTTCTGAGCTTCCCAGGGTTGTCTTGTAACACATCCGCTGGCTGTACGTGGTCGCTGGTGCCGCCCAGGACGCAGCGTGCCTTCATCCTCCCTCCGGGGAGGGGAGCTCTCCGCCCTGGCACCTGGAGCAGCCCTGGGCTCCCCACACACCTCCCCCTGGGGCCAGGCGCAGACGCTCCCACCCTGCCCCATGCACCCTCTTCTCACAAAGGCATCTCCAGCACGGCGCAGTGAGGCCACGGGTGCAGGTCACCCCTGCGGCCAGGCTGCCCCCTCTGCCCCTGCTCTCCACCGGTGCCAGCAGAGCCTCCTCCTTGCCAGGGTCCCGTGGGGGAAGGGAGCAGACCTCTGGGGTCGGGCTCTCATCCTGCCTCTCTGCTGGGCGTGAGCTAGGAGAAAAACGACTGGGTCTGCAGGGATGAGGTTTGTAATCCCCGGCGGGAAAGCTGTCTGCACCACGCAGGCCCTGTGCGTGCCAGGTGACTTAGCACAGGCCTTGCAGTTTCTGAACCTCCTTCTCTAGGAGGGGAGAGGAGGCCCCAAGGGTCTCTTGGGGAGGAGACCCGGCCTGGTCACCACTGCAGGACGCAGACGACGGACAAGGAGCCTGTGAAGTCGGTGTTGCGCGGAGCAGACTGGGGTGCGGCGGCCGGGAGCAGGGCTAAGGTTTTGCTTCACCAGAAAGCAACTGCCTCGCACCACCGAGGCGGGAAAGGGAGCGTGAGGCAGGGCTCCTGGCCTGCCAGGGCCAATGTGGATGCCTGGCTGTGCTATAAAGCAGCGTTTGGGGCTGCAGACGGTGATGGAGAAGAAGCCGGGGGCACCCGTCCTCAGCCACGGACCCCCTCCCACAGCTTGCCTGGGCTCTTCTCCATCGCCTTCCCGGCACCAAGGGCGAGCTGGTCCTCAGGCGACCTGGGGCAGCCAGAACCGCTGCCCCTCAGCTAAAGGCTGCGCGGAGGAGACGCTGGGAGCGGGAGGAGGAGGCACAGCCCAGGCAGAGTCAGACACACAGCCACCACACCCTGAAAGGCAACAAAACCTCACCCAAGGGCAGGAAAGCAAAGTCCTTCCGGCCCCAGACCAGGCACTCCGGTTTACATTTCTTCCCTCTTGCAGGTTTTCTGCTTTCACTTTCTCTGGCAGGCAGGGCTTGGGCAATACAAGGGCGATGGGCTCAGAGGCCTGAGAGCGCGAGCACGCGAGCCAGCTCCTCTCTGCCTATGCGGGAGTAAGGGAAGGAGTCAGCAGAAGGTCCCCCAGCCAGCGCATTTCTTTGGGAGAGTGTGTCTGGTGGGGAAGGGAAGAGCCCCTCTTTGCTCTCCCTCCGCTCACGTCCCCCGCGGCTTTGCTGGGAGCCCCGGCCATCTGTGCAGCCTGGAACGGCTGTTGCAACAGCTTCCAAAGGGGAAAGGCCTGAACTGTGGGGGACATCTGCCCATGTCCTCAGCGGGGGAACACGCGAGCCCTGTGCAGACAGGCTTTCTAACCCTTCCGTCAAGGCAATACTCCGAGAGGGGAAAATCCCAAGCACGGGAGCTGACATCCCAAGCACGGGAGCTGACTCTCCAGCTCACACAGGTCCAGAGGAGGTTTGAGCAGAGGGAAAGCATGCGGGAAATCCCCAGACACATGTCATTCTCAAGCAGGTTTTTCCACCAGCTCTCGGGTGCTTTAGGCAAAGTCCTACGTATGTGAATGCTTCTGGATCGTTAGTCAAGCCGAGGGTAAAACCGAGAGAGCAACTTCCCCCTTCACCGGGGCGGAAGCGCTGCACCGGGAGCCCCGCTGAGCTGCAGAGCCCATCGTGCTGAGCAGAGTCTGGCCAGGCTGGCCTTTGCCCTTCAGCTGTGGGGAAGGCAAAGGGCTGCAGTGAGCAAAGGACACCAGCTTTTGGGCAAACCCTTGCAGGCATCCTGGTGTCGCGGCCCGAAGGGAGTCATTGAGGTCGACCTCCCTCCTCTTGAGGCAAACGACCAAGTTCGTGATGCCCTTGGACTGAATTAAGGTGAAACGACACCAGCCAACCAGTTTTAAGATTTATTAAGGCAAAATGGAATCACACACGTTTAGGAAAAAGAGAGGAAAAGGGGAAGACAGAGAGAGAGAGAGAGAGAAAGACAGATATCACCACCCGTGGATCCAGCGGCATCCCGTTGGTCCTCTTCTCTTGGGAGTCTCGGTGGCGGGGGGGGCAGTGGCGGGAAGCTCCCGTCTGGTTCGGCTGACTCCGCTCGAGTTCCTCAGTTGTTGCAAACAAGCCCCCCCCCCATTCACCCAGTCTGCACTTGTTATAGGTTCTTGCCCGGCCTCTGGGAGGTGCTTCCTCACTTCCCAAGCAGATTAACCGTCATGCGCAGTCCGCCCTCTCGGAACCTTCCAGAAACGGGCTGGGGCATCTGGGGGTCTCCTGCTCTTGCCCAGATGGCAAATGAGTACGTGCAGTTCGTGCCCTAGAGATGACCTTCTGCCCTTTTCACGCCCTTTTTACCCCGTGCAGGTGCACGAGGTTGTTTACCTCGCGGACGGCTCCCGGGGGCGCCGGCACAGCATTGCCCGACGCACCTTGGCAGCAGCGGCTTTGCAGCAGCAGCAGCAGCAATTTCAAGACAAAACTGCATGTAGAGAACCGGTCCTCTACACCTGGGAGAAATGAAAGGCAAGGCTGCAAGCTGAGGGCAGAGGTGGGGCTCTGAGTTGCCCTAACCCAGAAACCCCGCTCTCCTGGCAGATGAGGAATTTCTCGTCTTCCCCTCCAGAGCACCGGCTCTCTCACCGCATCACGATGTGCACGCAGCAGCCTAAAGCCCAGGCAGTCTGGGGCACGGGAACGCCCAAATGCCAAGGCACAGATGCAGCACCCTGGGTTCTACACAGATAGTCGAGTTAGCAGCTGCTGTTCGAGCCTTTACACTGTTCAAGGCACAGCCTCTGAATGTTGTTGCTGATTCTCTTTACGTTACGGGCATTATTCAGCGTCTGGAACGATCCTTTTTAAAAAGTCTGACGAACAAACAGTTGTTTCTTCTTTTGAAGCAACTGTTGTTTTGTTGGAGCAAAGAGAGCATGACTATTTTGTTTTACATGTTTGCTCTCATACCAATCTACCTGGACCGATTGCCCAAGGCAGTCGCGTTGCTGATCATTTTACGGCAGCTGTGTTGACACCTAACACCTATCAGCAGGCCAAAATATCCCATGATTTTTTCCATCGAAATGCTAAGGCGTTACAGAAAACTTATCATATTACTAGGGACCAGGCTCAGAATATTATTCGAAGTTGCCCTGATTGCCAAGATGTATCCCCGTTACCACCCTACTCAGGAATCAACCCTCGAGGCCTGCAACCTTGCAGTATCTGGCAAACAGACGTTACCCGTTATCCCTCATTTGGAAGACTGAAATATGTTCACGTCTCTGTAGATACCTTTTCCCATTACGTTGTCGCTACTGCCCATGTTGGAGAGAAAAGCCGTGATGTTTGTCGTCACTGGCTTGCCTGTTTCGCTGTAATGGGGGTTCCTACTCAAATTAAGACTGACAATGGTCCCGCATACACGGCACAACGAACATGGGCATTTCTTCAAACCTGGGGGGTCACTCATGTGACCGGAATTCTCCATTCCCCAACTGGCCAGGCAATAGTGGAACGTACCCATCGTACCCTGAAAGAAATGCTTGAAAAACAAAAAAGGGGAAATAGCCCTGGCACTTCCCCACAAGAGCAACTCTGGAAGGCTTTATATGTTCTTAATTTCTTAAGCCGTTATACGGACCAGAGTGTAGTTAATAAGCATTTCTCATGTCCTAAGGGCGAGAACGACCTCGAGTTCGCTACAGGAACCTGGAAACGTGTCAATGGAGTGAGCCAATAGATCTGATAACGTGGGGGAAAGGTAACGCTTGTGTTTCCACAGGTAACGGACCTCGTTGGATACCTGCACGACTGATTCGACCTGTTGATGTATTCCTCGGGATACCAAACGAGGGCTGAGAGCCAGTTAAGATGAACCCATCTTGGGGTATTTTCAGCAGTATTTGCCTGCCTTGTGCAGGATCACTATTAATTCGCAGAAGTTTATTGCACTTACACGATTGCACTGATAAGTTGTAGATAGAATATAATTGCACTGATAAGTTGTGGATACAACACGACCTCACTGATAAGTTGTGGATAGAATCAGAGTGGAAACCTTTTTAAGGGATACGACTGGACGTGAGGTTTGGGGGCATAAGAGAAGAGGGCACTGACGTGTGAATTGGTAATCTTGGTAGGATTTCTAACCCTTGTTATCTGTCTCCCCTACCTGACAAGCTTTAAGTTTAATAACTAAAAAGGGGGGATATGTTGGGGACCAAGATAGAATGATGCTGTGTAAGACAGCAGAGAATCTCTAAGGCAGAAAGTAATGATGTGGTAACTATGATTTGTGGCCAGAATGTGTGCACGTGAGTTGCCAGTGATCATGTGCCTTCCTGCCTATGTGCCAGCAGCTGCGGTGGGCCTGTCCTGCTGGACTGTCCTGCCCGCCTGCCAGGCATCAGAAGACGTCTTCCTACCTATCACAAGATGCCACAATGCCAAGGAGATACTTGGAGGAGTGGCTGAGCTTGATTGCTATATAACCAGCCATTGTGTTTTCAATAAAGGAGCTTTTGCACTCCCCTACCTGAGGTCCGTGTTGTCGTATGCCACATTTGGGGATTCTGGGTATGTGCTGCTTCCCTGCGGTGGTTTCAGAGGAGCTGCTGGAAGCAGCGAGGGCCCCATTCTCTAGCAGTGCTCACGCTGCTGAGTGCCAAAAGTTTACTGTTTGTGTGGGAGCAGGACTTCCCGTCTCAGGGTGTCCTCCCTTGTCTGCCCTATCCATACAGTCAAAGCATAGCTGATGTGGAGGGTGTCCGGAGTCAGCATTTCCCTTCTGGGGCAAAGTACGCTATTGTGGCACGTGTAGAGAACCGGTACTAAATGCGGTTTTGTCTCGACATTGCTGCTGCTGTGGCAGAGCCGCCACTGCCAAGGCGCATCGGGCAATGCCGCGCCGGCGCCCCCGGGAGCTGTCCGCGAGGTGAACAACCTCGTGCACCTGCATGGGGGAAAAAGGGGGCAAAAAGGGCAGAAGGCGGCTTCTAGAGGAACAGCACGTCTGGCACGAACCGCACGTACTCATTTGCCATCTGCGCATGAGCAGGAGACCCCCAGATGCCCCCAGCCCCTTTCTGGAAGGTTCCGGGAGGGTGGACTGCGCATGACAGCTAATCTGCTTGGGAAGTGAGGAAGCACCTCCCAGAGGGGGGCAAGAACCTATAAAAACTGCAGACTGGGTGAATGGGCGGGGCTTGTTTGCGACGACTGAAGATCTTGAGTGGAGTCAGCGGCACATCATCGGACTCGGAGTGGCAGTAGCTAGTTTCTTTTCTCCTTTTCCAGCTTTCTCTGACTTTTCCCCTCACCCTTGTTGCCCTCTCCCCTTCGCCTTTCCCCACCTTTTCTCCCCACTCCACTGAAAATAAAGTTAAAAGGTTGTACAATATTTGACCGGTTTTAGGGTCTTAATCTCGTCCTTGGGATCGTAACAAAACCTTCCCGATATGGGATCGGGACAGCACGTTTCCATCCGGAGTGGGCAGTAAGCCCAAGCTTCATTGCCTTTGCTCATGGGAGGGGGACATCCCAATGTGCTACAAAAGGTTCCCCTTGCTCTGAGTGGCTCTGTCGGGCCCCTGCTCTGCCCACTGCACCAGGCAAGGCTGCGGCCCCCGTCTCTGCGGACCCTGCTCTGCCTCACCTGTGTTGCAGGCCTGCCCAGCACTGATGCCAGGTAGCACATGCCACACGCATGCCTGGTTTACCCACCAACTCCACGGGGCTTCCTGGTGCTGCGGGAAGCGTGGCCCCGGGACGTGGGCTAGAGGACTCAAAGCTCCCTCCGCTCTCTCTTCCATGGCCCTGGCGAGGAGGCCTGCAGCTGTCTTGAAAAGAAGGGAGCTACTTCCACCACTGCCTGTGCTGCTCTGTGGCCCAGGAGCACAGGAAAAGGGTGCTGCATCTGTGCCTTGGCATTTGGGTGTTCCCGTGCCCCAGACTGCCCGGGCTTTAGGCTGCTCCGTGCACATCGTGATGCGATGAGAGAGCCGGTGCTCTGGAGGGGAAGACGAGAAATTCCTCATCTGCCAGGAGAGCGGGGTTTCTGGGTTAGGGCAACTCAGAGCCCCACCTCTGCCCTCAGCTTGCAGCCTTGCCTTTCATTTCTCCCAGGATGCCTGCAAGGGTTTGCCCAAAAGCTGTTGTCCTTTGCTCACTGCAGCCCTTTGCCTTCCCCACAGCTGAAGGGCAAAGGCCAGCCTGGCCGGACTCTGCTCAGCACGATGGGCTCTGCAGCTCAGCAGGGCTCCCAGTGCAGCGCTTCTGCCCCGGTGAAGGGGGAAGTTGCTCTCGGTTTTACCCTCGGCTTGACTAACGATCCAGAAGCATTCACATACGTAGGACTTTGCCTAAAGCACCCGAGAGCTGGTGGAAAAACTTGCTTGAGTATGATGTGTCTGGGGATTTCCCGCATGCTTTCCCTCTGCTCAAACCTCCTCTGGACCTGTGTGAGCTGGAGAGTCAGCTCCCGTGCTTGGGATGTCAGCTCCCGTGCTTGGGATTTTCCCCTCTCGGAGTATTGCCTTGACGGAAGGGTTAGAAATCCTGTCTGCACAGGGCTCGCGTGTTCCCCCGCTGAGGACATGGGCAGATGTCCCCCACAGTTCAGGCCTTTCCCCTTTGGAAGCTGTTGCAACAGCCGTTCCAGGCTGCACAGACGGCCGGGGCTCCCAGCAAAGCCGCGGGGGACGTGAGCGGAGGGAGAGCAAAGAGGGGCTCTTCCCTTCCCCACCAGACACACTCTCCCAAAGAAATGCGCTGGCTGGGGGACCTTCTGCTGACTCCTTCCCTTACTCCCGCATAGGCAGAGAGGAGCTGGCTCGCGTGCTCGCGCTCTCAGGCCTCTGAGCCCATCGCCCTTGTATTGCCCAAGCCCTGCCTGCCAGAGAAAGTGAAAGCAGAAAACCTGCAAGAGGGAAGAAATGTAAACCGGAGTGCCTGGTCTGGGGCCGGAAGGACTTTGCTTTCCTGCCCTTGGGTGAGGTTTTGTTGCCTTTCAGGGTGTGGTGGCTGTGTGTCTGACTCTGCCTGGGCTGTGCCTCCTCCTCCCGCTCCCAGCGTCTCCTCCGCGCAGCCTTTAGCTGAGGGGCAGCGGTTCTGGCTGCCCCAGGTCGCCTGAGGACCAGCTCGCCCTTGGTGCCGGGAAGGCGATGGAGAAGAGCCCAGGCAAGCTGTGGGAGGGGGTCCGTGGCTGAGGACGGGTGCCCCCGGCTTCTTCTCCATCACCGTCTGCAGCCCCAAACGCTGCTTTATAGCACAGCCAGGCATCCACATTGGCCCTGGCAGGCCAGGAGCCCTGCCTCACGCTCCCTTTCCCGCCTCGGTGGTGCGAGGCAGTTGCTTTCTGGTGAAGCAAAACCTTAGCCCTGCTCCCGGCCGCCGCACCCCAGTCTGCTCCGCGCAACACCGACTTCACGGGCTCCTTGTCCGTCGTCTGCGTCCTGCAGTGGTGACCAGGCCGGGTCTCCTCCCCAAGAGACCCTTGGGGCCTCCTCTCCCCTCCTAGAGAAGGAGGTTCAGAAACTGCAAGGCCTGTGCTAAGTCAGCTGGCACGCACAGGGCCTGCGTGGTGCAGACAGCTTTCCCGCCGGGGATTACAAACCTCATCCCTGCAGACCCAGTCGTTTTTCTCCTAGCTCACGCCCAGCAGAGAGGCAGGATGAGAGCCCGACCCCAGAGGTCTGCTCCCTTCCCCCACGGGACCCTGGCAAGGAGGAGGCTCTGCTGGCACCGGTGGAGAGCAGGGGCAGAGGGGGCAGCCTGGCCGCAGGGGTGACCTGCACCCGTGGCCTCACTGCGCCGTGCTGGAGATGCCTTTGTGAGAAGAGGGTGCATGGGGCAGGGTGGGAGCGTCTGCGCCTGGCCCCAGGGGGAGGTGTGTGGGGAGCCCAGGGCTGCTCCAGGTGCCAGGGCGGAGAGCTCCCCTCCCCGGAGGGAGGATGAAGGCACGCTGCGTCCTGGGCGGCACCAGCGACCACGTACAGCCAGCGGATGAAGTGATGAGATTATTGCACGCTGTTGGGTGCTTGTTTGGCCACACCTGGGCAACTGTGTCCAGTCTCGGTCCCTCCTGTTCAAGAGAGACATTGCAAATGGGAGAGCGTCTGGCAGAGGGCCAGCAAGGTGGTTAGAGGGCTGGAGAACTTGCCTATGGAGAAAGGCTGAAGGATTTGAGTCTATTGCAGCCTGGAGAAGCTCGAGCTGCTGGGGATCTAATCGCAGTGTGCCGGTTCCTACGTGGGAGTTACAGAGGAGCGGAGAGCCCTGTCTTCATAAGGATGGATGGTGACAGGAGAAGCAGCAGCAGGCACAGGCTTTTTTGGGGGGAAAATGCTGCTGGATATGAGGAAAAAAATCCCTCACCGTAAGAACAATGGACCAGTGGAAAAGAAAGGCCAGAGAAGTGGTGGACTCCCGGTCCCTGGCAATATTCAAGGCTCGCCTTGACAGGGCTCTGGAAAACCTAATTGAAGGCCCTGCTTCCCAAGAGAAAGTCAGACCAGATGATCTCCAGAGGACCCTTCCAACCTGGACTTCTCTGGGATCCAGTGTCCCAGAGCAGGGGCCAACACAGGCCAAGCAAGACAGGCCTGTGGGTCAGGCTCTTGGAGGGTGACCGCAGGAGAGGCCGTCTGGGGCTGTGCTGCCCCTGAGGGTTGGGGCCCTCTGCAAGAGCCCAGACGATACCCACTGCTGGCAGGACTGCCGTGGGGCGTCAGCGTGGCAGGAGCAGCGGGGGGAGCTGGCTGTGCACGTGGGCTCCCTCCTGCCCTTCCTGCCTGCTGCAGGAACCTGCCCTTAGTGAGCAGGGAGACTTTTCCCCGCCAGCGGAGCTGCCTTCCCTGGCTTTGTGGAGGAAACTCCCGCGGGTGGTTTGTCAGGAGCCTCCTTAAAGGCAAACCCAGCCCTCTTGGCTGCATGTCACACCTGGGCTGAACATGCAAACTCAGAGAGAGAGCAGGAGAGTGCAGGGAGGGAAGGAGAGCGGGAGCACAAGGCTTGTGTGGGCCAGCCAGGAGCCTTTTGTTCGTCCTCAGCTGCCACCCGGAGGTGTGAGAGCTCCCTTGGGCAGCCCAGCCCAGGCGCCAGGTACTGCTGCAGAGGTGTGAGGGAGCGAGGGTGTGGGCAGCGTCCTCGGGGGATGAGGCAGAGGTTGTGCTGTGTTTGTCGGGGGAAGAAGAGCAGAATGCCAGTTTCCATGGGACTGGGGTTGTCTGGAAGTTGATGGTCCAGAGGAGCAAATTGGAGCAGGCAGTTTTGTGCTGCCTCCACCTCCATGCCCGCTCACCCCCTTCTTGTTTTGACCTGGAAGGTCTTGCTTTCCAGAGGGCTTCAGTCTCCCTGGAGGACATGTGTCTCCTTGCAGGGAGTGTGTGTGATTGCAGCAGCGCATCTCTTAGGTCCCAGCAGCCCCCCATCTGGCACCCTGTGCTCAGAGCTGCCCCCAGCTCCACGAGTGGCGGAAGCAAGTCCCGCCTGCGTGAGGGCTGGGGCTGGGCTTGGGGCTGCCCTAGAGGGGTCTGCGTGTGCGGAGATGAAGCCATGGTCCCCGAGGGAGGTCGGGCCGGTTCACGTGGTGGTTCTTACTGTGCTGTGCCTGGTCCTGGTGCAGGGGGTGAGGTTTCCCTGAGCTCTTCAAGCAGCCAGCAAGAGACGGGACCCTCCGGGCCACCCCGCTCGGGGCTCCCCCAGCCCATCTGCCCCATGCTTGGGCCCATTTCCCGGCAGTGCTCTCTGAGACAAGGCACCCCCCTCCACCCAGCCGTTGTCCCTCAGCTCTGAGGCAGCCCCCAAATGCCTCTTCTGCTGCTTCCTCACCCCATCCCAGCCCTCGTCCCTCTTCTGCAGCCCCACAGCACCTTGGCCCAGGCTCCCCAGGGCTCCTTCTGCCTCCCAGCATGCACAGCCTCAGGGTCCTTCCTTGTACCCCAGGCTTGGCTGGGCTTCACCGTGGCCGGCACGGGGGGAGCAGGGATGCTGGACAGGCTGCTTTGGTGCCCACGCTCTGCCTGGGGCTCACGCCTTGTGCTCAGTTCCTCTTTCTGCTGCTGCAAATGGAAAGAGAAAGCCTCTGCTCTTCTTCCAGGCTGACCGGACACCCACTCACTGCAGCCGCCATGGCCAGCGCTGACGCAGACTTGGAGGCGGAGGCACTTCCCCATATTTCTGAAGGAGACGTGAATGAGATAAGGGCTGCAGTAGAGAAAGGAGACCTCACAGCAGCAGCTACAAAAGCCCAGGAGATCCTGGCTAATGAAGAAAAGATCCAGCTCCACATTGCTGTAACAGGAGAGTCAGGCTCCGGGAAATCGTCTTTCATCAATGCCGTGCGTGGCCTGCAGGACCATGAGGAGGGTGCAGCTGAGGTTGGAGTGACAGAGACAACGGTGCAGTGCAGCCCTTATCCTTGCCCCCAGGACTCCCACGTGACTTTCTGGGACCTGCCCGGCATTGGGACACCCAATTTCAGACCAGACACCTACCTGCAGCAGGTGCAGTTCGACCGCTATGACTTCTTCATCATCATCTCCTCCAGCCGCTTCACATGCAATGCTGCGATTCTGGCAGAGGCAATTCAGGCTCGGGGGAAGCATTTCTACTTTGTGCGCTCCAAGGTGGATCAGGACGTGAGCAATGAGCAAAGACTCTACGATGAGGAGGGAGTCCTGAAGGCCAAAGGGAAGAAAGCTACTGCGACCCGGTCACAGCACTATGATGAGAGGACAGTTCTGGATAGGATCCGTCAGGACTGTGAAAGTAACTTGACAGAGCTGGGCATAAGCTCCCCTCAAGTCTTTCTTGTCTGCAGGGATGGTTTTGGCAGGAAGTACGATGGTCCCAGACTGTTGCGGACCTTCCTGGATGATCTGCCAAGCCAGAAGAAACTCAGCTTCCTACGGTCCCTGGCCAACACTTCAAAGGAGGTGCTGAGAAAGAAGAAGGAGGAGCTGATGAAGTATGTCTGGCTGAAAAGCCTTGCGTCCTGTGGAGCATCTGCTGTTCCCATCCCTGGTCTTTCTACCGCTGTTGATATTGCAATCCTGGTGACATCCCTGCAAGAGTACTGCCGGACCTTTGGCCTGGCTGAGGACTCCCTCCAGAAACTTGCAGAGCAGGTGGACAAGCCTGTTGAGGAGCTGAAGGCTGTCATGAGGTCCCCCCTGCACCACGAAATATCCAAGGATCTTGTAATGAAGCTGTTGACCAAAAGCTTTGGGGGTGCTGTGCAATATCCACTGCTTGTGTTAAAATCCATCCCCATAGTGGGGGCTGTGATAGGCTGTCTGTTGTCGGCAGCAATTGCTTTCCCTAGCACGTTCTTTCTGTTGAGGAATTTCCTGTCTGATGCTGCTGCTGATGCCGAACGTATTCTGCAGCGGGCTTTAGAGGGGACGAGTCAGAATAGCCCAAAGGGGAGCTGAGCACAAAGTGTGTGAAAGGAATGTGGGGAGCTCCCAAGAGCAGAGGGGAGAGGGGCTGAGTCCGGCCATCTGCATTCTGCACGGGTGGCCAATGCCTTGCTGTCTGGAAGTGCTGCGGGGTGCTCTGGTGGTGCCGGGGAGTGGGGTGAACTGCTGAAGCGCTGTGTGTCTTGGCACCAGGACAGCTCAGGAGCAGTGTGACCAAGGGGACGCAGAGGTGGGCATAGCAGGAGACGTTCTCACCTGGAAGCTCTGTGGTCCAGGAGGAGCCGCTCGGGAGGAGCGTCTGGGCAGAGAGGCATCTCCTTTGGGAGCCACTTGAGGGCTGGGGCTCTCCAGCATAGATGCCGAGGGAGGCTGGGGACAGGCCTGTGTGTTGGGTGAAGTCCCCAGCCACGTGTCCCTGGTGCTAGCGCTGGGGTGCAGGCTCAGATTACAATCTCTGCCTTGAGGAGGCCACCAGTGATTATTCCCTGAGGCTCTGCTTCTGAAGAGCTGACGGACAGTCCGGTTAAGGAGAAGTCTTGCAGCCCGGAGAACAAAGATCCTGCACCATGTGGCAGGGATGCCTCTCTCCAGCGTGGCTGCCTGCAGGGCAGATGTCTCCACTGGGGCTGGTGTGCTGCCTTCCGCGTCGCTGAGGAGAAACCAGCTGCTCTGGGAGTCTGCGAGTCCCAGACCCAAGTCCACGTCTGCCCTTGGCCACATGCATCCTCAGTGCCCACTTTGGCCTTCTGCCTGGCTGCCCCAGCAGCTGCCATCTGCTTTCCCCAAAGGTGACACACCCAAACCCACAAAACACCCCCCCGTCCCAGCTTGGCCATGAGGTGCCAGCCCCATGGAGCCCTCAGGGGCTGCATGCTACCCTTGCCATGCACACCTCGCCCTTCTTGGCGCTGCCCCTCTCCCTTGGACGCCCCTGCCATCTCCCCCTGGGATGGTCAGTGCTCCAGGCTAGGGAGGACTCTCTGCTCTTCATTTGCACCACGTGTGTCGTGGGGACAACCCAGGACACAGCCGCTCCTGCCTGCTCCGGGGTGCTGCTGCGCGGCCGTCACAGCAGTAAAATAAAGTACACTTAGAACAGCCACTGTGGAAGTCTCTTGCCCTAGATCTGACCCAGCTTGCTGAGAAGCAAGTGCTGCTTTAGTTTGCAGAAGGGGGAGAAAGGCAATTTTGACCAGAGGAGCGGCTCGGATCTTTGCCTCATCCAGGCACCTGTGCTCCGGCTGTGCAAGCGTGCCCAGAGCAATGCTGCCTGTAGGTGAGATGGCTGTGCCAGAAAATCCCCCCTTCCATGTCGGCTGCTCCTCCCGCAGCAAACACACAAGCAGCTGGACCGGGGGAGAGTCTCGCTGTAGCAGGTAGGAAAACGTAGCAAGTGCTGATGTTGCCGGGACATTATCCGGCAGTTGTTTAGAGTGAGGGGCAGGAAGACAAGAGTGCTAAGGCCTCGCTCAGGACGTTCTTGGCAAAGATTGCATGGATTTGGATTTGGTCTGGTATGGGACTACCTGGAGAAAGCACTCCAAAGAGCCAGTCCCTCCCCAGAGCACCACCAGCATGACACCTTCTTTAGCCAAATTCGTACCAAATTCTGTGGCTACGTGAGCACGGGCACAGACCTCAAGGCAGCTGGCCGGGGCACTGTGTAATGCCCTGCTAGCGATTGCTTAGATGCATCATGATGAAGGACCGCAAGGTTGTGCCTTTGGGAATTCTGGGTATGTGCTGCTTCCCTGCGGTGGCTTCAGAGGAGCTGTTGGAAGCAGCGAGGGCCCCATTCTCTAGCAGTGCTCATGCTGCTGAGTGCCAAATGCTTACTGTTTGTGTAGCAGCAAGACTTTGCCTAAAGCACCCGAGAGCTGGTGGAAAAACCTGCTTGAGAATGACATGTGTCTGGGGATTTCCCGCATGCTTTCCCTCTGCTCAAACCTCCTCTGGACCTGTGTGAGCTGGAGAGTCAGCTCCCGTGCTTGGGATGTCAGCTCCCGTGCTTGGGATTTTCCCCTCTCGGAGTATTGCCTTGACGGAAGGGTTAGAAAGCCTGTCTGCACAGGGCTCGCGTGTTCCCCCGCTGAGGACATGGGCAGATGTCCCCCACAGTTCAGGCCTTTCCCCTTTGGAAGCTGTTGCAACAGCCGTTCCAGGCTGCACAGACGGCCGGGGCTCCCAGCAAAGCCGCGGGGGACGTGAGCGGAGGGAGAGCAAAGAGGGGCTCTTCCCTTCCCCACCAGACACACTCTCCCAAAGAAATGCGCTGGCTGGGGGACCTTCTGCTGACTCCTTCCCTTACTCCCGCATAGGCAGAGAGGAGCTGGCTCGCGTGCTCGCGCTCTCAGGCCTCTGAGCCCATCGCCCTTGTATTGCCCAAGCCCTGCCTGCCAGAGAAAGTGAAAGCAGAAAACCTGCAAGAGGGAAGAAATGTAAACCGGAGTGCCTGGTCTGGGGCCAGAAGGACTTTGCTTTCCTGCCCTTGGGTGAGGTTTTGTTGCCTTTCAGGGTGTGGTGGCTGTGTGTCTGACTCTGCCTGGGCTGTGCCTCCTCCTCCCGCTCCCAGCGTCTCCTCCGCGCAGCCTTTAGCTGAGGGGCAGCGGTTCTGGCTGCCCCAGGTCGCCTGAGGACCAGCTCGCCCTTGGTGCCGGGAAGGCGATGGAGAAGAGCCCAGGCAAGCTGTGGGAGGGGGTCCGTGGCTGAGGACGGGTGCCCCCGGCTTCTTCTCCATCACCGTCTGCAGCCCCAAACGCTGCTTTATAGCACAGCCAGGCATCCACATTGGCCCTGGCAGGCCAGGAGCCCTGCCTCACGCTCCCTTTCCCGCCTCGGTGGTGCGAGGCAGTTGCTTTCTGGTGAAGCAAAACCTTAGCCCTGCTCCCGGCCGCCGCACCCCAGTCTGCTCCGCGCAACACCGACTTCACGGGCTCCTTGTCCGTCGTCTGCGTCCTGCAGTGGTGACCAGGCCGGGTCTCCTCCCCAAGAGACCCTTGGGGCCTCCTCTCCCCTCCTAGAGAAGGAGGTTCAGAAACTGCAAGGCCTGTGCTAAGTCAGCTGGCACGCACAGGGCCTGCGTGGTGCAGACAGCTTTCCCGCCGGGGATTACAAACCTCATCCCTGCAGACCCAGTCGTTTTTCTCCTAGCTCACGCCCAGCAGAGAGGCAGGATGAGAGCCCGACCCCAGAGGTCTGCTCCCTTCCCCCACGGGACCCTGGCAAGGAGGAGGCTCTGCTGGCACCGGTGGAGAGCAGGGGCAGAGGGGGCAGCCTGGCCGCAGGGGTGACCTGCACCCGTGGCCTCACTGCGCCGTGCTGGAGATGCCTTTGTGAGAAGAGGGTGCATGGGGCAGGGTGGGAGCGTCCGCGCCTGGCCCCAGGGGGAGGTGTGTGGGGAGCCCAGGGCTGCTCCAGGTGCCAGGGCGGAGAGCTCCCCTCCCCGGAGGGAGGATGAAGGCACGCTGCGTCCTGGGCGGCACCAGCGACCACGTACAGCCAGCGGATGTGTTACAAGACAACCCTGGGAAGCTCAGAAAGAATGTTTGAACTAGGTAGATTAGGATAACTTCTGACATGAAGTATAAAACTTGCTTAGCATGAGTAGCTGAAATAAATCCGCACACTTGCTTAGCATGAGTAGCTAAATTTGCTGAAGCCTTAGGCCGCACTCCTCGTTCAGTAAGAAAGGGCCCCAGAGCTGGTGCAGGCTGGGAAGATAAGGGAGTTACAAGCAGTCTGCATTCCTGTGCCCCACACTCCGAAAGGGAGGATGTCGAGGCTTTGAAATAAGGCCTGCTTGGGCGCCAGGACCTTGGGAAGCAAAACCTCCTCTCACTGCTGAAACAGTGTTAATTAAGGGGTCTGGACTACCTCCCCCTTGTCAGGACTTTGGGAGATAACACCTTGAGAGACAGGGGTGGGACCCGGGGAATGAAGAAATCACTAACCAATCAGTGTAAAAGGGAAAGTCGCAAATCTGGCAATTTGTTTCTATAAATGCTACCTGAAAAGTTGTGGGGGTGTGCTTGATTTGTGGGAAACCACCGAGCACCCAGGCTGGCGCAACTCTGAAATAAATAAGCAAATGTCTCTCCTGAGTGTGCAATTATTGGCTTATTGCGCACCGGGCAACGTATCCGCTTTTCGGACAACAGATGAAGTGATGAGATTATTGCACACTGTTGGGTGCTTGTTTGGCCACACCTGGACAACTGTGTCCAGTCTCGGTCCCTCCTGTTCAAGAGAGACATTGCAAATGGGAGAGCATCTGGCAGAGGGCCAGCAAGGTGGTTAGAGGGCTGGAGAACTTGCCTATGGAGAAAAGCTGAAGGATTTGGGTCTATTGCAGCCTGGAGAAGCTCGAGCTGCTGGGGATCTAATCGCAGTGTGCCGGTTCCTACGTGGGAGTTACAGAGGAGCAGAGAGCCCTGTCTTCATAAGGATGGATGGTGACAGGAGAAGCAGCAGCAGGCACAGGCTTTTTTGGGGGGAAAATGCTGCTAGATATGAGGAAAAAAATCCCTCACCGTAAGAACAATGGACCAGTGGAAAAGAAAGGCCAGAGAAGTGGTGGACTCCCGGTCCCTGGCAATATTCAAGGCTCACCTTGACAGGGCTCTGGAAAACCTAATTGAAGGCCCTGCTTCCCAAGAGAAAGTCAGACCAGATGATCTCCAGAGGACCCTTCCAACCTGGACTTTTCTGGGATCCAATGTCCCAGAGCAGGGGCCAACACAGGCCAAGCAAGACAGGCCTGTGGGTCAGGCTCTTGGAGGGTGACCGCAGGAGAGGCCGTCTGGGGCTGTGCTGCCCCTGAGGGCTAGGGGCCCTCTGCAAGAGCCCAGACGATACCCACTGCTGGCAGGACTGCCGTGGGGAGTCAGCGTGGCAGGAGCAGCGGGGGGAGCTGGCTGTGCACGCGGGCTCCCTCCTGCCCTTCCTGCCTGCTGCAGGAACCTGCCCTTAGTGAGCAGGGAGACTTTTCCCCGCCAGCGGAGCTGCCTTCCCTGGCTTTGTGGAGGAAACTCCCACGGGTGGTTTGTCAGGAGCCTCCTTAAAGGCAAACCCAGCCCTCTTGGCTGCATGTCACACCTGGGCTGAACATGCAAACTCAGAGAGAGCAGGAGAGTGCAGGGAGGGAAGGAGAGCGGGAGCACAAGGCTTGTGTGGGCCAGCCAGGAGCCTTTTGTTCGTCCTCAGCTGCCGCCCGGAGGTGTGAAAGCTCCCTTGGGCAGCCCAGCCCAGGCGCCAGGTACTGCTGCAGAGGTGTGAGGGAGCGAGGGTGTGGGCAGCGTCCTCGGGGGATGAGGCAGAGGTTGTGCTGTGTTTGTCGGGGGAAGAAGAGCAGAATGCCAGTTTCCATGGGACTGGGGTTGTCTGGAAGTTGATGGTCCAGAGGAGCAAATTGGAGCAGGCAGTTTTGTGCTGCCTCCACCTCCATGCCCGCCTACCCCCTTCTTGTTATGACCTGGAAGGTCTTGCTTTCCAGAGGGCTTCAGTCTCCCTGGAGGACATGTGTCTCCTTGCAGGGAGTGTGTGTGATTGCAGCAGCGCATCTCTTAGGTCCCAGCAGCCCCCCATCTGGCACCCTGTGCTCAGAGCTGCCCCCAGCTCCACGAGTGGCGGAAGCAAGTCCCGCCTGCGCGAGGGCTGGGGCTGGGCTTGGGGCTGCCCTAGAGGGGTCTGCGTGTGCGGAGATGAAGCCATGGTCCCCGAGGGAGGTCGGGCCGGTTCACGTGGTGGTTCTTACTGTGCTGTGCCTGGTCCTGGTGCAGGGGCTGAGGTTTCCCTGAGCTCTTCAAGCAGCCAGCAAGAGACGGGACCCTCCGGGCCACCCCGCTCTGGGCTCCCCCAGCCCACCTGCCCCATGCTTGGGCCCATTTCCCGGCAGTGCGCTCTGAGACAAGGCACCCCCCTCCACCCAGCCGTTGTCCCTCAGCTCTGAGGCAGCCCCCAAATGCCTCTTCTGCTGCTTCCTCACCCCATCCCAGCTCTCGTCCCTCTTCTGCAGCCCCACAGCACCTTGGCCCAGGCTCCCCAGGGCTCCTTCTGCCTCCCAGCATGCACAGCCTCAGGGTCCTTCCTTGTACCCCAGGCTTGGCTGGGCTTCACCGTGGCCGGCACGGGGGGAGCAGGGATGCTGGACAGGCTGCTTTGGTGCCCACGCTCTGCCTGGGGCTCACGCCTTGTGCTCAGTTCCTCTTTCTGCTGCTGCAAATGGAAAGAGAAAGCCTCTGCTCTTCTTCCAGGCTGACCGGACACCCACTCACTGCAGCCGCCATGGCCAGCGCTGACGCAGACTTGGAGGCGGAGGCACTTCCCCATATTTCTGAAGGAGACGTGAATGAGATAAGGGCTGCAGTAGAGAAAGGAGACCTCACAGCAGCAGCTACAAAAGCCCAGGAGATCCTGGCTAATGAAGAAAAGATCCAGCTCCACATTGCTGTAACAGGAGAGTCAGGCTCCGGGAAATCGTCTTTCATCAATGCCGTGCGTGGCCTGCAGGACCATGAGGAGGGTGCAGCTGAGGTTGGAGTGACAGAGACAACGGTGCAGTGCAGCCCTTATCCTTGCCCCCAGGACTCCCACGTGACTTTCTGGGACCTGCCCGGCATTGGGACACCCAATTTCAGACCAGACACCTACCTGCAGCAGGTGCAGTTCGACCGCTATGACTTCTTCATCATCATCTCCTCCAGCCGCTTCACATGCAATGCTGCGATTCTGGCAGAGGCAATTCAGGCTCGGGGGAAGCATTTCTACTTTGTGCGCTCCAAGGTGGATCAGGACGTGAGCAATGAGCAAAGACTCTACGATGAGGAGGGAGTCCTGAAGGCCAAAGGGAAGAAAGCTCCTGCGACCCGGTCACAGCGCTATGATGAGAGGACAGTTCTGGATAGGATCCGTCAGGACTGTGAAAGTAACTTGACAGAGCTGGGCATAAACTCCCCTCAAGTCTTTCTTGTCTGCAGGGATGGTTTTGGCAGGAAGTACGATGGTCCCAGACTGTTGTGGACCTTCCTGGATGATCTGCCAAGCCAGAAGAAACTCAGCTTCCTACGGTCCCTGGCCAACACTTCAAAGGAGGTGCTGAGAAAGAAGAAGGAGGAGCTGATGAAGTATGTCTGGCTGAAAAGCCTTGCGTCATGTGGAGCATCTGCTGTTCCCATCCCTGGTCTCTCTACCGCTGTTGATATTGCAATCCTGGTGACATCCCTGCAAGAGTACTGCCGGACCTTTGGCCTGGCTGAGGACTCCCTCCAGAAACTTGCAGAGCAGGTGGACAAGCCTGTTGAGGAGCTGAAGGCTGTCATGAGGTCCCCCCTGCACCACGAAATATCCAAGGATCTTGTAATGAAGCTGTTGACCAAAAGCTTTGGGGGTGCTGTGCAATATCCACTGCTTGTGTTAAAATCCATCCCCATAGTGGGGGCTGTGATAGGCTGTCTGTTGTCGGCAGCAATTGCTTTCCCTAGCACGTTCTTTCTGTTGAGGAATTTCCTGTCTGATGCTGCTGCTGATGCCGAACGTATTCTGCAGCGGGCTTTAGAGGGGACGAGTCAGAATAGCCCAAAGGGGAGCTGAGCACAAAGTGTGTGAAAGGAATGTGGGGAGCTCCCAAGAGCAGAGGGGAGAGGGGCTGAGTCCGGCCATCTGCATTCTGCACGGGTGGCCAATGCCTTGCTGTCTGGAAGTGCTGCGGGGTGCTCTGGTGGTGCCGGGGAGTGGGGTGAACTGCTGAAGCGCTGTGTGTCTTGGCACCAGGACAGCTCAGGAGCAGTGTGACCAAGGGGACGCAGAGGTGGGCATAGCAGGAGACGTTCTCACCTGGAAGCTCTGTGGTCCAGGAGGAGCCGCTCGGGAGGAGCGTCTGGGCAGAGAGGCATCTCCTTTGGGAGCCACTTGAGGGCTGGGGCTCTCCAGCATAGATGCCGAGGGAGGCTGGGGACAGGCCTGTGTGTTGGGTGAAGTCCCCAGCCACGTGTCCCTGGTGCTAGCGCTGGGGTGCAGGCTCAGATTACAATCTCTGCCTCGAGGAGGCCACCAGTGATTATTCCCTGAGGCTCTGCTTCTGAAGAGCTGACGGACAGTCCGGTTAAGGAGAAGTCTTGCAGCCCGGAGAACAAAGATCCTGCACCATGTGGCAGGGATGCCTCTCTCCAGCGTGGCTGCCTGCAGGGCAGATGTCTCCACTGGGGCTGGTGTGCTGCCTTCCGCGTCGCTGAGGAGAAACCAGCTGCTCTGGGAGTCTGCGAGTCCCAGACCCAAGTCCACGTCTGCCCTTGGCCACATGCATCCTCAGTGCCCACTTTGGCCTTCTGCCTGGCTGCCCCAGCAGCTGCCATCTGCTTTCCCCAAAGGTGACACACCCAAACCCACAAAACACCCCCCCGTCCCAGCTTGGCCATGAGGTGCCAGCCCCATGGAGCCCTCAGGGGCTGCATGCTACCCTTGCCATGCACACCTCGCCCTTCTTGGCGCTGCCCCTCTCCCTTGGACGCCCCTGCCATCTCCCCCTGGGATGGTCAGTGCTCCAGGCTAGGGAGGACTCTCTCTGCTCTTCATTTGCACCACGTGTGTCGTGGGGACAACCCAGGACACAGCCTCTCCTGCCTGCTCCGGGGTGCTGCTGCGCGGCCGTCACAGCAGTAAAATAAAGTACACTTAGAACAGCCACTGTGGAAGTCTCTTGCCCTAGATCTGACCCAGCTTGCTGAGAAGCAAGTGCTGCTTTAGTTTGCAGAAGGGGGAGAAAGGCAATTTTGACCAGAGGAGCGGCTCGGATCTTTGCCTCATCCAGGCACCTGTGCTCCGGCTGTGCAAGCGTGCCCAGAGCAATGCTGCCTGTAGGTGAGATGGCTGTGCCAGAAAATCCCCCCTTCCATGTCGGCTGCTCCTGCCGCAGCAAACACACAAGCAGCTGGACCGGGGGAGAGTCTCGCTGTAGCAGGTAGGAAAACGTAGCAAGTGCTGATGTTGCCGGGACATTATCCGGCAGTTGTTTAGAGTGAGGGGCAGGAAGACAAGAGTGCTAAGGCCTCGCTCAGGACGTTCTTGGCAAAGATTGCATGGATTTGGATTTGGTCTGGTATGGGACTACCTGGAGAAAGCACTCCAAAGAGCCAGTCCCTCCCCAGAGCACCACCAGCATGACACCTTCTTTAGCCAAATTCGTACCAAATTCTGTGGCTACGTGAGCACGGGCACAGACCTCAAGGCAGCTGGCCGGGGCACTGTGTAATGCCCTGCTAGCGATTGCTTAGATGCATCATGATGAAGGACCGCAAGGTTGTGCCTTTGGGAATTCTGGGTATGTGCTGCTTCCCTGCGGTGGCTTCAGAGGAGCTGTTGGAAGCAGCGAGGGCCCCATTCTCTAGCAGTGCTCATGCTGCTGAGTGCCAAATGCTTACTGTTTGTGTAGCAGCAAGACTTTGCCTAAAGCACCCGAGAGCTGGTGGAAAAACCTGCTTGAGAATGATGTGGCTGGGGATTTCCCGCATGCTTTCCCTCTGCTCAAACCTCCTCTGGACCTGTGTGAGCTGGAGAGTCAGCTCCCGTGCTTGGGATGTCAGCTCCCGTGCTTGGGATTTTCCCCTCTCGGAGTATTGCCTTGACGGAAGGGTTAGAAAGCCTGTCTGCACAGGGCTCGCGTGTTCCCCCGCTGAGGACATGGGCAGATGTCCCCCACAGTTCAGGCCTTTCCCCTTTGGAAGCTGTTGCAACAGCCGTTCCAGGCTGCACAGACGGCCGGGGCTCCCAGCAAAGCCGCGGGGGACGTGAGCGGAGGGAGAGCAAAGAGGGGCTCTTCCCTTCCCCACCAGACACACTCTCCCAAAGAAATGCGCTGGCTGGGGGACCTTCTGCTGACTCCTTCCCTTACTCCCGCATAGGCAGAGAGGAGCTGGCTCGCGTGCTCGCGCTCTCAGGCCTCTGAGCCCATCGCCCTTGTATTGCCCAAGCCCTGCCTGCCAGAGAAAGTGAAAGCAGAAAACCTGCAAGAGGGAAGAAATGTAAACCGGAGTGCCTGGTCTGGGGCCGGAAGGACTTTGCTTTCCTGCCCTTGGGTGAGGTTTTGTTGCCTTTCAGGGTGTGGTGGCTGTGTGTCTGACTCTGCCTGGGCTGTGCCTCCTCCTCCCGCTCCCAGCGTCTCCTCCGCGCAGCCTTTAGCTGAGGGGCAGCGGTTCTGGCTGCCCCAGGTCGCCTGAGGACCAGCTCGCCCTTGGTGCCGGGAAGGCGATGGAGAAGAGCCCAGGCAAGCTGTGGGAGGGGGTCCGTGGCTGAGGACGGGTGCCCCCGGCTTCTTCTCCATCACCGTCTGCAGCCCCAAACGCTGCTTTATAGCACAGCCAGGCATCCACATTGGCCCTGGCAGGCCAGGAGCCCTGCCTCACGCTCCCTTTCCCGCCTCGGTGGTGCGAGGCAGTTGCTTTCTGGTGAAGCAAAACCTTAGCCCTGCTCCCGGCCGCCGCACCCCAGTCTGCTCCGCGCAACACCGACTTCACGGGCTCCTTGTCCGTTGTCTGCGTCCTGCAGTGGTGACCAGGCCGGGTCTCCTCCGCAAGAGACCCTTGGGGCCTCCTCTCCCCTCCTAGAGAAGGAGGTTCAGAAACTGCAAGGCCTGTGCTAAGTCACCTGGCACGCACAGGGCCTGCGTGGTGCAGACAGCTTTCCTGCCGGGGATTACAAACCTCATCCCTGCAGACCCAGTCGTTTTTCTCCTAGCTCACGCCCAGCAGAGAGTATAAAACTTGCTTAGCATGAGTAGCTGAAATAAATCCGCACACTTGCTTAGCATGAGTAGCTAAATTTGCTGAAGCCTTAGGCCGCACTCCTCGTTCAGTAAGAAAGGGCCCCAGAGCTGGTGCAGGCTGGAAAGATAAGGGAGTTACAAGCAGTCTGCATTCCTGTGCCCCACACTCCGAAAGGGAGGATGTCGAGGCTTTGAAATAAGGCCTGCTTGGGCGCCAGGACCTTGGGAAGCAAAACCTCCTCTCACTGCTGAAACAGTGTTAATTAAGGGGTCTGGACTATCTCCCCCTTGTCAGGACTTTGGGAGATAACACCTTGAGAGACAGGGGTGGGACCCGGGGAATGAAGAAATCACTAACCAATCAGTGTAAAAGGGAAAGTCGCAAATCTGGCAATTTGTTTCTATAAATGCTACCTGAAAAGTTGTGGGGGTGTGCTTGATTTGTGGGAAACCACCGAGCACCCAGGCTGGCGCAACTCTGAAATAAATAAGCAAATGTCTCTCCTGAGTGTGCAATTATTGGCTTATTGCACACCGGGCAACGTATCCGCTTTTCGGACAACAGATGAAGTGATGAGATTATTGCACACTGTTGGGTGCTTGTTTGGCCACACCTGGACAACTGTGTCCAGTCTCGGTCCCTCCTGTTCAAGAGAGACATTGCAAATGGGAGAGCGTCTGGCAGAGGGCCAGCAAGGTGGTTAGAGGGCTGGAGAACTTGCCTATGGAGAAAGGCTGAAGGATTTGGGTCTATTGCAGCCTGGAGAAGCTCGAGCTGCTGGGGATCTAATCGCAGTGTGCCGGTTCCTACGTGGGAGTTACAGAGGAGCGGAGAGCCCTGTCTTCATAAGGATGGATGGTGACAGGAGAAGAAGCAGCAGGCACAGGCTTTTTTGGGGGGAAAATGCTGCTGGATATGAGGAAAAAAATCCCTCACCGTAAGAACAATGGACCAGTGGAAAAGAAAGGCCAGAGAAGTGGTGGACTCCCGGTCCCTGGCAATACTCAAGGCTCGCCTTGACAGGGCTCTGGAAAACCTAATCGAAGGCCCTGCTTCCCAAGAGAAAGTCAGACCAGATGATCTCCAGAGGACCCTTCCAACCTGGACTTCTCTGGGATCCAATGTCCCAGAGCAGGGGCCAACACAGGCCAAGCAAGACAGGCCTGTGGGTCAGGCTCTTGGAGGGTGACCGCAGGAGAGGCCGTCTGGGGCTGTGCTGCCCCTGAGGGCTAGGGGCCCTCTGCAAGAGCCCAGACGATACCCACTGCTGGCAGGACTGCCGTGGGGCGTCAGCGTGGCAGGAGCAGCGGGGGGAGCTGGCTGTGCACGTGGGCTCCCTCCTGCCCTTCCTGCCTGCTGCAGGAACCTGCCCTTAGTGAGCAGGGAGACTTTTCCCCGCCAGCGGAGCTGCCTTCCCTGGCTTTGTGGAGGAAACTCCCGCGGGTGGTTTGTCAGGAGCCTCCTTAAAGGCAAACCCAGCCCTCTTGGCTGCATGTCACACCTGGGCTGAACATGCAAACTCAGAGAGAGAGCAGGAGAGTGCAGGGAGGGAAGGAGAGCGGGAGCACAAGGCTTGTGTGGGCCAGCCAGGAGCCTTTTGTTCGTCCTCAGCTGCCACCCGGAGGTGTGAGAGCTCCCTTGGGCAGCCCAGCCCAGGCGCCAGGTACTGCTGCAGAGGTGTGAGGGAGCGAGGGTGTGGGCAGCGTCCTCGGGGGATGAGGCAGAGGTTGTGCTGTGTTTGTCGGGGGAAGAAGAGCAGAATGCCAGTTTCCATGGGACTGGGGTTGTCTGGAAGTTGATGGTCCAGAGGAGCAAATTGGAGCAGGCAGTTTTGTGCTGCCTCCACCTCCATGCCCGCTCACCCCCTTCTTGTTTTGACCTGGAAGGTCTTGCTTTCCAGAGGGCTTCAGTCTCCCTGGAGGACATGTGTCTCCTTGCAGGGAGTGTGTGTGATTGCAGCAGCGCATCTCTTAGGTCCCAGCAGCCCCCCATCTGGCACCCTGTGCTCAGAGCTGCCCCCAGCTCCACGAGTGGCGGAAGCAAGTCCCGCCTGCGTGAGGGCTGGGGCTGGGCTTGGGGCTGCCCTAGAGGGGTCTGCGTGTGCGGAGATGAAGCCATGGTCCCCGAGGGAGGTCGGGCCGGTTCACGTGGTGGTTCTTACTGTGCTGTGCCTGGTCCTGGTGCAGGGGCTGAGGTTTCCCTGAGCTCTTCAAGCAGCCAGCAAGAGACGGGACCCTCCGGGCCACCCCGCTCGGGGCTCCCCCAGCCCATCTGCCCCATGCTTGGGCCCATTTCCCGGCAGTGCTCTCTGAGACAAGGCACCCCCCTCCACCCAGCCGTTGTCCCTCAGCTCTGAGGCAGCCCCCAAATGCCTCTTCTGCTGCTTCCTCACCCCATCCCAGCCCTCGTCCCTCTTCTGCAGCCCCACAGCACCTTGGCCCAGGCTCCCCAGGGCTCCTTCTGCCTCCCAGCATGCACAGCCTCAGGGTCCTTCCTTGTACCCCAGGCTTGGCTGGGCTTCACCGTGGCCGGCACGGGGGGAGCAGGGATGCTGGACAGGCTGCTTTGGTGCCCACGCTCTGCCTGGGGCTCACGCCTTGTGCTCAGTTCCTCTTTCTGCTGCTGCAAATGGAAAGAGAAAGCCTCTGCTCTTCTTCCAGGCTGACCGGACACCCACTCACTGCAGCCGCCATGGCCAGCGCTGACGCAGACTTGGAGGCGGAGGCACTTCCCCATATTTCTGAAGGAGACGTGAATGAGATAAGGGCTGCAGTAGAGAAAGGAGACCTCACAGCAGCAGCTACAAAAGCCCAGGAGATCCTGGCTAATGAAGAAAAGATCCAGCTCCACATTGCTGTAACAGGAGAGTCAGGCTCCGGGAAATCGTCTTTCATCAATGCCGTGCGTGGCCTGCAGGACCATGAGCAGGGTGCAGCTGAGGTTGGAGTGACAGAGACAACGGTGCAGTGCAGCCCTTATCCTTGCCCCCAGGACTCCCACGTGACTTTCTGGGACCTGCCCGGCATTGGGACACCCAATTTCAGACCAGACACCTACCTGCAGCAGGTGCAGTTCGACCGCTATGACTTCTTCATCATCATCTCCTCCAGCCGCTTCACATGCAATGCTGCGATTCTGGCAGAGGCAATTCAGGCTCGGGGGAAGCATTTCTACTTTGTGCGCTCCAAGGTGGATCAGGACGTGAGCAATGAGCAAAGACTCTACGATGAGGAGGGAGTCCTGAAGGCCAAAGGGAAGAAAGCTACTGCGACCCGGTCACAGCACTATGATGAGAGGACAGTTCTGGATAGGATCCGTCAGGACTGTGAAAGTAACTTGACAGAGCTGGGCATAAGCTCCCCTCAAGTCTTTCTTGTCTGCAGGGATGGTTTTGGCAGGAAGTACGATGGTCCCAGACTGTTGCGGACCTTCCTGGATGATCTGCCAAGCCAGAAGAAACTCAGCTTCCTACGGTCCCTGGCCAACACTTCAAAGGAGGTGCTGAGAAAGAAGAAGGAGGAGCTGATGAAGTATGTCTGGCTGAAAAGCCTTGCGTCCTGTGGAGCATCTGCTGTTCCCATCCCTGGTCTTTCTACCGCTGTTGATATTGCAATCCTGGTGACATCCCTGCAAGAGTACTGCCGGACCTTTGGCCTGGCTGAGGACTCCCTCCAGAAACTTGCAGAGCAGGTGGACAAGCCTGTTGAGGAGCTGAAGGCTGTCATGAGGTCCCCCCTGCACCACGAAATATCCAAGGATCTTGTAATGAAGCTGTTGACCAAAAGCTTTGGGGGTGCTGTGCAATATCCACTGCTTGTGTTAAAATCCATCCCCATAGTGGGGGCTGTGATAGGCTGTCTGTTGTCGGCAGCAATTGCTTTCCCTAGCACGTTCTTTCTGTTGAGGAATTTCCTGTCTGATGCTGCTGCTGATGCCGAACGTATTCTGCAGCGGGCTTTAGAGGGGACGAGTCAGAATAGCCCAAAGGGGAGCTGAGCACAAAGTGTGTGAAAGGAATGTGGGGAGCTCCCAAGAGCAGCGGGGAGAGGGGCTGAGTCCGGCCATCTGCATTCTGCACGGGTGGCCAATGCCTTGCTGTCTGGAAGTGCTGCGGGGTGCTCTGGTGGTGCCGGGGAGTGGGGTGAACTGCTGAAGCGCTGTGTGTCTTGGCACCAGGACAGCTCAGGAGCAGTGTGACCAAGGGGACGCAGAGGTGGGCATAGCAGGAGACGTTCTCACCTGGAAGCTCTGTGGTCCAGGAGGAGCCGCTCGGGAGGAGCGTCTGGGCAGAGAGGCATCTCCTTTGGGAGCCACTTGAGGGCTGGGGCTCTCCAGCATAGATGCCGAGGGAGGCTGGGGACAGGCCTGTGTGTTGGGTGAAGTCCCCAGCCACGTGTCCCTGGTGCTAGCGCTGGGGTGCAGGCTCAGATTACAATCTCTGCCTTGAGGAGGCCACCAGTGATTATTCCCTGAGGCTCTGCTTCTGAAGAGCTGACGGACAGTCCGGTTAAGGAGAAGTCTTGCAGCCCGGAGAACAAAGATCCTGCACCATGTGGCAGGGATGCCTCTCTCCAGCGTGGCTGCCTGCAGGGCAGATGTCTCCACTGGGGCTGGTGTGCTGCCTTCCGCGTCGCTGAGGAGAAACCAGCTGCTCTGGGAGTCTGCGAGTCCCAGACCCAAGTCCACGTCTGCCCTTGGCCACATGCATCCTCAGTGCCCACTTTGGCCTTCTGCCTGGCTGCCCCAGCAGCTGCCATCTGCTTTCCCCAAAGGTGACACACCCAAACCCACAAAACACCCCCCCGTCCCAGCTTGGCCATGAGGTGCCAGCCCCATGGAGCCCTCAGGGGCTGCATGCTACCCTTGCCATGCACACCTCGCCCTTCTTGGCGCTGCCCCTCTCCCTTGGACGCCCCTGCCATCTCCCCCTGGGATGGTCAGTGCTCCAGGCTAGGGAGGACTCTCTCTGCTCTTCATTTGCACCACGTGTGTCGTGGGGACAACCCAGGACACAGCCGCTCCTGCCTGCTCCGGGGTGCTGCTGCGCGGCCGTCACAGCAGTAAAATAAAGTACACTTAGAACAGCCACTGTGGAAGTCTCTTGCCCTAGATCTGACCCAGCTTGCTGAGAAGCAAGTGCTGCTTTAGTTTGCAGAAGGGGGAGAAAGGCAATTTTGACCAGAGGAGCGGCTCGGATCTTTGCCTCATCCAGGCACCTGTGCTCCGGCTGTGCAAGCGTGCCCAGAGCAATGCTGCCTGTAGGTGAGATGGCTGTGCCAGAAAATCCCCCCTTCCATGTCGGCTGCTCCTCCCGCAGCAAACACACAAGCAGCTGGACCGGGGGAGAGTCTCGCTGTAGCAGGTAGGAAAACGTAGCAAGTGCTGATGTTGCCGGGACATTATCCGGCAGTTGTTTAGAGTGAGGGGCAGGAAGACAAGAGTGCTAAGGCCTCGCTCAGGACGTTCTTGGCAAAGATTGCATGGATTTGGATTTGGTCTGGTATGGGACTACCTGGAGAAAGCACTCCAAAGAGCCAGTCCCTCCCCAGAGCACCACCAGCATGACACCTTCTTTAGCCAAATTCGTACCAAATTCTGTGGCTACGTGAGCACGGGCACAGACCTCAAGGCAGCTGGCCGGGGCACTGTGTAATGCCCTGCTAGCGATTGCTTAGATGCATCATGATGAAGGACCGCAAGGTTGTGCCTTTGGGAATTCTGGGTATGTGCTGCTTCCCTGCGGTGGCTTCAGAGGAGCTGTTGGAAGCAGCGAGGGCCCCATTCTCTAGCAGTGCTCATGCTGCTGAGTGCCAAATGCTTACTGTTTGTGTAGCAGCAAGACTTTGCCTAAAGCACCCGAGAGCTGGTGGAAAAACCTGCTTGAGAATGACATGTGTCTGGGGATTTCCCGCATGCTTTCCCTCTGCTCAAACCTCCTCTGGACCTGTGTGAGCTGGAGAGTCAGCTCCCGTGCTTGGGATGTCAGCTCCCGTGCTTGGGATTTTCCCCTCTCGGAGTATTGCCTTGACGGAAGGGTTAGAAAGCCTGTCTGCACAGGGCTCGCGTGTTCCCCCGCTGAGGACATGGGCAGATGTCCCCCACAGTTCAGGCCTTTCCCCTTTGGAAGCTGTTGCAACAGCCGTTCCAGGCTGCACAGACGGCCGGGGCTCCCAGCAAAGCCGCGGGGGACGTGAGCGGAGGGAGAGCAAAGAGGGGCTCTTCCCTTCCCCACCAGACACACTCTCCCAAAGAAATGCGCTGGCTGGGGGACCTTCTGCTGACTCCTTCCCTTACTCCCGCATAGGCAGAGAGGAGCTGGCTCGCGTGCTCGCGCTCTCAGGCCTCTGAGCCCATCGCCCTTGTATTGCCCAAGCCCTGCCTGCCAGAGAAAGTGAAAGCAGAAAACCTGCAAGAGGGAAGAAATGTAAACCGGAGTGCCTGGTCTGGGGCCGGAAGGACTTTGCTTTCCTGCCCTTGGGTGAGGTTTTGTTGCCTTTCAGGGTGTGGTGGCTGTGTGTCTGACTCTGCCTGGGCTGTGCCTCCTCCTCCCGCTCCCAGCGTCTCCTCCGCGCAGCCTTTAGCTGAGGGGCAGCGGTTCTG
The DNA here is from genome assembly GCF_036370855.1 of Dromaius novaehollandiae. Taxonomy (NCBI): domain Eukaryota; kingdom Metazoa; phylum Chordata; class Aves; order Casuariiformes; family Dromaiidae; genus Dromaius; species Dromaius novaehollandiae. The sequence continues at coordinate 1,164,498 of NC_088101.1, forward strand.
GCTGCCCCAGGTCGCCTGAGGACCAGCTCGCCCTTGGTGCCGGGAAGGCGATGGAGAAGAGCCCAGGCAAGCTGTGGGAGGGGGTCCGTGGCTGAGGACGGGTGCCCCCGGCTTCTTCTCCATCACCGTCTGCAGCCCCAAACGCTGCTTTATAGCACAGCCAGGCATCCACATTGGCCCTGGCAGGCCAGGAGCCCTGCCTCACGCTCCCTTTCCCGCCTCGGTGGTGCGAGGCAGTTGCTTTCTGGTGAAGCAAAACCTTAGCCCTGCTCCCGGCCGCCGCACCCCAGTCTGCTCCGCGCAACACCGACTTCACGGGCTCCTTGTCCGTCGTCTGCGTCCTGCAGTGGTGACCAGGCCGGGTCTCCTCCCCAAGAGACCCTTGGGGCCTCCTCTCCCCTCCTAGAGAAGGAGGTTCAGAAACTGCAAGGCCTGTGCTAAGTCACCTGGCACGCACAGGGCCTGCGTGGTGCAGACAGCTTTCCCGCCGGGGATTACAAACCTCATCCCTGCAGACCCAGTCGTTTTTCTCCTAGCTCACGCCCAGCAGAGAGGCAGGATGAGAGCCCGACCCCAGAGGTCTGCTCCCTTCCCCCACGGGACCCTGGCAAGGAGGAGGCTCTGCTGGCACCGGTGGAGAGCAGGGGCAGAGGGGGCAGCCTGGCCGCAGGGGTGACCTGCACCCGTGGCCTCACTGCGCCGTGCTGGAGATGCCTTTGTGAGAAGAGGGTGCATGGGGCAGGGTGGGAGCGTCTGCGCCTGGCCCCAGGGGGAGGTGTGTGGGGAGCCCAGGGCTGCTCCAGGTGCCAGGGCGGAGAGCTCCCCTCCCCGGAGGGAGGATGAAGGCACGCTGCGTCCTGGGCGGCACCAGCGACCACGTACAGCCAGCGGATGTGTTACAAGACAACCCTGGGAAGCTCAGAAAGAATGTTTGAACTAGGTAGATTAGGATAACTTCTGACATGAAGTATAAAACTTGCTTAGCATGAGTAGCTGAAATAAATCCGCACACTTGCTTAGCATGAGTAGCTAAATTTGCTGAAGCCTTAGGCCGCACTCCTCGTTCAGTAAGAAAGGGCCCCAGAGCTGGTGCAGGCTGGAAAGATAAGGGAGTTACAAGCAGTCTGCATTCCTGTGCCCCACACTCCGAAAGGGAGGATGTCGAGGCTTTGAAATAAGGCCTGCTTGGGCGCCAGGACCTTGGGAAGCAAAACCTCCTCTCACTGCTGAAACAGTGTTAATTAAGGGGTCTGGACTACCTCCCCCTTGTCAGGACTTTGGGAGATAACACCTTGAGAGACAGGGGTGGGACCCGGGGAATGAAGAAATCACTAACCAATCAGTGTAAAAGGGAAAGTCGCAAATCTGGCAATTTGTTTCTATAAATGCTACCTGAAAAGTTGTGGGGGTGTGCTTGATTTGTGGGAAACCACCGAGCACCCAGGCTGGCGCAACTCTGAAATAAATAAGCAAATGTCTCTCCTGAGTGTGCAATTATTGGCTTATTGCGCACCGGGCAACGTATCCGCTTTTCGGACAACAGATGAAGTGATGAGATTATTGCACACTGTTGGGTGCTTGTTTGGCCACACCTGGACAACTGTGTCCAGTCTCGGTCCCTCCTGTTCAAGAGAGACATTGCAAATGGGAGAGCATCTGGCAGAGGGCCAGCAAGGTGGTTAGAGGGCTGGAGAACTTGCCTATGGAGAAAAGCTGAAGGATTTGGGTCTATTGCAGCCTGGAGAAGCTCGAGCTGCTGGGGATCTAATCGCAGTGTGCCGGTTCCTACGTGGGAGTTACAGAGGAGCGGAGAGCCCTGTCTTCATAAGGATGGATGGTGACAGGAGAAGCAGCAGCAGGCACAGGCTTTTTTGGGGGGAAAATGCTGCTAGATATGAGGAAAAAAATCCCTCACCGTAAGAACAATGGACCAGTGGAAAAGAAAGGCCAGAGAAGTGGTGGACTCCCGGTCCCTGGCAATATTCAAGGCTCACCTTGACAGGGCTCTGGAAAACCTAATTGAAGGCCCTGCTTCCCAAGAGAAAGTCAGACCAGATGATCTCCAGAGGACCCTTCCAACCTGGACTTTTCTGGGATCCAATGTCCCAGAGCAGGGGCCAACACAGGCCAAGCAAGACAGGCCTGTGGGTCAGGCTCTTGGAGGGTGACCGCAGGAGAGGCCGTCTGGGGCTGTGCTGCCCCTGAGGGCTAGGGGCCCTCTGCAAGAGCCCAGACGATACCCACTGCTGGCAGGACTGCCGTGGGGAGTCAGCGTGGCAGGAGCAGTGGGGGGAGCTGGCTGTGCACGCGGGCTCCCTCCTGCCCTTCCTGCCTGCTGCAGGAACCTGCCCTTAGTGAGCAGGGAGACTTTTCCCCGCCAGCGGAGCTGCCTTCCCTGGCTTTGTGGAGGAAACTCCCACGGGTGGTTTGTCAGGAGCCTCCTTAAAGGCAAACCCAGCCCTCTTGGCTGCATGTCACACCTGGGCTGAACATGCAAACTCAGAGAGAGCAGGAGAGTGCAGGGAGGGAAGGAGAGCGGGAGCACAAGGCTTGTGTGGGCCAGCCAGGAGCCTTTTGTTCGTCCTCAGCTGCCGCCCGGAGGTGTGAAAGCTCCCTTGGGCAGCCCAGCCCAGGCGCCAGGTACTGCTGCAGAGGTGTGAGGGAGCGAGGGTGTGGGCAGCGTCCTCGGGGGATGAGGCAGAGGTTGTGCTGTGTTTGTCGGGGGAAGAAGAGCAGAATGCCAGTTTCCATGGGACTGGGGTTGTCTGGAAGTTGATGGTCCAGAGGAGCAAATTGGAGCAGGCAGTTTTGTGCTGCCTCCACCTCCATGCCCGCCTACCCCCTTCTTGTTATGACCTGGAAGGTCTTGCTTTCCAGAGGGCTTCAGTCTCCCTGGAGGACATGTGTCTCCTTGCAGGGAGTGTGTGTGATTGCAGCAGCGCATCTCTTAGGTCCCAGCAGCCCCCCATCTGGCACCCTGTGCTCAGAGCTGCCCCCAGCTCCACGAGTGGCGGAAGCAAGTCCCGCCTGCGCGAGGGCTGGGGCTGGACTTGGGGCTGCCCTAGAGGGGTCTGCGTGTGCGGAGATGAAGCCATGGTCCCCGAGGGAGGTCGGGCCGGTTCACGTGGTGGTTCTTACTGTGCTGTGCCTGGTCCTGGTGCAGGGGCTGAGGTTTCCCTGAGCTCTTCAAGCAGCCAGCAAGAGACGGGACCCTCCGGGCCACCCCGCTCTGGGCTCCCCCAGCCCACCTGCCCCATGCTTGGGCCCATTTCCCGGCAGTGCTCTCTGAGACAAGGCACCCCCCTCCACCCAGCCGTTGTCCCTCAGCTCTGAGGCAGCCCCCAAATGCCTCTTCTGCTGCTTCCTCACCCCATCCCAGCTCTCGTCCCTCTTCTGCAGCCCCACAGCACCTTGGCCCAGGCTCCCCAGGGCTCCTTCTGCCTCCCAGCATGCACAGCCTCAGGGTCCTTCCTTGTACCCCAGGCTTGGCTGGGCTTCACCGTGGCCGGCACGGGGGGAGCAGGGATGCTGGACAGGCTGCTTTGGTGCCCACGCTCTGCCTGGGGCTCACGCCTTGTGCTCAGTTCCTCTTTCTGCTGCTGCAAATGGAAAGAGAAAGCCTCTGCTCTTCTTCCAGGCTGACCGGACACCCACTCACTGCAGCCGCCATGGCCAGCGCTGACGCAGACTTGGAGGCGGAGGCACTTCCCCATATTTCTGAAGGAGACGTGAATGAGATAAGGGCTGCAGTAGAGAAAGGAGACCTCACAGCAGCAGCTACAAAAGCCCAGGAGATCCTGGCTAATGAAGAAAAGATCCAGCTCCACATTGCTGTAACAGGAGAGTCAGGCTCCGGGAAATCGTCTTTCATCAATGCCGTGCGTGGCCTGCAGGACCATGAGCAGGGTGCAGCTGAGGTTGGAGTGACAGAGACAACGGTGCAGTGCAGCCCTTATCCTTGCCCCCAGGACTCCCACGTGACTTTCTGGGACCTGCCCGGCATTGGGACACCCAATTTCAGACCAGACACCTACCTGCAGCAGGTGCAGTTCGACCGCTATGACTTCTTCATCATCATCTCCTCCAGCCGCTTCACATGCAATGCTGCGATTCTGGCAGAGGCAATTCAGGCTCGGGGGAAGCATTTCTACTTTGTGCGCTCCAAGGTGGATCAGGACGTGAGCAATGAGCAAAGACTCTACGATGAGGAGGGAGTCCTGAAGGCCAAAGGGAAGAAAGCTCCTGCGACCCGGTCACAGCGCTATGATGAGAGGACAGTTCTGGATAGGATCCGTCAGGACTGTGAAAGTAACTTGACAGAGCTGGGCATAAACTCCCCTCAAGTCTTTCTTGTCTGCAGGGATGGTTTTGGCAGGAAGTACGATGGTCCCAGACTGTTGCGGACCTTCCTGGATGATCTGCCAAGCCAGAAGAAACTCAGCTTCCTACGGTCCCTGGCCAACACTTCAAAGGAGGTGCTGAGAAAGAAGAAGGAGGAGCTGATGAAGTATGTCTGGCTGAAAAGCCTTGCGTCATGTGGAGCATCTGCTGTTCCCATCCCTGGTCTCTCTACCGCTGTTGATATTGCAATCCTGGTGACATCCCTGCAAGAGTACTGCCGGACCTTTGGCCTGGCTGAGGACTCCCTCCAGAAACTTGCAGAGCAGGTGGACAAGCCTGTTGAGGAGCTGAAGGCTGTCATGAGGTCCCCCCTGCACCACGAAATATCCAAGGATCTTGTAATTAAGCTGTTGACCAAAAGCTTTGGGGGTGCTGTGCAATATCCACTGCTTGTGTTAAAATCCATCCCCATAGTGGGGGCTGTGATAGGCTGTCTGTTGTCGGCAGCAATTGCTTTCCCTAGCACGTTCTTTCTGTTGAGGAATTTCCTGTCTGATGCTGCTGCTGATGCCGAACGTATTCTGCAGCGGGCTTTAGAGGGGACGAGTCAGAATAGCCCAAAGGGGAGCTGAGCACAAAGTGTGTGAAAGGAATGTGGGGAGCTCCCAAGAGCAGAGGGGAGAGGGGCTGAGTCCGGCCATCTGCATTCTGCACGGGTGGCCAATGCCTTGCTGTCTGGAAGTGCTGCGGGGTGCTCTGGTGGTGCCGGGGAGTGGGGTGAACTGCTGAAGCGCTGTGTGTCTTGGCACCAGGACAGCTCAGGAGCAGTGTGACCAAGGGGACGCAGAGGTGGGCATAGCAGGAGACGTTCTCACCTGGAAGCTCTGTGGTTCAGGAGGAGCCGCTCGGGAGGAGCGTCTGGGCAGAGAGGCATCTCCTTTGGGAGCCACTTGAGGGCTGGGGCTCTCCAGCATAGATGCCGAGGGAGGCTGGGGACAGGCCTGTGTGTTGGGTGAAGTCCCCAGCCACGTGTCCCTGGTGCTAGCGCTGGGGTGCAGGCTCAGATTACAATCTCTGCCTCGAGGAGGCCACCAGTGATTATTCCCTGAGGCTCTGCTTCTGAAGAGCTGACGGACAGTCCGGTTAAGGAGAAGTCTTGCAGCCCGGAGAACAAAGATCCTGCACCATGTGGCAGGGATGCCTCTCTCCAGCGTGGCTGCCTGCAGGGCAGATGTCTCCACTGGGGCTGGTGTGCTGCCTTCCGCGTCGCTGAGGAGAAACCAGCTGCTCTGGGAGTCTGCGAGTCCCAGACCCAAGTCCACGTCTGCCCTTGGCCACATGCATCCTCAGTGCCCACTTTGGCCTTCTGCCTGGCTGCCCCAGCAGCTGCCATCTGCTTTCCCCAAAGGTGACACACCCAAACCCACAAAACACCCCCCCGTCCCAGCTTGGCCATGAGGTGCCAGCCCCATGGAGCCCTCAGGGGCTGCATGCTACCCTTGCCATGCACACCTCGCCCTTCTTGGCGCTGCCCCTCTCCCTTGGACGCCCCTGCCATCTCCCCCTGGGATGGTCAGTGCTCCAGGCTAGGGAGGACTCTCTCTGCTCTTCATTTGCACCACGTGTGTCGTGGGGACAACCCAGGACACAGCCTCTCCTGCCTGCTCCGGGGTGCTGCTGCGCGGCTGTCACAGCAGTAAAATAAAGTACACTTAGAACAGCCACTGTGGAAGTCTCTTGCCCTAGATCTGACCCAGCTTGCTGAGAAGCAAGTGCTGCTTTAGTTTGCAGAAGGGGGAGAAAGGCAATTTTGACCAGAGGAGCGGCTCGGATCTTTGCCTCATCCAGGCACCTGTGCTCCGGCTGTGCAAGCGTGCCCAGAGCAATGCTGCCTGTAGGTGAGATGGCTGTGCCAGAAAATCCCCCCTTCCATGTCGGCTGCTCCTCCCGCAGCAAACACACAAGCAGCTGGACCGGGGGAGAGTCTCGCTGTAGCAGGTAGGAAAACGTAGCAAGTGCTGATGTTGCCGGGACATTATCCGGCAGTTGTTTAGAGTGAGGGGCAGGAAGACAAGAGTGCTAAGGCCTCGCTCAGGACGTTCTTGGCAAAGATTGCGTGGATTTGGATTTGGTCTGGTATGGGACTACCTGGAGAAAGCACTCCAAAGAGCCAGTCCCTCCCCAGAGCACCACCAGCATGACACCTTCTTTAGCCAAATTCGTACCAAATTCTGTGGCTACGTGAGCACGGGCACAGACCTCAAGGCAGCCGGCCGGGGCACTGTGTAATGCCCTGCTAGCGATTGCTTAGATGCATCATGATGAAGGACCGCAAGGTTGTGCCTTTGGGAATTCTGGGTATGTGCTGCTTCCCTGCGGTGGCTTCAGAGGAGCTGTTGGAAGCAGCGAGGGCCCCATTCTCTAGCAGTGCTCATGCTGCTGAGTGCCAAATGCTTACTGTTTGTGTAGCAGCAAGACTTTGCCTAAAGCACCCGAGAGCTGGTGGAAAAACCTGCTTGAGAATGATGTGGCTGGGGATTTCCCGCATGCTTTCCCTCTGCTCAAACCTCCTCTGGACCTGTGTGAGCTGGAGAGTCAGCTCCCGTGCTTGGGATGTCAGCTCCCGTGCTTGGGATTTTCCCCTCTCGGAGTATTGCCTTGACGGAAGGGTTAGAAAGCCTGTCTGCACAGGGCTCGCGTGTTCCCCCGCTGAGGACATGGGCAGATGTCCCCCACAGTTCAGGCCTTTCCCCTTTGGAAGCTGTTGCAACAGCCGTTCCAGGCTGCACAGACGGCCGGGGCTCCCAGCAAAGCCGCGGGGGACGTGAGCGGAGGGAGAGCAAAGAGGGGCTCTTCCCTTCCCCACCAGACACACTCTCCCAAAGAAATGCGCTGGCTGGGGGACCTTCTGCTGACTCCTTCCCTTACTCCCGCATAGGCAGAGAGGAGCTGGCTCGCGTGCTCGCGCTCTCAGGCCTCTGAGCCCATCGCCCTTGTATTGCCCAAGCCCTGCCTGCCAGAGAAAGTGAAAGCAGAAAACCTGCAAGAGGGAAGAAATGTAAACCGGAGTGCCTGGTCTGGGGCCGGAAGGACTTTGCTTTCCTGCCCTTGGGTGAGGTTTTGTTGCCTTTCAGGGTGTGGTGGCTGTGTGTCTGACTCTGCCTGGGCTGTGCCTCCTCCTCCCGCTCCCAGCGTCTCCTCCGCGCAGCCTTTAGCTGAGGGGCAGCGGTTCTGGCTGCCCCAGGTCGCCTGAGGACCAGCTCGCCCTTGGTGCCGGGAAGGCGATGGAGAAGAGCCCAGGCAAGCTGTGGGAGGGGGTCCGTGGCTGAGGACGGGTGCCCCCGGCTTCTTCTCCATCACCGTCTGCAGCCCCAAACGCTGCTTTATAGCACAGCCAGGCATCCACATTGGCCCTGGCAGGCCAGGAGCCCTGCCTCACGCTCCCTTTCCCGCCTCGGTGGTGCGAGGCAGTTGCTTTCTGGTGAAGCAAAACCTTAGCCCTGCTCCCGGCCGCCGCACCCCAGTCTGCTCCGCGCAACACCGACTTCACAGGCTCCTTGTCCGTCGTCTGCGTCCTGCAGTGGTGACCAGGCCGGGTCTCCTCCCCAAGAGACCCTTGGGGCCTCCTCTCCCCTCCTAGAGAAGGAGGTTCAGAAACTGCAAGGCCTGTGCTAAGTCACCTGGCACGCACAGGGCCTGCGTGGTGCAGACAGCTTTCCCGCCGGGGATTACAAACCTCATCCCTGCAGACCCACTCGTTTTTCTCCTAGCTCATGCCCAGCAGAGAGTATAAAACTTGCTTAGCATGAGTAGCTGAAATAAATCCGCACACTTGCTTAGCATGAGTAGCTAAATTTGCTGAAGCCTTAGGCCGCACTCCTCGTTCAGTAAGAAAGGGCCCCAGAGCTGGTGCAGGCTGGAAAGATAAGGGAGTTACAAGCAGTCTGCATTCCTGTGCCCCACACTCCGAAAGGGAGGATGTCGAGGCTTTGAAATAAGGCCTGCTTGGGCGCCAGGACCTTGGGAAGCAAAACCTCCTCTCACTGCTGAAACAGTGTTAATTAAGGGGTCTGGACTATCTCCCCCTTGTCAGGACTTTGGGAGATAACACCTTGAGAGACAGGGGTGGGACCCGGGGAATGAAGAAATCACTAACCAATCAGTGTAAAAGGGAAAGTCGCAAATCTGGCAATTTGTTTCTATAAATGCTACCTGAAAAGTTGTGGGGGTGTGCTTGATTTGTGGGAAACCACCGAGCACCCAGGCTGGCGCAACTCTGAAATAAATAAGCAAATGTCTCTCCTGAGTGTGCAATTATTGGCTTATTGCACACCGGGCAACGTATCCGCTTTTCGGACAACAGATGAAGTGATGAGATTATTGCACGCTACTGGGTGCTTGTTTGGCCACACCTGGACAACTGTGTCCAGTCTCGGTCCCTCCTGTTCAAGAGAGACATTGCAAATGGGAGAGCGTCTGGCAGAGGGCCAGCAAGGTGGTTAGAGGGCTGGAGAACTTGCCTATGGAGAAAGGCTGAAGGATTTGGGTCTATTGCAGCCTGGAGAAGCTCGAGCTGCTGGGGATCTAATCGCAGTGTGCCGGTTCCTACGTGGGAGTTACAGAGGAGCGGAGAGCCCTGTCTTCATAAGGATGGATGGTGACAGGAGAAGAAGCAGCAGGCACAGGCTTTTTTGGGGGGAAAATGCTGCTGGATATGAGGAAAAAAATCCCTCACCGTAAGAACAATGGACCAGTGGAAAAGAAAGGCCAGAGAAGTGGTGGACTCCCGGTCCCTGGCAATACTCAAGGCTCGCCTTGACAGGGCTCTGGAAAACCTAATCGAAGGCCCTGCTTCCCAAGAGAAAGTCAGACCAGATGATCTCCAGAGGACCCTTCCAACCTGGACTTTTCTGGGATCCAATGTCCCAGAGCAGGGGCCAACACAGGCCAAGCAAGACAGGCCTGTGGGTCAGGCTCTTGGAGGGTGACCGCAGGAGAGGCCGTCTGGGGCTGTGCTGCCCCTGAGGGCTAGGGGCCCTCTGCAAGAGCCCAGACGATACCCACTGCTGGCAGGACTGCCGTGGGGCGTCAGCGTGGCAGGAGCAGCGGGGGGAGCTGGCTGTGCACGTGGGCTCCCTCCTGCCCTTCCTGCCTGCTGCAGGAACCTGCCCTTAGTGAGCAGGGAGACTTTTCCCCGCCAGCGGAGCTGCCTTCCCTGGCTTTGTGGAGGAAACTCCCGCGGGTGGTTTGTCAGGAGCCTCCTTAAAGGCAAACCCAGCCCTCTTGGCTGCATGTCACACCTGGGCTGAACATGCAAACTCAGAGAGAGCAGGAGAGTGCAGGGAGGGAAGGAGAGCGGGAGCACAAGGCTTGTGTGGGCCAGCCAGGAGCCTTTTGTTCGTCCTCAGCTGCCGCCCGGAGGTGTGAGAGCTCCCTTGGGCAGCCCAGCCCAGGCGCCAGGTACTGCTGCAGAGGTGTGAGGGAGCGAGGGTGTGGGCAGCGTCCTCGGGGGATGAGGCAGAGGTTGTGCTGTGTTTGTCGGGGGAAGAAGAGCAGAATGCCAGTTTCCATGGGACTGGGGTTGTCTGGAAGTTGATGGTCCAGAGGAGCAAACTGGAGCAGGCAGTTTTGTGCTGCCCCCACCTCCATGCCCGCTCACCCCCTTCTTGTTTTGGCCTGGAAGGTCTTGCTTTCCAGAGGGCTTCAGTCTCCCTGGAGGACATGTGTCTCCTTGCAGGGAGTGTGTGTGATTGCAGCAGCGCATCTCTTAGGTCCCAGCAGCCCCCCATCTGGCACCCTGTGCTCAGAGCTGCCCCCAACTCCACGAGTGGCGGAAGCAAGTCCCGCCTGCGCGAGGGCTGGGGCTGGGCTTGGGGCTGCCCTAGAGGGGTCTGCGTGTGCGGAGATGAAGCCATGGTCCCCGAGGGAGGTCGGGCCGGTTCACGTGGTGGTTCTTACTGTGCTGTGCCTGGTCCTGGTGCAGGGGCTGAGGTTTCCCTGAGCTCTTCAAGCAGCCAGCAAGAGACGGGACCCTCCGGGCCACCCCACTGTGTGCTCCCCCAGCCCATCTGCCCCATGCTTGGGCCCATTTCCCGGCAGTGCTCTCTGAGACAAGGCACCCCCCTCCACCCAGCCGTTGTCCCTCAGCTCTGAGGCAGCCCCCAAATGCCTCTTCTGCTGCTTCCTCGCCCCATCCCAGCTCTCGTCCCTCTTCTGCAGCCCCACAGCACCTTGGCCCAGGCTCCCCAGGGCTCCTTCTGCCTCCCAGCATGCTGTCCCGATCCAATATCGGGGGTGTTTCGTTACAATCCCAAGGACGAGATTAAGATGCTAAAACTAGCCAAATATGGTACAGCCGTTTAACTTCATTTTCTACGAATTGGGGAGAACAGGTGGGGAAAGGCAAAGGGGAGGCGAAGGGAAGAGGGGAAGAAGGGTAAGGGGAAAAAGAGAAAGCTGGAAAAGGAGAGAAGAAGCTAGCTACCACCACTCCGAGTCCGATGATGTTCTGCTGACTCCGTTCGAATTACCGCTCAGGCTGGGTGCCTCCGAAGAGGGACCCTGAACAAAGAAATCCCTGGGCAATTATACTTTCCAATCTAAGCTCTCCACCCTTCATGCAGTAGTTTGGACCAACAGTAATATTTGGGTCTGGGGTCTCCTGCTCCTTATTGGGTCTCATCACTGTCCCTAGGTAGGCTGTTTGCTGTTGCGGTTTCTGCTGACAGATGTGTTTTCATTCTTCGGGTCCTGCCCTTCTCTCTCAAGGCCCTGACAAAGTAGTACTTCCACAGCAGTGACTGTAGGTGTTGTCTCCCAAGGTCCAGACAAAGGGAATATAATCTGGACCTCGAGATAGTCCAGACCGCCCCCTAATCAGCATTGTTTCAGCAGGGAGAGGAGGCCCTGCTCCCCAGGGTCCTGGCGCCCAAGCAGGCCTTATTTCAAAGCCTTGACATCCTTCCTCCCGGAGTGTAAAGCATAGGAATGCAAACTGCTTGTAGCTCCCCTATCTTATCAGCCTGCACCAGCTCTGGGGCCCTTTCTTACTGAACTAGGAGTGCAGCCTAAGGCTTCAGCAAATTTAGCTACTCATGCTAAGCAAGTTTTATAGAAGTTGTGCTAAGCGGCAATAATTTACAGTCCAGGTCCCAAAGTCTCTGCCCGATCATGGTGTGGTTCAGTGCAGGCTCGGTGTGTCCTGAATGGTTGCAGGGAGACCATTTCGGGGGTCGCAGCAGCTCAGTCCTGTTTCCGCCGGGAACAGATGTCTTGTACGGGGTTATGGTTTGCTTGCACCTTATGTACCAAGAAATGTTTAAGGCAAAAGTTCACTCATCTGTCCGCCACACATGCACAGCCTCAGGGTCCTTCCTTGTACCCCAGGCTTGGCTGGGCTTCCCCGTGGCCGGCACGGGGGGAGCAGGGATGCTGGACAGGCTGCTTTGGTGCCCACGCTCTGCCTGGGGCTCACGCCTTGTGCTCAGTTCCTCTTTCTGCTGCTGCAAATGCAAAGAGAAAGCCTCTGCTCTTCTTCCAGGCTGACCGAACACCCACTCACTGCAGCCGTCATGGCCAGCGCTGACGCAGACTTGGAGGTGGAGGCACTTCCCCATATTTCTGAAGGAGACGTGAATGAGATAAGGGCTGCAATAGAGAAAGGAGACCTCACAGCAGCAGCTACAAAAGCCCAGGAGATCCTGGCTAATGAAGAAAAGATCCAGCTCCACATTGCTGTAACAGGAGAGTCAGGCTCCGGGAAATCGTCTTTCATCAATGCCGTGCGTGGCCTGCAGGACCATGAGCAGGGTGCAGCTGAGGTTGGAGTGACAGAGACAACGGTGCAGTGCAGCCCTTATCCTTGCCCCCAGGACTCCCACGTGACTTTCTGGGACCTGCCTGGCATTGGGACACCCAATTTCAGACCAGACACCTACCTGCAGCAGGTGCGGTTCGACCGCTATGACTTCTTCATCATCATCTCCTCCAGCCGCTTCACATGCAATGCTGCGATTCTGGCAGAGGCAATTCAGGCTCGGGGGAAGCATTTCTACTTTGTGCGCTCCAAGGTGGATCAGGACGTGAGCAATGAGCAAAGACTCTACGATGAGGAGGGAGTCCTGAAGGCCAAAGGGAAGAAAGCTCCTGCGACCCGGTCACAGCGCTATGATGAGAGGACAGTCCTGGATAGGATCCGTCAGGACTGTGAAAGTAACCTAGCAGAGCTGGGCATAAGCTCCCCTCAAGTCTTTCTTGTCTGCAGGGATGGTTTTGGCAGGAAGTACGATGGTCCCAGACTGTTGCGGACCTTCCTGCATGATCTGCCAAGCCAGAAGAAACTCAGCTTCCTACGGTCCCTGGCCAACACTTCAAAGGAGGTGCTGAGAAAGAAGAAGAAGGAGCTGATGAAGTATGTCTGGCTGAAAAGCCTTGCGTCATGTGGAGCATCTGCTGTTCCCATCCCTGGTCTTTCTACCGCTGTTGATATTGCAATCCTGGTGACATCCCTGCAAGAGTACTGCCGGACCTTTGGCCTGGCTGAGGACTCCCTCCAGAAACTTGCAGAGCAGGTGAACAAGCCTGTTGAGGAGCTGAAGGCTGTCATGAGGTCCCCCCTGCACCACGAAATATCCAAGGATCTTGTAATGAAGCTGTTGACCAAAAACTTTGGGGGTGCTGTGCAATATGCACTCCCTGATTTAAAGTCCATCCCCACAGCTTGGGCTGTGAGAGGCTGTCTGTTGTCGGCAGCATTTGCTTTCTTCAGCATGTTCTTTCGGTTGAGGAATTTCCTGTCTGATGCTGCTGCTGATGCCGAACATATTCTGCAGTGGGCTTTAGAGGGGACGAGTCAGAATAGCCCAAAGGGGAGCTGAGCACAAAGTGTGTGAAAGGAATGTGGGGAGCTCCCAAGAGCAGTGGGGAGAGGGGCTGAGTCCGGCCATCTGCATTCTGCACGGGTGGCCAATGCTTTGCTGTCTGGAAGTGCTGTGGGGTGCTCTGGTGGTGCCGGGGAGTGGGGTGAACTGACAATGTTTATTATTTTGTTTTTGTTTTTGATTTTTGTTTTTGTTTTTTTTTCTCCACTAACAACCTGTACAACTTCTGATTGGAGAAAAGCTCAGACAAGGTTCAAGACTTCATTCTTTGTTCTATCTAAAGAGGGCAGTGATTAGTAAAATGAAGTTGGTCTTACTACTCTTGATTTTCCTTTGCTTCTGCGTTGGAATAGGACACCCAGAGAAGTGGTGGACTCCCTGTCCCCGGCAATATTCAAGGCTCGCCTTGACAGGGCTCTGGATAAGCTAATCGAAGGCCCTGCTTCTGTCGCGGCCCGAAAGGAGTCGTTCAGGACAACCTCCCTCCCCTTGGGGCCAAACGACCAAGTTCGTGATGCCCTTGGACTGAATTAAGGTGAAACGACACCAGCCAACCGGTTTTAAGATTTATTAACACAAAGATAAGGCTTGTGGTCAAACAGGATAATTCAATGGCGAATACTGCAACTAGCTAGACAAAAACAGATCTTACCAACATTCAACAAAAGAGAGGGGGAAAGAGAGAGAGAGAGAGAGAGAAAGATATCACCACCCGTGGATCCAGCGGCGTCCTGTTGGTCCTCTTCCTTTGGGAGTCTCGGCAGTGGGGGGGCTCCCGTCTGGTGGTAGGTGGGTCCTCTTCACCCTGGGTGTAAGTTTCGGTGGTGCGCGTGCAGTAATTACAACTCGAGTTGGGTCCGACCCTAGGTTAGCTCAGAATGACACGCGTGCAGTGGTTACAGCTCGAGTTGGGTACCTCCAAAGAGGGACCCTGAACAAAGAGATCCCTGGGCAATTATAGCTTTTTCAAATTAAGTTTCCCACCCCCCCACGTGGTAGTTCAGACCAATAGTAATTTTTGAGTCTGGGGTCTCCTGCTCCTTATTGGATCTCATCGTTGTTCCTAGGCAGGCTGTTTCTTTTCTCCCTTATCTTTTCTGTTGCAGTTTCTGCAGACAGGGGTGTGTGTCTTCCTTCCTCGGGTCCCACCATCATCTCTCAAGGTCTTGACAAAGAGGTGGTAACTCCAGCAATTAGCACTGTTTCAGCAGTGCACAGGAATGCAAATTGCTGGTAACTCCCTTATCGTTCCCGCCTGCACCAGCTCTGGGGCCCTTTCTTACCGAACTAGGGAGTGCGGCCTAAGGCTTCAGCAAATTTAGCCACTCATGCCAAGCAAGTTTTATAGAAGTTGTGCTAAAAACGGATCCCAAAGTCTCTGCCCGACTGTGGTCTCGTTCAGTGCAGGCTCGGTGTGTTCCGGGTGGTCGCAGGGAGACCATCTCGGGGGTCGCAGCAGCCCAGTCCTGTTTCCGCCAGGGACAGATGGCTTGTTCGGGGTTATGGCCTGCCTGCACCCCATGCACCAAGAAATGTTTAAGGCAAAAAATTCATTCATCTGTCCGCCACAGCTTCCCAAGAGAAAGTCAGACCAGATGATCTCCAGAGGACCCTTCCAACCTGGACTTTTCTGGGATCCAATGTCCCAGAGCAGGGGCCAACACAGGCCAAGCAAGACAGGCCTGTGGGTCAGGCTCTTGGAGGGTGACCGCAGGAGAGGCTGTCTGGGGCTGTGCTGCCCCTGAGGGCTAGGGGCCCTCTGCAAGAGCCCAGACGATACCCACTGCTGGCAGGACTGCCGTGGGGAGTCAGCGTGGCAGGAGCAGCGGGGGGAGCTGGCTGTGCACGCGGGCTCCCTCCTGCCCTTCCTGCCTGCTGCAGGAACCTGCCCTTAGTGAGCAGGGAGACTTTTCCCCGCCAGCGGAGCTGCCTTCCCTGGCTTTGTGGAGGAAACTCCCGCGGGTGGTTTGTCAGGAGCCTCCTTAAAGGCAAACCCAGCCCTCTTGGCTGCATGCCACACCTGGGCTGAACATGCAAACTCAGAGAGAGCAGGAGAGTGCAGGGAGGGAAGGAGAGCGGGAGCACAAGGCTTGTGTGGGCCAGCCAGGAGCCTTTTGTTCGTCCTCAGCTGCCGCCCGGAGGTGTGAGAGCTCCCTTGGGCAGCCCAGCCCAGGCGCCAGGTACCGCTGCAGAGGTGTGAGGGAGCGAGGGTGTGGGCAGCGTCCTCGGGGGATGAGGCAGAGGTTGTGCTGTGTTTGTCGGGGGAAGAAGAGCAGAATGCCAGTTTCCATGGGACTGGGGTTGTCTGGAAGTTGATGGTCCAGAGGAGCAAACTGGAGCAGGCAGTTTTGTGCTGCCCCCACCTCCATGCCCGCTCACCCCCTTCTTGTTATGACCTGGAAGGTCTTGCCCCCAGCCCATCTGCCCCATGCTTGGTCCCATTTCCTGGCAGTGCTCTCTGAGACAAGGCACCCCCCTCCACCCAGCCGTTGTCCCTCAGCTCTGAGGCAGCCCCCAAATACCTCTTCTGCTGCTTCCTCACCCCATCCCAGCCCTCGTCTCTCTTCTGCAGCCCCACAGCACCTTGGCCCAGGCTCCCCAGGGCTCCTTCTGCCTCCCAGCATGCTGTCCCGATCCAATATCGGGGGTGTTTCGTTACAATCCCAAGGACGAGATTAAGATGCTAAAACTAGCCAAATATGGTACAGCCGTTTAACTTCATTTTCTACGAATTGGGGAGAACAGGTGGGGAAAGGCAAAGGGGAGGCGAAGGGAAGAGGGGAAGAAGGGTAAGGGGAAAAAGAGAAAGCTGGAAAAGGAGAGAAGCAGCTAGCTACCACCACTCCGAGTCCGATGATGTTCTGCTGACTCCGTTCGAATTACCGCTCAGGCTGGGTGCCTCCGAAGAGGGACCCTGAACAAAGAAATCCCTGGGCAATTATACTTTCCAATCTAAGCTCTCCACCCTTCATGCAGTAGTTTGGACCAACAGTAATATTTGGGTCTGGGGTCTCCTGCTCCTTATTGGGTCTCATCACTGTCCCTAGGTAGGCTGTTTGCTGTTGCGGTTTCTGCTGACAGATGTGTTTTCATTCTTCGGGTCCTGCCCTTCTCTCTCAAGGCCCTGACAAAGTAGTACTTCCACAGCAGTGACTGTAGGTGTTGTCTCCCAAGGTCCAGACAAAGGGAATATAATCTGGACCTCGAGATAGTCCAGACCGCCCCCTAATCAGCATTGTTTCAGCAGGGAGAGGAGGCCCTGCTCCCCAGGGTCCTGGCGCCCAAGCAGGCCTTATTTCAAAGCCTTGACATCCTTCCTCCCGGAGTGTAAAGCATAGGAATGCAAACTGCTTGTAGCTCCCCTATCTTAGCCTGCACCAGCTCTGGGGCCCTTTCTTACTGAACTAGGAGTGCAGCCTAAGGCTTCAGCAAATTTAGCTACTCATGCTAAGCAAGTTTTATAGAAGTTGTGCTAAGCGGCAATAATTTACAGTCCAGGTCCCAAAGTCTCTGCCCGATCATGGTGTGGTTCAGTGCAGGCTCGGTGTGTCCTGAATGGTTGCAGGGAGACCATTTCGGGGGTCGCAGCAGCTTAGTCCTGTTTCCGCCGGGAACAGATGTCTTGTGCGGGGTTATGGTTTGCTTGCACCTTATGTACCAAGAAATGTTTAAGGCAAAAGTTCACTCATCTGTCCGCCACACATGCACAGCCTCAGGGTCCTTCCTTGTACCCCAGGCTTGGCTGGGCTTCACCGTGGCCGGCACGGGGGGAGCAGGGATGCTGGACAGGCTGCTTTGGTGCCCACGCTCTGCCTGGGGCTCACGCCTTGTGCTCAGTTCCTCTTTCTGCTGCTGCAAATGGAAAGAGAAAGCCTCTGCTCTTCTTCCAGGCTGACCGGACACCCACTCACTGCAGCCGCCATGGCCAGCGCTGACGCAGACTTGGAGGCGGAGGCACTTCCCCATATTTCTAAAGGAGACATGAATGAGATAAGGGCTGCAATAGAGAAAGGAGACCTCACAGCAGCAGCTACAAAAGCCCAGGAGATCCTGGCTAATGAAGAAAAGATCCAGCTCCACATTGCTGTAACAGGAGAGTCAGGCTCCGGGAAATCATCTTTCATCAATGCCGTGCGTGGCCTGCAGGACCATGAGCAGGGTGCAGCTGAGGTTGGAGTGACAGAGACAACGGTGCAGTGCAGCCCTTATCCTTGCCCCCAGGACTCCCACGTGACTTTCTGGGACCTGCCTGGCATTGGGACATCCAGTTTCAGACCAGACACCTACCTGCAGCAGGTGCAGTTCGACCGCTATGACTTCTTCATCATCATCTCCTCCAGCCGCTTCACATGCAATGCTGCGATTCTGGCAGAGGCAATTCAGGCTCGGGGGAAGCATTTCTACTTTGTGCGCTCCAAGGTGGATCAGGATGTGAGCAATGAGCAAAGACTCTACGATGAGGAGGGAGTCCTGAAGGCCAAAGGGAAGAAAGCTCCTGCGACCCGGTCACAGCGCTATGATGAGAGGACAGTCCTGGATAGGATCCGTCAGGGCTGTGAAAGGAAGCTGGCAGAGCTGGGCATAAGCTCCCCTCAAGTCTTTCTTGTCTGCAGGGATGGTTTTGGCAGGAAGTACGATGGTCCCAGACTGTTGCGGACCTTCCTGGATGATCTGCCAAGCCAGAAGAAACTCAGCTTCCTACGGTCCCTGGCCGTCACTTCAAAGGAGGTGCTGAGAAAGAAGAAGGAGGAGCTGATGAAGTATGTCTGGCTGAAAAGCCTTGCGTCATGTGGAGCATCTGCTGTTCCCATCCCTGGTCTCTCTACCGCTGTTGATACTGCAATCCTGGTGACATCCCTGCAAGAGTACTGCCGGACCTTTGGCCTGGCTGAGGACTCCCTCCAGAAACTTGCAGAGCAGGTGGACAAGCCTGTTGAGGAGCTGAAGGCTGTCATGAGGTCCCCCCTGCACCACGAAATATCCAAGGAACGTGTAATGAAGCTGTTGACCAAAAGCTTTGGGGGTGCTGTGCAATGTCCACTGCTTGTGTTAAAATCCATCCCCATAGTGGGGGCTGTGATAGGCTGTCTGTTGTCGGCAGCAATTGCTTTCCCTAGCACGTTCTTTCTGTTGAGGAATTTCCTGTCTGATGCTGCTGCTGATGCCGAACGTATTCTGCAGTGGGCTTTAGAGGGGACGAGTCAGAATAGCCCAAAGGGGAGCTGAGCACAAAGTGTGTGAAAGGAATGTGGGGAGCTCCCAAGAGCAGTGGGGAGAGGGGCTGAGTCCGGCCATCTGCATTCTGCACGGGTGGCCAATGCTTTGCTGTCTGGAAGTGCTGTGGGGTGCTCTGGTGGTGCCGGGGAGTGGGGTGATCTGACAATGTTTATTATTTTGTTTTTGTTTTTGATTTTTGTTTTTGTTTTTTTTTCTCCACTAACAACCTGTACAACTTCTGATTGGAGAAAAGCTCAGACAAGGTTCAAGACTTCATTCTTTGTTCTATCTAAAGAGGGCAGTGATTAGTAAAACGAAGTTGGTCTTACTACTCTTGATTTTCCTTTGCTTCTGCGTTGGAATAGGACACCCAGAGAAGTGGTGGACTCCCTGTCCCCGGCAATATTCAAGGCTCGCCTTGACAGGGCTCTGGATAAGCTAATCGAAGGCCCTGCTTCTGTCGCGGCCCGAAAGGAGTCGTTCAGGACAACCTCCCTCCCCTTGGGGCCAAACGACCAAGTTCGTGATGCCCTTGGACTGAATTAAGGTGAAACGACACCAGCCAACCGGTTTTAAGATTTATTAACACAAAGATAAGGCATGTGGTCAAACAGGATAATTCAATGGCGAATACTGCAACTAGCTAGACAAAAACAGATCTTACCAACATTCAACAAAAGAGAGGGGGAAAGAGAGAGAGAGAGAGAGAAAGATATCACCACCCGTGGATCCAGCGGCGTCCTGTTGGTCCTCTTCCTTTGGGAGTCTCGGCAGTGGGGGGGCTCCCGTCTGGTGGTAGGTGGGTTCTCTTCACCCTGGGTGTAAGTTTTGGTGGTGCGCGTGCAGTAATTACAACTCGAGTTGGGTCCGACCCTAGGTTAGCTCGGAATGACACGCGTGCAGTGGTTACAGCTCGAGTTGGGTACCTCCAAAGAGGGACCCTGAACAAAGAGATCCCTGGGCAATTATAGCTTTTTCAAATTAAGTTTCCCACCCCCTCACGTGGTAGTTCAGACCAATAGTAATTTTTGAGTCTGGGGTCTCCTGCTCCTTATTGGATCTCATCGTTGTTCCTAGGCAGGCTGTTTCTTTTCTCCCTTATCTTTTCTGTTGCAGTTTCTGCAGACAGGTGTGTGTGTCTTCCTTCCTCGGGTCTCACCATCATCTCTCAAGGTCTTGACAAAGAGGTGGTAACTCCAGCAATTAGCACTGTTTCAGCAGTGCACAGGAATGCAAATTGCTGGTAACTCCCTTATCGTTCCCGCCTGCAGCAGCTCTGGGGCCCTTTCTTACCGAACTAGGGAGTGCGGCCTAAGGCTTCAGCAAATTTAGCCACTCATGCCAAGCAGGTTTTATAGAAGTTGTGCTAAAAACGGACAATAATTTACAGTCCAGATCCCAGAGTCTCTGCCCGATTGCGGTCTCATTCAGTGCAGGCTCGGTGTGTCCCGGGTGGTCGCAGGGAGACCTTTTCAGGGGTCGCAGCAGCTCAGTCCTGTTTCCGCTGGGAACAGATGGCTTGTTCGGGGTTATGGTTCGCTTGCATCTTATGTACCAAGAAATGTTCAAGGCAAAAGTTCACTCATCTGTCCGCCACACCACCCCGTGACTTAAACATTGATTGGTACGTCTCCTTCCTGAAGTCTTCATAGCCTTCGTCCATGGTGATAATATGAGACAGAGAGAGAGAGAGACCAGTAGGAAATATAGAAAAGATAGAAGCACGCAGGGAACAAGTTGTGGGAAGAGTAAAAGGAAAGGTACTTAACAGCGATTAAACAGAGGTCTTGCTCAATGCAAGCTAATTCTTTAACTTCATAGAACAAAAATCAAAACTGAGATAACAAGGTAAGTGATTGTTACAACAAGTATAAAACAGCAAATGCGTTGTGGATGTTAATATGCAGTTGCCTCCTTCAGGATAAACTGGGAGTGGGTTTTAAATGATGGGTACTGTGGTTGGCCGTGGCCGATGGATGGCACGGATTTTCTTTATGCCGTCAGGTGAGGTGGTCGGAACAAATTGCATATTTGACACAACATGTCGGATTAATTGAACAAAGCAAGGAATTATACAAGGTAAGAACATCAAAGCGGCAACCACGCATGACAAATACAATATTAACTGTTTCACCCACAGTGCCCCCGGTAACCAGGACCACAAATCGCCACTCCAGCTGTTCCAGGTTTGGACAGGGACGTGGGCTATTTTTCTGATATCTTTGGTTAACTGGAGAACTGCCTTGCCTACATCATCTATTTCTAAACAACAGTTGGAAATATTTAATTTCCCACACACCCCTCCCTCTTCAGCTAACAGATAGTCTAAAACCATGCGGTGCTGAAGGATTGCCGTGCGCATCTGTTGGGACTGGAGAGTTAAAAGATCTATTGCATCAGCGGTTTTGTTGGTAATAATTTCTAGAGCCACTTTTAGGTTGTAAATTGGTTCTCTCATCCCCGATATTAGTTCATTAGGATTCCAGGTTGCAGGCCCATAATGTTGAATTATTTGTTCAGGAGGCCACTCATTTCCCCATTTTTGCATCCCACCCAAATCTACCTTAATGGATCGCGTCTTACGGGCAACCCTTCTGTCCCCGAGGTTATCATATACCTTTATGCCTAACCGAGGTCCGCCTGTTTCTGGTAAAAGGAAAAACAGTGGTCTGATAATCCCTATGTAACAAATTCCCGACCACCCCGCGGGTAAAAATTTATATGCTGTGTGTCCACAGATCCAATAATGCCCCTTCTTAGCTCCAATGCCCTGAGCAAATGGCCCGTTTATCCCTGGTGGGAATTGAAAGTAAGTTGTGTCTCTGTCACCCAGAGGGCTGAAAAATGTGGTTGCCCCATCACCTATTCGGCCGGTACAATACCAAGCCCCAGAAGTGTCTTCCCATTCGCAGGTTCGCTTGTAAGGGGGATAATTGGGTCGTTGGTGAGTTACAGTTTCATTTTTGTTTGACCAGTATCCCCCAAGTCCCCAATTGTGCCCCATTTCATTGAGCCACATCCATAGCTGGAGATTCCTGTCTTTATCGAGCAGTTTACAAGTGAGTGTCCATTGACTTTCCCCCACTTCAATCCCTCCCTCCTGGGTACAATTTAAACAATATTGGCCCATGGCTGGGAACTGAATTGGCCAGGTCCCACCGTCGTTCCACGTGTCATCCTCGGTTTCGCTGTAATTGCTTACGATCTGGTCTGGGGTGAGGGGTGTGGACATCCATGGCCAGCTTGATAACCCTATCGGTCCTCTGCACACCCAGCAGTGGCTTAAATTGAAAGTTTGGCTTACTGCTTTTGCCAGCAACACGAACTCGTTGTTCTCGAAGGGATTAAATGGGTTGGGGGAAGGTAGAGGGAGTGGTCGTTCGTCGCCCTCATGGATGCATCCTTGAATCTGGATGGTCCAGAGCAGTAGATGCATCTTGGTCAGACCACCACCTTTGAAAACATAAATAAGAACAAACTCGCTCCTCGGGTCAGGAGGAGGGAATAATCCATTTTGTGTGAATCTTGTAGGTTTTCCCACTAGCACCTTCTGCTCTCCGAATATATTTATTATTCTATTAACCTCCCAGGCATTTTGCTCCCAAAAAGGAAGCCATTTCAGGCAGCCTTTGAACACCATATGTGAGTCCGTGTAGGTGTGTACAGGGGAAGTAGCCTGGCTTTTGCATTGGGATACGCTCCACACTGCAGCCAGCTCTCCCACCTGCGCACTGCCCTTTCCCTCTGTAATGATCTGCTCCTTAGTCCCCACTTGGAGCGCCACAGCCCGGTATCTCCAGGTTTTCCCTTCCCACTTTGAGGAAGCATCTGTGAACCATGCATTTAGGATCTGATCGGAAAATGTGGGAGCTACTTGAATTACAGAGGGAAGTTGGGGGGTTTCTTTATTCAAGTCTGCCTCATCTTGTATATTTAATGCTTTAGTGGCTCCCTCTGTTACGGAGAAGATTTTACAATAATGCTTTATTTGTGCATACCATTTTCGTACAGAGGCTCTCTGAGCCACCCTGTCAGGGGGCGAGGTCCCTGCCAGGACTGCTTTGGTCACCTTAAAGGGACCTCGGAGAACTATGGTTTGCTTTCGAATAGCTCGTTCAGCCTCCCTTACAGCAAGGCTGACTACAAACAGCCCCTTCTCCCATAGGTAGATAAAGAGCCCAGTCTGGGCAAATCCCCATTCGATCTGGATAGGGTTGGTGGGGTGGACTGGCCCCAAAGCTTGGTAGGCGTTTGCCTCAAAAACCAGCAGCTGCAACGCCTCATCGTGGACCGAGGTCCGCTCCCAGTGAGCCCTTTTCTGTAGTAAGTCATATAATGGCCTGACAACAATTGAAAAGTCAGGAGTGTGCTTCCTCCAAAACATAAGCAGCCCTAGAGCATGTTGCAAGTCCCTTTCGGACTCCAGCATTTTAACTGAGTCCAACGAGGACAGGGTATCCGGGGGAATGCAGGTCATCCCTCCCCTCCACCAAATTCCCAGAAATTTTACCTCGCTGGAGGGAGTTTGGATCTTTTCGGGCGGAATTGTCAGCCCTATCCGCTCTAGGTGGGCAATAATGTCGCACTGCGTTTTCTCAACGTCCTCTACCCGGCTCCCTCCCACAAGCACATATGGGGACAGTTTCAAGCTCTTGTGCTAGCGCATGATGGGCTAGTGTAGGGGAGTGCTTGTACCCCTGAGGCAGTCGGGTGAACGTGTATTGCTGTCCCTCCCACGTGAAGGCAAAACGCTCTTGGTCCTCAGGCTGCAAAGGGACCATAAAAAACATGTCTTTGACATCGATTGTTGCCATCACAGGGTGGGACTGCTCCTGGATAGTCGCTATTAATTCAGCAATGTTTGGCACAGCTGCCATCAATGGGCCTGTATTGTTATTTAATAGTCTACAGTTAGTCTCCACTTATTTGGTTTTCGAACTGGCCATACAGGGGAATTGAAGGGGGACTGTGCTGGGATCACAACTCCCTGTTTTTTCAGGTCCTCCAATACTGGGCTAATTCCCTCTCTGGCTCCCAAAGGTAACGGATAGGGTTTTACATTAGTCAGCCGGGAAGGGGGGAGGGGAGGCGTCGCTTGCAGCGAGCGCACTGCCACACCGAAATCTCCGGTCAGTCTTCTGACCTGAGGAACGCTGAAAGACCACGAATTCCCCTGGGAATCCCGCCACTGTTTCCCCTTCAGGACGTCTATGCCTAAGAGGTTCATTTGAAAAGGCCCCACAGCCACCATAGTGGCCACAGGACTCTCTTCCCCTGGGAACCACAATGTTACCGGGGTCATGGGCACAGTCTGGGTCTTCCCCAGAGCACTTAAAACTATTAGGTGTTTGGAGGGGACCGAGATGCCACACCGTTCCGCCTCACTCCGTGTTAACGCTGTAATTTGGGCCCCTGTGTCAATTAAAAAAGTTACAGGCCTTCTCTTCGGCCCCACCGCTAGGGTGATTAACAAGTCTCCTTTGTTATTGCAGGTGAGCTGTCTTATAAACATCCGCCCTCCGCCTCCCCCCACACCCTGAGGGGGCGGAGGAGCCAGTTTTCCCGCCACCCTTTTGTCCTCCTTGAACTCCTCCCCCACGTTTAACGCCGGTGCGGGGGGTGGTTTCGGTCTGGGCGGGGGTCCCTGTCCGGACCACCTTCGCACCAGAAGCTCTAGTTTTTTGGTCGGGAGCCCGTCCATCAAGTCTCGGGGCACGCCTTTTTGCAGCCCCAATTGCCATAGTCCCTGCCGGGTCAGGGATCTTTCTCTTCTGGCTAAGTCTGGGCTCCTCCCAGAAAATGCCAGCGGCTTGTTTGCTGGCTCTGCCGCCCGCACAGCCCTAGTTTCTACCCTTTGGTAAATCCAGCTGACTGGCCCGTATTTTCTCTCATAATTAATCAATTCCTGGGCTATCTCCCCCCAGGTCCACACCTTTTTCCCTAGCCGACCATGCTCGGGGGTTACCATCCCCTCCAGGGCAGCCGCGATTCTCTCCTCGCGGGGCACATTTTGGATTCTCCCCTGCAATTGAATCCCAATAGGTTTCAGGGAATCAGGAAGTCCCCGTATTAGGGGAGTCATCCGCTCGGGATCTACTGGCAATAACATCGGAGAGCTCAAGTTCGGCTTGAGTTCCCGATCGTACATCATTTGCAGACAAGCTGCCTTTTGTACACTTTCCAGCAACTGATCGACGGAACCTGTTATAGCTAGGGGATCCCCCCTTTCCAAAGGGTTCAGCCCCCCCGCCCAATACGCGGCCCTCTGAGTCAGGGACCACGGGGCTCGGCGATCGCCGGTTGTGAGGAACACGCCCGGGCCCCAATATCCCTCTGCCTCCTTTTCAGATAGCAGGATCCCGTCCCCCCCCCGACAGGGATACCCTCCACACGTATTCGGTTTCGGATTCCCTAGCCGTTTTGGCAAAATCCTTTCGCAGCTTGGCCAGTTCGGTAGCTGTGAAAGGGATTTCTTTGGTAACAACCTGGGGGCGGTTGTCGCTGTCATCCTCGTATACATATTCCGTTTTGACTAGTGGGCACATATGGGGTGGGCCGTCTACGGCCTCCTTTAATCTTTTTAGGTCCCTTTGGGGGTAAAATTGGTGTACCCCTTTTCCCTCGAGCAGCACCTCAGTTTTGGTGAGGGTGTCTGCCTCCCTCAGGAGCTGGTTTCTTAGCTCCTCTTTCAGTATCAGATTTTGGTGCTTCTCTTCCTCCAGTGCCCGCTTGGTTTCCCGTAATTGTTCTTGCAGCGGCGTTAGCGCCGCTTGCAGCGCGGCAACCACGGCCTCTGCCTGACAAGGTGCCCGCTGCCTGTCCTCCACCGCAGCTGCTAGGCACGCTCCTAGCACAGCGCAAACAATAGCTTTCCCTTTTCCTCTCTTAACTTTAGCTTCTTTTTGCAAGACCGCTATTCGGTCCACTACACTTTGCAATTGGAACCAATGGTCCCGTGCCCAGTCTCGTCCCGGGGGCGAGGGACGAGAACGGTGTACTTCCAAAAGGTCATATAATTTCTCGATTTCCTCACAAAAATCGCCTGCCTTCTGGGCAGCCATATCCTACAAAGGGGATTTCGTCCCGGGAGGGCCAGACCTTAAAGGAGTCCAAGTTTCCCCTATACGCTCCCGGGAGGCCAAACCGTAAGCTACTACAAAAAATGTCCTACAAAGGGGATATCATCCTGAGGGGGTCACACCTTAAAATCCAAGTTTCCCCTATACACCCTCAGGAGGCCAAACCGTATACTAGTACAAAAATGTCCTACAAAGGGGATATCGTCCTGAGGGGGTCACACCTTAAAATCCAGTTTTCCCCTATACGCCCTCAGGAAGCCAAACCACAAACCAGTATACTAAAAATCTCACCATTCACTCCTTCCTTACGCTTCGTTCGTCTCCGGCCGCTTCCCTCGCGGGAGAGCGGAACCGCGGATCGGAACTCCGCACTCGCTTCGTACTTGTTCGTACGTCTCGTTCACACACACTCGCTCAGCACACCATAAGGTTGTACGACACTCTCGTCTCAAGGGATCCTGTCCGTGACGCCAATTAGATGTCCTGATCCAGTATCGGGAGGGTTTCGTTACGATCCCAAGGACGAGATTAAGACGCTAAAACCAGTCAAATATCGTACAACCTTTTACCTTTATTTTCCACAAAGTGGGGAGAAAAGGCGTGTGGGGGGGGGGAGGCGAAGGGAAAAAAGGGAACAAGGGTAAGGGGAAAAGACAGAGAAAAGTTGGAAAAGGAGAGAGGAAGCTAGCTACCACCACTCCGAGGCCGATGATGTTCCGCTGACTCCGCTCGAATCACAGCTCAAGCTGGGTGCCTCCGACGAGGGACGAGGAGCGAGGGCCGAGAGAGGGAGTGAGAAAGAGATTGGGGGGGGGGGGGCGAACAAAGAAATCCCTCGGCAATTATAGCTTTTTCAAATTAAGTTTTCCCACCCCTCACGTGCTAGTTCAGACCAATAGTAATATTTGGGTCTGGGGTCTCCTGCTCCTTATTGGGTCTCATCACTGTCCCTAGGTAGGCCGTTTACTGTTGCCGTTTCTGCTGACAGGTGTGTCTCCATTCTTAGGTCCAGCCATTAGCTCTCAAGGTCCTGACAAAGAAGGTGATAACTTCAGCAATTAGCACTGTTTCAGCAGTGCAGAGGAATGCAAATTGCTGGTAACTCCCTTATCATTCCTGCCTGCAGCAGCTCTGGGCCCTTTCTCACTGTACTAGGGAGTGCGGCCTAAGGCTTCAGCAAATTTAGCCACTCATGCCAAGCAGGTTTTATAGAAGTTGTGCTAAAAACGGACAATAATTTACAGTCCAGATCCCAGAGTCTCTGCCCGATTGCGGTCTCATTCAGTGCAGGCTCGGTGTGTCCCGGGTGGTCGCAGGGAGACCTTTTCAGGGGTCGCAGCAGCTCAGTCCTGTTTCCGCTGGGAACAGATGGCTTGTTCGGGGTTATGGTTCGCTTGCATCTTATGTACCAAGAAATGTTCAAGGCAAAAGTTCACTCATCTGTCCGCCACACCACCCCGTGACTTAAACATTGATTGGTACGTCTCCTTCCTGAAGTCTTCATAGCCTTCGTCCATGGTGATAATATGAGACAGAGAGAGAGAGAGACCAGTAGGAAATATAGAAAAGATAGAAGCACGCAGGGAACAAGTTGTGGGAAGAGTAAAAGGAAAGGTACTTAACAGCGATTAAACAGAGGTCTTGCTCAATGCAAGCTAATTCTTTAACTTCATAGAACAAAAATCAAAACTGAGATAACGAGGTAAGTGATTGTTACAACAAGTATAAAACAGCAAATGCGTTGTGGATGTTAATATGCAGTTGCCTCCTTCAGGATAAACTGGGAGTGGGTTTTAAATGATGGGTACTGTGGTTGGCCGTGGCCGATGGATGGCACGGATTTTCTTTATGCCGTCAGGTGAGGTGGTCGGAACAAATTGCATATTTGACACAACATGTCGGATTAATTGAACAAAGCAAGGAATTATACAAGGTAAGAACATCAAAGCGGCAACCACGCATGACAAATACAATATTAACTGTTTCACCCACAGTGCCCCCGGTAACCAGGACCACAAATCGCCACTCCAGCTGTTCCAGGTTTGGACAGGGACGTGGGCTATTTTTCTGATATCTTTGGTTAACTGGAGAACTGCCTTGCCTACATCATCTATTTCTAAACAACAGTTGGAAATATTTAATTTCCCACACACCCCTCCCTCTTCAGCTAACAGATAGTCTAAAACCATGCGGTGCTGAAGGATTGCCGTGCGCATCTGTTGGGACTGGAGAGTTAAAAGATCTATTGCATCAGCGGTTTTGTTGGTAATAATTTCTAGAGCCACTTTTAGGTTGTAAATTGGTTCTCTCACCCCCGATATTAGTTCATTAGGATTCCAGGTTGCAGGCCCATAATGTTGAATTATTTGTTCAGGAGGCCACTCATTTCCCCATTTTTGCATCCCACCCAAATCTACCTTAATGGATCGCGTCTTACGGGCAACCCTTCTGTCCCCGAGGTTATCATATACCTTTATGCCTAACCGAGGTCCGCCTGTTTCTGGTAAAAGGAAAAACAGTGGTCTGATAATCCCTATGTAACAAATTCCCGACCACCCCGCGGGTAAAAATTTATATGCTGTGTGTCCACAGATCCAATAATGCCCCTTCTTAGCTCCAATGCCCTGAGCAAATGGCCCGTTTATCCCTGGTGGGAATTGAAAGTAAGTTGTGTCTCTGTCACCCAGAGGGCTGAAAAATGTGGTTGCCCCATCACCTATTCGGCCGGTACAATACCAAGCCCCAGAAGTGTCTTCCCATTCGCAGGTTTGCTTGTAAGGGGGATAATTGGGTCGTTGGTGAGTTACAGTTTCATTTTTGTTTGACCAGTATCCCCCAAGTCCCCAATTGTGCCCCATTTCATTGAGCCACGTCCATAGCTGGAGATTCCTGTCTTTATCGAGCAGTTTACAAGTGAGTGTCCATTGACTTTCCCCCACTTCAATCCCTCCCTCCTGGGTACAATTTAAACAATATTGGCCCATGGCTGGGAACTGAATTGGCCAGGTCCCACCGTCGTTCCACGTGTCATCCTCGGTTTCACTGTAATTGCTTACGATCTGGTCTGGGGTGAGGGGTGTGGACATCCATGGCCAGCTTGATAACCCTATCGGTCCTCTGCACACCCAGCAGTGGCTTAAATTGAAAGTTTGGCTTACTGCTTTTGCCAGCAACACGAACTCGTTGTTCTCGAAGGGATTAAATGGGTTGGGGGAAGGTAGAGGGAGTGGTCGTTCGTCGCCCTCATGGATGCATCCTTGAATCTGGATGGTCCAGAGCAGTAGATGCATCTTGGTCAGACCACCACCTTTGAAAACATAAATAAGAACAAACTCGCTCCTCGGGTCAGGAGGAGGGAATAATCCATTTTGTGTGAATCTTGTAGGTTTTCCCACTTGCATCTTTTGCTCTCCGAATATATTTATTATTCTATTAACCTCCCAGGCATTTTGCTCCCAAAAAGGAAGCCATTTCAGGCAGCCTTTGAACACCATATGTGAGTCCGTGTAGGTGTGTACAGGGGAAGTAGCCTGGCTTTTGCATTGGGATACGCTCCACACTGCAGCCAGCTCTCCCACCTGCGCACTGCCCTTTCCCTCTGTAATGATCTGCTCCTTAGTCCCCACTTGGAGCGCCACAGCCCGGTATCTCCAGGTTTTCCCTTCCCACTTTGAGGAAGCATCTGTGAACCATGCATTTAGGATCTGATCGGAAAATGTGGGAGCTACTTGAATTACAGAGGGAAGTTGGGGGGTTTCTTTATTCAAGTCTGCCTCATCTTGTATATTTAATGCTTTAGTGGCTCCCTCTGTTACGGAGAAGATTTTACAATAATGCTTTATTTGTGCATACCATTTTCGTACAGAGGCTCTCTGAGCCACCCTGTCAGGGGGCGAGGTCCCTGCCAGGACTGCTTTGGTCACCTTAAACGGACCTCGGAGAACTATGGTTTGCTTTCGAATAGCTCGTTCAGCCTCCCTTACAGCAAGGCTGACTACAAACAGCCCCTTCTCCCATAGGTAGATAAAGAGCCCAGTCTGGGCAAATCCCCATTCGATCTGGATAGGGTTGGTGGGGTGGACTGGCCCCAAAGCTTGGTAGGCGTTTGCCTCAAAAACCAGCAGCTGCAACGCCTCATCGTGGACCGAGGTCCGCTCCCAGTGAGCCCTTTTCTGTAGTAAGTCATATAATGGCCTGACAACAATTGAAAAGTCAGGAGTGTGCTTCCTCCAAAACATAAGCAGCCCTAGAGCATGTTGCAAGTCCCTTTCGGACTCCAGCATTTTAACTGAGTCCAACGAGGACAGGCTATCCGGGGGAATGCAGGTCATCCCTCCCCTCCACCAAATTCCCAGAAATTTTACCTCGCTGGAGGGAGTTTGGATCTTTTCGGGCGGAATTGTCAGCCCTATCCGCTCTAGGTGGGCAATAATGTCGCACTGCGTTTTCTCAACGTCCTCTACCCGGCTCCCTCCCACAAGCACATATGGGGACAGTTTCAAGCTCTTGTGCTAGCGCATGATGGGCTAGTGTAGGGGAGTGCTTGTACCCCTGAGGCAGTCGGGTGAACGTGTATTGCTGTCCCTCCCACGTGAAGGCAAAACGCTCTTGGTCCTCAGGCTGCAAAGGGACCATAAAAAACATGTCTTTGACATCGATTGTTGCCATCACAGGGTGGGACTGCTCCTGGATAGTCGCTATTAATTCAGCAATGTTTGGCACAGCTGCCATCAATGGGCCTGTATTGTTATTTAATAGTCTACAGTTAGTCTCCACTTATTTGGTTTTCGAACTGGCCATACAGGGGAATTGAAGGGGGACTGTGCTGGGATCACAACTCCCTGTTTTTTCAGGTCCTCCAATACTGGGCTAATTCCCTCTCTGGCTCCCAAAGGTAACGGATAGGGTTTTACATTAGTCAGCCGGGAAGGGGGGAGGGGAGGCGTCGCTTGCAGCGAGCGCACTGCCACACCGAAATCTCCGGTCAGTCTTCTGACCTGAGGAACGCCGAAAGACCACGAATTCCCCTGGGAATCCCGCCACTGTTTCCCCTTCAGGACGTCTATGCCTAAGAGGTTCATTTGAAAAGGCCCCACAGCCACCATGGTGTGCACAGGACTCTCTTCCCCTGGGAACCACAATGTTACCGGGGTCATGGGCACAGTCTGGGTCTTCCCCAGAGCACTTAAAACTATTAGGTGTTTGGAGGGGACCGAGATGCCACACCGTTCCGCCTCACTCCGTGTTAGCGCTGTAATTTGGGCCCCTGTGTCAATTAAAAAAGTTACAGGCCTTCTCTTCGGCCCCACCGCTAGGGTGATTAACAAGTCTCCTTTGTTATTGCAGGTGAGCTGTCTTATAAACATCCGCCCTCCGCCTCCCCCCACACCCTGAGGGGGCGGAGGAGCCAGTTTTCCCGCCACCCTTTTGTCCTCCTTGAACTCCTCCCCCACGTTTAACGCCGGTGCGGGGGGTTGTTTCGGTCTGGGCGGGGGTCCCTGTCCGGACCACCTTCGCACCAGAAGCTCTAGTTTTTTGGTCGGGAGCCCGTCCATCAAGTCTCGGGGCACGCCTTTTTGCAGCCCCAATTGCCATAGTCCCTGCTGGGTCAGGGATCTTTCTCTTCTGGCTAAGTCTGGGCTCCTCCCAGAAAATGCCAGCGGCTTGTTTGCTGGCTCTGCCGCCCGCACAGCCCTAGTTTCTACCCTTTGGTAAATCCAGCTGACTGGCCCGTATTTTCTCTCATAATTAATCAATTCCTGGGCTATCTCCCCCCAGGTCCACACCTTTTTCCCTAGCCGACCATGCTCGGGGGTTACCATCCCCTCCAGGGCAGCCGCGATTCTCTCCTCGCAGGGCACATTTTGGATTCTCCCCTGCAATTGAATCCCAATAGGTTTCAGGGAATCAGGAAGTCCCCGTATTAGGGGAGTCATCCGCTCGGGATCTACTGGCAATAACATCGGAGAGCTCAAGTTCGGCTTGAGTTCCCGATCGTACATCATTTGCAGACAAGCTGCCTTTTGTACACTTTCCAGCAACTGATCGACGGAACCTGTTATAGCTAGGGGATCCCCCCTTTCCAAAGGGTTCAGCCCCCCCGCCCAATACGTGGCCCTCTGAGTCAGGGACCACGGGGCTCGGCGATCGCCGGTTGTGAGGAACACGCCCGGGCCCCAATATCCCTCTGCCTCCTTTTCAGATAGCAGGATCCCGTCCCCCCCCGACAGGGATACCCTCCACACGTATTCGGTTTCGGATTCCCTAGCCGTTTTGGCAAAATCCTTTCGCAGCTTGGCCAGTTCGGTAGCTGTGAAAGGGATTTCTTTGGTAACAACCTGGGGGCGGTTGTCGCTGTCATCCTCGTATACATATTCCGTTTTGACTAGTGGGCACATATGGGGTGGGCCGTCTACGGCCTCCTTTAATCTTTTTAGGTCCCTTTGGGGGTAAAATTGGTGTACCCCTTGTCCCTCGAGCAGCACCTCAGTTTTGGTGAGGGTGTCTGCCTCCCTCAGGAGCTGGTTTCTTAGCTCCTCTTTCAGTATCAGATTTTGGTGCTTCTCTTCCTCCAGTGCCCGCTTGGTTTCCCGTAATTGTTCTTGCAGCGGCGTTAGCGCCGCTTGCAGCGCGGCAACCACGGCCTCTGCCTGACAAGGTGCCCGCTGCCTGTCCTCCACCGCAGCTGCTAGGCACGCTCCTAGCACAGCGCAAACAATAGCTTTCCCTTTTCCTCTCTTAACTTTAGCTTCTTTTTGCAAGACCGCTATTCGGTCCACTACACTTTGCAATTGGAACCAATGGTCCCGTGCCCAGTCTCGTCCCGGGGGCGAGGGACGAGAACGGTGTACTTCCAAAAGGTCATATAATTTCTCGATTTCCTCACAAAAATCGCCTGCCTTCTGGGCAGCCATATCCTACAAAGGGGATTTCGTCCCGGGAGGGCCAGACCTTAAAGGAGTCCAAGTTTCCCCTATACGCTCCCGGGAGGCCAAACCGTAAGCTACTACAAAAAATGTCCTACAAAGGGGATATCATCCTGAGGGGGTCACACCTTAAAATCCAAGTTTCCCCTATACACCCTCAGGAGGCCAAACCGTATACTAGTACAAAAATGTCCTACAAAGGGGATATCGTCCTGAGGGGGTCACACCTTAAAATCCAGTTTTCCCCTATACGCCCTCAGGAAGCCAAACCACAAACCAGTATACTAAAAATCTCACCATTCACTCCTTCCTTACGCTTCGTTCGTCTCCGGCCGCTTCCCTCGCGGGAGAGCGGAACCGCGGATCGGAACTCCGCACTCGCTTCGTACTTGTTCGTACGTCTCGTTCACACACACTCGCTCAGCACACCATAAGGTTGTACGACACTCTCGTCTCAAGGGATCCTGTCCGTGACGCCAATTAGATGTCCCGATCCAGTATCGGGAGGGTTTCGTTACGATCCCAAGGACGAGATTAAGACGCTAAAACCAGTCAAATATCGTACAACCTTTTACCTTTATTTTCCACAAAGTGGGGAGAAAAGGCGTGTGGGGGGGGGGAGGCGAAGGGAAAAAAGGGAACAAGGGTAAGGGGAAAAGACAGAGAAAAGTTGGAAAAGGAGAGAGGAAGCTAGCTACCACCACTCCGAGGCCGATGATGTTCCGCTGACTCCGCTCGAATCACAGCTCAAGCTGGGTGCCTCCGACGAGGGACGAGGAGCGAGGGCCGAGAGAGGGAGTGAGAAAGAGATTGGGGGGGGGGGGGCGAACAAAGAAATCCCTCGGCAACTATAGCTTTTTCAAATTAAGTTTTCCCACCCCTCACGTGCTAGTTCAGACCAATAGTAATATTTGGGTCTGGGGTCTCCTGCTCCTTATTGGGTCTCATCACTGTCCCTAGGTAGGCCGTTTACTGTTGCCGTTTCTGCTGACAGGTGTGTCTCCATTCTTAGGTCCAGCCATTAGCTCTCAAGGTCCTGACAAAGAAGGTGATAACTTCAGCAATTAGCACTGTTTCAGCAGTGCAGAGGAATGCAAATTGCTGGTAACTCCCTTATCATTCCTGCCTGCAGCAGCTCTGGGCCCTTTCTCACTGTACTAGGGAGTGCGGCCTAAGGCTTCAGCAAATTTAGCCACTCATGCCAAGCAGGTTTTATAGAAGTTGTGCTAAAAACGGACAATAATTTACAGTCCAGATCCCAGAGTCTCTGCCCGATTGCGGTCTCATTCAGTGCAGGCTCGGTGTGTCCCGGGTGGTCGCAGGGAGACCTTTTCAGGGGTCGCAGCAGCTCAGTCCTGTTTCCGCTGGGAACAGATGGCTTGTTCGGGGTTATGGTTCGCTTGCATCTTATGTACCAAGAAATGTTCAAGGCAAAAGTTCACTCATCTGTCCGCCACACCACCCCGTGACTTAAACATTGATTGGTACGTCTCCTTCCTGAAGTCTTCATAGCCTTCGTCCATGGTGATAATATGAGACAGAGAGAGAGAGAGACCAGTAGGAAATATAGAAAAGATAGAAGCACGCAGGGAACAAGTTGTGGGAAGAGTAAAAGGAAAGGTACTTAACAGCGATTAAACAGAGGTCTTGCTCAATGCAAGCTAATTCTTTAACTTCATAGAACAAAAATCAAAACTGAGATAACGAGGTAAGTGATTGTTACAACAAGTATAAAACAGCAAATGCGTTGTGGATGTTAATATGCAGTTGCCTCCTTCAGGATAAACTGGGAGTGGGTTTTAAATGATGGGTACTGTGGTTGGCCGTGGCCGATGGATGGCACGGATTTTCTTTATGCCGTCAGGTGAGGTGGTCGGAACAAATTGCATATTTGACACAACATGTCGGATTAATTGAACAAAGCAAGGAATTATACAAGGTAAGAACATCAAAGCGGCAACCACGCATGACAAATACAATATTAACTGTTTCACCCACAGTGCCCCCGGTAACCAGGACCACAAATCGCCACTCCAGCTGTTCCAGGTTTGGACAGGGACGTGGGCTATTTTTCTGATATCTTTGGTTAACTGGAGAACTGCCTTGCCTACATCATCTATTTCTAAACAACAGTTGGAAATATTTAATTTCCCACACACCCCTCCCTCTTCAGCTAACAGATAGTCTAAAACCATGCGGTGCTGAAGGATTGCCGTGCGCATCTGTTGGGACTGGAGAGTTAAAAGATCTATTGCATCAGCGGTTTTGTTGGTAATAATTTCTAGAGCCACTTTTAGGTTGTAAATTGGTTCTCTCACCCCCGATATTAGTTCATTAGGATTCCAGGTTGCAGGCCCATAATGTTGAATTATTTGTTCAGGAGGCCACTCATTTCCCCATTTTTGCATCCCACCCAAATCTACCTTAATGGATCGCGTCTTACGGGCAACCCTTCTGTCCCCGAGGTTATCATATACCTTTATGCCTAACCGAGGTCCGCCTGTTTCTGGTAAAAGGAAAAACAGTGGTCTGATAATCCCTATGTAACAAATTCCCGACCACCCCGCGGGTAAAAATTTATATGCTGTGTGTCCACAGATCCAATAATGCCCCTTCTTAGCTCCAATGCCCTGAGCAAATGGCCCGTTTATCCCTGGTGGGAATTGAAAGTAAGTTGTGTCTCTGTCACCCAGAGGGCTGAAAAATGTGGTTGCCCCATCACCTATTCGGCCGGTACAATACCAAGCCCCAGAAGTGTCTTCCCATTCGCAGGTTTGCTTGTAAGGGGGATAATTGGGTCGTTGGTGAGTTACAGTTTCATTTTTGTTTGACCAGTATCCCCCAAGTCCCCAATTGTGCCCCATTTCATTGAGCCACGTCCATAGCTGGAGATTCCTGTCTTTATCGAGCAGTTTACAAGTGAGTGTCCATTGACTTTCCCCCACTTCAATCCCTCCCTCCTGGGTACAATTTAAACAATATTGGCCCATGGCTGGGAACTGAATTGGCCAGGTCCCACCGTCGTTCCACGTGTCATCCTCGGTTTCACTGTAATTGCTTACGATCTGGTCTGGGGTGAGGGGTGTGGACATCCATGGCCAGCTTGATAACCCTATCGGTCCTCTGCACACCCAGCAGTGGCTTAAATTGAAAGTTTGGCTTACTGCTTTTGCCAGCAACACGAACTCGTTGTTCTCGAAGGGATTAAATGGGTTGGGGGAAGGTAGAGGGAGTGGTCGTTCGTCGCCCTCATGGATGCATCCTTGAATCTGGATGGTCCAGAGCAGTAGATGCATCTTGGTCAGACCACCACCTTTGAAAACATAAATAAGAACAAACTCGCTCCTCGGGTCAGGAGGAGGGAATAATCCATTTTGTGTGAATCTTGTAGGTTTTCCCACTTGCATCTTTTGCTCTCCGAATATATTTATTATTCTATTAACCTCCCAGGCATTTTGCTCCCAAAAAGGAAGCCATTTCAGGCAGCCTTTGAACACCATATGTGAGTCCGTGTAGGTGTGTACAGGGGAAGTAGCCTGGCTTTTGCATTGGGATACGCTCCACACTGCAGCCAGCTCTCCCACCTGCGCACTGCCCTTTCCCTCTGTAATGATCTGCTCCTTAGTCCCCACTTGGAGCGCCACAGCCCGGTATCTCCAGGTTTTCCCTTCCCACTTTGAGGAAGCATCTGTGAACCATGCATTTAGGATCTGATCGGAAAATGTGGGAGCTACTTGAATTACAGAGGGAAGTTGGGGGGTTTCTTTATTCAAGTCTGCCTCATCTTGTATATTTAATGCTTTAGTGGCTCCCTCTGTTACGGAGAAGATTTTACAATAATGCTTTATTTGTGCATACCATTTTCGTACAGAGGCTCTCTGAGCCACCCTGTCAGGGGGCGAGGTCCCTGCCAGGACTGCTTTGGTCACCTTAAACGGACCTCGGAGAACTATGGTTTGCTTTCGAATAGCTCGTTCAGCCTCCCTTACAGCAAGGCTGACTACAAACAGCCCCTTCTCCCATAGGTAGATAAAGAGCCCAGTCTGGGCAAATCCCCATTCGATCTGGATAGGGTTGGTGGGGTGGACTGGCCCCAAAGCTTGGTAGGCGTTTGCCTCAAAAACCAGCAGCTGCAACGCCTCATCGTGGACCGAGGTCCGCTCCCAGTGAGCCCTTTTCTGTAGTAAGTCATATAATGGCCTGACAACAATTGAAAAGTCAGGAGTGTGCTTCCTCCAAAACATAAGCAGCCCTAGAGCATGTTGCAAGTCCCTTTCGGACTCCAGCATTTTAACTGAGTCCAACGAGGACAGGCTATCCGGGGGAATGCAGGTCATCCCTCCCCTCCACCAAATTCCCAGAAATTTTACCTCGCTGGAGGGAGTTTGGATCTTTTCGGGCGGAATTGTCAGCCCTATCCGCTCTAGGTGGGCAATAATGTCGCACTGCGTTTTCTCAACGTCCTCTACCCGGCTCCCTCCCACAAGCACATATGGGGACAGTTTCAAGCTCTTGTGCTAGCGCATGATGGGCTAGTGTAGGGGAGTGCTTGTACCCCTGAGGCAGTCGGGTGAACGTGTATTGCTGTCCCTCCCACGTGAAGGCAAAACGCTCTTGGTCCTCAGGCTGCAAAGGGACCATAAAAAACATGTCTTTGACATCGATTGTTGCCATCACAGGGTGGGACTGCTCCTGGATAGTCGCTATTAATTCAGCAATGTTTGGCACAGCTGCCATCAATGGGCCTGTATTGTTATTTAATAGTCTACAGTTAGTCTCCACTTATTTGGTTTTCGAACTGGCCATACAGGGGAATTGAAGGGGGACTGTGCTGGGATCACAACTCCCTGTTTTTTCAGGTCCTCCAATACTGGGCTAATTCCCTCTCTGGCTCCCAAAGGTAACGGATAGGGTTTTACATTAGTCAGCCGGGAAGGGGGGAGGGGAGGCGTCGCTTGCAGCGAGCGCACTGCCACACCGAAATCTCCGGTCAGTCTTCTGACCTGAGGAACGCCGAAAGACCACGAATTCCCCTGGGAATCCCGCCACTGTTTCCCCTTCAGGACGTCTATGCCTAAGAGGTTCATTTGAAAAGGCCCCACAGCCACCATGGTGTGCACAGGACTCTCTTCCCCTGGGAACCACAATGTTACCGGGGTCATGGGCACAGTCTGGGTCTTCCCCAGAGCACTTAAAACTATTAGGTGTTTGGAGGGGACCGAGATGCCACACCGTTCCGCCTCACTCCGTGTTAGCGCTGTAATTTGGGCCCCTGTGTCAATTAAAAAAGTTACAGGCCTTCTCTTCGGCCCCACCGCTAGGGTGATTAACAAGTCTCCTTTGTTATTGCAGGTGAGCTGTCTTATAAACATCCGCCCTCCGCCTCCCCCCACACCCTGAGGGGGCGGAGGAGCCAGTTTTCCCGCCACCCTTTTGTCCTCCTTGAACTCCTCCCCCACGTTTAACGCCGGTGCGGGGGGTTGTTTCGGTCTGGGCGGGGGTCCCTGTCCGGACCACCTTCGCACCAGAAGCTCTAGTTTTTTGGTCGGGAGCCCGTCCATCAAGTCTCGGGGCACGCCTTTTTGCAGCCCCAATTGCCATAGTCCCTGCTGGGTCAGGGATCTTTCTCTTCTGGCTAAGTCTGGGCTCCTCCCAGAAAATGCCAGCGGCTTGTTTGCTGGCTCTGCCGCCCGCACAGCCCTAGTTTCTACCCTTTGGTAAATCCAGCTGACTGGCCCGTATTTTCTCTCATAATTAATCAATTCCTGGGCTATCTCCCCCCAGGTCCACACCTTTTTCCCTAGCCGACCATGCTCGGGGGTTACCATCCCCTCCAGGGCAGCCGCGATTCTCTCCTCGCAGGGCACATTTTGGATTCTCCCCTGCAATTGAATCCCAATAGGTTTCAGGGAATCAGGAAGTCCCCGTATTAGGGGAGTCATCCGCTCGGGATCTACTGGCAATAACATCGGAGAGCTCAAGTTCGGCTTGAGTTCCCGATCGTACATCATTTGCAGACAAGCTGCCTTTTGTACACTTTCCAGCAACTGATCGACGGAACCTGTTATAGCTAGGGGATCCCCCCTTTCCAAAGGGTTCAGCCCCCCCGCCCAATACGTGGCCCTCTGAGTCAGGGACCACGGGGCTCGGCGATCGCCGGTTGTGAGGAACACGCCCGGGCCCCAATATCCCTCTGCCTCCTTTTCAGATAGCAGGATCCCGTCCCCCCCCGACAGGGATACCCTCCACACGTATTCGGTTTCGGATTCCCTAGCCGTTTTGGCAAAATCCTTTCGCAGCTTGGCCAGTTCGGTAGCTGTGAAAGGGATTTCTTTGGTAACAACCTGGGGGCGGTTGTCGCTGTCATCCTCGTATACATATTCCGTTTTGACTAGTGGGCACATATGGGGTGGGCCGTCTACGGCCTCCTTTAATCTTTTTAGGTCCCTTTGGGGGTAAAATTGGTGTACCCCTTGTCCCTCGAGCAGCACCTCAGTTTTGGTGAGGGTGTCTGCCTCCCTCAGGAGCTGGTTTCTTAGCTCCTCTTTCAGTATCAGATTTTGGTGCTTCTCTTCCTCCAGTGCCCGCTTGGTTTCCCGTAATTGTTCTTGCAGCGGCGTTAGCGCCGCTTGCAGCGCGGCAACCACGGCCTCTGCCTGACAAGGTGCCCGCTGCCTGTCCTCCACCGCAGCTGCTAGGCACGCTCCTAGCACAGCGCAAACAATAGCTTTCCCTTTTCCTCTCTTAACTTTAGCTTCTTTTTGCAAGACCGCTATTCGGTCCACTACACTTTGCAATTGGAACCAATGGTCCCGTGCCCAGTCTCGTCCCGGGGGCGAGGGACGAGAACGGTGTACTTCCAAAAGGTCATATAATTTCTCGATTTCCTCACAAAAATCGCCTGCCTTCTGGGCAGCCATATCCTACAAAGGGGATTTCGTCCCGGGAGGGCCAGACCTTAAAGGAGTCCAAGTTTCCCCTATACGCTCCCGGGAGGCCAAACCGTAAGCTACTACAAAAAATGTCCTACAAAGGGGATATCATCCTGAGGGGGTCACACCTTAAAATCCAAGTTTCCCCTATACACCCTCAGGAGGCCAAACCGTATACTAGTACAAAAATGTCCTACAAAGGGGATATCGTCCTGAGGGGGTCACACCTTAAAATCCAGTTTTCCCCTATATGCCCTCAGGAAGCCAAACCACAAACCAGTATACTAAAAATCTCACCATTCACTCCTTCCTTACGCTTCGTTCGTCTCCGGCCGCTTCCCTCGCGGGAGAGCGGAACCGCGGATCGGAACTCCGCACTCGCTTCGTACTTGTTCGTACGTCTCGTTCACACACACTCGCTCAGCACACCATAAGGTTGTACGACACTCTCGTCTCAAGGGATCCTGTCCGTGACGCCAATTAGATGTCCCGATCCAGTATCGGGAGGGTTTCGTTACGATCCCAAGGACGAGATTAAGACGCTGAAACCGGTCAAATATCGTACAACCTTTTACCTTTATTTTCCACGAAGTGGGGAGAAAAGGCGTTGGGGGGGGGGGGGAGGCGAAGGGAAAAAAGGGAACAAGGGTAAGGGGAAAAGACAGAGAAAAGTTGGAAAAGGAGAGAGGAAGCTAGCTACCACCACTCCGAGGCCGATGATGTTCCGCTGACTCCGCTCGAATCACAGCTCAAGCTGGGTGCCTCCGACGAGGGACGAGGAGCGAGGGCCGAGAGAGGGAGTGAGAAAGAGATGGGGGGGCGGGCGAACAAAGAAATGCAAATTGCTGGTAACTCCCTTATCATTCCCGCCTGCAGCAGCTCTGGGCCCTTTCTCACTGTACTAGGGAGTGCGGCCTAAGGCTTCAGCAAATTTAGCCACTCATGCCAAGCAGGTTTTATAGAAGTTGTGCTAAAAACGGACAATAATTTACAGTCCAGATCCCAGAGTCTCTGCCCGATTGCGGTCTCATTCAGTGCAGGCTCGGTGTGTCCCGGGTGGTCGCAGGGAGACCTTTTCAGGGGTCGCAGCAGCTCAGTCCTGTTTCCGCTGGGAACAGATGGCTTGTTCGGGGTTATGGTTCGCTTGCATCTTATGTACCAAGAAATGTTCAAGGCAAAAGTTCACTCATCTGTCCGCCACACAGGTGGGGAAAGGCAAAGGGGAGGCGAAGGGAAGAGGGGAAGAAGGGTAAGGGGAAAAAGAGAAAGCTGGAAAAGGAGAGAAGCAGCTAGCTACCACCACTCCGAGTCCGATGATGTTCTGCTGACTCCGTTCGAATTACCGCTCAGGCTGGGTGCCTCCGAAGAGGGACCCTGAACAAAGAAATCCCTGGGCAATTATACTTTCCAATCTAAGCTCTCCACCCTTCATGCAGTAGTTTGGACCAACAGTAATATTTGGGTCTGGGGTCTCCTGCTCCTTATTGGGTCTCATCACTGTCCCTAGGTAGGCTGTTTGCTGTTGCGGTTTCTGCTGACAGATGTGTTTTCATTCTTCGGGTCCTGCCCTTCTCTCTCAAGGCCCTGACAAAGTAGTACTTCCACAGCAGTGACTGTAGGTGTTGTCTCCCAAGGTCCAGACAAAGGGAATATAATCTGGACCTCGAGATAGTCCAGACCGCCCCCTAATCAGCATTGTTTCAGCAGGGAGAGGAGGCCCTGCTCCCCAGGGTCCTGGCGCCCAAGCAGGCCTTATTTCAAAGCCTTGACATCCTTCCTCCCGGAGTGTAAAGCATAGGAATGCAAACTGCTTGTAGCTCCCCTATCTTATCAGCCTGCACCAGCTCTGGGGCCCTTTCTTACTGAACTAGGAGTGCAGCCTAAGGCTTCAGCAAATTTAGCTACTCATGCTAAGCAAGTTTTATAGAAGTTGTGCTAAGCGGCAATAATTTACAGTCCAGGTCCCAAAGTCTCTGCCGGATCATGGTGTGGTTCAGTGCAGGCTCGGTGTGTCCTGAATGGTTGCAGGGAGACCATTTCGGGGGTCGCAGCAGCTTAGTCCTGTTTCCGCCGGGAACAGATGTCTTGTACGGGGTTATGGTTTGCTTGCACCTTATGTACCAAGAAATGTTTAAGGCAAAAGTTCACTCATCTGTCCGCCACACATGCACAGCCTCAGGGTCCTTCCTTGTACCCCAGGCTTGGCTGGGCTTCACCGTGGCTGGCACGGGGGGGAGCAGGGATGCTGGACAGGCTGCTTTGGTGCCCACGCTCTGCCTGGGGCTCACG
This sequence comes from Dromaius novaehollandiae, assembly GCF_036370855.1. Taxonomy (NCBI): domain Eukaryota; kingdom Metazoa; phylum Chordata; class Aves; order Casuariiformes; family Dromaiidae; genus Dromaius; species Dromaius novaehollandiae. Next base: position 1,206,161 of record NC_088101.1, read on the forward strand.
CCTTGTGCTCAGTTCCTCTTTCTGCTGCTGCAAATGCAAAGAGAAAGCCTCTGCTCTTCTTCCAGGCTGACCGGACACCCACTCACTGCAGCCGCCATGGCCAGCGCTGACACAGACTTGGAGGCGGAGGCACTTCCCCATATTTCTAAAGGAGACATGAATGAGATAAGGGCTGCAATAGAGAAAGGAGACCTCACAGCAGCAGCTACAAAAGCCCAGGAGATCCTGGCTAATGAAGAAAAGATCCAGCTCCACATTGCTGTAACAGGAGAGTCAGGCTCCGGGAAATCGTCTTTCATCAATGCCGTGCGTGGCCTGCAGGACCATGAGCAGGGTGCAGCTGAGGTTGGAGTGACAGAGACAACGGTGCAGTGCCCCTTATCCTTGCCCCCAGGACTCCCACGTGACTTTCTGGGACCTGCCTGGCATTGGGGCACCCAATTTCAGACCAGACACCTACCTGCAGCAGGTGCAGTTCGACCGCTATGACTTCTTCATCATCATCTCCTCCAGCCGCTTCACATGCAATGCTGTGATTCTGGCAGAGGCAATTCAGGCTCGGGGGAAGCATTTCTACTTTGTGCGCTCCAAGGTGGATCAGGATGTGAGCAATGAGCAAAGACTCTACGATGAGGAGGGAGTCCTGAAGGCCAAAGGGAAGAAAGCTACTGCGACCCGGTCACAGCGCTATGATGAGATGGCAGTCCTGGATAGGATCCGTCAGGACTGTGAAAGGAAGCTGGCAGAGCTGGGCATAAGCTCCCTTCAAGTCTTTCTTGTCTGCAGGGATGGTTTTGGCAGGAAGTACGATGGTCCCAGACTGTTGTGGACCTTCCTGGATGATCTGCCAAGCCAGAAGAAACTCGGCTTCCTACGGTCCCTGGCCAACACTTCAAAGGAGGTGCTGAGAAAGAAGAAGGAGGAGCTGATGAAGTATGTCTGGCTGAAAAGCCTTGCGTCATGTAGAGCATCTGCTGTTCCCATCCCTGGTCTCTCTACCGCTGTTGATACTGCAATCCTGGTGACATCCCTGCAAGAGTACTGCTGGACCTTTGGCCTGGCTGAGGACTCCCTCCAGAAACTTGCAGAGCAGGTGAACAAGCCTGTTGAGGAGCTGAAGGCTGTCATGAGGTCCCCCCTGCACCACGAAATATCCAAGGATCTTGTAATTAAGCTGTTGACCAAAAGCTTTGGGGGTGCTGTGCAATATCCACTGCTTGTGTTAAAATCCATCCCCATAGTGGGGGCTGTGATAGGCTGTCTGTTGTCGGCAGCAATTGCTTTCTTCAGCATGTTCTTTCTGTTGAGGAATTTCCTGTCTGATGCTGCTGCTAATGCCGAACGTATTCTGCAGCGGGCTTTAGAGGGGACGAGTCAGAATAGCCCAAAGGGGAGCTGAGCACAAAGTGTGTGAAAGGAATGTGGGGAGCTCCCAAGAGCAGCGGGGAGAGGGGCTGAGTCCGGCCATCTGCATTCTGCACGGGTGGCCAATGCTTTGCTGTCTGGAAGTGCTGCGGGGTGCTCTGGTGGTGCCGGGGAGTGGGGTGAACTGCTGAAGCTAATATTCAAGTTTCCTTTTATTAATATTTATAATATATCTTTATGAATATGTCTCACTTATCACAATTTTTTCATTTTCATATTATTGTATTTATATTTCTATTAATATTTTCTGCCAATGTTTTTCTATTGTTTTCTGTTCTATTAATATTTCTATTATTATTGTTCTACTATCTTTCTACTGTTGTATGACTATTTCTATAGCCTTTATGTTAATATTTGAATTATGATTTTAGTGTTCCTTTTAATGGTATTTCTAGCTTTATTCTTGTATTGGCTTTTATGACTGTTCATCTCTTTTAATACCATTAATGCAAATATTCCATTTTGACATTGGTATTTCTGTGATTTTCATAGCATATTTGCACTTTGTTATGATTATTCATGTTTTTCCTAGCAGTAGTTGTTATATTTTAATTAGCATTTGTTTAACTTTGCCCCAGCATGAGATGGGCGCACCTCCTGCCATCACCCTCCTCCCAGTGAAGAATGCTAGACCCAGAGGGCGCCTGGAGGTATATTAACCACATTAATGAGACTTTCTTCAATAAAACTACTTACTTGCCTTCTTCCCCCTGCCCCCTGCAATAATTCATGGTGGGTTAATGATAACCCTTTAATTAGACAGTTAATATTGCAAGAACAGTCACGGCAGGCCCCTTTCTGGGTTTTTCAGGGCGGGGCAAGGGTATTTTGGCACACCTGCTACAAGGAGTTGCCCCAGCTCAGGATGTTTCAGTATTTCGGGGGCAGGCAATGACCCTGCCTCCCCATCCCATCACTCGTTCACAGGATCGCTGGCCTCAAACAGTGAGGCAGTTTCAGAGTGAGGAAAGGGGGGAAAGACCTGGGGGTCCCTGCCCTGCTATAGAGCTCCCAAAGTCCCACCATCGGGTGCACAAGCGCGCCAGGCTCATAGCTCACTCGAGCATCAGCCCAGGCTCTAAGTCCTTTTAATATCCATGCCTGGACCAGGAACACGGGCGCGTCCAGGCTCTACTGTCGCTGGCACCCAGCCCTGCAGCTTCCGTGTCCCACAGCCCTTCTCCTGCTCTTGGTACTGAGATTTCTCAATGCACCCACGCACAGAGCAGACAACAAACTCACACAGAAAATATGGTTTCATGAGGAGATAGCACAGACTGAGGCACTGAGGCATAGGGTGCAAGTAGACAAGCTCATGGACAAGCTGCTCACTCGCACCCTGCCTGCCCCTCTTGTCCCTCTTCTCTCCATTTCCCCATGCCTCTTCATCTGCCATCCACCTCCATCTGTCCCTTTCTCCGCCCTGGTCTCCTTCCAAATAAACAACCAGCCCCTGATTACTTTCTTCCCCACTGGCCCCCATTTCAATACATCCATCCCCAAATTTGACATTTCTGACATTGTTACCTGGGCCATCCCTGCTTTCCCTGGTATTGCCGATGCGGTCACTTAGTTGCTAGTGGCCTTGTGAGAGCTTTTATCTAAGCACTCAAGTTGCTGAATTACACCAATACCAAGTAGTTTTGAAAATCCCAGATAAGATAAAAAAACTCTTCCTTTTTAACCACCGTAGAAATATCCAGGCTGTGTAATATAGATGATCACACTTCTCCCACAAGGGTAGTATCATTCCATTCAGTGCCAACACCTTGTAATTCAAATCTGCAGCGATACAATTTTTTGTCCCAGATTGACAAGTCTGTTGCGTCTCATTTACACTTCAGGAGCCCTGCTGATTTTGACAATCTCATTGCATCCATCTTCTAAGTTCTGCAATAAATGGAATAAAGGTAGATAAAATCTCTATTGGTTTTGTTATTTTTTATGGACTGCTTTCCTCACCCTAGCACAGGAGAAACCTCACAGCAGGGGGAAGCAAATGCCATGTAATGAAAGCCTCATCAAACACCAACTTCTTAAAACTGTCAGAACTGCCTGACATGTGTGAGACCTCCTCAGCATGAATAAACCAACAAATGTCCAGGAAAACATGTGCCCCTGGCCAAAACAAAGAAAAGACACCATTCGCAAGGCAAAAGTGCTTTTCTGACAACCAACACCACATAAAGAAAGCATTAAAATTTTTGAAGGATGTGAGAAGAAAGGAGATACTGGTGATAGTGAGTGTGTGGCGAGCATTGGTCTGAATGTTTGGCTACCAGGTTAGGAGATTGTGGAAAAGGTGATTTCAAGACATTGTTTTTATTTAGTTTTTAATCAGTTAGGGCTCTTGACAGAGAAAGGAAATCTTTGTAAGTGTTCTTCTTTAAAATCCCACACCAGTGGGATGATGATATTTTAGGAGTCTTGGAAATGTACTTGGGCAGCTCTGATAAAATTAATGTCTGGAATTAGAAGATTTTCTCATGCTTCCTCTAAGGCTGCAAGAAATACAAGCTACATGAAAGCTACCCCATAAATGCTTTTAAAAATCACTTAACACAGAAATGCCTGTTTCAGGTGTTGCTATAAATACCAGTTACAATCATACAATACAGTTAGCTAACTCCCATGATCTCCTGTGGCCTAGGAACTGGTGAAGTCAGATAGACAAAACTTTCAAAATTGGAAGTGGATTGGCAAAGACTTCTAGAAAAATGATGAATGATTCTTTCCCTTTTGTTAGGAAATTTATTTGCAATTTTAGTCAAACTCTGTGTAGATGGAAAACAAAACTGCCTTTAAATAAACAAAGACAGAACTTTTATTACTTTAGTAGATCTCCCTTAGATGAAGCCAACTTTATCTATAGACAGCAAATTGTACTGTTGTTTCTCATTAGCAAACCTGTTAAGATTTTAGAATTAGTAGGTCTTATCCTCTCATGACTTGTTTTTATTAGTAAATTGTAGAAAGAGCTTTTCATCTCCCAAAGAGTTTCTAAAATTTGAACAAATTACTCTCTGAACTGAGCTAATTGAATTATTTGGAATGAAGGAAATATCCTCCAAATACCTCTGGGTGAAATCACTCCCGACAAAAGCTGATGCTGCACTTCACCATGATCTGGTTCCAGATGCCAAGTGAGTGATATCTTCCAGTTCAGTGTCTTGGGATATCCTTGCCTTCTTACCCCACTAATTCTCAGCAGGCCCTGCCTAGGGACCAAGGCCATCACCCCGCTTTCCAGATCTGATGCCATGGTAGCAGCCCTAGGAATCACCCTACTTCTACTGAGGCAGGGGCAACCTACGGCCTGGTATTATCTCTCAGCAGCACCAGCTGTCCTCCTGGTGTCCACCAGGGACGCGCCTCATGAATGAGGCTGAAAGGCCCGCTATTGGAAGGGAGATGGGAAAGAGGTGTCAAACTCTACTGATGATGTCACCCTCAGGCCCCAGCTCTCTTGGTATCTTGCAAATACTAGTGGCTTGAGCCTAGCATCATCTCATGAACGTAGAGTCAGATCCCTGGGGTCTGGGTTGGTCTACTGCTGTCCTTCTGTAAGATGAGAACACAGTGGTCCGCTGTGAGAATGAAGAGAAACAGGCACTCAGATGTCACCTTAAAAATGCCGTACAAGCACTCTGAATAGACCCCCAACCCAGGGTACTTTTGTTACAACAGAGTCTGAGGCAGCATCCTCAATGGGAGTCTGAGGGCTGGGTAGCGCTGTGAAGATGTTCAGGCAAGCTACCTCCTGTCTACAACTTGGAGGTGTGTAATGCGAGAGCGGTCATACGGACAGGGAAAATGAGACACTGAGCTCAGAGGTACTCTATTGAAGGTCAGCAAGGGAATCAATTGCCCACTGGGATCAAATTCCCAGACCTGTGCTGTCTTTCCTAGCAAAGATGAATGAAAATCAAGATTTCCAGAGGGACACTGGCAAGTAAACAGACCGGGCAGGAGGTGACCATCCTGGGATATTCCAGTAGCTATTAATGAAGGCTACAAAGAGTTATCTGAGCAAGTATCACACCACCTCTGAAGCTGCAGCTCTGCCAAATACATATATTTTTTCCTTTTTAAATATTTTGTGATAGTTCCAGAATTGTTGTGCTTTATCTGTCTGTACCTCCTCTCCCATTAAGTACTCTACCAGTTTGCTGCATGATTTACAACAGCCTATAAAAAATATCCTCTGCTGCAGTATCTCCCCTGTTCTTTGGTTCAAGGCACGGAACTTATGCATTATTTAAAATAGCAAAGTACTCATCTGAGGCTGTTAATGCCTCAGGTATTCATTTATTTGAAGCATCTGAGTGTTTCTCTGCAGAAACTACTCCACAAAATTACAAGGAGGAAGCATCAGCTGCATGTCTGAAAGCAAAAGTGGGGAGGGAGAGCTGGAGTAGCCCCTCACAGGGTAGGAGGCAAAGAGATGTGCAAAGACAAGGCCATGTTCTCTTTGGGCTGTTCTTAGTCCTGGTGGCCAGGCAGTGTTGGAGGTTACTGCTCACCCCCTACCTCCCAATTCCAGGTTGTCCTTGCAACATTTGCTGTGGAAGGCCAAGCCCTTGCTTTCCAGCCCTTGCTTTCCAAAGGTCTTCTGTCCATCCCTGGCACAAATATAGCTATTACTTAGATCACATGCAGGACTGCACTCAGAAGCAAAACAAACCTGATTTTAAAACAACTTCTTCCAGGCCTCCACTTTAAGCAGTTTTTTTCAAGGGTGTGAGGGACAAGCCCTTGGGTATTGTCTGGGAACAGGAATGGCTTTAATCTGTACCATGTGCCTAGACAACTCTCCTTTCGTGGCTTTGGGAGTACTTTGCCAATTCTTTACGAGATCGTACACCAGCAGAGTTAGGCTGGTTTGAGAGGAGCAAGCTACTACCAGCATCCAATCTGTTGGCATTCCCTTTGCAGGAGGAGGAGGAGGCGGGATGCACTCTGATTCCTCTCCATGAAGTGATTCTTCCTCTGTTCCTCCCATCCAGCAGCCAGTTCTCTCTCTCTGTGTTGTCACCCGGGGTACGCTTGCTTGTATTATAGCAATATGTTTTCATGCCTTCTCAGGCAGGGCTGTGTGTTTCTATCCTACAGTGTTCGCTCTGCTTTTAGCTCCAGTTTTGAGTGCCTGTGTTGGACAGTGATTTAAATTATTATTCCTTAGATATTGAGTGCTTTACTGGAAGGCTTCTCTGCCCACTGGGACTTTTATCACTGGCAGCAATGGGGCCGCCTGGGCCGGGCTGGGGCAGGGGCCGGTGTGGCTGGTGTGGGGGGCTCTGCCCCCCCCAGGAGCAGCGGCTCCAGGGCCATCCCAGGGTGGGAGGCAGCTGCAGAACTCAGCCCAGTGCCAGCCTGTGTCCCCCAGCCCAGCTCCCAAGCACGACCCGACCCACATGGGGCCGGGGCACTGGCTGGGGTGGGCTGCCCCCCCCCCCAACATCCTCCTGGGGCCAGGAGGGGAGGGCTGGTGCCTGGGGGCTCTGAAACAGGCTCAGGGTGCTGCTCTGGGGCCCCAAAATGGGGATGGTGTAATTATGCGGTTTGCAAGAGAGGGTAAAGGGGTGGTTTGGGGGGGGCTTGGAAAGGGAGGATAAATCCTGCATTTTTGGTGCTTGAAAATAGGTTCAATGGACCGATTTCAGAGCTCAGAAATGGAGGCCAAGGGCTGCATTTATGGGGCTTGAAAATGGGTTCATTGGGCTGTTTTTGGTGCTCAAAAGCAGAGGCTAAGTCCTCCATTTTTGGTGCTTAAAAACAAGCTCAGGGGGCTGGTTTAGGGGCTTGGAAAGCGAAGCTAAATCCTGTGGTTTTGGGGCTCAAAGACAGGTTCAGAGGGCTGCTTTTGGGGCTCAGTCTGCACTTCTGAGCTCCCAAAACAGCCCACAGGACCTGTTTTTGAGCCCCCAAAGGGCAGGATTTAGCCTCCATTTCTAATCCCTGTGTTTCTGAGCCTCAAAAAACATGTTCTTTGAACTGGTTTCAGGGCCTCTGTTTCTGAGCTAAGTCCTGCATTTTTGGTGCTTGAAAACAGGTTCAGTGGGCTGTTTTTGGTGCTCAAACACAAAGCTTAAGTAAGTCCTGCATTTTGGGATCTTGAAAACAGAGACCAAGTCATCTGTTTTCAGCCCCAAAACCAGAGGCTGGGTGGGCCCTTTTTGTGGGCAGTGGGAGGGCAAGAGGGGCGGGAGGGGGCAGGGCCCGCGGACCCTCACCGCAGGTGGGGGTCCGTCCATGTGCGCCCTGACGGCAGGAAGGCCGGCATGTACCAGGCTGAACTTGGCATCTGAGATAGTTTCTAGCGCAAAAGGCACTTTTGGGGGCAGAAACCCGGGCAGACACCGTCTTCCAGTTCCAATACTTATTCCACATGTATACAATCCTTCGACTATTTATTCCATATGTGTGTACTAGTAATAAATAATAACCTGTATTTGATATTAATATGCAAGTTGTGACAGTGATTGATTTACGACCTCGTCAATCGCCAAGATTGCTGTAATGAGCCAACACTGTACTCCCAGCGTGGTTTGCAAGGAGGCCAAGAGCCAGGCAGGAGCAGGCAGGTTGTCCCCAGCCAGGAGTGGGGTCCCACGCAGGGCAGGAGGGAGGCAAGCGGAATTGTCCTGCTGTGAGCAGGGAGCCGGGCGGCTTCTGTCAGGGATGCTACAGAAACATTGCTTCAGGACTAATATTTCTGTAACTCACAAAGCCTTAGGCCCAAGTGGATAACTAACACATCTGGTTGTTCTTGCCATTGCATCAGTGTAAATCATCGTCCATCCACTACAAGGGTTTGTGCAGAGGCAGACAACAAAAAGTTGCTGCTGCCCGCAGAGGGATGCCTCTCCTCGCCTCTTGCTTTTGCTGCTGTTAACACGCTATAGCCAGTCAGCTCCAGGAGCTGATCTGACTGCAACTGCATCCCGTTGGGCAGCAGATGGGTTTTCCTTGGGGATACTGTCCCCAGTCTCACTTGCCACATCAGACTTAAACTGATCTGCTAGTGCGCTGCAGGATGGGAACGGCCCTTTTCTGGGAGGCTCTAAAGGGGAAGTTACAGAACGCAGCTCTGCAACCACATGGCCCCATGCCAGGCACGTCTCCTTTTTCCTGGATGGATGTGGACTGCTGGAGGAACTCTTTGACATAATTTTGTCCAAAGAGTGATGCAGAAATGCAAGATGATGGTTCTGGTTGCAGCTGAGCACTGGGTATTTCGAACCTTCATGCATTTTTCTTTCACCATTTCAGCAACCCAGGAAAAATGTGGGCCGAAAAGAAATCTTAAGGGAGAAGGAGTATCCAAGGTGAGTCCTTTGAACTGGTAGAGATATTACTGTGTATGACCACGCTGTGTGGTCAGGATCAAAGCCCGGTGTGTTTTAGCCTGTCCCTCATGTTTTGTGCTGCCTTTTGAGGGCATCTCGAAGAAGGTGTGTTGGTGCACTTGTGCATAGCTAGCCTTGGGAAACATGATGCTGTCTTCTGCCCCAAACATGCTTCCAAGCAGGGCAGGATTAGAGCTGTTCCCAGCCCTTCTCTGGTGATAGAGCTGCAGTCACATCCCAGCTACGGACAAAGAGGAATGGGAGGCACCTGAACAGGTGAAGCTGGGAAACTGAGCGAGCTTTACTGGGCCACTGTGGGTTGAAAATGATACCACACAGTGGCTCCCTCATAGCAACTCGTGTTTCTTTGATTTACTCCAGTTGTCTGCCTCTGCGCAAACCCTTGTAGTGGATGGATGATGTTTTACACTGATGTAACGGCAAGAACAACCAGATGTGTTAGTTATCCATTTGGGCCTAAGGCTTTGTGAACTACAGAAATATTAGTCCTGAAGCAATGTTTCCGTAGCAGATCATCCCCCAAGGTGAGAAGAAATGGATAATTAATCCCTACCATAACCATATAAAAAAAACAGTTTAATGGAAGTTCTAAGTTCAATTTGAATTTAGAACCTATGTTGGTCATCACTTTGTCTTTTTGCTTTTTTTCAGGAAACTAAAATTTAAAAGAGCTAGATAATAAATCCTTAGGACACAAAAGGCCATACCTGCAGTATAGCCATGCCAGATGAGTTCTCATGTGGAAAGTTTGCTTGAAGATCAGTTCTTAACCTTTGCTGTAACAGAGCAATACGGTAAAATAGCTTACAACTCTGTCGTATCTTGCTCTAAGCTAAACAGCTTGGAAACAGGAGAAAATACTGCTTATTACTGGCACCAGCATCTTAGGCTCTACCTCCAGAAGAAAAAAAACTCAGATTTGGGGCAAACAAATGATGCTTGAAAAGATATTTCAGAGTATGCTGGGGTGCAGTGTTTTGCTTGCTCGTTGGGGCAAAAAGTAGATGGTTAGGGGAAGGGTCTTCTCTCAATGCTGAGAGCATCATTGTTGCTATTCCTCTGCTGTTGGTGTGTTCTCCCTATAAATGCTGCTCTCTTCACTTGTGAGTGCAGAAGCTTAACTCACAAAAGATCCTGAGAGGCTGCTGCCTGGTTCAAGCTGCTTTTTTCTCTTGGTTGTACTTTGAGTTGAGAGTACTCAAATTCTCTGTGCTGTGTCTTGGATGGAAGAGTATGCAGCATTCACACAGCGGCTGCGGTGGACGTGCGTGGTGCTGGCAGCCAACTTGCTGGACCGTGAGTGACAGCCTCGGTATTTGTGAACAGAGGGAGCAAAGTTTTGCGAAGCTGGCCTTGAGTAAGTGGCTAAGTGACCACTCAATGGACTACAAACTTTATTTGTAGGTGTTGGTTTTGCAGTAGGCATTGGTTTTTAGGTTGATCATGAAATCTAGGCTGGCTAGAGGCATTTTTTTTCTACTTGCAGAGCAAAACAACAGGGTGCTGAATTGGCGTGAGCCTTAGTTACATAGATCTTATCTTTAATTTGACTATGACCTCATCCACCTTTTTAAAGTCATCTGGCTTGCTGTTCAGTTCTGCCTGTGTGATGGGTTCTTGGTAATGTTCAAATCATACATTGTTCCCGCTTGTGTGAGAACAGGCTTAAGTTGGTACAGTGGATTTCCAACAATCTCATCCAGCACTAGTTAGAAATATCTATTTTTTTGTGGTAGGTGCACGCGAAGCAGCTGTTCTCCAGCATACTGCCACTGACCATCTATTCTGCCTTTTTCCATGTCATTTGAGCTGTCTTGAATTCCCAGATCTAAAGCTGACAATGTATCTGTTATTTTTTCGTGCTGAAGGAAGGAAAAAGCATGTTTCTGTAGAACTGTAGTCTGAATATCAGAAATATAAGCCAGCAAACATTTGTTTCAATCACTCAGTCTTCCTTCTGACTGATATGGGGGGGGGGGCAGAAATTCAGAGGGTTAAAACTATATTACAGAGGTACTGTACTGTTGCTTTTGAAAAGGAAAGAACAAATAGTCGATTCCTTGAACATAACTGGAAGTGTGGGTTTTTTCCTATTCAATGTTTCTAATTCTTATCTACTATAATATATCCTGGGTGGCAGCTTCATTTATTTGGCCTTGTGGCAACTGATTCAAGTAAGCACTTTAATTAGGTAATTATTTTGTTATGCAAAGGGGTATCTCATGTGCCAAAGAGAAGCCAGGATTGTCACTTTGTGCACACTAAAATTCAGACCTGATTTCAAATGGAAGTGATAAAGTGATAAATAATAAAAACTCATGCCTTCAGCCTCCTGCAAGCAGCTTGCTGCTCCACAGAGCTTCTCTAGTGCAACTTAATTATCTGTATGTAGGATGTTTGTAAGAGAACCTCGGAAGAAAAATCACCATTAAGAAAGAAAAATAATGATTAGGAACACATTTGCAATAACCAGTACTTTCAAAACTTGTGCTGATAGCAGTATACAAACGTATTTTATGAGGCAGTTGGCAGTCAGCTCTGTGCCTGGTGAGGCTGGGAAGATCTTTTCTGAGATTCCCACCATTTTGTCTATGTGGGAGCACAGGGATTCGGGTATCACTGGAAGGTGTCAGAGTTTGTTCTTTCTCTTGGCTCTGAACTCACTTCTGGTAACATCATTCTTCAAAACGGTGGGTCTGCTGCACTGTCTCTCTCCCAGGTAGAAAACCATTTGGGTTATTTCCCTTGGTTTCACTCAGCACTTCCACTGTCTCAAGCAGCCTCTGCCTTTTTAAAAGCTCATAAACTTTTGCAGAGCACTGGAGGAGGCTATGAGAGCTGTCACCTTGATCACTGTGCAGTGATAGTCATACCTAGAACTTGAACCTGAAATTGAGCTGAAGTTGGCATTAATGTCTCAGAGTCCTGTAATTCAGACCCAGGGACAGAGATAACTCAGGCATTGCAAACTGGCAAATTCCAACAGATTTACCAGTTCTCAGTTAAGATTAATATAAAACAGAGGATTTGGGTACTGAACTGAACAATCAGTCTGTCATTCTGTGAGCCCTCCAAAAGCAGTAACTAATAACTGATAATTCAGTAGAAGGCAAAAATAGCACAGTTGTCCAAAAGACTTCAGGTTTATGCTTTAGAATGTCATTTCCTTCCACTCCCTGCAGGAATTGGCTAACACTGGTGTTTGCTTTCTCTGTAAAGCTAGAAAGCATAAGCCCTTTTGGTTGATCTTCAGAAATAGCCCTAAATCCACTGAAATGAAAAATAAATTCTGGCAGCTTTTGCTCTGCCAATTGGGAATTACAAGATTTATTCATCACCATTCATAATGTGCTTCTCCTTGAGATTTTCAGATGCTGAGCAGGACCCAGAAATACAGGAGAAGGTATTTAGGAGGGCACATGGCTGAGTCTTACAGAAAATACATTCAGAAGGCCAAGACCCTGGAGGTGATACCCATTATTTTATCTCTTTGGGAATGCTCTGGTGGAAGAGGGGTATCTCCACATGAAATGGCAGGGGCAACCACCTCCAACCTATTTCAGAGGGTCTTGCAGACTCTGGAGTTGCAGCAGGAAACTACCACAATAATGCTCAGCATTCTTCATATCACTTGATGCTTCAAAGCCTTTGTACAGGAGTGGCTTCCACTGTGGGGCTCTGATGAGCTTGGATAGGCTTCTTAGATCAGCAAAATCTCAATGGGATGCAAACTGCAGGCTCTGGAAGAGATTGCTCTTCTTAGCTCTACATGTTAGTGATACTTTCTGGATTTGGGATCTATGAAGCTGTAGGCTTTGCTAAAATCATTCTCAATTGTCTTTCTAAACTTAAACTAGAACACGGAAGCCCATGGACCATTTCTCTTAGTGTTTTCACAACAGACTTCACTTAGCAGCAAATAAAAGTGAACATAAATATTTGTTGTTCATGCATTGTTTTGACTTTCTCCCTGCACTGGGAAATATTTTTGTACACATTAATTTGGAGTGTCACCTTTTGAAATCTTGCAGACCCCTCTGTGGTAAAAAAAACAAAACACCTTACAGCACACTCTCAGCTTTCCAGCTCATAACATGCTGTGGACTTCCTTAAGAGTGTACTTTCAGTCTTGAAGGCAGCAATATTCACACTATACCCAGAGAAACTGTTTCAGCGCTCTGAGATTTGCAATGGTGCAGAGTTGCATTGGGCAGAGAGCACTGTCTTCTGGAGATGTTCTTGGATGCTTGATCCCCTTTCAAACAGCTGCTCACATCCATCCGTTTTCAGACCTCTCTTTAGTTACTACTTGTAAATCAGAGTTTTCCCTCACTCACACATCTGCGTGTTCCAGAAATAGCCCTTCTTCAGCAAGCAAAAGTCTGTTGTGCCTGAACATATGTGAAACACCTTTCTAGTCTGGTAGTGCTTCGAGACTGAAGGCAGTGTATCAGGACAAAGCACAGCAAGGTCATTAAAGGAGAGATGCAAGTCGAGGCAATAAACAGGCTTTGGACTAAAGTGTGCAAGACCCAGCCAGTTTTTATTCACAAGAAACTAAAGCACTAAAGATTTTTTTACAGGCCAGCTGAAGGACTCGCTATCTCATTTCCCATACTTTGAGCATGATGAAATAGTGTCACATATAACTGATCTCCCAGAAGTATTAAAAAAAATCTTTGCCACCTAAATTGACTGGTGTAACCCCTCCAGAAAACACATTTCCCCACCTATGGTTGTTTGGCTTTTTGCAAAGCCCTCACTCCAACTGGAGTGTAGGTGACAGCAGCTCCTGGTCTTCACAGACAATACTTTTCTGAACACCCTCTTCCCCTCAACTAATCGTTTTGTCCTCCAGCATTCCAAACATTTCTTTGAAACACCATGTCTGTTTTCAGCTCCCCTCCCCCAAAACACATGGCAATTTCACCCGGCCTTTTCTTATGCTCTGAAGCAAATGCAATATACTGGGTCATTCCTAGAGTCAGCTTGTCTTGCTTTCTTCCATTGCATTTTGTAGCTCTTCGGTGAGACTATGTCCTCTCCCTCACTCTGTTAGTTTCTCTCAAGCATTCACAACACTTCTCCATTCTTTTTTTTTTCTTTTTTTTTTTGGCAGTCTATTTATAAGCTTCCACCAGATAATGAGGTTATAGAAACATCCAACAAGGACAAACCACGTCAAATCAATCTAATTTCCTTATCTAACAGAGTGGCTGGCTGGCTGGCAGGCAGCCATCCATGTGATGCATCTTGATTTTAGTAAAGCCTTGAGCACTGTCATATGTGGTACTGTTGTAAACAAATTGGGGAAATATGATCTACCAGGTGATGCAGAGGAAAGAGGTTGAGCAAATGGGCAAAAGAGGAGTTTGCAGGGGATTGTTCTTAAACAGACCTGCCAAGGTCTGACTTCAGTCCAAGCTCTATTTAATATTTTAATGAGTGCTTAAGGAAAGGGGATAAAAATATGCTGAGGACACTGAGCTGTGAGAGAGTAAGCACTCTGACAGAACCAGAATTTAAAATGATCTTGACCAGCTGGAAAAAAGTGTTGTAGTAAATATATGGAAGCTCTAGAGAAACACAGAGGCCTATATTTAAGAAAGTTAGTGTGGCAGAAGAGGACTAGTGGAGAAAAAAAAAAAGACACAGCCAATTTGGGGATATATAAACAGGAGTCACATGTGGGTGCCTCTATTCTATGTCTACATTACTGGAAAAATGAAAACAAACTGGAGAGAGTCCAAATACAAGCAATGAAAACAGTTACAGATTTAGAAAGACTGATTTATGAGGAAAGGCTGGAAAGGCTTGTTTTGTTGGGGGGAAGCAGGAAAAGGAAACATGGGGATTAATTGTGCAGGAAGGTTGTAGAATCTCCACCACTGGAGGGTTGCTCAGACAGCTGTCATGGAGGGCTTGAATAGACCTCCTGCTTCCTCAGAGGAAAGGGTTTCCACTTTGAGGTACCTTTGAGTGAAATGAGATTCTCCATACAACCTAGAGCTAAACAGTGGAACTCACTGCTGCAAGAGACTGCAGGTGAGAAAGATTTGAAGACACTTACCAGATTCATGGAAACAAGAATTCATGAAAGCTATTAAACACAAAGATGCCATAACTTGATCGGGAAGTCTCAACTTAGCAATGCACCATTACGTAATTCCCACGTTCCCGTATTCTTTCCAAGATGTCTAGGAGGCTGCTGTTGATGAGAGGATACCAGGTTAGATGGACCTTTGAGATCAACCAGTAAATCCATTTCCATGTTTCTATATGCGTTGATCTCTTCAGATTGCTTCCGGCCTTACAATTCTATGATTTCTATCAGCCTACAGGTGGACATTTAATGGAAATACTGCAAGTGGATATGTAGCAGGATCCTACATGCACTGTATAAAAGCTTCTCAGATTATTCTAGGAAATCTAACTTGGCTTGTCCAAGCCCCCAGTTTCCTGGTATCAGCTGCCATAAAGAAATAAAGTTCAGTGCTAAGTGATGTAATTGCTCTGAAGCAGTTCTCACATTGCTAACCAGTGCATGGGCTTGCAGAATAAGCCTAAGCGCTAGACCCACCACAGCCTATATCCCATGCTCATAGTTTGTAACATCAGGCACACCTCCCTCAGAGCATGCAGGTGCAGAAAGGTAGTTGAAGCTCTCTCTTCTTTTACAAGAAGATTTCTTTCTCTTTAATTTAATTTTTTATGAAGCTAGCAATCTACCTATCTGTCTTTATTTGAAGGGTGAGTCATAACCCCTTGCCCCTTGTTTGTCTTGCTTTGGTAACATTCAGAGATCATGATTTGGAGATGAAGCAAAGCACAGATCTATAAAATGGGTGAATGTTTTGTCAAGGTGTTGCATGAAGCCTGCTTAGCTTTTGCTTGCAAAATGCCCTTCAAAAAAGTATTGTAGAAATGCAAGACTTAGAGAAAATTGATGACTAACATTCTTAAAATAGTTCTGCTCCTAGCTGTAGGCACTCTGTTGGTAATGTCCAAATCCCATTTGTTTCTGAAATTGAGTTTCTTGAAGAATGAATGATAAAAGAAGTTAGTGAGACTTGGAGCTTTTAAGTGAGTTCAGAAGCAAATGGAAATAAAAGACAAAGAAATATCCCACTGTAATGTATTGAGCTGAGTGCTTCAAAACGTTTTTAGAGGCAGTTACCCAAACAGAATTTTAAACATAATGAGTAGATCCTGTTTCTACTGCACTTGCCCCCCCCCCCCCCAAAAAAAAAAACAAAGACAGCTTTGAAAGCCTTGCTACAATAATAATGTTCAGGCATCAGCCTCAGTGGTCAGGCTATACTCTAATCTGGGTAATTAAATACTGAGAGCATCTCATGGAGTAATTTCAGTAGGTTATGGTAGTCTTCTGTGTTATTGCAATGACAAAAAAATGCAGGACTATGCTCATAGAAGAATCAGGCGCAGCCTATTTTCAAGTGAAGAATAACTGTGTGGGTTCACTTACTTGTTTTTAGGACATTTTGTATAATAAGCAAGAAACCTAGAAGCTGCTAAAAAGATCATGGACCTCTTTTTCACTGCCTGAAAGGCTGAGGTATCAGGTAAAACGGGGTAAAGCCAATGCAAAGTGGTTGCAAACCCCATCAGATATGACTGGATAATCTTGAGTTAGTAGGCTTTAGAGTCACTTTGTGCAAACAAGAAAGGATGCTTTGCATGGAAATGCTTGAGCAACTTGCAACATGGCTATTTATATGCTCCAGTGATGGAGAACTCAGACCTCCCTGAGTTCAAAACCTCAAAAGGAGGTTTTGAAAAGAAAGTGGTTAAGTATTTCACTCTTGAGCACCTGCCTCACTGCACGATGCACTTACGGACAAGCCTCTAGCTTTGTAAATAGAATGACAGCTCTTAAGGTAAGATCTGAACTCCTACTGGAAAGCACCCAGACTCTTCCAGTCCCTTCCAGAAGTTCAACCACTGGATTTTATATCAGTCTGGTATTTGTCCCTTACGCAATGTGGCAGTGACACTATTTGAACAGCCCAATCTGCAACCTCTGCTCTCCTAATGCTGTTTGTCTTACACAGGGCAAAAGAAGCCCTCTTAGTCCTGAGCTCTTTCACTTCCTCCTCCCCATTTACTGTCACAGCATCTGCTCAGTCTGCAAAGGAAATATGAGTAAGGTTCAGTAGGTGCTTAGGCAGAGCTTTGGTGGTGACACCCATTTGCAAAGTCCTTTTACCCTCTTCCCTCCAGTGGCTCATTTGTGCCCTAGCTTTGCTGGTTGCTTTCCCTTCAGACAAGCTAACACTGTAAAATCCAGCAGTCAGTGAAATGATCCAATAAAAAACAGCTTTCCCAAAAGCAGAAATGGGGGAGGAGGGGAAGGGACAAATGTGAGAAAAACTCCATTGCACGACATTTTCAGCTGAGATACTTTAATCTAAAGTACTGAAAGATTGATAATTTTTTGCATGAACAGAGCTAGATAAAATAACCAGAACAGAGAAATGAATGTCATCATCTCTTTTGCTGTCTCTAAAGATTTCTTCATTTTGGCAAAGCTGTGAGAAGTTCTGTCTTTTTAATTATTATTCTGCATTTGTTCCCCTAGCTGTTTCCTTTGACATCTCCGAGAGGTTTCCAGTTTTGGACAGAGGCATTGACTCTCTTGCTTGCTCTTAGGCAGGCAAGAAACTGATTTTTAGTCTCTGGGCCAAAACAGGCACCAGAAGTCAATAGAGAAGCCTAGCAGGTTATCTGGTTGTTTTTTTCTGCCACCACATGGACTTATGATGTAGACTCCCTTAATCTCCCTCTGTGGCAGTCAGGACCAGCTGCTCCCCAAGGGAAGGGG
This sequence comes from Dromaius novaehollandiae, assembly GCF_036370855.1. Lineage (NCBI taxonomy): Eukaryota > Metazoa > Chordata > Aves > Casuariiformes > Dromaiidae > Dromaius > Dromaius novaehollandiae. Next base: position 1,223,798 of record NC_088101.1, read on the forward strand.
AACCAGGGGTGACCTCAGCACAGGCAGTGCCCACACTGATGAGGCACAGTCCCACAGGGTCTGGACACAGCAGGCAGAACCGGGGGCTGATAACAGAAGCCATTGGAAATCCCAGAAGTGATGTGACAAAGCAGGTCCAGGGTCCAACCAGAGAGTTCAGTCACAAGCAAAAGGAGACAGGGCCAAAGACAGACCTGGAGGCAAGGCTATAACATGAGTCCAAAATCCATCCAGGAGACAGGGCCAAAGACAGGACTGGAGAAAAGCTACAACACACATCCAAGGGGCCACTCCAGGAGACAAGCTACCTACTGCACAGGTGTAAGGTCCATCCAGGAGACAGAGCCAGAGGCAAGGCTAGAAACAGGTATACCTACAACATCCTTCAAGGAAAAACTGAAGCTTCAGGCTTGAGCTTAAATGGAGCTCCTTGGCCCGCAGGTGGGGAGTGGGTGGAGGCCTGAAAGAGACTAGTCAGGGCAATTAAGGTCTATTAGTGCCCTCAGGGCCCTGAGAGGCATGTTGTTTTTTGTGGCTTTTAGAGCTGAATCTCTGTCTGACAGATTCTGTAGAGCTGTCTCTATGGCTGTAGCAAGATTAGATGTTTGGGGGTGGGTGGTGTGTTTGCTGAGGAATGGTCTTGATGACCCAGACATTTTGTTCCAGGCTCTTTCAACCTTGTTGCTGTAGCCAGCACTCCGGTCTAATTGCTCTGGACACATACAAAAGCATTTTGTTTCAGTTTTTCATACTGGATCCATGCACATGATCTGTTTCTCCCATTTTTTTCTCATTCCTCAGCGGGTACGGCAAAAGCTGTATGGCACCAAAAGAGATGGTCTCCAGTTCAGTGCCATGCAAGTGACACAGAGGATCTGCAAATACCAACGCCTTTCTGGCTTGCTTGCTTGCAGCCAGGTTCTTGGCAACAGGGATGAGGGAAACCTATGTTTTGGAGTCTTCTCAGCTGTTGGGAACAAGTGTAAAACTCTCCAGCTAGCCACAGCACTAGGAGAGGGAAGATATAGGTGACCTCCTTCTCCAGGTACTGTACCCAGTGAGTTCTCTATTTTCATCTGCCTTGAGGGTATTTCCCATGGTATTCTCCATTCAGCTAAGTATCCTGCCTAGAGCTGTTTGTAAAAAAACGTCTGAATTCATCAAAAGTCACTCTGTCATCCTCTTCCATCTCTGGCAATTTGTTGTCTTTCATTGCTTTTGCAGTTACTATGAGGAAAACTGCATAGCTCAGAATGACACAAAGCAAGAGATGCCAGCAAGGCTTTGGAGATTGATCAGTCTAATCTAGCACGGTAACTGCACTCTGAATATGTGTCAGCACGGAGGTGTGTAACAGCACCCCTATAAGCCTGCTAATTTTCACTACAAAGACTGTTTCATTTTATTTTTTTTCAGGTGAGGGATTACCATAATTTTGCCTTTTCTCACCAGAAATGCTGCATGGGTATGACAACAATGGATGTGCATACAATAGGGCTGGGATGCTGAAAGATGGTCGCTTCCTAGTGAAGAAGAACCACTGAGACTTCAGGGCTACAAATGAGTTTGAAATGTGGGTGACGGGATACATACCTGTGACCAAACAACCCTGTGTTCTTAAACACAAAATAGACCACCAAACTGTATTGCACACAGAACCCCTTATTCTTCTAGGTGGCTCATTAGGTGCAGAAAAGGTTGCTTGTACAAACTTTTCCTTTGACAGGAATGGTAGTAGATGGGATGGAAGTTTTCTGGAGGTGCATTTCCTCTTCTGTCCCACTGGGTCCAGCTGCTTATTCCAAGCAGCATAAACTTTATACAGTTGACATTTTCTGAATGAACTTCAGGTGTAAATGATATTAGTTTATTAAATGACCTTGACTCATTTCAATTACTCTTTGCCCACAGTGCTGGTGGCATATGTGATGTCTAGATGCTGATTAAATTAGAACCCATGCCCCTCTGAAAGATACTCCCCATAAAATGCCTTTTTGTTTTTTAAATAATAAAAATGTCTTCTCTTTAATTCATATTCACTGGATAGATCTCTTTGGTTTATATATTAATATTCATATGATAAACTGCATAGCTGAAGAAGTAGATTAAAGTTCGGTCTCTTAAAGAAGTAAGAGTAATGACTACAGTAAAATCTTCAAAAATGCCACTATTCCCCCAAAGAGTAAGTATTGCTACTGTACATGTATTGATGCTAAGCAAGAGAACAATATCAAATGAGTAAGTGCTGTCATTTAGACAGTAATATCCACAGGAGGGGTTTGAACATGTGCACAGAGATCAGCCTTGTGCGAGGATAACCGTGTTACCAGTCACTTTAGGGAGGTTGTAGCATCATCAGGGAGAGAAGGACTTTGCCACAGGTACGATCAAAGAAATGTATCTGGATGGGATTGTGCTATGAGACAAAACACCAAGCATTTCAACAGCTGGAGGCTATTGAAATTAATTGATCAAATGGGAACCTAGTTTAGTGTCTTACAGCTATACGCACTGCTTCTCTCCCCAAGGTCGTTTCTCTGTGGCAAATCAGATATCCAGAAATAAAGCTAAGATGCTTTCAGCCCCTATGATAAGGCTCTGTATAGGATGGCATGCTGTATTCCAACTAAGAGCTAGTCTCAGTCAGGGAACATGTTATACATTATTTCTATCTTCCTCACTAAATTTGGGATCCCAAGCCTGAAGGCCAAGATACACATTCAGTTTGCTGGCACCTGCAGTGGTTTAAGGTCCCCAGCAGTTTGTTATTATTGCAGAGAGGTAATGATGGTCCCCACAGTAGCACTGGCAGCACTGGTTGGACTGCTGTCATGTGAAACCCGCTCTCCTAGTGCAAATCTGTGATGAGGTGACTTGAGCCAGGCATGTGGACCCTGCCCTGGAGCAGATGAGGAGACATTCACACTCATTCCACATGCTGCATGGCCAAGGATATGCAACACATGGCCTGTGGCTAGCAATGCAGGCAACAGCATCAGCATGAGCTCTAGCGAGATCCAAAAGAAGATATCTGTCCTTCTGGTCATTTGAGCCCTGCTTTAACAGACATTTTTAGCATCCTTCCTACCATCCCTTTGCTTCCTTTTCAGTGTGCATGTATGTGCAATACCCCTACACAGCACCAAACTTGCTGCAGTGAGTCTGTCTGGATTCGGACAATGGGAGAGCACGGAGAGTTAGGAGAGAGACACCCAATTTTTTAACTGCTTTTCTGCTGCTGAAGCATTCAAGGTCCTCACAGCATAACAAGATACATTACTACTTCTCACAGATAGCCAACCTCCTCGTGAGCAAACTTTTCCCCCCAAATCACATGGAGGCAGGCACCCAAGCAGGGAAATTTCAGCCTTGCAACACAGCAAAGTCATAAGCAGCTGAACTTTGGATGTTCTGCTGGAAAATTGAGGCAGTCTTTGCAGTCTTGTGCACCATTCCTAAAGGGATACCAAAATCAGACCAGAATTAGTTACTGCATTAAATAACATCCAACAGACCAAAGTGATGTTTAAAGGCATTCAGATTGCTCTTCTATTTTGTCTTTCTGTTATTTCCCCCAACCCTAACTTTCTGATGTAGTAAGGAAAAGTAATAAAATAGAAGACTCACGATGGATTAAAAATCAGTTCAGCCCTCTCTGTGACCACACTCCTGGAAAGGTTGTGACTCTAATTTCTGTATTTCCATATGCATATCTGTGGCTTGCCTGTAAAACAACTACTGACCGCTGCTGCCATTTACAGCAGCTGCCTAGAACATACCTGCACATGCAGGAAATAAGGAGCAGTTTAGCACCCATTTTCCTCTGATTGCCCCCTTCACTCCCTCATTACCTGTCCCTACTTCTGCAGCCTTCAGATCTCTGAATTTGGAGCTCCCAGACTGAAAGGTGTACCTGACAGCCACATGTGGACTCCACGTCACAGCCTAACTGAGTTTGCTTTGGCCCTCCTCTCTTCCAGGCCATGGTGTCCATGGGAGAGAAGCTCAGGCTGGAGGAGGGCTGTGGAGCTCCTTGGTCATGTCCCAGCCTCAATGACCAGAATGTGAGGGCCTGAGGGGCACTGTGAGTCATTGCCAGTTATCAGAGCAGTTATTTTAAAGAACGGGTACCTTTAGAAGACCAAATTACCTGGAATGAGGGTTATATACTTGAAAATAGGGCCTACAAGTGTAGCATAGCATCTTTAGATGGCAGGATGATTGGATGTACAAACCATGTATTTCCACAACTTCACTTATTTGGGTTTAATTTAAAATTAAACCCAATTAATTTAAAATTAAACCCAAACCTAATTTTCCACTTGCTAGGTTGGTAACATTTGGTTTGGGAATAAAGACCATGTTGTGTTTTTTTATCTTTGTGGCGATATTGTTTGTGCTCCTGTCATGAACTCTGCCTTAAAGAGATTGATGTCTAGGAGATAGTATGTAGCAAACACATATGTGTTAGACTTATTCAGACCTCTGCAATTTTTTTTTTCAGTGAATTTCAGATCTCTCCTCAGGATTTTGATGAGTACATTGATCACTGAACCCAAACATGAATATATTTCCTATATTACCTTGCATAAAGATGTGGTTTTAGTAATGGTATCTGAACAAATGTTTATTTCCTCTGTGACCACTTCAGCTACATTAGCAGCAGGCCAAAACTTGTATCTCTCCTCCCTGCTTGTTCTTCTCTGTGGGTTCACAATATTCAACTTTTTTACCTCTTTTCCAGATTCCTGTTGACTTTGGTGGGTTCAGAATGGCACGCTTCCCACTGACCCACTGGAAATGAGGCAGAGGAAAAGTGTCCCTTTCTTACAACATTGAAGGCAATTAAAAACTCTCCAAAGAATACCCGAGTTCATTATTACATAAGGAGACTGTGTCATGCTCTTTTATTTCATCAGATGCTAAAAATGAGTCTTCTTGGCCAGAAACATGTTTAATGGCCAGTGCCTTTCCTAGCGCAAGGGACAATTAATTCTTTGCTGTGAATGTCATATTCAGATCTAATAAAAGATAGTGCCAACTGCTACTAAAGGCATGATCCTGGGAATCACTATCCAGCAAATTGAACTGCGTGCCTGAAGATGGGCTGGTGGTCTCAGGTGAATAAATTTCAGGCATGAAGCCTTGATTTTTTCAGCTTAGATTTTAGCTAACCCCTTTTTTAAAGCAGGAGATAGGCACATTTAATATTTCTAGTTCTCTGTGGAAGAAGAGAAAATGTTACTGAAGTCTTATTTCCACTGACAATGGCGTTACCTAAGAGCTTCCCAGCTAATTTTTACTATGTAGGACCAGTGTCTGTACTTAATTCTTTGGCCATGTCCCTGACATTTTCTTTGCTAATTTGGCACTTCAGTGAAAAAAGGGCATTTGCTGGCTCACCCTATCAGTCTTGATACTGTTTTATTATATTCAGAGGTGAACTGTCCATTTAAATTAAGCAGCTGCAACAATTTCTTTGTGAATCTGACAAGCAGGCATGTGAAAGATGACAATCTTTCAAAAGCAAGGTACCGTGGTTCTTTAAAATAGCTCCTGTCTCTTCGAAGATCATTACATCACAAAACTTTTCTTCGAAGACTATCTTCTTGAACAACATCAATTGCAAGAGGATAAAACTCAGCACTTTCAATAACACCAAAAAGGTATTGTAGGATGAATAGAATTAAGTTTGGTTAATTTGCTCTGTCTCAACAAATGCCAACTTTTCAAAAACCTCACTTTAGAGTTATTTCACATTTTCTTTTTGTGCCCTTGTCTTCATTTTGTGTATGTCCTTAATCCTTTAATACTTCTTCTTATCTTTACATGTTTGTTCAGAATCCTTAATATTTGGTAGAGCCCTTTTTCAATCAAGTTTTAAACTTGTCAAGGAACAGTAAATAAGCATAGTATTACAGATTAGATAAAAAGGTTATTAAAGTCACATCAATGCAATCCATATTAATACCTGAACTGTCATGAGGCTTCATACCACTGCAGCTCAGAGGGGATCTAAAATGTCTTAATCCCTAAAATATAGAATAGTAAGAAAGATGTTACATTTTGACTTTTAGGCCTGCAGCATGTGCATAAAACCAATGCTCTCCAAGGGCACACTGAGGGCCATTCATGCAAAGGAAGAAATGAAATTAAAATAAGGCAACTTGAGTTCCTGTGGGACTTTCTGTCTATTTCCTAAGTATTTGCCTGTATGGATTTATTATTTTGTTGCTGATGCTCTTGAATCAGTCGGGATTTGTATCTGCAAAACTACTTTTAAAGAACCTGGGATGGGGAAAAGGTAAACTTCATTATAAGTTCACAGGAAATATTATATTCATAAAATGGCTGTTCTTTACAGCTGCTGTTGAAACAACTCCATTTCTCCAAGTTATCTGAATATTTTCTGTTTACAAAATATTTCCACTTGTGTTTTAGTGCTGGAAATTTCTCCAGCTTTATGACTTCTACAAAGGCATGTTATGTTCATTACTGTCTCCATAAAAACTAGCGATTTGATAGAAGCCATGCACTTTATGAGCTGTCATGGGATATGCAGCAAATTATGTTTAGACTGGGAAGAGGGAGATGACAAACATCATAAAGTTCTCCATCTTCTCAGCCAATTTCAATCTGGTGCCTTCCTTTCAGTTCGAAATGTTAAGTGATCTATTTCTCTGCACAGCAGAATACATTAGCTGTCTATTTTCCCAGACTTTGGCTAGAGTAAGTGAGTGATGTGACTCACCTGAAGCCCCCTGAGGAGCAATACAGGCTATGGGGTGATGGAAGCTCTGTAGTTCTTTGCCCTTCTCCTCAGCAGCAGGAGACAGAAGGGGACCAAGGCCATTCTTCTTGTTTTTATGCAGACTTGAAAGTCTTTTAAGGAAGGAAATATTAGTGCTGCCATATAGAGTGGTAGAGTTAGTAGGATAATAGCAAGTGCAGGGCATTGTATACAAGCAGAGAAGGCTGCAACAAGAGGAATCAGACCTGGCTGAGAAACATCCTGAGCTTTGGTAAAAAGGAAAACTCTGTTAAGCAGGGCTTTTCAGAGAAGATCAGAACCAGGCTGGATCTGCAGAGTACCATGAAGAATGGAGCAATGGTACCGGTTAGTGCACAGGGCAAATGGAAGTGTCTTTCCTCAAGCTACCAGGCTCCTAACAGATGCTGCTGCATGTTAGCTCCCCAGGAGATGTGTTTCAGTTTACTTCTGTAAGATTTACCTTAAAACCCCAGAAATGTACTTTAAAACCTCCTGGAAAAAAAAGCTGTTCTGTGAAAAACTCAGTTTCTAGAAGACAAAAAAGATTGTTTTGGGGAAAGAATTGAAAACATAAACAAAGGACTCAAGATCCTAAGGGAAAATAAAAACACCTCCCTTTTTTAGCTTGAAAGCCATGAGAGCTTAAGTCTTATGATTTTCATGGGACTGAGGCTAGCAAAATCATACTGGCTTCTTTGTCTTTTGGGATCTCCCAAAGGTAGGGAGGGCTCCCAGAAGTCCATACTTATGTCTAGTCTCAGGTATTTTTGAGAATATTGACCAGACAAATGTGAGAAAGAAAAGAAGAAAGCCTACCAGAGATTCTCCTCTATCAATCAGTTCTTATTTAATAGGGAATTTCAGCTGCTCACTCAACACATACTGAAAGTTTCCTTGAGTTTGGAAAACATGGTGAGCAAAGAGTCCATCTAATGAAGATGCTGTGACTTGAGCTGTGTCTCAGAAAGAGACAGCAAAATATCTGGCATTGCTTGAAGGGTTTAATGAAACATGAACATGTTTCTTTAATGTGCTGTATGACAGACTACCCCCCGCCCCCAGGTGCTGGAGAGGCTGTTTCCACTAAATAGTGGCTGCATATTATGTATTCAATTGGAGTATTGTAGTGAGTTGGTCATAGCAAAGCCTCCCAGGACCCTAAGGAAACAGAGAGGAGAGTATCCCACATGAATCTGAATGGTGTCGTGGCCACCTCTTTGCTAGTTCCTGAGTTGAAACAGTTTGAGCTCTAAGGTGCCTTCTCATCTTAGGTAGCAATGTAGGTGTAAGAGACAGGATCTAGTTTCCTGAGAGCCATGAAGATCAGCTTTCAATAAAAGATGCAGACTCTCCTCCACACCAATAGATCCTGAGATATATGACCTTGAGATTTGCCCTGAACTGAGCAATGCTCACCCTTGGCCTTAGCGCAGCCTGGGTTTGGGGGAGGAATTCCACATTTGGGAGGAGAAAAGGAAAGGTCTCTAGTTTGCTTTACTGAAGCAGAAGATGCATGAAGCTACTCCTGGGTCAGGAACAGGAGAATGCATTGGTTTTGGATCATAGGGGTAGGAATGTACATAGGTGAAAAGCGTCCTTCTCTGGAGTCTACCACTTGCCAGTTCTGGCACAGAACTGGGCAATGCTCAGTATGTGCTGCACACTCGGCTACATGTGTTTTCTCAGGACAGTGTTCATATAAAGGATATATGGTGGGGCTGGATGATATTTGAATGGAGGATCAGCATCTGACAAGAGAAAACATGAATCTGGGAGCAGCTCCCCAAAACACATTCTGTCTCTGACATTCACTATCCACACAGTCTCCTGCCTCCTTCACTACACAGTAGAGCACTTGACCTGTGTTCCTGTGGCATGCTGGCATCTAGCACACAAGAGCAGCCGAGGATGCATTTGCCTCCTGGAAGTGCAGGTTTGTTACAGATGCATGAGGATAATGAGGAGAGGTGAGGGAAGGGGGGCAGGGGGAAAGGAAAGGGGAAGGAGAAGGAGGAGGAGAAGAAGGGGGAGGAGAAGGAGGATGAGAACAAGGAGGAGGAGGTGAAGTAGGCAAAGGAAGAGGAGAAGAAGGAGAAAGGCAAACCCAAAGAGCTTAAATCAAGGTCACCACTGAGATTTGGGTCAATTTTGCTAGTCTTTGGATGAACACTGACATCTAAGACAGTCTTGTCTGAGTAAGGCTTGGGGAAGCATTGCACGTGAGAGTTTCTGAGAACCAAGGGCTCTTTGCTAAGCCATTTCATAGTTGGAGAGTAGATCAGCCTGCATGGAGCCAGTTGAGAAACAACCTCTCAGTAATGTGTTCTCCTAAATTAGGTTCCTAGTGCTTCTAATTAGTACTATCAGTTGCTTTTCAACGGAGTGTCTTGTGTCTTGTTTTGGGAAGTCCCTGATTTATGACTCAGGTGCCCTCAGCATATATATGTATATGTGTGTGTGTATGTGTGTGTGTATATATATATATATATATGTATATAAAAAAGTCTATACAGGCATCTATATCATATATAATATCATTTACATATCTGTATAGATGTATACACATATACATACATATGTATATACATATAAATGTATACCTATGCATAACATCATATATAAGTATATATACATATATACATAAACATCATACTGATATTTGCGGCTAGTGAAAGTATTGTAGCAGTCATGGTGCCAAGGAGGATGCTTGCTAAGATGACGTAGTCATTCCTAATCACCCTTAAAATGCCAAACTGGATGTTATTTGTACAGGTTCTGGTCGTGGCCTGGGATCCCACTGAGCTAGGCACTACACAGGCACAGATGGGACAGAGGGTCTCTCCTTCCAAGAGATGATGACTGCAGGGTGGAGGGTTCGCTCTTTCTCCATGACGCTGATAAACTTTGCTGTACAAGCTCTTTGAATGATAATACCTCCTTTCTGTGGCAGGCACGTTTGCATGTGCAAGTATTGCAGTTATCTTATGGGAATAGGAGCAACAAATAGGTTTGGAATGAAGCCCATTAGGGAGAGGTACATGAATGAATGACTAACTTTGCTGCTTTAAAGCAATGTCATCCCCATATGATAATACAGGAGAAAAAGGAAAATCTCTTGAAATAGAGAAAAGTTGCACTTAAACTCTTTCCTTACACCTTGCAGCAAATATTAATGAGTTTTTAACATGGACATTATGCTTCAGCTAAAGCCTGGGAGTCAGGAAGTAGGTGAGATTTTTCTATGAATATTGAGTACAAGAGAGAAAATGTAAAGATGAAAATCAGCATCTGTTATACATAGTCAGAAAAATCTCACATGAAAATTTTTGAATGTCTGATTGGTTTATCAGAAATGCTGCACCCTGCAGGCACCCTGCACTCAAATCTCCCTGGGAAGGTCATTTGTCCCCATAGGTAAATCATGCTATATTCCTACAACTCTTGCAAGTTGCTGCTGGACAGTGGAGTGTGATGCAGAAGAAATGCCAGACACCAGTGTTGGCTTTTCTGTGGGCCTGTGAGTCAATTCCCTGAATAGTGGTATCTGAGTGCCCTGAAAATATGCTACCCTGGTTTCGGTAGCAAGCAAGCAGTGGATCGCTTGCCTAGAGAGACAGCTGAGCGAGAGCTTTATTAAACTGCTTCTGCTCTCTTCTTCACAGTGCACAGACTGGACTGGCACCATTGCCCCCACTTGGGACTCCCTTCACACAGGTCATAGAGAATGGCAGGGGAGAGCCAGGTCTTAAAAATAATGGCATATAGCCTTGGTATAGAGAGTATGGAGGAGCCTCCAAGAAGTTTCTAAGGGGGTTTGGCTACTTAGGAGATTTCCCGGTTTTTCTTCCCAGGTGACTGGATGCTTCCAGGCTGTATCACTCATTGCTGGGGTGCCACCCAGCCAGTGCTGACACTGCTGGCCCAGCTTGTATACTTTCTGTGCTCAAACAAGAGGTTTTTCTGGGTCTACATCCTGTCCCACCTTGTACTGTTACACTGCACGTGGTCCCTGCCCTCCTGAAGTCAGCAAAAGGAGCAGGAACGGCCATGTCTCTAGGATAGCCCTCAGCTCCAAAATGTGCCTCCTACCACATCTATAATATCTAGCTTACTAAAATACGAGTTTAGTTTTTAAGATCTGGCTTGCCTAATGGATACCCTGAAAGCCTTTTTGCTGTGTAGACAGCAAGTCATGTTAGTCCCATGAGCTACACTTAGGGAAAGAAGCCATTTCTTATACCCCCTCACCTGCTTTCTGTATCCTTAAACCCCATGGCCTACACAGAGCAGTGTGGGGTTGTGGTGCCCTGGGGTGGGGGTCAGTTAGTAGCAGAGTGGAGGTGACTGACTGGTAGCGTCCATGATCTGAGGAAATGGGTCAGGTCCACGTCTCTGGAAGACAAACAGAAAAAAACGCTACTGTGCTGCTGGAGGAAGTGACGTGGCTCCTGGTGAGTGACAGGCTGTTAAGGAGTGAGTGAAAGTATCTTGTCCATGTACCCAGTCATGGTAATATCAAGGTGGATACCCAAGCAGGGGATGCTTGCTCATGCAGGTAGCTACAGCACTAGGTAACTGTGATGGGCTGTGAGCAGAGCTTATGGGCCAGAAGCTACTCGCACCATTGCCATCCCTGCCAGATAATGCTCTGCTGCTCATGTCTATTTTGTAAAGTCTTGTTTGTTTTTCAGTCTGAATTACAGGTGATCCACCTGGAAGAATTGGAAGTGGTCACTAACAGAAATGACATCTTGCATATATCAACTGTGGCAGCAGAACTCTGGGAGGATGGGGCTACCTGTAGTCAGAGTGGCTTGGACGAAGGAGTACGGGACTGCAGAAATGATGGTATCCCTGGTAGTGGTACTCAAGGGAACTGTGTGTACTGCCCCAGGACTTGTGTGGAGCAAGCCTTCAAATGATGTGTCAGATTTTCAGTGGGCGAACTTTGTATTAGGTGCAACCTGGAAGACAGTTGCAATCAAAGTGACTGAGTCCCAGCAAGCAGCATGAAGCCTTACAGAGACAGCACAGAGTACTAGTTCAGGCAGTTCATTGATCTGAACAAACCGTGAAAGTGGCCACTACTCTAGAAAGTACATTAGCTAACCAGTGGAGGGGCATTTTTGAATGGTCAATGACCAGGAATGGGGTATTTCATCTGTCATTACATCCTATAGTCATGCTATTGATTGGAGTTTGCTTATTTTTCTGTATTTGATTGTCTGTATTGTTATACCTGGTGAAATGTCTTATGCTGGAATGCATGTTAGCACCGGCTAGCCAATACTGAGTTGCCAATAGCAAGAGGCTGGAACAATGGCATCACCCTCTCAGCAACCATAGTCCCAATATCCCTTGGGCTGATGGATATAGGGTGCCTGTCCTGTGACTACTACACCGTTGGTGATTTGTAACATACATAACAGATCAAGGGGTGGAATGTGGCAAGAGCTGTAGGACTTTAGCTGTTTGTGAGCTGTAATTATGAAAATCAAATCTGTTCTTCAGTTTAGTGAATTCAAAACTAGACACTCACTATCCAGTATAGAATTAGAAGAAATTATCCCTGCATTTTGTTGTGCACCTGGACTATCAATCAGTGTGCAAATACGGAGCTGGTACACTCTTACAAAGCAATTTTTTTTTGATGGCTTAAAATTACATTGTGAAATTATCAGAAATAAGCAGCATTGCAGTTTTCATAGTCATTTGCATTGATGAAAGGTGAGCATTAAATTTTTCCCAAGGAAGGTGAGAATTTACTGAACTGAGCCAAAAAGATTTCCAACAATACATTTTCTTGCCCCTAATGAAAAACTGAGCTTTATATTTAGTGATGGAAATGTTTTCTTTCCTTTGAATTTCACAGGTTTTGTATAAAAAAGTTAGTGTATTTTTGTCTTGTTAAAACTTTCCAGGAAGTGACATTGTTTACAATTGTTTTCTGCAGGTTCAAATGCATTAGATGCTGGGTGAAAATGTTATTTGCTTGCTTTAGAAGAGAGGTGAACATTGTGCTAGGTGCTCATATGGCCCCTTCCGATCTGAGAAGTACCACCTAGTGCTCCCAATGAAAGCCAGGATCTGTTCAATCCCATATTTCTTGTAGAAGGCTTGGTGGGAGTTTGGTGCCTCAGAAAAGAATTCATAAGAGCCTTGCCAGAAGCCATGGCAGGACAGTGTCTATCTTAAAACCTGGGCATGGCAGAATTTAGCTTTGTTATTCAGTATTCCCTCAACACCTCTCTCCATGTGGGTCCAGCTGCCTTGAAGCCCTCTGAGTCCCCTTAAAATATAGACCTGGACACGCTCCTGTTTTGCTGTGTGGTGAGGAGATGGGGAGATGTCTATGTAACCACAAGGCAGTTAGAAGACTCACTCAAATGCATTCAATTTCTTCACTGGAGAGAGATCAATGCTATCTTTCCAATTTCCTCGGGGGGCTACCTGAGCCACCAGCAGAGGAGCATCTAGCTTGTTAGGTGTTTGAATGCCATGAGCCTCCAGTTCCTCAGTGCATATCATGACTGAAGCATTTCAGGGCAAGACTAGACTGGAAGCACAGCTCTGTGGGCCTGGGACTTCTTTGGCTGAGAACAGAGGACTGTGGGACCAATATAGCCACATGGAGGCTTTAGAAGCTCAGTTTGGGTCTTTGCACTAAGATTTCATCCAAGGTTGGGTTTGGCTGTGATTCTGCAGCCCTATCCATCTTCATTTGTGCACTGTCTCATTCTCCTTTGCGTCATCTCTTTGCCTTAAGCTAAACTTTAAGGACAGGGGCCTGCATGGCTCTCTGTGTTGCCGTCAGCATTTACCACAGGCCAAGACTGATGGTCTGAATCCTGAAAAGCATGTTTTGGCAGAGGGCGTTTAGAAACTTAGTCCCAGGGGAGGTTAAGAGGGGACCTTGATCATGGTCTGCAAGCACAGATGTGAAAGACTTCTGTCAACAGGGGCAGTTTAATGTAGCAGCAAGCACAATGAGATCTGGCAGCTAGAAGCAGAAGGCAGACCCTGCAGGTAAAAAATGAGGGGGAGATTTTTGAAATTAGGGTAATTAACCTTTGAAGCACTGCATCTAGACACGCACTGGATCTTCCATTACTACCCCACTGGAGTCTTTAAAACAGAAATGTGTTCCTTTCTGTACTAGATGGGAAAAAGGCAGGGTTTGTGAAGGGATCTTATTTGGCCCTTCATCTACAGAAGTCAGATCTCTGTGTTTCCTTAAGGCCTTTGTGCCAAGGCCTGGGATCTCCAACTCCGCTGGGGATCTGCATGCATCAGAACAGGTGTTTGTGTTTGTTCATGTGTTTGGTGCCTGCAGTTTTTGCCAGACAGAGAATGGGGACACTGGCTTTTATCTGCAAGGTATAAGCCACACAGATACTGAGCATGAATTATTTTCCATTAGCTTGGTGTTTTTCTCCTCTAGTTTTCACCTGGAACAAATCCCCCATCACCCATAAGCCTACCATTGCCTGCATTCAAGGAAACAGTGAAGGGCAAGTACTCGCTTGTCATTGACAGCTTCTTGGGGCAAGACTGCCAAAGCTGACTGACAGGGTGTACCCCAAAATTAATAATATTTGACATAAAACAACAGCATGGGGTCAGGCTGCATAGCCCAGGTCTCTGTGTCCAAGAGGCAGGTTGTAGCATGTTCACAGGGGAAGAGCACAACAAAATCCTGCATGGAGTCCAGTAACTTGGGCTTGGCTAAAGCTGATCCCCACTGCTAAACTGAGCAAAGCAGATTCTGAGAATGGTTAAAAATAGATGTTTAGCTCCCAGTTTGAATTGGTCTGGCTCAGTTTCCTTGCCCTTATTTTCTCATGCCTTTCTTGGCTAGACTATAGAGTTCTGTACACTTCCCACTGCAAGAGATTTAGACGTTACTCTCAATCTTCTTCATGATAAACCTGAATGAGCACTTTAGGTCTCTTGTTGCAGAGAATTTTCTCTGCACTCAACTCATTATCTGTGCTCTCTACCCCCGCCCCAGCTTTATGACACCCTTTAAGAAATGTGGATACTAGAATTGCAAGCAGTCTTCTAACACTGATTTGTTTACTCATCTGTGGATTGTCAGGATTTCTCTACTGTCCTAAAATCATGGGGCTACATGTTGTCCACTGTTCCTAGCAGCCTTTTCAGATACACAGCCTTCAGAGATCCTGTTCTTAGTGGCCTGATCTTCTGTCTTCAAGTGTTACTCTTTGTTTTCAGCAAAATGTACCAGCAGCAATTTTCATTTTCACTTCCAGTGCATTGATCAAAGCATTAAAGGATGCCATGCCTAGAGATAGTCCCTGCGAAGCCCTGCTGGAAATGTCCTCATTTGTTGACTGTTCCACTATGACAGTTTCCCTCTGAAATCAGTTATTTAGTCCTTAATCCATTCAGTGCATTTTGCTGATGTTGTATAATACTGTTTCTGTGAACAAAATGTCTTTAGTGGGAGATCAAAGTATCTATGCTTGTGTAATTTCATTTATCAACCAAATCCAAATCAGATCTGTCTGACAAGCTCTGTTGTCTATAAAACTATGTTAAATGGGTATTAATCCTGTTCCCATCTATTTGTTCTTCAGACACGCAAGCCCATGTCAGTTTTTCCATTATTTTGTTCAGGGTGGGTGTCATATATGATTCATCCTATTTTAATGGATATTGGTGCAGCCTGATACCCTGTTAGTCCATTGGAGATTCCTTGCTAATTCAAGTTTATTAGATATTAGCATCAGCAAACTAGAGAGTGCCCTACCCAATTCTCTTGGAGCTATCTGATGCAAATTATGCAGGCTAGTTATTGTTCATCTCTTGGAAATAGTTTTTAATGTCATCCTTACTACTGGTCTGGAAAATTATTAGTCATTGTCATTATCACGGTTCTTTTAAAATAGAGATGAGAAAATTTTCCTGAAAATACCAAACTTCTCTGAATCGTTTACTAGCTTGCTTTTTTTTTTTTTTTTTTTTTTTTTTACTGTCTCCATATTGACATGGACCTATACATAAGTTGAGACAGCTTTTATTTCAGACCAAATGCCTGTTATTTATACATCTCTCAGCCATGGATTTTTTTCCTTTATACCTGTAGCTTCCCTTTCCAGTTTTATGTTACTTTGTAACTTCTAAATGCCATTCATTTCTATTTCTCTTTTTCCTCCACTTGTCATATATTCCCTTCACTTTCCCACTATATTAGAGAGAGCTTTACCAAAAATTGTCTTCTCTCTTGGTAGTATAATCATAGTTTTTAGTATAAACACTTGCTGTAAGGAACTTCCAATTCTAATTTACATTTTTATTTTCCTTTTCAATCCATTTATCCCATAATTTTCCTTTGCTTTGGGAAATAATATTTTAAGTAATATATCTAAATAGAATTTAAGTAAAACTTTTGGAAATATCATGTATTTCCATAGAAGGTAAACAGAAAGCTATGTTTTCCTCAGCAAAAAAGGAAGTCTGCTGGTCTGTGATGGCAGGCCAGAGAGCACATGGCTAAAGACAACACACCAAAGATTTAGGCTTGAGTCTTTAGTTTCTTCTACTTCAGCCTGATGGGATGGAATCCCAGTGATAGCAAAGTCTGTGATCAAATTCCTGTTCCCTTTGGTGAACCTGGGCTGGACATATGGAGCTTCTAGCTGTCCCTGTCACACTTCCCCGGTTAGGCACACATCAGACTATTCATATGATTCAGTAGAAGAGTGACAAAGGTGATGACCTGAGAGGGCATCTTCGAGACCATCATAAGGTCATCTGAGAGTATCCTCAGAAACTTTCTCTCAGGTCATTGCCTTCATCACCTGCTGAATAACAAACCATGAAAATCCCATCTCTACAAAATGCTGGGAGAAGTTAATCGTTCAGGGTTGGCAATTTATCTCATGAGTAGGCCCACCAGTCTCTCCTGTGGGACACCACATTGAAACATATTGTCATACACCACCTCTTAATAGAAAGAGTTGTTTTCAGGAAGCAGAGACAGTAGATTAGGTTCACTGTTACTTCATGCATAGGAGTAAACATGAATTAAATCATCTGTAAATTCTAGATAATCTATGGAGAGAGAGCTGCCTTTGAGATCCCAAGAAAAAATAAAAGAAATTGAACTATTTGCATACAGTTTGCCTAAATGCTAATTTTGCCTTTAGGACAAAGTGTTTTTGCTCTTTCATAGTATGCCAGAAAGCAAATAATTGCATAGTTAAGAGGATTAAACTTGCCTGTAAATAAGTTTTCAAAACACAAAGACTCTTGCTCGTCTCTTGCCAACAAAGATAGCAAACACAGCAAAGATAGAAAGCAACAAAATAATGAATAGTGTATCTGCATAGCATTGCTGGTCCCTTAAGTAAGCCGAACTGTTCACTGTTAGCTTGCTTTTGATCGACTAAATCAAGCATTATGGAGGATGATAAAGATTTGAGAACAAGATGCCTCTGTACCTACCTTGTGTTTGTAGAATGGCCTTAATCCATCCTAGGGAAGAAAGAGAAGGCATACTCCAGAACAGGCTCTGCTTGCTCTCATGAAGCAAAGGAGATGTGATGGACCAAACATTTTCAACTGCCTGAGTCTCAGCATCTCTAGTTAACAGTACATCTCCCACTGCACAACTGCAGCCTTTGTAATCCCAGGGGCTCTGGTTTTGTGGCTGTCAGGGAGCAGCAAGGGCTAGCTGCTCCCTAAGAAAGGCAAGACAAGAGCTGAGGGTGGCCAGAGCACAGGCTAGGCAGGTCCCACAGCACCTGAGCCAGGTGAGAAGAGCAGCAGTGGTGATAGAAACAGGTCCTATTGACAGTCCAATGATCATCAGGCAAAAACAAGATAACAAATCAGGTCTGAAAATAATCCAGGAAATGCAAACAATAATTCAGGACCAGGACTAAGATCAAGCACACCTGCAGCATAACCCAGACCAGGCACAATCTTAAATGGAGCTCCTGGGCCCTTGAAAAGAGGGGGTGGGTAGAGGCCCCAGGTGAGGCAGATTGGGGCACTTAAGGCCTATTGGTGCACACAGAGCCCTGACAGTACTGTGCTAGGGATGCAAATTTACTAACTAATTTATTCAGGATGTGCATCTGATTCAGGGCTACCCTGTGCCTGTGTTCAGGCCTGGCATTCATGGAGAGTCAAAGACATTTTGGGGCTCTCTGTACTGACCCACACTCAGTCCCTATAGAATTTAGAGCTGCTTTAGGACTGCTCTGTTGTTGTCCTATAATATTCCCACCAACATCTACTGCTCCAGAGAACAGGCCTAGAGTTTTTCCTTCCTTCTTTGTAGAAAGAAAACATGACAGAGCTCCCAGAGAAATCAGCTTTTCTGCTTCATCACACACTGGGGGATTTCAAAACTTTCCCCACTCTGTCTCATAGCAAGGCTGAGATCTTCAAGCAACAAGGACTCTAAAATCAATGTCTGCTTTCTGGGGATACACCAATAAACAGGTGACTTTGTAGGAACACTGCACTGTGATAACACCAGGGAATGCTTGTGAAAGTAAATGCGGCATACTGGATGCAGGTATTCACACCAGGAACCAAAAGCAGAAAGCACTGCATTTTAGTGTCTTTATCTACTACCTCGCTTTGTGTTTTTGACACATGCAGACATTTCAAGAGCAAATTCATTCAAAGCAGTGCCTCTGCTCTAATAAATATTGAGGGAAAGGGGAACCTCTGAATAGTTTAAACATCAACATTTCTCAAAAGACTGATTTACCCACCATGGCTCAAATATGTAATGAAGTTCTGTGAGGAGCTGTGATTTCTCCCAGACATAGCATGATCAAACTCATTCTTTGGAATCTAATTAGCAGCTAATTTTCATTTTGGATCATAACTGAGATTCTGCCTCCACCACGCCATGGGCAAAAGCACGCAAAGCAATAAAACAATATGATTGCTAGGAATTTCCCAACTTCCCGATGCGAGCATGCAGTGGCAATAACGAGCCACATATACAGAGAGAATTGTTGATTGAAACAGTAAATTCAGCTTAGACCAGCTTCCATAATTTTTCAGTGACAGTTAAATATAAGGGTGGGAGGAAGAAGCTGTTTTATGTGATGGCCAAAAGAGCCTGTTTCAAATGTGTTGCAAAGTCAGCATTACCGCTGAAGTAGGTAATAGAATTGCTTTCTATGATACTTGGTAGTTTTCAATGGATAATTCATATTCGTTCACTGTTTTTCAATTACTGCTGGCAAAATGAATGACTAATCAATTTAGATCAAGGCTAGTTGATTTCCACTCACTCTTTTTGGTCTTGTGCCTATGAAAAAGGCCTTTAGAAAAGGGCATGCAATAACCTTCCTCAATGGCTTGGACTCATTCCCTGGAATTCAGCAGAAGATCATAAAATCCTACAGGATGGTGCAAAAACTGTTGCCAGGAGATTATTCTGTAGGAAATGATGTCTTTTCTCCTATTTACATGAAGATAGATTACATTTTATGATTCCCTATTGAATAAATCCTTCTTAAACTTCCCCATGAAAGACCATTATGCCTTGCCTGTTTGTTGGTCTCTAGACAGCTCTTTCATCCAGTACACAGAAGGCAAATAAGGAGAGACATAGCTTAATATTACCAAAACGGGCATCCCTCTACCTCTTCCCCTGTTTCCTTCCCCTCCTCCTTTGCTGGCTCTGTGCAAGATTTTCCATGGTGACCTGTAGTTGCCTTTTCACTACCCAATGCCTCACAACAGAATGAGGTTTTGAAGTTGTCCAGCTTTGCCAAGGGTTGGAAAGCCGCAGCTCCACCTCCCTCTCCATCACATGCTCCTGGGTCATTGACAACCTATTTAGCACTGTGAGCCCTTCTGTTGAGAGTGCACTCCTCCAATAAATGGATGACCATTATCAAATTCAGAGCAAGAGGCAGGCTGACCAGTGGTGCCACAAGATGGGAACTGACCAGTGCTTTTCTGGATGTCTTTTGTCCCTAGAGTCTCACTAGCTGGCAGCTTGGGTTGGAATAGCTGCTGTTATTTTTCCTCCAAATAATAGTCTGGCTGTGTGTTATCCTTTGCCTAAAAACAAGCTTGTACCCTTCAGGAAACTGGGACGTTTCTTAAAAACTGCAAGCCCACTACCAAGAAAAAGAACATGACAGATCTCTATCTGCACACCTGTATCCGAAAGCAAACCTCTGTTATTTTGTAGTGATCTGTGAAGCTCGTTGCTAATTTGTCCAGCAAACAAATGATACTAGCTAGATATGTAACATTGCCATACCTAGACGGGTTTGTTCTCTGGCTAGCGGTTAACATTTCTCTCAGTTATACTTTCCCAAGAGAGTGGACACAGGTTCTTTGCTTTCTAACGAAAAACCTCTGCAGAAATGGTTGATTTCTGTAAATGTGGGAGGTCTGAAGGAACAACAAAGATTGAGAAAGGAAGTGTCAGAAGCCCAGGCCTTTAGGGAGATGGCCTGTCTGAGCAGTTTCTGCTTATAATATTAGCAGCCCCTCATTCAACTCCTGGGAGATGAGAGCAATGGGAGAGAAAAAATATTGAAACTAGATGGTTCTGCCCAGAAATAAAAGGAGAGAGTACTGTCATGGCTTTCCATCATCTACAGACATTAAGGCAACAATTGTATTTTCTTATTGAAAGGCATGTTATTGCCCAAACAGACAGAATGTCATTGGTGCAGGAATTGGTGGGGGCTGTTCCCTTACGTGCATTACCTTCAGTTGTTTCTGACTCTCTTAAATTTGGAGTTCATGTCCCTAAGAGGGTTGGGTGGAGACCCTTGAGGAATCCTAGATACAAAGGTTAGATCATAACAAGGACTTTTCTTCCACCGAGGGCAGGACTTAGGTGGAACTGAGAAGGCAAAACCCCAAATTTGTCATTCATAACCAAGCCATGTTCAAGAAAAAAGTCTGCTCGCAGACTTCTCTTTTGTCAAAAACCTTTCAATTTACTTCCTTCCCCGCCCCAGGAACTGAAAAGTTTAGCAAAGGAACAAAATGCTTTGATGTCATGCCGGTTGTCATGACGGTATCTCATGCCCCAAGACTTCTCTGTGGACAAACTACTACTCTAGGGGAAAGTTCCCATCATACGGCAAATCCACATTGTGTTGCTACCCTGTAAATAGAGAGGGTGAAACCTCTTTTCTTGAGTACCATGCATTAGTCCAGATCTAGCCCAGTCCTCAACTTTGCCAGTCCCAAACTTTAGCTCATCTGTTACTAGAAAAACTCTTGAGATTGGGAACAGATAGGAAACTTAATCAGGTTCTATACTTCTAGTCCTTTGTGTCTTGTCCTCACTTTTCTCCCCTTCTCCTGCACGCTCATCAGAAGCAAAGTTCTGCTCAGCAGGAGCAGTGGGCTGATTTCCCAGCAGTCTCATGTCAGCTGTTTTGGAGGCAGGTGTCCTCGAGCTCCTTCAGCTTTGATGGTTCTCCACAGTAGCTCCACAGTCTGCTCTCTCTGCACCAAGCGATGATATCCCCTTTCCCTGCACCTTTCCTGCAACTTGTCAGGGGTCTATCCAAAGTCTCACTCATTGCCAATTGCAGTGAGCAGCTCTAACAAATCACTGCCTTTATCATGAGGAACATCAGTGCTCTGAGATCTTCCCCAGCCTTTGTGCTTCAGTGGGCAAATTAGGTAATGGGATATAAAAATACTGCCTGAAAATAAGCCATTTTTATTCAGACGCTCCTGTGAATCAAACAAGGCTTTATTCCATTTGGCAGTCGAGACAATTACCCCGCGTAGTACTTATTGTTGACATCTCTCTGACCTTCTCTACTCGAGGTGAAATTGCTCTCTCAATAACTTCTCCCTCTCTCTTGCTAGTTATTTCTCTTCAAACAAATCAACCCTCTGATGCTGCCTTGCTTTGACTTTCATGAGGCAGTCAGCTGAAGTAACACTTGAGAGAAATGGAGAGGGAAAGGAGAAGGTGCCATATTTTCTGCTAATCACCAGTTCAGTCAGAAATCCAGAGTCTGGGAAGTGTCATGTATTTTCAGTGATATATGTGGAAAGCACATTTTAAAATGGATTAGGGGAATTTCTCCCCCCCCCCGCCGCAAGAGACTGGCATCTTCTTCCTTTCGACTTTACAAGGCGCTTTGCACATGTGGGATTTTGTTTCCACCCCCTCTCCTCCCCCTAAATACACCACTGCTCACACACACATAAAACAGCTCATTAATTTTTGTGCTGCCACTCACACTAATGTTCTTAGGATCCTGCCAGACCCGGTTATAAACCTGCACTTTGGAGAGCTCCTACTGCTGTAGTGAAGTTCAGCGATGAAGACGGATGGCAAAGAGAAGAGTGTTTTTTTTAACATAGGCATTTCCTGCAGGTCCATGTTCAGGTTGTGGAAGAGAGATTCTGAAAAACTAGAAGAGTTTTTTTTTTTTTTTTTTTTAAATAATCCTGTAACTCAGCAGTGGGATGTGTGGAAGCCAAGGGAATATCTTTATTGGGATGACACAGGCACAGCGTGTTTGGCATTGGGAGAATCAGCTGGGTACCAGCTCAGTTATTTTATTTAGGAATAATTTGTCATGCATAACCATCTATTTAATAAATGCAGAGAAGCAGCTAAGCTGCAAGCAGAGCAGGCTGCACTGCCTTTTCCCCAAGTATTACCACACAGATTAGTGGACACTCAGTGCTTCTGGTTTAACAGGTCTCAAAACAGTGTTGCTAAATGCAGCACTAAGGAGCTCTAGTGAAATCAGGTATTGGTAATAGGAAAGGAGATAAATAACATTAACATCCCCCTCCATCTTTAGATCCCGGTAAACATTATGTGCTGCCAAATCATAAAGGAGAAGTGTTCTGCACAGCTTGGGAAAGAATTGGCTTCACCACTGCTCTGCACTTTGAATTCTCCCTCTCAGGACTGTTTTCTAACAGAAAATTGGATTTTGATGAGTCATACTTTTTTTTTAAGCAAAGAACAGCTGTTTTATTCTGAAAATGACTTTTGTGTTTGTCTTCATCTTCCCTTCCAGGGTGATGTTGCCCTTCATGTGCCATCCTTCTGTTGTCCTAAACTCTCCGTACTTCTATTCAGTGGAGAAAACTGATTTTTTTTCTTAGCTGTGTATTTGGAAATGGTTTAATAACTTCAGCCCAAATGATTCACCTTCCTGCCAAAACAAGCAGTCTCAGACACTTGCCCTGAAAAATATGCCCCCAGACTGTTAAAGTTTGGTGAAGCTGTAAACAATTTAAAACAGGGATTTATAATGGGAATTTTCAGGCAAGTTCTCCTATAATAAATGCAGTATTTATAATTGTAGCTTTATGAACATCTTTATAAAAGAGTCTGGAACTGCACTGGAGAGGTATGCTCTTCCCATGCCTTTGAGAGTAATGGCTATTCTTGTTGCTGGACAATAACTTCATGTGCTCTTGGAGGAGGATGAATTCAGGGAACTGTTCTATCACTCTTTTTACAATAATATTTTGGTTGAACAGTGGTTTAAAAGCATCTTCCTTTCACAAGTGTAGCTGACATGATTTGTTCATAATATTCCTTGTTTGCATCCTATAAGGCCTTTTTTTTTTTTTTTTTTTTTACATTTGGAAAGATTGGAGAGAGAATCAAATGCTGAGTACAGAGGTCCTTATGAGGTTATGTGGTTATGCACCCATCCAGCTCTACTCTGAGTCTTCACTACAGTGAATTCACTTTACACCAGATTTGTGCCTTTGAAAGGCAAGTCTGGCAAACCTTAATACTGGAGACGAAGATTGTCCCCTGTGCATTGAAACCTCTGACTGGCACTCTTGTGACCTTCTAGCAGATGTGAAGGCAACAGTCTCTTGTAGAGGTTCAGAGCAGATAACAGAACAGCAAATAACGGTAGCAAGACTTACCGGTGGCCAGATGTCAAGACCATTTTCCTTTCTTCCTGAACATCTCCATCTCCTCTAGTACTGTGTGTGTCATGGAGAAAGCTAGATCCAGAACCCCACTAGGATTTCCTCTAAGCAGACTGTGGGAGAGCCAGTCTTCCTTTCTGGGCAGAGAGGGGGAAATGCAGGAGGCTGAGCAACCAGCAACTCACCTTTTGGCCATTCTCCCATAGAAGGTGAGCTGGATAAAACTAAAAACTGCTACACTTCTATGAGCTCTGCCTTCAGATGTGGGGTGCAGTTTTCCGAACACAGACTTTGACTACCAGGCTGATTCTCCATTTCTTCAGCTCTTCATAGATCTTTCTACTTGTGCAGAAATTGGTGCATGTAGAGTAGAACTGAAGAAGGACCATCCATGATCAGGAAAAGCTGAAATCCATGTGTCGAAAGGGGGTTGGGAATGCAGTAGATATGATAAATGCCTCTTTCCTCCTATTTCTTCAGGCAGCTTGTTGTAATGTGGAGATATAAGCACAATAACCACAAGACACTGAGTTTATTTGCTCCTCAAATTTTCCCCAGAACCCTCTAATCAAAGACCCACACCTTGAAATTCTGCCTATTCATTACAGCTTTAGTTAGCCTCACTGGAATCATTTACAGGATTCAGTCACATTGACAAGGTGGGTCAAAGGAAGACCTATCTGCTGATTTCAAGCACACAGCTAGACTTTTCCTGCTTAAACTGCTTGCATTTCTCAAATAAGCCAGATCTGAAGGACAATACATTTTGAAAATACATATTAAAATGTTTTTCCTAGCCATTTCTTTTGTTAAAGATGAGAAATACCTTGAACTCCATGTGTTATAGGATTTCTTTAGTACTCAGTCCTAGAAAACAGTGTCAGCATGACCAAAAAAGCTGTAAGGATATTAAATAAAAGTGTCATAGAAGGACAACCAACAAAAAATAATGACGAATTGCCAATTCTTGCAGCTTTATCACAAGCTTTGTATTTCGATTGCAAAACTTGGGAGAGTTGGTGCTGTTCTTAAAGCCCTAGTTACTGGAGTTATTTGAGGAGAATCTCAGCAGATACTAGGGTTTTTTTAAACATACATCTCTAGCACTCCTGACTAGAGAAGGTTTGATGTGCAAAGTGCTAATCATTACTTTGGAGACACAAGTTATGATTTTTGAACTTCTGGCACTATCAATACAGTAGCAGGCATATGTTGAAAAGAGATTGGCTTTTCCTGAGGTTTGCTACACAAGAAGAGTTTCACAGAGATTTAGAGGCACCTCGTAGAGATAATTTCCAAAATCCCGTTGAAGTTCAGGTCCTTTATTCTTTTAGCCATTAGAAACTTCAGCTGCAGGAAATTCAGCCCTAGGATGTTGATGTCAGTGTAACTCTATGGATAAGTTAGGTCTGAAGTAGAGCCTTTACACTACATGGGTCTTCTCTCCACTTGGTGGATCTTATTTGGAAAACAGAGTTTCCGTACTTACCTTGGTGATTCAGGTGATCAAGGTGTGCATTTCTCTGTATATTGAGCAAGAAGTTGAATAGATCACTAAAATTCAAGTATTACTTCGAAGGCATGCATTATGCACTTTGCCAAGTAAACTACATGGAAAAATGTAAATGAAGCATAAAACTCTTATGAATTGGGCCCTAAGCATTTTTCTTTTTAGCATATAAACTGCTAGTCAAGATGTGATAGGAATGCATTTAACACTATTTTTCAAACTGTAATTACATTTCCCCAGTAAAACTCAGATACTTGATATGGTCCTGTTGCAGCTGTACTAGGCAGGTAATAATTGGAAAATTTAACTCACAGGTTTTATCTCTTATATAGTAAAAGGTAAGGTTACACACTGCATACAGAAGAGATTATGTTAAGTATGAAAATTGTGGAAAGGGTGCTTCTCTGTAGTAGTATGTTAATTTTACATCTTGAGATCTAGCCCAAAACTGTATTTTAAGCTGCAGGTCATTTCCAGAAAAAAAATAAAAGTAAGGATAAAGGGAAAAAAATCACTAGCTATCCAATAATCCATTATTTTGCCTCTCAAATCAACCTTAATTAAAATAATCACATTTAATCCTGTCGTGTTCTTTCACACACTATTTCAGCCTTGAGGACTGTGTTTTTGAATGACATAAAGGTAAATGAACTTGCTTAACTAATAGTAATATAAACTAAAAGCAGAAAAATCAGCATCTGAAGGTATATATATGGACAGAAAAGGCAGTAAGAAGATAGGAGAGAGGACAATCAGGACATTCAGAAGAGGACAATCCGTTATGTCAGGAAATCTCACTCCTTTGCCTTTCATATCCACTCAGGCATCATTATCAGAAAACTTTGAGAAGCACTGATCTTCTGCATTACACTTTGATTGCCACACAGGTTGCCAGCTCATTCATATAAAATTAATCTGCCCAAACTTTGTACCATCTTGGAGGAATTAAATCTTTCACCTCTCTATTTGCCAACTCTTTCTCATTCCTAAGTGCTCTTCCTTCTCTTTATGTGAAATCTGCTTTCAAGGTAGGTACTGCAATTGGAGAGGATGGCCAAATAATAAATGTTTATATATATATATATATATATACACACACATATGTGTGTGTGTATATATATGTGTGTGTGTGTGTATATATATATTAAAACTATCTGATAGGTCTGTGGTGGCCTCTAGCCCCTGTTCAGACTGGTAGTGGCTGTATCAGTGTAAAACAAAAAAGAACAAAAAAGGAAGGAAAAAAAATGAGACGAGCAAAACATTTAAATTATATTTAGGGAGAGCAATATATGTACACATGTGTATGTACACACAGTGTACACATATATATATACAGTTGGGTGACTTTTTTGAAATGGAGTTCTTGCATTTCCTGCATTCCTGGTAGGTGCTGGGGACTGATGCTCAGGCGGGGGTTTTAATTTCTTGCTAGGAAGCTCATGGGTGAAGTGTTTCCCTGAATACACCTCCCTCTGTAGAAAATTTACTTTCCTCCTAGAAGCAGGGGAAAGTTACTATATCAGAGCTACCAGAGTGTTTAGCCAGGTGCCAGCTCTGCTTTGATTCCTGTATTTCAATTTTTTCTACATGGAGGCATGAAACTTCTCTGCAAATGAAATCGTATACATCAAATCTTTCCACAAGATGGCATATCACTCCTGCAGTTCCTGGGAATCACATGGGCAACAGATGAAAATACATGAGTTACCTTCACACCTTAGATAAAACTCCCTTTCCTTCCATTCAGATAACCTTGAGTCTTCTCTATTTCTTTTCAGTGCATCCATATCAGAGACAATTGCATAAGACTTCAGGGGGGAAAATGTTTCCCCCATCTCATCCCCCACCACTGCAGTAGAAGGGTTTTTGGTTTTAACAAGACATTCATATGTAGAAGAAAACTGCAGACTCTTTCCTCATGTCTTCAGCTTGCTTCAGGCAGTGATGCCATCTGTAGCCTTTTGGCTCACCCACAGAAGACAGTTGGTGGTGCTGGAAAAGCTGAGTTAACACAGCCAAATCATCAGGGACCTGATGCCCGTGTGCACATCGGGAGTGACTGCTAGACTGGGAACAACTCTAAGGGTGTTTTCCTTAGATTGGAAAGGACTGTTTATAATCACTGTTGCTGCCAATATGGAGCAGAGAGGATGCACAGCGCTTTGCAGATCAATAAAGTTTTCAGACCTGCTGCCATCACCAAAGTGAAAAATGATGGTATGGGGTGGAAAGATGGAGTATATGAAGGATATTACAACTGGTCTTTTTTCAGTTCCCAGCTTAGCTCATTTGATGATAAAAACCATCCATAGAAACAGGATTATAGCAAATATCACAGTCCTCCAAGTGCTGACAAGCCTGGAGACAGCTACTGAGACATGGGGTCTGTGGTAGCTTGCACCAGAGAACTGTCAGCTTTAGCTGTATGGAGCTTTGCTCCATAATATTGTGCCCCTCTCCCCTGCCAGCAGACTTCCGTGCCCTTCAGGGGCCTGTTCTGCAGCCCATGAGGCAAGCAGCTCCAAATTTTTCCATCTTTGAATTCATTCCTCACTTCCAGGACTCTTGGCTGGGCTGGAAAGATGGGCTGGTTGGTTACGAGTTACCTTGAGAGCTCTCTGTTCAAAGTCCTTCTCCTCCCCAAACTTCCTACCAGATCCTGAACAAGTTACTCAGCTTTTCTAAGCCACATCTCCCATTTCTGGAAAAAGATGATACAGAGCTATAAAGCTGTGACAGTGAGGAAATTCAAAACTGGGCTCAGAGCACTGGGGCTATCTAAGCCCTAAGAGAGAGTGTTTTGCATGACGAAATATTTTGCCTTTAATACATTTACAGTACACTTTGAAAATTCCCACCATGGACACAGCTTGTGAAACTAACATTTCTTTGCATAGTGCATGCCAAGAGTGGGGGGGAATAAAATTTTTTTCTTGTGGGCACATAGGGGAAATGTGAGGTTAGGACAACACACTTTTGAGTCCTGGGAACTTTTGACATTAAAGGGAAATTCCCAAAGTTGATGTGGTAGGACACTGCGAAAAGCAGTAACCTTACTTAGTGGAGAGGGAAAGCAAAACTTCAAAAATGGAAAACAGGTGAGTAGAAAAAATGTCAGTTCATACCACTGGGTATGTGGTGCTGGCCCAAGCTGAGCCAGGCCCCCACAGACCATTTGTCTTTCATTGAGGGAAATTATGCTGTCTGGAGGCATCAGCTCTCTCCTAAAAGCTTAAACTCCCCTTTGCCCACACTGCACCCTGGTCTACCAGCTGAGTGCAATTCCCTTGTCGGCACATACCTGATTAAATGACATTAATTCCTTGTCTTGCCACTATCTTGGACTAGTCATTCAATCTTTCTAGTCTTTATCTGAGTTGGGGGGACTATGTTCTGTCAGCAAAGGCTGGTGTAATAGCAGCTGACCTTGAGACATCTCCAACTTTCTCAGACCTGTTGCACCTCAAGAGGAGCAGGAGAGCTGCTTTGCAGGACACTGACTCACCTTTCAATAACTTGTTGTGATCCCTCCCTACCTCTGCTACCATGCATGCCGCACTAGTGGGTGGGTTCATTGGGCAGGCAGGGGAGAAGCATTGATTAGGGGCCTAGCACAGTTACAGGAGAAGATCTTGCAAATCTCTTTGGAAATAAGAAGACTTCTTACTGATGCCCTGTCACCCTTTACATATTGATTTCCAGAGCTTACGTAGGTGGTGACTGATGAAGACACTCAGTGTTAATCAAATTAATTGGCCATCAGAGCTAAAACACTTTTACCGATGATCCAGGGAGGGAAGTTGTAATCCACTATTTCTCCGTAACAATACAACTCGTGCTTTGTGTCCTTTTTTTCCCTCCTCTTTATATAATGACAATCTGAGCGTGCATACAGAATGCGACTTGCGAATTGCAAGCAGTATTGGAGGGATGTGACATTCTAATAATCAAACATGCAAAGGAATATATCACATTTGCCAAGAAGCAAGGGAAGGAGCAGCCTTTTAGAAAAGCAGGAAGCGTAACTGTTCTCACTTACTCTGGCCTTGCAGTAGCATTGTCTGCCTTCACAGCAGAAATGAAAGAGGAATACCCATTCTTAATTATAATTTTCACTACCAGGCTTAGAGAGCACTTTGGCTTGTTTTCCTCCTAAGCTTCCCATTTGCTGCATGGGGTGAGAGAGAGACCTGGCTGGGTTATGTGGATGAGACTGAGTAAACAATGCAAGCAACATCTGTTTAGAGATGCAAACAAGTATAGAAATGAAACTCCTTTAGGCTTCATTTAAAATGTAATTTAAAATTAATTAAAAATTAAAAAGGTAAATTAAAAGCTAACAATTTCAGTCTTGTATTGGAAGAATAGACCTATTGATCTGAATGCCATATATAACTAATGGTTATTGCAACATATACAAACCCAAGATCCAATTCTAACAACGTAGAAAAACCTGAAATGAGATTAGCAGCATAAAATTATACAGCCCAGCTAATTTAAGTGAAGAATTTAATGTGTTTAGCTTCCTCTCTACTTGAGGTGTGGTCCATCACTGACCCCAAGATCAACCTGCAGAGTCCCAACAGGACTTGCTCTGCTGCTGGGAAAGGTGAGACAAGAATTAATTCCTGCACTGGTAACATGGCTCAGGATCAATTGCTGAAATGCACTCTAAATCATTATATCATTATCATATATTATCACATCATATATCATTAATCATATATCATTAATATTATTCAGTGTGTAACATCAGTCACATTAAACTTCATGATTTGTCTACAACCACAGCAATACTTAATGTTCTCCCTAAAACATGAATCTTGAGTCCCCATGGTTGCATAGGATTCTTGGCCTTAGCTCTTTGTTCAGAAAAGGAGAAAAAGCTTTTGTTTCCTGTCTGCAGATGAAACTTTAAAGTGTCACCTGAGCCCATTACAATGCTCTGAAACTAGATACAAATAAAATGGACATATCTATTTATATAAGCTCTCAGTCTTTTTAAACCACCATTGAATAACTACTAACTCGTGTCTCTTGGACAGGTAGGTTTTGTGCCTGCCACCTTACACGCCAGGAGTGAGGTCCTCTGTGTACCCCACACTATGCAAGTCTTTGCAGAGTCTTCCAGAGGTGGAAAGATCACTGACCTCTCATTGTTTTGGGTCCAGTCTCTCAAACAGCAAAGGTTGATTTTTGAAGAGGCAGTTTGGGGCCTGTGGTAAGATCACGGGACTGCAGCTCTGTTTCCATCTTCCACAGATTCATGGCCTGTGTCTCAGGCTGAGTCATCTCACCTAATTTTCACTAAGAGCTGAATGCAAGTTAAGAAGAGGCATTTCGAGAGGTGGCATTAGAGGCAGGGAGGGCAATTGCCCTCTGGAGGCATTTAGCTCTTTGACCACAGAGGGAGGTTGGATGACTCTTGAACAAGAAACCAGACTCTTAGATGACTCAGGGTAGTTGAGATCTACCCCATCCTTCTCCTTGGCTGGGCTTCAGCTCTTCTGTGAAATGAAGATGATGCTTCTCTCTTCCCTTCTTTGTCTGAAAGTTAGAGGCTTAGCAGAGAAAGGACAGTTTCTTTAAATACAAATGCATGTCCCTTACCTAGTATACAGAGAATCTCATAGCTGATACTGCAGTATCAGCTACAGCCCTTGGGGGTTGGAGAGGAAGGAAGGGAACTTTGAGCAGACAGAAACTTAACCATGTCTATTGGGCAAAGGGCTGAAGAAGGAAAGGCCACTGTCAGTCACACCAGGGAAACTGTTCTAGCAGCTTGAAGGCTTTTGACTTTTGCTGAGAAGCAGAGGTCTCAACCTTTGCTGATCTCCACTGTGGTTGTCCAGAAAAGCCGTTGGAGATCAAGGGACAAAGTGCATGCTCAAGATGCAGGCCTTTATTATACATTCAGATCTGAAAAATGACAATAAAACCAGAAAAGAACAAGTGATCTCAGCTTTTTCCTTTGCTGCTACAGTGGTGTTACTTGATCACCTTGAATTCCATTTTGCACTACTGAATATTTTTTATATTATAACAGCAGCATCTTTTCTTTACCCTGCTGATCTTTCCCAATATTTAGATGGGAGGAGAAAAAAGGCTGAGATAATGCAGTTAGGTTTTTTTTACTATTATCTAGAGAAGATCAGCAAAAGTACTTGTAAAGAGCAGCAATGTCACATTAATAAAACAATGTCTAAAATAAGAACACTGTCTCAAATGGAATAGTTCACTGCTCACAATCTTGAGAAGTTTCCCAATCAGGACACTTAGTATAACTGATCCATGGCTTTTTCCCAGAAGATGACAGTAGGCTTGACGTTATGATCTTGAAATGAAAATAATCACTCCTCTCCAATGAGTTGTTTCTTTTTACCTGGTAAAATTCAGTGCCCCTGAAGCCAAACTTTGACCTCTGCTGACAGCAACATGAAGCACTTGTGCACAGTAGTGACTCTGGGCTCTTCTGCAATGTTTTTATGGGCAAGGGCTGCAGAGTATCTGCCATTTAGACCTTGAGTTAGCTTTACACCAAAGGAAGCCCTGAGGGCCACCAAAACTGGTGCAAGTGTAAGGGTGATGTGGTATGAGTCCATGCCCACCCACTGTCATCCCATGAAAAGAGCAAATAAAAGAGATGTACTCATCCCAGCACACACAGTGCTGTCTGCTTAGCACAAAGGTAGCTTTTGTCACAAGTAGTTGCCCCAAAGATCCCTTCCAACAGAATGAATTTCATATGCCAGAGAATTAGGGCTCAAGGTACCTCCAGAGTCTGAATCTCACATCCGGGCCTGACACTTAAAACCCCCCCTGCCATTTAGTGCACCAGCATGCATGAGTCTTGGAGCACTGTGCAGTATTTTCCTGTCTACTATGCTTAATTTCCAAATCTGCTATCATCATCCAAAGAAAAGAGCAGCTCTTGGATCTTTTATCTACACAGAAAATACTGAAATCACTCCTCAGGTGCCACAGAGCAGTGATGGCTGGCTGCTCCCTAAGGGAGGGGGAGCTGGGACCAAGGGAGATAAAACAACTGGCAAGGCAAGGGTCTCACTAGCCAGGGCCCAGTCCCACAGTACCTGAGCAAGGTGAGCAGGGCAGGCCCAGGGATGACATACAGGATCAGCCAAGCATGCAGATCGTCAGAGAAGTCTGTGATAATGAGGGAGGTCCAGGTTAATCTGGGAATGCAAGTCAACATCAGGGATTCAGTGTCTGCGTTAGCGTTAATATGCTAATGTTTGGCATGAAGATAGAGGCAGTGTCCAAGAGCAAGCCAAGGGAGGGAGCGGCTGCAGTTCCAGCTTGTGGTCTTTCCCCTCCCTGCTGCTTCCTCTTGTGGCCCCCAGGCAGTGGGGTGACACAGGTCTTCAAAACCTCACGCTGAAAGCAGATGAGTGATCTGAGCTGTCTTGAAAAAACATTGCCAAAGAAAAGGGGGTGGTTTATGTTTTCTTTGGAGTAGGATGAATACCCTGGCCTGACTCCCCATACACAGAGCTGAACTGGTGCAGCCCTAGGAAGAAGCCGTATAGACCAGAAGGGCACAGAAACACCTTAAGCCATATTGTTGCCAAACTCTATGCATGAAACTTTAGTTTAGGATTGAAGTTACTAAGTTAAACCCTAGATGCTCTTCTGGGATCCCAAAATAAAAGTGCATCTTCAGAAACCAAAGTTTTCTTCATCTCTCTCTTTCACATCCCTGAGGTATCTTTGTGATCCAGCTTTTCAAACTTTCCAAACTGACAATGCAATACAATCTAATTCTTTTCACTGGCACTGAACTTTTGCTTTACTTGGAGGGGCAGGATTAAGGAAAGTCAGTTGCTCTGCATGCAGTGGGAGTGCCCACCAGAATTAGCACTAAGATTAG
Organism: Dromaius novaehollandiae; assembly: GCF_036370855.1. NCBI lineage: Eukaryota > Metazoa > Chordata > Aves > Casuariiformes > Dromaiidae > Dromaius > Dromaius novaehollandiae. The sequence goes on from NC_088101.1 coordinate 1,256,870, forward strand.
CTTGCAGCTTGACAGCTGATGGGTCTGGTTGAAATCCACACAGAACGGTGAGCCAGATGACTGATACAATGGTTGCAAAGTACGTCACCACCAGAGGACAACTGTGCTTTGCTGGGTCTGCAGAAGGAAAAAGCTGATTTGATCAGAGGCAAAACAGATGTAAAAATAATAATTAAAACAAAAATCTTACAGCCTGGCTCGCTGTCTATAGCACAGGTAGCAATGATGGTGATTCTGCAGCATGTGAGTGGACTTTGCAGGCCTGAGCTTTCTGCGGACCCACTCCAGAGGGCAGTCTTTACCTTAAATTCACTTACCACCCCTGAAAAACACATGGGCTGTATTAACACCGACTTAGGCTTGTTTGTCACTGAAGTGCAAATGTCATTTTAGCACTTCACTGGTCACAACACCCTCTCTGGCCTTTATACAAAATGACATATTCCTGTATTCTTTGTTTCCAGCATATGCTGCAGTAGGAGCTGGGCATTTATTATGTTTTATAAGGTTGGTTGGAAGACGGAGAGTGCTGTAGGCAAAATATTTCAGAGAAAGAATTAGGTTATATTGGAGCTGGGGACGTGTGGTACAGTATGTCACGGTAAGGTCTTTTCTTGTTTCTTTGTTGCTTTCCCATGAGTCTTTTCTTTTCTTTTTCTTTTTTTCTTTTTTTTAATGGCCTGAGCCGTGGAGGCTCTAATATGAGCCTGGCATCTTTCTTACATGACTGTAACTGTGTTTTCTTCTTCCCAGCACAAATACCTGGGTCGACCCACTGCCGTGCAGTCCCTGGACACCAGCAGTCAGAGACGCTCTGGGCAGAGATGCTCTATCAGGCGTCTGCGTAATGCAGTATTGTGTCCTGCCAGAGCTTGACCAACTGGCAGTGCATATCAGCTTAGTGCAAAGCAGGCACTGTTTTATGGCCTGCAATAGTGTTACTCCCCTGACCTGCAGTAGGGCTGATAAAGGGCCCTATCCTCCCCACCTCATCAAGGTGCTGAGCATTGCTTTAAAACACAACCTCTCCAGCTCCAGCTCAGCCTCCACTTGGGTTGCCAGCAGCACACATTTCCCATCAGCTCCAGGGGTATTCACAAGCTGGCTCCCATGTTTGTGTCCCCACTGTCTCAGCTGAAGCTGCACAAAGCCAGACCATTGAGTGCCCATAGCACAGGCACCAATGCTATGCAGCTGTTGCAATGACAAGGGCTTTTCGAGCAGCTCTATTTGGGCTTTGATTATAGAAATACCCTTGCGGGGGAAATACATTACCATTTCCTTGCTCTCCAGTTGTTCAGATTTATAAGGACAACTAGGGCTGACTTTCTACTGTTGGCTTCAGTATGCAAAGGACACGGGCTAATTACTGTCTTCACAAGGCAAAATAAGCTATCAGTGTGTGACTGACCCCATGATGCTTCCTGCTCTAGACTGAGAAAGGGAAGTGGTGCTGAAGCACTTGGTCTAGGAATGAGAGATGTTATTTATACTGGAGGTATCATATAGAAATCTAGCTGAAATCATGTTGCCTTTGTGCATTATGGAGGTAGTCTGCCTTGCTAGAATTTCTTTGGCCAGATCAACGCACCAGAGTTATCACTCTGCTTTGCAAGGAGGGAACTGAGGCACAGAGTGATGTATCTTAAAATCGGTGTTAGATTTCACATGCCTCAGATTAATGTATTAAATGGAGCATTATCTTCCCTATGTATGCATTTCCCTAATCCTGTTTCTGCTGGCTCATGTCCCCAGGGGGTGAATACCTACTAGTAGAAGGAACCGTGAGATAAGCTTTCCAGCAGGTCACAGCCTATCCCAATCCAGCCAGGGCAATTCTTGGTGTACCTCACACCCTCACTAGAAGGGAGTATGGCCTTGTTCTTTGGAGACACTCAGGAGGACGTTTTATTCAAATCAAACGGAGTTTCCTTCCATGCTGGCTCATGTCCATCTTGCTGTCCACCCAGACCCCCAGCTCCTTTTCTGCAGAGCTATTACCACACCACTTGCTCTACAGCCTGTCCTGGTGCTTGGGGTCATTTCACCCCTGGTGCAGGTTTTGCATTTGCCTTTGCTGCACTTCATGAAGTTTCATGTTGTCTCAGTCCTCTCAGCTGTTGAGGTCCCTCTGAATGCTGGCCTTGCCCCCAACATACTAACTGTTCCCCCCGTGCCCCCTGATTTGGTGCAATCCACAAGTCCAAGGCAGGTGGGCTGCATTCCCCTCTTCAGGTCCCTGATGAAGACAACAAACAGTAGCACTCCCTGTACTGACTGCTGAGGAATGTTACTCTTAACTGGCTACTATTCAAGCTTTGGATGGTTGACTGCTATCCACTAAGCACAGTAGCCCAGTCAGTCTTTCACTTGTCCATCCAGTCCCTACCTCCCTAATCTAGCTACGATGATGCTATGGGAGACTGAGCTGAAAGCCTTGCTAACGCCAAGGTAAATGACATCTGCTGCTATCCCCTTACCTATAGAGCCAGTGATTTCATCAAAAAAGGCATATCTCTGTCTCTGACATAGCTCTACTTCTTCACTGACAGACTGTGGGTGTCACCAGCTCTGCAGATGGGCAAAACTCCTGGGCCATCATCGACCATCTCATCATGTCTGAGACATGATGCTGTCAGCAACCCAATGCTGAGTTGTGACCCTCACAGGGACACCAGGTCTTTCAGAACTTGGGAGGAGAGCATGGATTTCTCTGAGAAGGGAGGCATCATAAATTTGTAACACTGCCAACATCTGGGAAGTGGCTTGGGTGTGGAAAATCCCTGGGTCTACTGAATTATGGGGTTTTTAAAAACTGGCTTTGGAAGCAAATCTCTAATCAGTGAAATGTCAACCAATCTTGTCACTGGAGTCACCAGTGGCTGCTCTAAAACAGAAGAGAGCTGGGAAGTGTCTTGTAGAAGGCATGAATTCAGACCTGTTTTTTATTGAGCAGTTGCTGGTGAGATACACTCAAAAAGCTCCAGTCCCCCTTGTCTTGCAAAGGCAAGGCTCTCATTCCCTGATGTACCCTCACTGCTTCCTGGCTTCACACAACTGGAAATGCCTCTTGGGTGGTTCTTCTTTTTAAACAAAAATCTCCTTTGTCAGAGTTACAAATCTCTCAGTATGTGCAAGTATGGAAATACCAATCTGACACACCATTTATCATCAGTGAAAGTTAGAATATAAAATGCCAGGGAAAAAATCTCCATTTACAATATAATGCCCTCTTCTGAAGGTCTTGCTCTATATTTTGTTATTGATAACGGACTTGTTCTCATTCCTTGTGCATCAGCTTTGCACCTACATAATTCTCTTGGATTCCATGGAGATACTCATGCAAGAGAAGTGAATCCTCTCCCCAGAAGGTGGAGTAGGGATTTTCCCACTGACAGCTCTTTTTTTCCTAAACAAATGTAGATTGACATGAGCTATCCCCATAATTCTTCAGCTAACGGCATGGGTTTATATCCTATTACAGTGATGAACCAATCTCTGAACACAGCTCATATACTGACAAACTTCAGCACTGGGGGCTTATTCTAACAGTGTGGTGAAATTGCATTAGGGAGCTGGAATGATAATGTAGGAGCCTGTAATTCTGAATATGTTTGATCTTGGCTTTAAAGTTTCCCTAAAGGAGTGAGTTGAGGAGCAGGACTCAAAATGAGGAGCACTAGAGGAATAGTAAATCAAGTTTTGCTTTGTCCTCCATGTGGACAAACATGCAAAGGTAATGCAAGCAGCTGCTGTCTAGCTTATCAGGCCTGCGGGAATGGGATACTGTCCTTCCCAAATCTTTTTCTTGCTACAGGAGGGGTACCTCCCTTTGGAGCTATCTCTAATAGCTGCTGCTGGGCACAATAAATCAGGTAAATAGCTAACGTGCTATATTCTCTGGGAGAAATGCAGGTTGTCCCCAGGACTAAAAAAAATAGAAAGGAAGTGGAGTGAAGCTTTTAATTCTATCCACCCAGGAGAAACCAGACTGTAGTATTAAAATATATTGCTTCAGGTGCCTTCACTGCATATAAGTATCTGTTTTCAAGTCTGCTGACAACCAAAGTAAAATCATTTAATGTATCAAATTCACTTCGTTTTAAGGGGGAATTCTGCTGAATTCCTGCAGGACAAGTACCAATATAATTCCCCTTCCGAACTGCTGGTACAGAAACACACCTGAAGACCATTCTGCAAATATGTGGAGAGCATGTGTTGACTTTCTGGGTTGGAGAGGGAGAGAGTAATACACAGACCAGCTGCTGCTCCCCTCTGTGCTGCTGACAGAGGGTGTTTAACCAGTGGTAAGTGCAGACTGCTACCTCCAGTGAAAAGGCGATGGGAGCACGAACAGCAGAAAAGAAGCCTGGTGCAGTCATATGCTGTTGCTAGAACTGAATGGGCATCTCTACCTTGCTGCTCTGGGAGAATAAGTGTCTGTCTCACATCAAGAAACAGAAGCTTCATTAATATGCATTTGTGGCCCTGTTTCGCTGTGCCTCGGCACCTGGCAGTCTCTCAGGTTTTGGGGTGGAGAGGACAGCCTGAACCACATCCATTTTTAATTTAAATGAGGCAAAACCAGCAGCCAACTGCCAAGGTAGAGAATGCTAAGCAGTGCTTCCAATTACATGAAAGGGAAGAGCACACAGGCAGTCATGAAATTTTTAAACCATTCTGGTTTTCGTACTTAAACCAGCCTTCATTCTGGCTGCATGGGGTCTTCACTTGAGCACCATCTTTTTTAATAGAATAGGTAATGCTGGAGAGGGGAGGGAGGACAAGTCACATATCTGTGGCCTCATGCAATGAGCTTTGCATCTGTCTTAAAGATGCCCCGATTTAAAACAGCATTCAGTTACGGATGGAGAAAAGAGAGATGAAGCACCATAGGATGGCAGTAAAACACAGCATGTTCTCTCTATGTATGTGGTGAGCATAAAAAAGGGTCATGTAGCTATGACACTGAAGCCTGTGTTCAGTTCCTGGGTGGCCTGCAAGACCACGGATAAATTCTTTATCCTGTCAGTGCTTTGGTTTTCCGTCTGCAATGTGTGTGTGTGTGTGTGTGTGTGTGTGTGTGTGTGTGTGTGTGTGTGCGCGCATGCGTGTGTGTGCGCATGCACGCATGCGCGCTCACAGGGAGGTCATCTCGCTGATCACACAGGGATGGGTGAGGATAAATGTCATTGATGGAGTGCAGTGGTTGGGTCTGCACTGCAGTCCAAGGTACACCCAAACCATTTTTGCTCTTGTAGGAAATCTTGCTGAACCTGTTTCCCTCCAGAAAATCGTAGGGGGTTTATCCCCAAAGTGATAGCAAAATGGATGGAAAGCTCCTGTTGTTAGCTCTCCTGACTCTTCGGGGAGAGTGAGCAAGCATGGGAGAAAGGGCCTGCCACAGAGCTGGCAAACCTCATTTTCTATCCAACCACCCCCTGGCCTGGCAGTGTCCAACAGGAGCATACCTCATTTCTTCCTCATCCCTGAAGTGGTCTTTCTTTGGCTTTGGGAGGGAAAAAAAGGGCCTGAACACCTGGATCTTTTCCTCTGGGCCCAGTAGCATGGTGGGGAAGAGAAACTGAGGTCTGTCAGAGCATAGGAAGACAACGCTGGGACAAAACATGAGAAGAGGCAAGGAGGAGAAACCGCAGAAGGGAAAAAAACGAGGGCAATAAACCAAAATATTTTGATAGAGCATGCATTTGCCATTTGAAAGACTAACAGCTATGTTAGCTGATGGGTCCAACTGCCCGGTTCCCCACCAGTACACCTCACAGCACATCTCTTGCCCATCAGTTATGTGTTGTTGTGTCTCACTGATGGTAAGGTCTCTGGGGCAGGGACTCATTTTCTATGTATGTATATGCAGAGTGCTCTCCTCAGAACAGCCCCATGTAACTAATTCAATGTAATAAACCTGCCAAGGGGCTGGGCGGCATGGAGGGTGACATCGAGGGGCTGTGGAGCCAACAAGTAGGTGTGCCAGGGTGGATGCTTGTAGAGGTTCAAGAGAGT